>NC_136925.1:40221125-40842052 GCF_949752795.1 Hyperoodon ampullatus | reverse complement strand
TCAACAGTTTTGCAATTAAAATGATAATGAAACATTTCTCATAAGAACTTCTCTTTAAAATCAGGGCGATGGGTTCACAGCACACCATTAGAAGGAATTATGTAAAGCAGCCTCTCTGTTCCAAGTTTTAAGATCTAATTTATTCCAGATTCTGCGGGAAAAAACCGTTCATGTGACAAGCCTGCTAACAGATGTCAATTTAGTTTTATAGCACATGCCTGCACTTCAGAGTCAGAAAGTGGAGATTATTCTTTTCGCCTGCTGTTTATTACACGACACAGCTTCATAACACTACGCCCTGGAGGACAGCTGATTAATAACCTATGGGCAAGCAACTTATCACTCGCTTTCGTTTTCTGCAGTGTTGAGTGTAAGCTTTATTTCACATTGCCCTTTCGGATTAAGAGAGGTGCTGGAAAAAGCAAAGGTGACAGAAAATGGATTTTTCTGTTTTAATGTCATGTAGGTCAGAGGACAGATTATACTGTAGTGAAGAGAAATAAGAGAAAAAATAGGAATTATTCAACCAGATAGAACTGAATCTATATAAAAACGTTTTTGTAGTGTTGGTTGGTAAAACAAAGTAATTCTGTATGAAAGATATTATGTCAAACCAACCGTAACAAGAACTCTCCACTTCTTCACATTCACAGGGCCCATTTCTCAGTGTTCACATGGTATAGTAATTATTGGTTTATATGTTACATTTCTGTTCACATTCCCATCTGTCCAGTCCATCCTTCCATTTATCCATCCCTCCATCCATCTATCCATCTAATAAATATTTATTAAGCATCTTCTATATGCAAGGACCTGTGCTTAAATAATAAAGATGTAGGGGCAAACAAGTCTCTTTTTAATTGAAAAATTTTTTAATTGTGGTAAAATACACATAACAGAAAATTTACTATCTTAACTATTTTTAAGTGTGGTTCAGTAATGCTATGTATGTTCACATTGTTGGGAATCTCTAGAACATTTTCATCCTGCAAAACTGAAACTCTGTACTCATTAAACACCAATTCCCCTCTTCCCCCAGCCCTTGGCAGCCACCATTCTACTTTCTGTTTCAATGAATTTGACTATGCTAGGTGCCTCATATAAATAGAATCATACACTATTTGTCTTTTTGTGACTTATTTCACTTAGCATAATGTCCTCAAGATTCATCCATGTTGTAGCATGTGACAGGATGTCCTTTCTTTTGAAAGCTGAATAATATTTCCATGTACGTATATACCACAATTTTGTTTATCCATTTATCTGTCAGTGGACAGTTGGGTTGCTTCCACCTCTTGCCTATTGCGAGTAATGCTCACAAAGGGTGTGCAAATATCTTTCAAAACCCTGCCTCTAGTTCTTTTGCATATATACCCAGAAATGGAATTGGTGGATCCTATGGTAATTCTATTTTTAATTTTTTTGAGAAACTGCCATACAGTTTTTCATAGTGGCTGCACCACTTTACATTTCTACAAACAAGTGTCTTAAGATTTAACACATTTCTAAAAAGGCAGAAATGTGAATCTGTAATGAGTGCCACAGAGAAGTGCGATGTGCTATGGGGAGTGTTTAACAGAGAAATCCAATCTAATATGCCTTTTATTTTTGTATTCCTGATGCCTAGTCGATAGTGGGGACTCTGTAAGTGTTCGGTGGGTGGGAGAGTAGGCCATGGAGACCCTTTTCCTTTGTTTCCTTCCTGCTATGCAGCTGCCCTCTGCTCTGCAGGAATGGTAATGGAGGTCAGTGAGAGCATTTGTTAATAGATTACTAGCTTTTCCTTGGTTGCCTCTACGGCTCTTTGGCAAGATTATGGAAAACATTTTCCCAGTAATGTTCTTTTTCTTATTCTGTACCTCATCTAATATTTAGAGATGTTGAGATGTTTCCACCAGATATGTCCCTGCCTCTTCTTTGGGAGAGAAAAAAGAAAGCTGCCTGAGTATGTAAGATGACAGTGTAGTGATGTTAGGGAGTCGTGGGGTATTCAGGGAGAAAATGTTCTTTCTATTCTTAGAACACTGCCTCTATTCCCTAGAAAATTTTGTTCTATCAAGATAGCAAAAGGGCCTCTCGCTCATTTTCTCATTCCAGTAACATTTTTCTCAATCCTGTGCTATTTATAGATACTTTCAGTTGAAATTTCATTTTTGAGATTTTTCAAGGGATTGTCTGATATTTAAGATATATAGGCATATTTGGAGACTTAAACTTCTCGATCCTGGTTTTACAAAAGGAATCTGTTTATCTGATCCCCAAACCAACGAAAGTCATGTTTATTATTCTGCCCAGTTTTTAATTTTGTTAGCAATTGAGGCAAAGGAAGAGGCTGGCTACAAAAATACTTGGCACAGCTCTTTCCTTAGAAACTTAAATTGGTTTTGCTGTTTGCTATGGCATTATTATTCTGATGGGCTAGAGAGATCCAGTTATCTCTGAAATGAGTCCTGAGGGTTTCTCACAGTTGCCCTGCATATGGTATTGGCAGAGGAAAACAAACATTGATGACATTTTCCAAATGCTGTTTTGGGGGCAAGTGGGAGTATGGGGCCAGGTTGCCCAGTGGAGGGGTCACTGGCTTTCAGCCAAAAGGGCTCTAATGCTGCCTTTCCCTCCTGCTAGTTGTGTGAAAAGCACAGGCAAATTAAGCCCTCTGAGCCATGCTTTATTTTTCTGTAAAATGGGGATGAGATTTTGTGATTTGTGATTTGTGTGAGATTGTTAGGATTAAAGACAAAAGGTCTATAAAGAACCTAGCACACAGTGCCTGGGCTGTTGATCCCCAGATGGCAGCTGTTTATTTAATAGTTACTGGGTTGAATTGATTTGAATTGTTTTAGGCCAATATTCAAATACTTGGGATGGAATATTATGGTGTAGACCATTTGGTGTATTTCATTGTTCTTCTGCTTTCTTAGTGATAGTGGGGTATTTCCGATAGGTCAACCATTTACTCTAGAAAACGTTAGAGAGTCAGTATCCTGGATTGGATTTTGGAAGTGCTTAGAACAGCAGCAGTGTGAATCTGATGTCCAGACATCCCTTCAGTGTCCCTGGGATCAATCTTTCTGCAGTGACAGTAATAAATATAGTTGGTGTGCATTTCAAATAGTTCACCTGCTTCATGGCATTGGTAGAAATCTTGTAATTCAGTCATTTTTTCCCATGTCCATGTCTTGGGTATAAGCCCCACAGGCTTATTGAGTATACCATTGTGGAATCATTTGGGTGGTGAGTATTGATGTTTTCGAAGGCATTTTATATAGTATTAACTCTTTAATACTTGCCACTACATTTGCCTTATGACGTTGAATCTCCTCTAGGTTGATCTTTCTCTCTCTGAAACCCTCTGTTAGATAATTTTGACTCCTTTTTGGAGACATGTCAGGTATAGCACCAACTGTTGGCTGAACTAAGTGCTCAAGAATATTCTGAATAACTAAATTTTCTGACTAAATGAAAGAGGTGCTGTTGCCCACCTCTGTCTTTATTGTTCCTCTACTGTGCTACTTACTGTGTTAAGTATAAACACCTCATCTGATGTGTAAGGTCTCAATTCAGTTTCCAACTTCTTTATTTTCCACCACTTTTCTACAGATATTCTATGCTCTAACCTAACTAGACAATTTTATTTCCAACTTGCCAAAACTTCCTCACCCCATATAACTTCAGTCACAATTCCTTTTGTCACTAATATTTTCTCTGTATCTGAACAAGTCACAATTTCACTCATCTTTCAAGGCCTGTTTCAAATGCTGTCTCATCCACAAAGCTGTTCTTAAAAACATTTATTTTAGTGGTTTTTAATTATATAAATTACATATGTTCATTGTAGAAAATTTAGATAATAGAGAACACAGAAGGTAAAAAGATGAAAATTAAAATCACCTTTAATTCTACCTCTAAGGTAACTACTATTAATACATATAGTTACTCCTTTCAGATTATTCTCTGTATAGTAAATATATTTTAACAAAATTAAAATGGGATCATACTGTATATGCTATTTTATAATCTGCTCTTTTGTTATTGACTATATTTTTTAGAGCAGTTTTATGTTCACAATAAAATTGAGCAGAAGGTACAGAGATTTCCAGTATACTCCCTGCCCCCGACACACGCAGAGCTCCCATTATCAACGTTCCCCACTAGAGTGGTACATAGTTTATGTTGTGATTCAGTCTTGGTGTTGTACATTCTGTGGGTTTGGACAAATGTGTGATGACATGTATCATTATTATGCTATCATGAAGAGTATTTCCACTAGCCTAAAAATCCTCTGTTTTTACTTCTTCATCTCTCCCGTTGCCCCCTTGTTCCAGACTGCTGGCAACCGCTGATCTTTTTACTGTCTCCATAGTTTTGCCTTTTCCAGAATGTCATACAGTTGGAATCATACAGTATGTAGCCTTTTCAGATTGACTTCTTTCACTTAAAAATATGCATTTAAGTTTCTTTCATGTCTTTTCATGGCTCGATAGCTCTTTTTATTCCTTTTTTTTTTTAGTGTTGAATAATATTCCATTATCTGGATGTATCACAGTTTATCTATTCACCTACTGAAGGACATCTTGATTGCTTCCAAGTTTTGGCAATGATAAATGCAGCTGCTATAAATATCCATTTGCTGTTTTTTGTGTGGAAATGTTTTCAGCTCCTTTGGATTTTATAGAAATAGTGTGTTTAATATTGTATGAAACTGCGAAACTGTCTTCTGAAGCGGCTGTACCAGACCATTATGTATTCCTACTAGCAGTGAATGAGAGTTCCTGTTGTTCCACATCCTTGCCAGCATTTAATGTCAGTGTTACAAATTTTGGTCATTCTGATAGGTGCATAGTGGTATCTCATTGCTGTTTTAAGTTGCATTTGCCTGACATATGATGTGGAACATTTTTTCTTATACTCAATTGCCATATGTGTGTCTTCTTTGGTGAGGTGTGTGTTAAGGTCTTTGCCTAATTTTTAATCTGGTTGTGTGTTTTCTTATTGCTGAATTCAAAGAGTTTTTTCTCTGTTTTTGGATGTATCCCTTGCAAATATTTTTCCCAGTCTGTCACTTATCTTTTTCTCTTGACATTTTCTTTCACAGAGCAGAAGTTTTTAGTTTTAATGAAGTCCAGTTTATCTTATTTCTTTCATGGATCATGTCTCTGGTATGGTATCTAAGAAATCATTGTTAAATCCAAGGTCATCTAGATGTTCTCCTATGTTATCTTCTAGGAGTTTTATAGTTTTGTATTTTACATTTAGGTCTGTTATCCATTTTGAGTTAATTTTTGTAAAGGGTGTAAAGTCTGGGTCTAGTTTCTTTTTTTTTTTTTTTTGTAGGGGATGTCCAGTTTTTCTAGCACCATTTGTTGAAAAACTGTTTTCCTTCCAATGCTGTCCTTTGCTCCTTTGTTAAAGATCAGTTGACTATATTTATGAGGGTCTATTTCTGGGCTACCTATTCTGTTCCATTTATCTATTTGTCTATACTTTTGTCAGTACCACAATGTCTTGATTACCATAGCTTTATAGTAATTCTTAAAGTCAGTTAGTGTTAGTCTTCCAACTTTGTTCTTCTCAATCAATATTGCATTGGTGATTCTTGGTTTTTTCCTCTCCGTATAAACTTCCAGATCAGTTTGTTGACAAAAGAAGTTGCTGGGATTTTGATTAGGATTACACTGAATCTATAGATCAAATAGGGAAGAACTGACATCTTGGAAAATATTGAGTCTTCCAAACCGTGAATGTGGAATACCTCTCCATTTATTTAATTCCTACTGGATTTTATTAATCAGAGTTTGTGATTTTCCTCATATAGATCTTGTACATATTTTGTTGGATTTATATATATTTAAATATATATATATATATAATATAAATACATACTAATATATAAATATATATTATATATCAATGTATATATTAATATATTAATATAAAACATATTTATATGTTATATATTTATAAATACAACAAATATAAATAAATAAATAAATAAATGTTAATGTATAAATTTATATATTAAACTTATATTAATATATATTTATATATAAATATATTATAATATAAAATATAATACATATATAATATATAAATATATAATAATATATTTATCCATACAATTGCATTCTCTGTGAGTATTTACAAACATGCTATAGAACTATATTTTGCTAATATATAAAGATATCTGAGATAAATGTTAAAGGCCCAAAACAAAGATCCTAATAGTATGTCACCCACTATTTGAATAAAAGTGAAGAGTTTTACATACATATGTATGTGTGTGTACTTTTTTTTATTTTTTAATAAATTTATTTATTTAATTTATTTATTATTTTTGGCTGTGTTGGGTCTTCGTTGCTGCCTATGGGCTTTCTCTAGTTGCGGCGAGCCGGGACTACTCTTCATTGTGGTGCGCGAGCTTCTCATTGCAGTGGCTTCTCTTGCTGTGGAGCACGGGCTCTAGGCACGCGGGCTTCAATAGTTGTGGCTCGCAGGCTCTAGAGTGCAGGCTTAGTAGATGTGGTGCACTGGCTTAGTTGCTCCGTGGCATGTGGGATCCTCCCGGACCAGGGCACGAACCTGTGTCCCCTACATCAGCAGGCGGACTCTCAACCACTGCGCCACCAGGGAAGCCTGAACATTTTTTTTTTTTTTTACCGCGTGTGTTTTATACTTTTTCTATAACCTATAATGAAATACATATTTGCAATGTAAATTTTAAGAGCTGCATATATTCTGATTAATAGGTGTATCAGAGTTTATTTAACCACTCCCAAAATGTTAGGCATGTAGATTATTTCCCGTTTTTAAGTACTATAAACTGTGCAGTGTTAAGGCTTTTCATACACGTTGCTAAATTACCCTCAAGAGAATTTGTACCATTTTACTTTACGGGGATTCTTACAGTGAATGTGATTGCTTACCTGTTTGAGTTTCCCTAAAGGTTTGTCTGCATGTCTTTTATAGAATGTAGCTAGTTCCTTGTATCATAATTACCTGGATATGTAGTGTATCTTTGTGATACTCTATGTTTCTCTATGATACACTATGAAATTTCTGAGATAGTGACTCTATCATATTCACCTTTTCTCCACTGCAGCACACAACATAGTGCCTGGCCCATGTGAAATATGTAACAAATAAGTACAGGTGCAGTGAAATGAGTGAGTTTCACACTGTTAGTGAGCATCTTTCTAAAATGATGGTAGTGAAACTTCGGCTGGGTGAGCATCTTGAGCTCATAACCCCCTTTATAGGCCACTATACTCATTGTGGAACATCATGAAATACCAATATCTGTAATTTAATGATTTGACCTAGGAATAATTTCACCAGGCGAAAACATAACTCTTTATATGTATGTAATATAAACTCAGAACAAAGGCCACGTGTAACCAAGCTGTAGGACTAAGCAGGATTAACTACTTTAGCCAATTAATAATCGGTTGCCACCTTCCATTCATTTTCCTTCTATTGGCCCTTGGTGGCAGACAATCAGCAGACAGTATGAAGGCTTAAGAAACACTGATGATTTTTGTCATGTGGGAAATTACCTTGATGCAATGTAGCCTCCAAATATACTACCAGGTAAACTATCCCATGGGTTATGCATCACAAATTAAGATGCTTTAGTCACATGGTTTATTGAATCAATTAAAAATACACGGTGGGAAGTAAGGGGAAAGAGATGGAGTAGGTTTCTGTACTTGGATTTGGGTGCAAGTGAGGTAGAAGGACCACACTGCATGAGTCTTGGTCAGTTGTTCAGTCTCCGCCTCCCCCCCCCCGCCATTTCTCCCTCTGCAACCCTTCCTCTCTCTCATCAGCCTTCCCTGCTGATGGTGTGGTTACAAGGAACAGACCTGAGGTTTGGAGCAAGAAAGCTCAATTAGAGAGATACAGGGACAAGTGTGTCTGGCCACAATGGTAAGCTCACCAACTAGTCTATGAGCAGCTATGGATTTTATCTGGCAGACTCTCTGCGGAGCTAGAACAGGTGTAACCAATGGGTGACCAATTTAAGACTTCGTAAATATTAAGTGTCTCATACATCATGTATGTGTAATGTTTAGTGACAATTTTAATACTTCATGTATATTTAATGTTTAGTGACAATTTTAGTGTTTACCCAGCATTTCTATCTCTTTCTATGTTCAGCACATCTATGTATTTTATTTATGCCTAATGTCTCATAAGTTACTTATCTGTACTTAGCATCTTACACGTTTCACCTATCCCATTTGATTTCTCATTTTCTGTAGCAGAATTGCATATTCTCAAAGAAAACAATTTAAAACTTAAAACTGATAAAATTGTGTTGATTAAGTTTGTTAATCCACTTCAGCATTTACATGTTCAAACATCCATATCCAGTATTCCATAGAAGCCTGAGACAGTCATTAATAGGCCCTAGTTAATAAAAAAAAAACAGAGTGACCAAAGTGAGGTATTTGACAATCCTGTAAAGTCACTCTGAACTTCACTCTTGTGGTACAGAAATTAGCTGTAGAAGATAGAACTGGGTATGCACTTATCTTAGGACCTTCCCTGGAAATTGTTTTCTGTTTTTTTTTAAGATTTATTTGATGTGGACCATTTTTAAAAAGTCTTTATTAAATTTATTACAATATTGCTTCTGTTTTATGTTTTGGGTTTTTGGCCTTGAGGCATGTGGGATCTTAGCTCCCCAACCAGGGATCCACACCCCCTGCATGAGAAGGTGAAGTCTTAACCACTGGACTGTTCTCATTTTTTAAAAACAAGATTTCTTATATGAATTTGTTCTTTTATCATTCAACTCCCTTAAAATTGATCTGCAGAAAAAGTTATTTTGGCATATTTTTAAGCCCCATATTGCCCAAGACAGTGCTTTATGACAAGTAGAAATTTTTCTCCTGTGGTTAGATTCTGGTTAATTGAGATTTTGCTGTTCAGCTGATGGCTATCATTTCAGATATGGTTGTACTGGAAGATATGTGTTTGAGGTACAAAGTCTCTGTTTTAGGTACAGGACAGCCAGGATCTTAAAACTTCATAGAAAATTGAACTTGCCAAATCACAAAGTCCCCCCTCTTTAACCATTGGTCTCAGTTTCTTCCCTAATCTAGGTTTTAACACAAGCTGTTTCAAAGAGGAAAGTAAAGAGTTAAACTTTAACCTCATCTAGTTTTCCTGTAAAAAGTGCTCATGTGTGGAGATGCCAAAAGCATGACCAAGGGCTTCCCTGGTGGTGCAGTGGTTAAGAATCCGCCTGCCAATTCAGGGGACACGGGTTCGAGCCCTGGTCTGGGAAGATTCCCACATGCCGCGGAGCAACTAAGCCACTAAGCAACTCAGCGCAACTACTGAGCCTGAGCTCTAGAGCCCATGAACCACAACTACTGAGCCAGTGTGCCACAACTACCGAAGCCTGTGCACCTAGAGCCCATGCTGCACAAGAGAAGCCACTGCAATGAGAAGCTCGCGCACCACAATGAAGAGTAGCCCCCACTCGCCGCAACTAGAGAAGGCCCACAGGCAGCAACGATGACCCAACACAGCCAAAAATAAATAAATTTAAAAAAAAAAAGCATGAGCAAGGGACATAAACAGAAGGAATATTCTACCCACTGGAGAGTCTGCTCTCAGAATGCCCTTTGTTCATTTAACAACACAGGGAACCAGAAATGAAAGACCCAGCACACTCAATGAAATAATTACTTAGGACTCAGAGAGTTACAGGAAGTAGAAGGACAGGGATTTGGCCAGCAGTGTGGTTTTTACATAAAACAAACATGTGCTAATGTCATGGATGGCACTTTCTATAAGTTTCCCCATGGCAGTTACTCGAACTTTTCTCCCTCATGGTTGGGCCTATAACAGACAAAAGCTGAAGAACATTTGTCATGTACAGAAAACCAAATATCATTCTTTTTGCTTCTTACACATTGTTATCAAGGGTATTCTATCATTAATGTTTAGGGGAAAGTCAGAATAATTTTGCATGCTTTAGTTCAGACCAGAATATT
Source organism: Hyperoodon ampullatus (assembly GCF_949752795.1). Classification (NCBI taxonomy): domain Eukaryota; kingdom Metazoa; phylum Chordata; class Mammalia; order Artiodactyla; family Ziphiidae; genus Hyperoodon; species Hyperoodon ampullatus. The sequence goes on along the minus strand of NC_136925.1, from coordinate 40,832,045 downwards.
CCTATTTATATTTTTTGACATGCTCAGATAAGTGTGTTTAATTGAGGCAAATTCACTTACGTATAAGAAGACTCCACATTCAGTAATCAAAATGAAGAATAAGATATTGTGGATAAGAAAATCTCCTATCCCAGTAGAAGAATGTTAATGTATTGGAACAGCAAGAGATATTAAAGGAACTTTGGCTTTATATGACATTTTCCTGACAAAGATTCCTGTACTGTAACTTAAAGTGCACTTTTTGAGGAGCCTTTCCATTTAGAGTAGATTTAACAATCACAGGTATAATATAGGGTAGAAATTTCCAAGATGTTATTGAATAGCAAAGAATAAATGAATCCTGTTCCCTAGGTAACCACATGGAGGGGTATAACATGCCTCATGCTCCTGAAATGAAGTTTAAAGTTGCTACTATTTTTGGTTTCGGCTTCCCCTGAAAATGGTTTTTATGCCTTGAAAACTTTTTTATGTATATAATGAAGTTTGAGCCCTTTCCAACTCTTCTCTCTATAACATTAGTCTTGAATATAACAGCCTCTCCATCCTTTGATCTCAGCATGTGTGGCTATAAGACAAATGGCCGCCCTGGAAATCAGATCAAATTGGGGATGGAAACTAATATCATGAGAAGTGAGGGTAGAGCAGAGACATGTCTAGCCATTCAGCAGGCTTTCATAATTTCAGGAAGAAAAGTACTCTGGGGTTTTCTGATCCACTCAATCTTTTATGTCTTTTTGTTTTTGTTTCTTTTTTTTAGCTAATATGTTATAGGACACTCAGCTTTTTTAGGGGAAAAGCATTTTTTTTTTTTTTCTGCGGTATGCGGGCCTCTCACTGTTGTGGCCTCTCCCACTGCGGAACACAGGCTCTGGACGCGCAGCCTCAGCGGCCATGGCTCACAGGCCCAGCCGCTCCGCGGCATGTGGGATCTTCCCAGACCGGGGCACGAACCCGTGTCCCCTGCATCGGCAGGCGGACTCTCAACCACTGCACCACCAGGGAAGCCCGGGGAAAAGCATTTTAATGATGGGATGGATGCATTTCTGATGTTTTCAGTAGGTTTTTTGTGTGAGTGCCCAGTGCCATCTATTTGGACTTTTTATCTCCTATGTGATTCTCCCAATATTGACATCCTTTCTCATCTGTCACTCTTCTCTCAGTCTTTTCCCTCCTTGCTCTCTTGCCTTAATTCTATTTGTTTTTTTGTTTTTTGTTTTTTGTTTTTGTGGTACATGGGACTCTCACTGCTGCGGCCTCTCCCATTGTGGAACACAGGCTCCAGATGCGCAGGCTCAGTGGCCATGGCTTACGGGCCCAGCCGCTCCGCAGCACGCGGGATCCTCCCAGACCGGGGCATGAACCCGTGTCCCCTGCATCGGCAGGCGGACTCCCAACCACTGTGCCACCAGGGAAGCCCCCTATTTGTTCTTTAATGATTTCTTTCTACCAGACCAAAAGTGTATACACGGAGCGATTGTGATCTTCTGAGCACTGACCCTCTAAAGAAGGTACACTAAGAAATCCCTGCAGATGTGCTTGATGTGGGCAACCTTTCAGAAATACAGGGTCTGGTTGCTGACACCATCTCTTCCGTCTTAGGGCTGGTAGGGTCTAAAGACCCAGAAAGTCCAAGGGACTTCAGGAATGCCTTCCAATAAAAATATCTCTTAAGTACATTCTGCTGGTTAGATTCATTTGAGTTAATTAGCTAATCTTTTATTTTTTTCTGGTTTTAATATTTATTTATTTTGTTTATTTTTTTGGCTGTGTCAGGTCTTAGTTGTGGCACGTGGGGTCTTCGTTGTGGCACGCAGGCTTTTCTCTAATTGTAGTGTGCGGGTTTTTCTCTCCCTAGTTGTGGTGCACGGGTTCCAGAGCGTGTGGGCTCTGTAGTTTGCAGCACGCGGGCTCTCTAGTTGAGGCGCATGAGCTCAGTAGTTGTGGTGCAAAGGCTTAGTTGCCCCACAGCATGTGGGATCTTAGTTGCCCAACCAGGGATCGAACCTGTGTCTCATGCATTGGAAGGCAGATTCTTTACTGGACCACCAGCGAAGTCCCAATTAGCTAATCTTTTAAAAAGCCATCTCTCTCTGGAAGATACAGTTTATTCTTGCCTGGACATCAGCTACTTAAATCATATGACCTCATTTGTTTCTCGGGTAGGTGTCTCATAACACTTGGCTGAGGGAGTGGAAGTTGGCCGAGATGGAGAAGTAGGAAATTTTTGTGTCTGGCTTGATGAACATTTTATAGTAAAGAGCTTTGTCTAGCCAGAGGGCATCTGAGAGTGAATGCCGTGGGTGTGAAGTCACAGGAGGTGAGAAAGAAAGGCAGAAGGAGGGCAGGAAGGAGAAATACTTAGGTACAGACTTCCTTCTTGGTCATTTCGATTGTGGCTGTGGAAGTGCCCAACAGCAGTTTCTTAGCATGCTTTCCTTGTGCAGGGCAGCCATAGGTTGTTAATGCCTGTTGTACTAAGCACTCTGAAATATTTCATATTCCATGCCACAGACAAAGAAGAGAGCCTGGATTTTTGTTGTCGTTTTTCACTTTTGCTGGATACTGTTGAACACTTTTTAGGTGTTCAGTAAACACTTTTTGAGGCTCTCCTGTAAATCAGGAACTCAACCAATGACGGGCAGCAATGATGAGGGTCCTTTCCCTCAAAGACATCATGGTCTGTAGGGGGAGACAAACATTTGTGCAAAAATTATCCTGAAATGTACTAAGTGCTAATGCAAGAGAAGCAGAAGAGGAGATGTATAGCTCCTTTTAGTTGGGGGGTCAGGGAGATATCACAGAAGAGATGATACTTCAGCTGGCTCTTAGAAGTGGAATGGGAGGTTGTCAGAGGTAGGAGTGAGGGGATATAGTAAGTGCAGGGGTGGAGACTTGAGAAAGAGAATCGTGAATTGCAAAAAGGTAAAAAATTCAGTGTGGCTTGCACAAAAAGTGATCTGTGGAGAGAAAAAGGACATGAGGCAAAAAAAAAAGAAGGTTAAGTCCAGGCTGTGAGGGCCCTAGTGAGCCCTGTAAAGGAGTTTGGATTTCATTTTGTAGCTACAGGGAGCTAGCAGAGGCCCTGAAACCGGGGACTAAAATACAGTAGGCCCCTACATACGAACCTTCAAGTTGAGAACTTTCAAAGATGCGAACGTGTGTTCGCATGTCCAGTCACATAAGTTCACATGTTCACATGTCTGGCATTCACTGTCACGTTCATGCATCCTCTACAAGTGGTTGTGCTTTTGTGTACTTTACTGTACAGTACCATATGGAGTACAGTAGTACAGTATCCTTATTTCAAGCCCAGGATGTCCGGAAGCAAGTGTAAAAGCAGTGGTAATGGAGCTGGTACTGCTAAGAAGTGCCAAGAGATAACGATGGAAACAAAAGTGGACGAAGAAGAAGTAACTGAAGAACTGAAGAGATTCATGACACAGGAAATGGCAAGGGGATTTTCTTTATTTGAGGAGGCTCTGTTAGTTTTTGAGGCATAGGACCCAAATGTAGAACAGTACATGAAGGTTGCAGCGGCCGTTGAGAATGCAGTCTAGTGCTACAGTGTCATCTATGATGATAAGAAAAGAGCTACTACCCAGACATCGCTGGATCATTTTATTAAGAGGGTAAATAGAATTGAATCCAGCAAGGAACCAGAACCGTGCAGTCAACGTCAGGCGTGAGTGAAACTGCAGCCTGCCCTCCATCTCCTATTGCTGACGATCCTTCAGCTCTACCATCTCCCACCTCCTCTCCCTCCTCCAGCCAGTAACTCTTCTTGCCTGTTCACTCAGTGCCAGCCCCTGTATGCCAGCTGTTGTACTGTACTACTGTACTTTTCAACGTACTGTAGTGTAGGATTAAAATTGTTTTCTTTATTTTTTGTGTCTTTTTTTTACATATTATTTATGTGAAAAGTATTATAAACCTATTACATTACAGTATTGTATAGCTGATTGTGTTAGTTGGGTACCTAGGCTAACGTTGTTGGACTTAGAAACAAATGGGACTTATTTTTTTTTTTTTTTTTTTGTGGTACGCAGGCCTCTCACTGTTGTGGCCTCTCCCGTTGCGGAGCACAGGCTCTGGACGCGCAGGCTCAGCGGCCATGGCTCACGGGCCCAGCCGCTCCACGGCATGCGGGATCTTCCCGGACCGGGGCACGAACCCGTGTCCCCTGCATCGGCAGGCGGACTCCCAACCACTGCGCCACCAGGGAAGCCCACAAATGGGACTTATGAACATGCTCTTGGAACGGAACTCGTTCATGTGTAGGGGACTTACTGTAATTAGGTTTAAAATTAGGTAGATAATTCTGGAAATATTGTGGAAGGTGGACAATTCAAGGCTGTGAACTCTTGAGAGAAGGCATAGTTCATTAGAAATATTGGGCAAGCAAGTACTAAAAAGATTGATAAGAGCCAGTGTTGGTGAAGGTGATATCAGTCAGCCTTGGCATTTTAGCAATAGCTATCACATCTATCAATCTCTACCAAAATTTAAAATGTGGGCAGGAATAAGGAACTTTTACCTTTTGTTTTATACATTTCTGTCCCAGTTGCATTTTTACAACTGTTTTAATAAAACAAATTTATTTTTGAAAAAAAGTCAAATCCTACTGCAATAAAAAATTAAAGCTACAAAGTCAAAGAGAAAGACAAATACCATATGCTAACACATATATATGGAATCTAAGAAAAAAAAATGTCATGAGGAACCTAGGGGTAAGACAGGAATAAAGACACAGACCTACTAGAGAATGGACTTGAGGATGGGGAGGGGGAAGGGTAAGCTGTGACAATGTGAGAGAGTGGCACTGACATATATACACTACCAAACGTAAAATAGATAGCTAGTGGGAAGCAGCCGCATAGCACAGGGAGATCAGCTCAGTGGTTTGTGACCACCTAGAGGGGTGGGATAGGGAGGGTGGGAGGGAGGGAGACGCAAGAGGGAAGAGATATGGGGACATATGTATATGTATAACTGATTCACTTTGTTATAAAGCAGAAACTAACACACCATTGTAAAGCAATTATACTCCAATAAAGATGTTTAAAAATAAATAAATAAATAAAAATTAAAGCTACAGCACGAAACATTTAAAAACTCTATTTAAGAATTCATTTTAAAAGAAATATTCATTACTAAAACATTTAAAGTTGCTCTGGGGCTTGCTATAAACAAATTTGAACTGGGTTTTTGTCTATGAAGAAAATAGAAATAAGTCACATTGCCCACAAATAATGAAAGCTGGTTGTGCACTATCAACAATTTATTATTTTCCTCCAGGGATCCAAATTGTATATAACTAAAAATAAACATTTGATATTTAGCTATGAAGTGTACATGTCTAACTGCTTTTTTTTTTTTTTTTTTTTGAGGGGAGAATAAGCAATGCAGCATTTATTTAAAAAAATTATGTAACAAAAATTTGGTGATAAAAGACAAGTGTTTTTTTTTTTTTATCACATCATTTTATTTTATTTTATTTTATTTATTTTTTTTTATTAGTTTCTGCTTTATAACAAAGTGAATCAGTCATACATATACATCTGTTCCCACATCCCCTCCCTCATGCATCTCCCTCCCTCCCACCCTCCCCATCCCACCCCTCCAGGCGGTCACAAAGCACCGAGCTCATCTCCCTGTGCTCTGCGGCTGCTTCCCACTATCTATCTACCTTACGTTTGGTAGTGTATATATGTCCATGCCTTTCTTTCCCTTTGTCACAGCTTACCCTTCCCCTTCCCCATATCCTCAAGTCCATTCTCAAGTAGGTCTGTGTCTTTATTCCCGTTTTACCCCTAGGTTCTTCATGACATTTTTTTTTTTTTTAATTCCATATATATGTGTTAGCATACGGTATTTGTCTTTCTCTTTCTGACTTACTTCACTCTGTATGACAGACTCTAGGTCTATCCACCTCATTACAAATAGCTCAGTTTCGTTTCTTTTTATGGCTGAGTAATATTCCATTGTATATATGTGCCACATCTTCTTTATCCATTCATCCGATGATGGACACTTAGGTTGTTTCCAGCTCCGGGCTATTGTGAATAGAGCTGCAATGAACATTTTGGTACATGTCTCTTTTTGAATTATGGTTTTCTCAGGGTATATGCCTAGTAGTGGGATTGCTGGGTCATATGGTAGTTCTATTTGTAGTTTTTTAAGGAACCTCCATACTGTTCTCCATAGTGGCTGTACCAATTCACATTCCCACCAGCAGTGCAAGAGTGTTCCCTTTTCTCCACACCCTCTCCAGCATTTATTGTTTCTAGATTTCTTGATGATGGCCATTCTGACTGGTGTGAGATGATATCTCATTGTAGTTTTGATTTGCATTTCTCTAATGAGTAATGATGGTGAGCATTCTTTCATGTGTTTGTTGGCAGTCTGTATATCTTCTTTGGAGAAATGCCTATTTAAGTCTTCTGCCCATTTTTGGATTGGGTTGTTTGTTTTTTTGCTATTGAGCTGCATGAGCTGTTTATAAATTTTGGAGATTAATCCTTTGTCAGTTGCTTCATTTGCAAATATTTTCTCCCATTCTGAGGGTTGTCTTTTGGTCTTGTTTATGGTTTCCTTTGCTGTGCAAAAGCTTTGAAGTTTCATTAGGTCCCATTTGTTTATCTTTGTTTTTATTTCCATTTCTCTAGGAGGTGGGTCCAAAAGGATCTTGCTGTGATTTATGTCATAGAGTGTTCTACCTATGTTTTCCTCTAAGAGTTTGATAGTTTCTGGCCTTACATTTAGGTCTTTAATCCATTTTGAGCTTATTTTTGTGTATGGTGTTAGGGAATGATCTAATCTCATACTTTTACATGTCCCTGTCCAGTTTTCCCAGCACCACTTATTGAAGAGGCTGTCCTTTCTCCACTGTACATTCCTGCCTCCTTTATCAAAGATAAGTTGGCCATATGTGCGTGGGTTTATCTCTGGGCTTTCTATCCTGATCCACTGATCTATCTTTCTGTTTTTATGCCAGTACCACACTGTCTTAATTACTGTAGCTTTGTAGTATAGTCTGAAGTCAGGCAGCCTGATTCCTCCAGCTCCGTTTTTCGTTCTCAAGATTGCTTTGGCTATTCGGGGCCTTTTGTTTTTCCAAACAAATTTTGAAATTTTTTGTTCTAGTTCTGTGAAAAATGCCAGTGGTAGTTTGATAGGGATTGCATTGAATCTGTAGATTGCTTTGGGTAGTAGAGTCATTTTCACAATATTGATTCTTCCAATCCAGGAGCATGGTATATCTCTCCATCTATTTATATCATCTTTAATTTCTTTCATCAGTGTCTTATAATTTTCTGCATACAGGTCTTTTGTCTCCTTAGGTAGGTTTATTCCTAGATATATTATTCTTTTTGTTGCAATGGTAAATGGGAGTGTTTTCTTGATTTCATTTTCAGATTTTTCATCATTAGTGTACAGGAATGCCAGAGATTTCTGTGCATTAATTTTGTATCCTGCTACTTTACCAAATTCATTGATTAGCTCTAGTAGTTTTTCGGTAGCATCTTTAGGATTCTCTATGTATAGTATCATGTCATCTGCAAACAGTGACAGCTTTACTTCTTCTTTTCCAATTTGGATTCCTTTTATTTCCTTTTCTTCTCTGATTGCTGTGGCTAAAACTTCCAAAACTAGGTTGAATAAGAGTGGTGAGAGTGGGCAGCCTTGTCTTGTTCCTGATCTTAGTGGAAATGGTTTCAGTTTTTCACCATTGAGGACAATGTTGGCTGTGGGTTTGTCATATATGGCCTTTATTATGTTGAGGAAAGTTCCCTCTATGCCTACTTTCTGCAGGGTTTTTATCATAAATGGGTGTTGAATTTTGTCGAAAGCTTTCTCTGCATCTATTGAGATGATCATATGGTTTTTCTCCTTCAACTTGTTAATATGGTGTATCACATTGATTGATTTGCGTATATTGAAGAATCCTTGCATTCCTGGAATAAACCCCACTTGATCATGGTGTATGATCCTTTTAATGTGCTGTTGGATTCTGTTTGCTAGGATTTTGTTGAGGATTTTTGCATCTATGTTCATCAGTGATATTGGCCTGTAGTTTTCTTTCTTTGTGACATCCTTGCCTGGTTTTGGTATCAAGGTGATGGTGGCCTCGTAGAATGAGTTTGGGAGTGTTCCTTCCTCTGATATTGTTTGGAAGAGTTTGAGAAGGATGGGTGTTAGCTCTTCTCTAAATGTTTGATAGAATTCGCCTGTGAAGCCATCTGGTCCTGGGCTTTTGTTTGATGGAAGATTTTTAATCACAGTTTCAATTTCAGTGCTTGTGATTGGTCTATTCATATTTTCTGTTTCTTCCTGAGTCAGTCTTGGTAGGTTGTGCATTTCTAAGAATTTGTCCATTTCTTCCAGGTTGTCCATTTTATTGGCATAGAGTTGCTTATAGTAATCTCTCATGATCTTTTGTATTTCTGCAGTGTCAGTTGTTACTTCTCCTTTTTCATTTCTAATTCTACTGATTTGAGTCTTCTCCCTTCTTTTCTTGATGAGTCTGGCTAATGGTTTGTCAATTTTGTTTATCTTCTCAAAGAACCAGCTTTTAGTTTGGTTGATCTTTGCTATCGTTTCCTTCATTTCTTTTTCATTTATTTCTGATCTGATCTTTATGATTTCTTTCCTTCTGCTAACTTTGGGGGTTTTTTGTTCTTCTTTCTCTAATTGCTTTAGGTGCAGGGTCAGGTTGTTTACTCTAAATGTTTCCTGTTTCTTAAGGTGGGATTGTATTGCTATAAACTTCCCCCTTAGAACTGCTTTTGCTGCGTCCCATAGGTTTTGGGTCGTCGTGTCTCCATTGTCATTTTCTAACTGCTTTTTGAATGTGGGTTTTGAAATTACCCCATAGATAACTGAGAACTGACTTCAAAAAATATATAGGCTATATAGACTTTTTTTTTTTTTAAAGAAGATGTTGGGGGTAGGAGTTATTAATCAATTTATTTATTTTTGCTGTGTTGGGTCTTCATTTCTGTGCGAGGGCTTTCTCTAGTTGTGGCGAGCGGGGGCCACTCTTCATCACAGTGCGCGGGCCTCTCACTATCACGGCCTCTCTTGTTGCGGAGCACAGGCTCCAGGTGCGCAGGCTCAGTAGCTGTGGCTCACGGGCCTAGTTGCTCCGCGGCATGTGGGATCCTCCCAGACCAGGGCTCAAACCTGTGTCCCCTGCATTAGCAGGCAGATTCTCAACCACTGTGCCACCAGGGAAGCCCTATATAGACTTTTTATAATAAACTATGGACTCTTTTTAATCCTTCCCTGTTAATTTTTTTTTCAATTTCAAATGTGTATCTGGTTGACAATTTCTAGCACATAGATCAGTAAGCTCACATCTGATGCAGTTTACCACGCTCAGTTTTTTGAAACAACAAATTAAAGATGTATGCTCTTAAGTAAAGACAATAAGAAGCTGTTTTGGGCATGAATTCTTTAGTTAAACATCCAGTTAGTAAGGAACTCAACTAAATTTGGCAACTCACTTCAGAAGAACCAAGATGGTACTGCTTTTCCTCCTCTCATAAGAAACAAGACAATTAGAACACATTTATCTCCATTTAGACATTTATGGAAAACACTGGTATGAGGATCACTAGTAGCTGAAAGAATTTAAACTTGCTAAGTAAAATGTCTTAAGAGTTTTGGCTTTCCAAGAAGTTTATGTGTTATTACTACATTATTCAGGGAAGTAGCCAGTAGGCTGTCATTCTACTTAACATGATTCAGAGCTAACCTTGGTGCCTGAAATATGTCTGCCTGAAACCACCCACTCCCTGAAATATAGAACATCCATTTTAGGGAAGGTGTTCGTGGTGACAGGTTAACAGCGGACTGGCCACCAAGCTCCACAAGTTGTGTATGCACGTTAGGGAAACGACATCCTTCCTTTTGTTTCTGTTGAAAAGATGCCATTTGGAAAACTCCTCTAGCTCCAATAAAACTGCATTGCCATGCCACTCTCTCACTTTGTCACACCAAACGTAAAATAGATAGCTAGTGGGAAGCAGCCAAATAGATAGCTAGTGGGAAGCAGCCGCATAGCACAGGGAGATCAGCTCAGTGGTTTGTGACCACCTAGAGGGGTGGGATAGGGAGGGTGGGAGGGAGGGAGACGCAAGAGGGAAGAGATATGGGGATATATGTATATGTATAACTGATTCACTTTGTTATAAAGCAGAAACTAACACACCATTGTAAAGCAATTATACTCAATAAAGATGTAAAAAAAACAAAAACAAAAAAACTGCATTGCCTCATGGCTGAAACCTCCCAGGCATCAGCAATTCTTTTAAAAAATAAAGGAAGATGAATAAGAGGGGAGAGAATCCTGGGAACCTCAATTTAAAAATTATAAAAACAGCTACCACTGAAATCAAGCAAGATGATGAAGTCCCTGGCTGACACGACAACCCATAAAACTTTCATGATTACCTCCACTCTCTCTGTTCTGGGCCAACACACAGGCTTAAAAAAATCTATTATATGTATTGATCTCTTTGATTCAGTTAGAAGTGTATAGATTTGGGTGATTTTCAGATGATCATCTGCCAAATGTCCCACATGTCAATTCATAGCAAACAAAGTAGTAAAGGCATCTTTTCACCTTAACTGTTGGGCAGCCATTCTACTTGCTGTGAGACTGAGGAATAAGAAAGGTTTTAGGGCTGTTAGAAAGGGGAAATCTCAACCAGAAGTCCTCTACAAGGCACAGGGCAGTTGGAGGATGAAGCTGAGTCTCCTCTCCCCCCTCCTCCTCCTTCACATCCTCTTCTTTCACCTCTTCCTTGTCAAACGAATGAGGCTCTTGCACACTTTTATCTTGATAAATGTTTAAATGACTCCTCCACTTCTCCATATGTGCTTCCTTTCTTTTGAATTTGCAATCTTTCCTGCTTGTGTAATTCAGAGAGTGCCAGGTGTAAATCAGTAGATGTTGTAAAACATGAAAAAATACAAATTTCTCACTAAATTCATATTAGCATGAAAATACAATGACAATTCTTATTTTTCAGGAAGGTCAGTTCTCATCTTGTCACGTAACTCTATGGAGGGTAAATTGTGAGGGCGCGTCTTCACTTCTATGGAGCAAAAAGTCCCAGGACAGCCTACTGAATTACGTCTAAGAAAAGCTTGGGCTGTTTTCACATGTCTCTAGAATGTTCCAGTCAAGCTGTTGAAATGCTTTTTGCCTGTAAAAAAGGGCTCTGTACATGAGTATTAAGCAGATGACCTTTTAAAGTGAAAAAACAAGCAAAGCAAAAACTCCCCATTAGAGATTTCAGAATTATATGTGCTGTTTGATCTCAATTATTTTCTAAGGTAGATAAAATACTGCAAGAAATATAACCAAAATGTTAATAGTTATTTCCACTTGGGACTGGGATTTTGAACAGTTTTTTCCTTCTTCTCTATATCTTTTTGTACTTTCCCAATTTTTAACAAATTCATGTCTTATTTTTATAAACAGAAACAAACAAACAGCATCCCAAATTATTGCCCTTTAGGGAATGGAGAGGCCTGAGGTGGCTGGAATGTCATATATTTGTTTCTTGGTATGCTAGGGTTCAAATAATTTTTATTTTGGACAGTTTAACATGTGACATGGTGTTGGCTATAGACCTGGCCCTTTCTGGTTGGACCTGAATCTGAAATTAGGAATTAAAGGGAATACATAATCCATTTTTGGTGTGGAGGGTATGAATTAGCGGGAGGAAACCCCTCTTTAGCTAAGGGACATGAGTCTTGTGTCTGTTGTTCCAGCCTCCACAGATGCAAATGGTGGTTTTCTTATTATTATGTATTTATATTAATTTGTATGGAACTTTATAAAACATGACTTGGTAAAGAAAATGTCTCAGCCCCAAGTTATGCCTTTTGGTCATACAAAAGTTATGAAATGAATATAGTGACAATGTTATTAATTCTAGAAAAAGTACATGGAACAAAGGAGAGAGGGCACTAGTTCCAATGATAAAATAAGCTATTGATACAACTGCTAAAATGCAGGTGTTTTGTCTAAAGCCAGGCCTAATTGCTACCTTTTACCCCCAAGAATGGCAGCAAGGGGGCCATGCACATGCTAGGAGCTCAACAAAGATGTATTAGGTTAATAAACACTCCATATTTGCTTTCCACCTGTCTGTCATTTTTGCAAAGGGAACTGTAAATCCAGAAACCCTCCACAATATCATATTTTGTGCTTGATTTCCTTAATATTCTGAGGATATAAAAATATGGTGTTAAGAACTCCTGTTTTGATGTCAGACCCAGTTAGATTCCTGATTCTACCACTTAATAGCTGTGTGACCTGGGTTGGTTGATTAACTTTTCTGAATCTCAGGTTTCTATGGAAACTGCTTGGGTTTGGCTTTGGCTTCACCTCTTACAAGTTGTGTGACCTACCTAGGCCTCAGTTTGCCCATCTGTAGCATGAAGATAATTAAACACTTACCTCATTTGTTTGTTGGGAGATGAATTGGGGGCATTGAATGAAAAGTGCTTAGCATGCTGCTTGAGTGGGCATATAGCAAGTGCTTGATTAAAGTAGGCTATTAATTTTTTTTTATTATCAGTAGGTATAAGATAAAAAGGTATGTTCTGAGGGATGGCGCATCTAGAGCAAATGTTAGGGACGTTTAAGTAATATCCAGTGAGAACCAATGAGTGGTTATTTCTACATCATTGTCTTAACATTTTCCCTAAGATGAGGCTTTAGATACAATCTGTATCTGAATATCTAGCAGATTTCTTTGGGTATTTTACTGATAATTTCCAAATGTGATAGTTGGCACTGATATTTCTGTGTATAAAGTTTTTCTCCCCTCATTGCAATTGCTACATAAATTTAACAGGAGGTTCAAAACTGGTACTGCTTGAATTTTTTTCTTGTAGGTTTTTAAAAAACTCTTTTTATTTTTTCCCTTATTTTCTGGCTTTTAGCCATACATCTGTTTATAGTTTGCTATCATTTAATCCTCTTTTCTCTTGAGTTGGGACTTGTACGTATGTCTTGATTATAAGCAGAAGTGATTTTACCTAATTCTGTATTTGTAATTTTGTATTCTTTTTCTTAAAAAGGGTCCTCAAATTAAATAAGCTTCAAGCTTCACAAAACCTGGATATATCCCAATTATAAGTTACATTTGTTTTGCAGGTGAAAGACTTGACACATTCAACTTAAAATTGCCTAAAGTGAATGTTATTATGAGAGCATTATAAGACTAAAGATATCTTTATTTTCTTGCTCCAGTTGAGGACTGACTGAATTTTGCTTTGATTCTTCAAGAGAAAGCATCTGTGCTTTCAATAAAAATATACAAATGTGTAGATTTCATTGAATGGTCAAGATGATAAGTCAGTATCTGGCTTCTTAAGCATATACTAGAATTTCAAATGTATAGAACAGATCAAGAATAGTACTAACTTCATTAACATGATGCCTCAAACCTAGATTTTTCAGGCTAAAAGAACTGACCAGGTGTGATTTTGCAGATCCATTTTGTTAATGCATTGTAAATTTCTGTGTTAAGAGAGGAAGGGAGAGTGCAATGTGGTGATTATGAGAATTCTGGAAGGAGAGGAATTGCTATGGTTTTGGAGCAAAGGAGGAGGAGGCCAGAAGGAAATATGTAGGGAATCTAGAGGAAGAGTAGTAATTCCAGAATTAGAAAGTTGCTTACCAATTCAGGAAGTGCTGAATAAGTTAATTTCCAGCAGGCATGGATTCCTGGTCTGTTTCACTGCCACTAACTACTTCTTCACAGAAGATTTCAATTTGAAATAAATTTTTCAACAGGGACACCACTCTTTATTAGCAGCTAAGAATACTAGAATATGTTGAATGTATTTAGGTTGAAAAATTAGGTTGACTTACATGTGAAAAAAAATTATAGTGGCTTAAACAGTAGGAAAATTTTCTTCCTTTCTTCCTTTCTTCCTCTCATATAAGAGAAGTCTAGAGGTATGTAGTACAAGTCTTGTATAGAGACTCCATAGTCATCAGGGATCTGAGCTTCATCCAGCTCGTCTTTCTTCTTAGGGTGTAATCTTTCTCCTCGTGGTCCAGTATTGCTGCTGCAGCTCCAGCCATCACATTCTCACTCCAGGCAAAGGGATGGAGGAAGCACTAAGTACAGCCTTTTCCTTTAAGGGAACTTACTGGAAATCCCACATGACAATTTTACTTTTATATCATTGGTCAGGTTTTAGCCACGTGGCCACACAGCCATAAGAGAGACTAGGAAATATAGTCTTTTATCTGGGCAGCAATGTGATCAGCTAGAAATCAGGGTTTTGTTATTGAGAAAGAAGAAGGAATGGATATGTGTGCAAGTGATACCTCTGCCATGCTACATTTCCCTTTAAACTAAACAATAGTATATGTTGCTATTTTTCTCTAGTGAGAGAAAAGCATTTTATAGGATCCGAATTTGTATTAATGTTCTTGGTGGTGAGCTGGTATTGATCAGAAGTAAATTTAGAAAATGCCAGATTGTGCTTTTCTGGGCACTTCTGGTGCAAAGTGATTCTTGGCAGAGAGGGATATTGAGAGAAGAAAGGAATCATGCTTCTTTCTCAAATATTGTAGCAGTCATGAAATAAAACACTTTGCTAGTCCTTAAGTCTCAAGGAAAATAAAGCTTAGAGTTGTAGACTCGTCTCAAAGCTGTATTAATGCGTGATAAATGTTAATGGATGTGTGTGTATGTATGTGTATGTGTACTTAAGACTCAGAGCAGAGAGTGATGTTTGAGATGTAGAATATCTGCCACTGATTGATTAATTTGTGATCTTGGACAAATCATTTAGCCTCTTAGGCCTCAGTTTTCCTTGTCTAGAAAATGAGGAAGTGGCCCAGATATTCACGTATCATTACTGGCTCTAATCTTCCAGAACCTGGATCCTAGGAGGTCCATTTAACCATCTCTCCATTCTCCTATCCATCCACCTGTCCATCTGTTCACTTGTCCATTCATCCATCTACCTATCAACTATTTTTGATTGTCCCTGGCAGTGGGCTAGAAGCTGTGGATTCAAAAATAAATAAGTTAATGCCTTCATGGAGCTTATAGTCCAGTCTAGGGCATAGGGATTATACCTCTTTTGTCTCTTGTCAGATGGAAATGCAATTGAAGACGCTGTTTTCAACTTCACCTGCCAATGTGCTATATAGAGATGGTTTTTTACTATCATGTTTGAAATACCTCTGTGTATTTTCTGTACCAAATTTTAATTCTTGCCCTGAGTCATCTCCCCCAGCATAGCTGCTATGGTGCAGAGAAGGCACATTTTAATATTAGCTTAAACAAGATAATCTTAACTGAGGCAGGGCTAATGAAGGGGTTATGGACCACACTGAGAATTCGTGAAAATAATAACAGCTACCACAAACAGAGCACATACTCTCTGTTAGGTGCTGTGCATTTCTGTGAGTTATGTGCATTTCTCCTTTAACCTCAAGAAAACCCTGTGGTAGGAGAGGCTAAACAACCTGCCCTAGACCCATGTGATAAGGCAATTGGCCCCAGAGCCAAGGTCCCAGGGACTAGAATTTTCTTAGAAAAGTGCTCATGGAAATAAACACACATTTTTCTGTACACAGTCAAGGAGTACAAGCCTTATCAACACCTTGGTGATGTGTTTAGGAAACCCTGACCTAACTGTATCCTAGTTAAGAAAACATCTGGTGTTGGAAACCCACCATATACCTTCCCAAGCCAAAGATGACCAGTGTGTAGATACTTTCTTTCTCTCTCCCTTTTTTTTTTTTTTTTCTTTTTGGCTGCATCGGGTCTTAGTTGCAGCACTCGGGGTCTTCCTTGAGGCATGTGGGATCTTTCGTTGTGGCGCGGGCTCTTCGTTGTGGTGTGCTGGCTTCTCTCTAGTTGTGGCATGCGGGCTCCAGGGCATGTGTGCTCTGTAGTTGTGGTGTGCAGGGTCCAGAGTGCATGGGCTCTGTAGTTTGCGGCATGTGGACTCGCTTGTTGAGGTGCACAAGCTCAGTAGTTGTGGCATGTGGGCTTAGTTGCCCCACGGCATGTGGGATCTTAGCTCCCCAACCAGGGATTGAACCCATGTCTCCTGCACTGGAAGATGGATTTTTTACCACTGGACCACCAAGGAAGTCCCTACCAGTGAGTAGATACTTTCTGCATCTGCTTATGAGAAGGGGAGAATCCAGCCTGTGCTGAGGCCGAGTTCTTTGCAAACACACCATGAAAAGCTCACCCAGTGTCATCGGCCAAGTCCGATGTGTGGTCCAGTGGTTCTCAAAGTGTCATCCTTGGACCAGTAACATCACCATCAGCTGGGCTCCTGGTAAAAATGTAAATACTCAGGCCCCACTCCAGATCCACTGAATCAGAACCTGTGTGTTCACAAGCCCTCCAGCTGATTCTGATGCACGTGATACTCCGAGCAGCACTGTCCAAAAGAACTTTTTGTGCTGATGGAAATTAAAGCAGTTGCCTGGTGCTGTCCTTGGTACTGCCTGACTCTGCCCTGGGCCAGGTCCCTTGCTGCTACCTCAATCCTGCCTAAATTTGCACTGCTTGGTTCCTTGCTGTTGCATGTCACCAGTAGCCCTGCTGACTTCTTGACTTGTCACCAGCTCACCCATTTCCTGTCTCTGACCTAGGTTTCTGGGGTTACATGTTATATGACCTCACCCAGCCCAGAATGTTCTTGCCCGGCAGCTTCAGGTTAACTCCTTTGGAATAGGCTAGAGATTTGGCAAAAAAAAAAAAAAAAAGTGTTTGTAAATGTTCCCCTTAATTCCTTTAAAATTCATTTACAGAGTGTTGCTCCTTGCAGAGGTCACTTCTGTGAGCCGATTACTACATACAAATCATTTTCTTTTATTACTAGTTCAGAATTGCTCCTACATTAGCTTAGAGTGACCCTTCATATTTCCCATACTATGCAGGGCAAGTCTTATCTCTCCCTTTCTGTAGTGGTAGCAAAAATCCTGTAATGTTACATTTCTGCCAGCCAACCATGATAATTGGGCCTGATTTAATATGTTTAAAGTTTAAGGCTTTTAAGGAGACTTTTAATCCTCTTGTTCATTTAAGATAAATTTCTTGTATTTTTCTACAAAAACAAGATCCTCTTTCTAATGTGTTCAGCTTTTAATTTTGTAGGTGCAGATGTATCTTGCTTTAAGCAGACAGTATATAAAAGCCTGGATTTACCTTGCTTCAATCATTAAATAACAACTTTTCATAATTAAACTAAAAGCCAGAAAGAAGTTGTATTGATAAAATAATTTTAAAATTATGATTGAATATTGACCTAAACCATGGTGAATATGGAGAATAATGCATCATGTATTGTTGGGGTGGTAATTGCTGAGAAATTAATTTAAAAATGTTTATAAATAACTCAATGAGTGGTCAAATAAATAATAATTTAAAAAATAGAGCCTAATTACAAAAATCAATTTCCACACTCTTTTTCAGGAATCTATCTTTTACAAAATGTGAGATATATCTGTAAATGCCATATACATAGTATCTGATTCTGGCCTCAAAACCAGACTGCCCATAGTGAGGCAAGCAGCTGTGTTTGCAGGTCAATTCTGGTATGAATGGGAAGTCCCTTGTTCTGTGTTAGTCGATTGATAAGCTGTATGGTTAATATTGACATTTTATTGGTGTTATGTAGTTTTGGCTCTTAGCCAGGGATTTTGACTAATATAATGATTAATTAGCTTTATGAGTGATGGTAATAGCCAGTTTGAAACTTTAATACACATTTTCTGGGTGGAAAAAATAATCTATCTTCTTTTAAAGATATAATATAGAACAATAGATAAAGCATTTTTTAATTAAAATGTTTTAAATAAAAAGTTATATAAAAACAGTTTAACATGTACTTAGTTAAAATTGATTTGTCTTGTTTTCTCTTTCTTTAAATGGTTTTTGTTTTATGTAGAGAATCACTGGGACATAAAAGTATAGGTCTGTTTAGAAATGCTCCAGGGTGTCATGTGGCTTCAGGGTAAGAAAACAAGTGAGTGTAGACTGGGCTGATAACAGTGGAGGAGCCTTTTGTGGTCTGCCTGCCCGTGCTTCCCACCTTAGGGCAACCTGGTTTGTCCTCAGTTTCTCAAGAGCAGGGACAGGAAGGGGTTACTGGTTAGTAAAATTATTAAAAGGTGTAAACTGTGCCTATGCTTTGAACCTGCTACTCTACTTCTGGGAGTGTTCTTCTTCTAAGGAAGGAATCAAACACACTTAAATATTTAGCTGCAAGTTGGTTGAACACGTCAGTTTGTAGCATCATCCAGTTGGAAAGAACCTAAATGACCATCAGAAGGGGGATTTGGTTAAGTTAATTAAACCAATATAAAAATTGTTAAAAAAACAAGTTATAGATGGAGGCTTCCAAATTCTTTTTTTCTTAGGCAGGAAAGCTCTTTCTTAAGCAAAAATTTACAAGGGACTCCAAGCATATAAAAGAGGGAAAAGGGGAGCTGCTCCTGTTGAATCGAGGCATAAGGTCTGGGGCCTCCTCCACATCTCCCTCGCTCCTGCAGGGGCCTTACTCACCTCCATCACATTCTTAAGAAAGCTCCCAAGGATGCTATTTGAGAGAACGTTTTAGATGAAAATTTATTGGCCTGGAAAAATATTCATGGCCTGTTACATTAAAAAGCAAATTTTAAAACAGTATAATTCGAATTTTATAAACAACATGTGTATTTGAATTATGCCCATGTAGGCTGTAATCTGTGGGGTGTGTGTGTGTGTGTTTAAGGCAAAGAAAAATGTTTAACAAGAAATATACCAGGTGTTCAAGTTAATTGTTTTTATACTCTAGATGATGTGTATTTTAATTCTTTTTCTTTTTGCTTATCTGTAGCTTTAATTTTTAAATAATGACTATGTACTGGTTTTTTAATAAGAAAATATCTTTGGTTAAAAATATATTAATTTCTAGAAGTCACAGCTTTGGAAAATATAGTATTTGACACTATACAAGTAACTTGTAATGTTTCAAAAGAAGACTTGCATAAACAGCACTTGGTCTCTGTTCTAGTTATTTCCTGTCACATAATGAGTCACCCTCAAAACTTAAGTTTCTTAAAACAACAGAAATTGATCATTTTATTATCTCTCCCAGTTTCTGGGGGTCAGTGTTTGGGAAGGGCTTTTCTGGGCAGTTCTGGCTCAGGATCTCTTATCGGGTTGCAGTCAGATGCTGGCTGGAGCAACTGGGGTCGGTCAGGCATCACTCTCTTCATATTGATTGAGTCTCTTCATATGGTCTCTCTGCAAGGGCTAGTTTGGACTCATAGCATGGTGGCCTCAGGGCACTTGGACACCTTGCATGGTGGCTAAAGTTTTCAAGAGAGAGTACCAGTGAACAAAGGAGAAGCTGCATCACCTTTATGGCCTGTGCTTGAATGTCACCTAGAGTGACTTCTACCAGACTTTAGTAGTCCCTAGTCACAAGCCCATCAAGATTCAGGGGGAGGATATAACAGGACAGGATACAGAATTTGTGGGGCTGAGTACAAAGTGAAAGTGTAGGGTCTTTTGTTCAAAACGTATTAAGAAATTCAAGTCAGTGACAACAGAGCATTAAACCAAGTGTTGAGCCCTTTTAAGTGCAGGGCCTGGTGTGACTGTGTAGGTTGCACCCCCAAGAAGCTATCCCTGGGGAGGGGAGATCAACTTCATCTCTTGATGGGAGGAGGGTCAAGGCCATATTGTAGAAGAGCATGTGAGATGGGCGTTAATGGTGAGACCATCTTTGGAAAATAAAATCTGCCACAGTGTCTATGACTCACCTTCAATTAATTAGATGGCTCACATTTTTACTACCCAGAACTGGAGTAGCCATTAGCTATGCAGGAAGAACTGCTGGCCCTCTCCAGCAATCGGGCTGCCATAGCAGTAACAGGGATGTATTTTAAAACTCTTTGTGCAGAGATACTGGTTGCCTCTAAATAAAGTACAGCAAAAATACCTGTTTTATGTCTGTTATGGACTGAATTGTGTCCCCCCCCAAATTCACAAATTGAAGCACTTACCCTCAATATGATTGTGTTTGGTCATAGAGCCTTTAAGGAGGTAATTAAGGTTAAATGAAGTTGTAAGAATGGGCCCTGATCCAATAGGACTGGTGTCCTTATAAGAAGAGGAAGGACTACCAGGAGTGCTCATACAGAGGAAAGGCCATGTGAGCACAGTGAGGAAGCAGCCTTCAGCAAGCCATGAAGAGAGACCTTAGGAGAAACCAAACCTACTGACACTTTGATATTGGACTTCCAGCCTCCAGAACTGTGAGAAAACAAATTTCTGTTGTTAAGTCACTCAGTCTCTGGTATTTTGTTATAGGAGCGCAGTAGACTAATATATCTAGGACTTATACATATTTACTTGTTCTTTTCAGAAGTTTCTTTATTAGTCATCTTTAATCCATTGGATATCCCAGATTCTCAGTCAACTTCCAAGGAAAGCCAGATCTAACAGAAAATACCATGTTTTAATTAATGTCCCTTCTTTTTTTTTTTTGGCTGCACCACGAGGCTTGTGAGATCTTAGTTCCCCAACCAGGGATTGAACCCAGGCCCTCGGCAGTGAAAACACAGAGTCCTAACCACCGGACTGCCAGGGAATTCCCTAATGTCCGTTCTTTAATAATATTCTGATGAATAAAGGCTTTATTATTCATTTTTCCTGGAGTGTTGCTTGTGTTCATTTAATGCTCATGTCTATGGTAATACTGTAGTTCATTCATGGATTTGTATATAAAATAATATTGTTTTCAATTATTGGGGTCAATTATCTGCAGACATGGCTGTGAACAATGACTATCTCCTCATTTCTGTGTATGCCACTCCTCCCCTCAAGAGTGGCATCTATTTCATCTCCCCTTGAATCTGGGCTAGCCTCGTGGTTTGCTTTGGCCAATAGAATGCAGCAGAAATGATGCTGGTGTTGCAGCTTCCACTTTTGCCCTCTTGAAAGATAGCAGGCACGTAACAAAATCTTCCTGTCATGCTGGAGAACCCCCTCGAAGGGAAAAAGGCTCAGGTGGGGAGCTGTAGGCATGAGGACACTGACTGCCTGAAGGAGTTCCAGAGGAGGGAGAGGGATGGGCTAGGGAACAGGAGGGTGCCAAACAGGAGCCACACCTGCTGGGCCTGGTTGTGTGGCCAAGAAAGACCCAGGGAATGAAGCAAAGGGGTTTCATTATGATGGTTTTAATTGGCTTTGGAGGCTTGTTGATCTGCCTTGGGTTTGACACTTAGCAAGATTGGAGCTGTCAGGGCTTCCCTGGTGGCGCAGTGGTTGAGAGTCCGCCTGCCGATGCAGGGGATGCGGGTTCGTGCCCCAGTCTGGGAAGATCCCACATGCCGCGGAGCGGCTAGGCCCATGAGCCATGGCCGCTGAGCCTGCGCGTCCGGAGCCTGTGCTCCGCTAATGGGAGAGGCCACAACAGTGAGAGGCCCGCGTACCGCAAAAAAAAAAAAAAAAAAAAAGATTGGAGCTGTCAGTGTTGGCTGATGTAGGGACCAGCAGGACAACATCCATAATTCCCTCAGATAGTTGCTTGCCCTTGGATCTCTGGTACAGGATACTTTCCGTGGGCACTGGCCCCAGAAAACTGGCTGCTGACACATACTTGCCAAAGCTCTATAGCAGTAGTTACTTCAAACACTGTTGTGTCCTCCCAAAATACGTATATTGAAGTCACAACCCCTGGTTCCTCAGAATGTGATCATAACTGGAAATAGAGTCAGAGTCAAGCCAGATGTAATTAGTTTAACTGAGGTCATAATGATGGAGGGTGGGTCCCTAATCCAATACGATTGGTGTTCTTATAAAGAGGGGAAATTTGGACACATACACAGGAATAACATTGTGTAAAGATGAAGACATAGATCAGAGAGATGAAGAAACCACGGAATGCTAAAGATTGCCAGCAGACCGCCAGGAGCTAGGAGAGAGGCATGAAACAGAGTATCCTTCATAGCTCTCAGAGGAACCAACAGTGTTGGACACCTTGATTTTGGACATCTAGCCTCCAGAAATGAGACAACACATTTCCATTTTTGAAGCCACACAATCTGTGGTACTTTGTTACAGCAGTCCTAGTAAACTAATACCCATGGGCTTCCCTGGTGGCACAGTGGTTGAGAGTCCGCCTGCCGATGCAGGGGACACGGGTTCGTGCCCCGGTCTGGGAAGATCCCACATGCCGCGGAGCGGCTGGGTCCGTGTGCCATGGCCGCTGAGCCTGCGCATCCAGAGCCTATGCTCCGCAACGGGAGAGGCCACAGCAGTGAGAGGCCCGCGTACCGCAAAAAAACAAAACAAAACAAAAAAAACCCCTAATACCCATGCCAGTGCACCTTACCCTCCTTTCCTCTCATCTCTGCATTTCTGGGGGGATGAACACAGGATAAACTGTGCCCCTGAAGAGGAAGCTGCCAGATGGCTTCATATCTTAATCCAGTTAAAATTAAAATTCTCATTTCCTCAAAAAGTTCTATAAAAGGTGATTTATTATATATTTCAGGCACAAGGAAAAGGAGATAACTTTGATGGGAGGACTACTTTAATGCCTCTGAATTTATACCAAATAGGTTGCTTCCTCTACTTCCTTTTAGAATATGTCCTCAGTTATTCCAGAGTTTACAGAGAGCTAACATTCAGTTGTTTTTCTCAAGAAACCTGATTTAACCTAACTGTATTAGGATTGGCACTTGATTATTCCGATATAATAATTTGCATGATTTTTAGTGCCATAATTGTTGAAAGCTGATATTAGAATCTTAAGAGTGGCATACCTTATTCAGAGATGTTTAGCACCTTATAATAACAATAATATTGGGTGCATTACACAGTAATAATAGAAATTATACTTGCAAAATAGCTGTGGTAATAGAACATTCTGAAATGCAAGAAATAGAAAAAGCACACTGGAAGAGAAAACCGTGTTTTATTCACCGCATTTGGCTGTCTGTACGCTAAGGCTGGAAAATAGGAAAGAGCGATGTCTTCCTCAGTGCTGTACTACCCCTGGGCTGCATGATTTAGATCAACCTTTATAATTCTGATTGAAGTGGAGAATTTTCAGTCACTGGATTCAAAAGGGGGTGGGGGAGTGTGGTCATGTTTGAAATACTTTTTGCTCTTTAGTTGGAATAGCATTTTGTAAATGAAAACTGCACTTCTAAAGAAAGCATGTATTTGCTATGACTTAGCCTAATAATTTGTTTTTTTCCAGTTGCGCATAACTTCTTTTTTATAAATTTATTTATTTATTTATTTATTTTTGGCTGTGTTGGGTCTTCGTTGCTGCCTGTGGGCTTTCTCTAGTTGCGGCGAGCGGGGACTACTCTTCGTTGCAGGGTGCGGGCTTCTTACTGCACTGGCTTCTCTTGTTGGGGAGCACGGGCTCTAGGTCCGTGGGCTTCGTTAGTTGTGGCACGCGGGCTCAGTTGTGGCACGCGGGCTCAGTAGTGGCTCGTGGGCTCTAGTCCAGTTGCTCATAACTTCTGATTGATAGCTTATTTTAAAAATATGATTGAAAAAATATGTTAAGTATATTCCTCTACACTTCACCAATATAATTTTTAGGCCAATTTTAGGCTGAAATTTTAAAGTTTACTCTGCCCTTCTAAGACTTTGATTTATTGATCACATTCAATATATCCAAACTCGCAGAAAGCCATGGTAAAAAATAAACCTGTAAGAAACCTAAGATATTCTTGACTATGTGAACTGACACAACAAATGTTGATTTTGAGTTTTGGATATTTTCTGTATAAGTTAAAAAATTCTGTGAAGTTTTGATTTAGTATTTCTTTTGGCAGCCTAATTACCCTAATTCAAGAATATTCTGCTTAAAACTCTGAAGATTAAACAAAGCCAAGGATGAGCCAGGGCAGCAGAGATAAAAAAAAGAGTGAATTAACTCTATTGTGTCCAATTCACGAGAATTATTTCAGCCTTGTATATGTTCACATGGGACCTGCCTTTGCTCGCTTCCTTTTAGAAAAGAAAGTTGCTTTTGTTTCTTGACACTTTTCCCTTTGATTTTGGAACCATTGAACAACAACAACAACAAAAAAGCTGGTTTATGGATATCTAGCCTTTTCTAAGGCCTCCTGATATTCTTGGGGTTGTTACTATCACTCTTTCCCTGGTGGACCAGGAGGTACTATCCAAGGCAAGTGAGTGAAAGCCTCTCCTGCAGGGTCTCAGTATGCCGGGCAAAGACCATTTTCTTGGATCAATTATATCTGAATTCTATGCATCTCCTCCAGTCAACTCTGAAATGACACAAGGAATTTTACCATTCACTGAGAGCCTCATGTCTCAGCTGCAAATGAGAAGCTTGTCAAATAGACATGCACTGAGAGAAAGGAGAGGCTGGGGCAGGATTGGCCTTGGTTCTTATTCATCCTTCTGAAAAGTCAAAAATACTTCACTTTCATGGGTAGGATTTTGGTGACTTCAGTTAGCAGCTTCCTGAAGAGCTGTTTAGGGTTTTGCTGTCACCTCTTGGAACTATAGGCTTTGCTCTATTGCAGTGATTCCCTGCATGTTAATTATTCCCGTTTGTGTCTGAATGTGCCAGCCTTCCTCTGTGTGGTCAAATTATCCCCTTTAACTTCCCCCTCCATTTCTTGGCAGCAGAAAAGTCATTTTTACCAAATCCTTGCTTACCTATAGGGCTGTTTTGCTGAGATAATATATGTGGAAAGTGATTCTTTAAGCTGGAAGGTGCTTTGCTTTCCAGTGTAAAATGGCGATGCTGATAACAGTACTTGTACTCACTGACCCTTACTCCCTCTCCAATAGCACCTTATTTTCCAAACCAAAGCCTTTTAGGAGCTCTGAGTTACCATTTTTCCTCTTGTGGTTTATGGGAATTCAACATCATGTCGTGGTTAGGAACATGGGCCATGTAGACAGACTCAGTTCAGAGTTCACCACTGTCTCTCAAGCTATGTGACTGAGGATGGATTAATGAGTCTGGTTTTCTCAGCTTTAAATAGGGATACACCCTTGTAGAATTGTTGAGAGGAGTAAATGAATATTGCGAGGTGAAGCACTTAGCATAGTGCCAGGAGCAAAGTAATTAGCTTTCATTGCTTTCTGGAAGTATTTGGTATTCTGCTATTCTAACGGATTTTGTGCAAAGTCAGCAGAAAGGAGCTGCTTCTCATAGCTTGATTAATTGCAAAATCTCTCCCATCCTACTCTTCTTCCTATGTTCCATTTCACCTGGAATGTGAATGTGTATTCATTAAATGAACAAAGAATGGTTTTATTAGAAATTTTTTTAGAACATTGTACTGGTATATACTTTTTAAAGAAATCATGGAATAATGTTAATAATTTTCTTTTTCAAGTCCAGAATTCAGATACCTGAGAACTCTTTCCCTGGCTTCCAGTCCTGATGAAGTTGGTGGGGGGTAAGGTTTTTTGAGATGATTCCTGTAGGCAGTGGCCATTTGTCAGTCCCTCCCTGCAGGCCACCATTCTGCCAGGACATGGCTGGGTTCCTCTGAGCAGCATATAGGTTGCTGGGGAGAGGCTGTGGACATGGTGCTTTGTGATATACATGCTCCAGCATCTCCTTCTTGGACATCCATTCCCACTGGGCAGAGAGTAAGAAGGTCCATCATGATTTCTGACCGGTATTTCATTATTTGTATATTAACATTTGGTGTGGTGTGAGGTTAGAAATTCATGTCATAAGTGACCATTTGAAAAAGACTTCTAACTCTAAAATTTGAAAAATTCTGCTTTCTTGGGAGGTAGCTACACAGTGATGCTTCTGATATCAGTGGTATTTTTAACAATGTTTATTGACTCTGCTAATCTCATTTCATCATTTTGTTACAGATTGATGTTCTCAAAGCAGATCTGGAAAGCGCAGAATGGAAAGTTTTGGAAAATCTTATTCTGGAAGATGTCCTTGAACAAATTGGACAGCTCATCTTTGAGGTCCATCTCCACTGGCCCGGGTTTGAGGTCAGTGGCAGTGACAGCAGTGTTGTGCGGTTCTGGTACAGCCTCCTTAAAGAGTTAGAACTACAGGATTTCAGGCTTTTTCACAGTTACAAAGATTTATCTAAACCTCAGCTATTCCTGAAGAAAGATATTTTCAATGCGAGTAGCTGTTATACTCTGAGTTGGGTGAATACAAGATGGAAATAGGATGCAGGAGCTCATCAAGAACTCAAGGAAATATTTGCAGCATGGATCATGTCCATGATTCTAGTTATTCTGGTTTACTTGTCCAGTCTCCCACTAGCCTGTGACCTGCTTGAGGCCGGGATTGTGTTATTGCCTTTGTAGTACATGTAGCCTGGCATCTCTCACAGGGTAGGGGAACAGTTAACACTTGTTGAGGGGATGGACACAGAAGTGCCACAGTAGTCAACCTCCATCTGCCCAAACCCAGGCTCTTTGCCTGTCTGCCTCTGACAGAGTGGAGGATGCTTGTCCTCCTTCATTTCAGCTTGGAAGATAATCCCACACTTATCTCAGTTTTCCCTAAAATTAATTATGTATCTGTAATCCATGAATTTACCACCATGAAAAAGAAATTATATCACGTTTCTGTTTTTACTGGGTTGATGAGATCCTTAAATGTGTAGCCTGCTGTTTAAAATAGGGCCTTTCGGGCTTCCCTGGTGGCGCAGTGGTTGAGAGTCTGCCTGCCGATGCAGGAGACACGGGTTCGTGCCCCGGTTTGGGAAGATCCCACATGCTGTGGAGCGACTGGGCCCGTGAGCCATGGCCACTGAGCCTGCGCGTCTGGAGCCCGTGCTCCGCAACGGGAGAGGCCACAACAGTGAGAGGCCCGCGTACCGCAAAAAAAATAAAAAATAAAAAAAAATAAAATAAAATAAAATAGGGCCTTTCATTTGATGTTAACTCGTTTCTTCCTAGGATTTTCTTGTTCACTGTGTCAATAACATTCTTTACAGCCTTGTAGACTTCAATTATTCCTCCTCAGTTTTTGCTGAGGCCATGTTGTGACTTTATAAGAACCACTGATTCTGGTTTCTGGGAACTTAGACACACCAAATTCTGTAACTGAGTTTAAAAGACTAGAGTATCAAGTTATTCAACTCAGGATTCTTTTCATGCTCAGCCTTAAGTCCCCTCTCTTCCTATGAAACTAAACACAAAGCAGAACTTGGGTGTCTTCAAACCTGATTTCTCAACCTCCGACTTGCCTATGGTGTCAAATCTTTTTTTTTTTTTTTTTAATATTATCTCCAAGATTAAGTTTTTCCTTGCTGCCAGTTGGCATTCATTGTAAGCCTGTGGCCTGCGGGCCAGAGTCTCTCTCTTTCCCGGGACAGATACAGTGTGTTTTGGTAATACCAATCCTTTTTGTATATATTTTTTAATTAAGCAGATAATGCACGTTCTCAATAGTTCAAACAATCTCTATCATTTCTATTTACAGGATTAGACATTTACCCCTACAAATGATTTTCAAAAATCCTATTTCAAATAAATTAATTAAATAGTATAAAAATAAATCAAATTATTACCTTATTATAAATTAAGTACATCTTCTGGTATTTTTTATATCCCAAGAGAGCAGGAATACATACACTGTTCATTTAAGAAATTTTGGGAGAGCATAAAATACTGATTACTACTAGACCCAGATTCCTTCTCCCCATTGTTTTACCTCCTTCCACCCCACACATTCCCTGGGTTGGCTTTTTGCTTTTTGCAGTGGTTTGAAAATATTCCTCAGGTGAGAAACCAAAATACAGTAGAGTTATAGCATCTTACTAACTTGGGTTCAAAAGGGAATAAGACTTTCTGAATTAGTAGTGATGATTTTTTAAAATATAAATGAGGTTCTTTATATTAAAACTTATAGTACACTAATAAAAGTCATTGAAGTGAGAGGACCAGCTTGAATAAGTTTTATTTGAAATAACAGTTTAGCTGCTTTCAATGTCCCTAGGTTTTTCAAAAGTACAAAAAGTTTATCCAACTCAAAAGTGGTTTTTACTGTTAGTTTGCATGGTGTAGCCTCCAAAACAAAGTTAACTTCAGTCCTGTTTGGATTATATCACAGATTATCTTTCATTTTTCAATAAAAATTTTATATACTAAAGTAAACACAGACCTTTTTATACATTAAAACTTTTAACCCTTCTTATACACCAAGGTATGAAGTATACTAATCCTAAGTATCTAGTGTGACTAGGTTTTAGATGTATTCACACTCATACCAAGATTTTTAATTCATGGGATTGAAGATTAATGGCATTACTGAAAGCCCCCTTTGTACAGGACAGGTTACCATTTATTCCGGATTGGTGGTGCAGAACATCAACTTCATCACACTATATATATCTGAAGCAAGAATGGAAGTACTGTTAAGAAAAAAATAAAGACAAACTCAAAATAAATCACAAACACACCCACCCACACCCACCTACTAGGCAGCCTGTTCAATTGTTATTTGTACTTATTTTATGATTTTTTTCTAAGACTGTCCTTCATTCCCTTCATGGAGAGTTCGAAATTTGTGATGAATATTCTGACTGTTGCTATGGTTCCCCTGCCTCTAGAATTACTATGCTTATTGTGTGGGCCAGGGTTTTTTAACCTCAGCATTATTTCCATTTTGGGCTGGATAATTCTTTGTTGGGGCAGGGAGGGCCATTCTGTGCATTGTAGGATGTTTAGCAGCATCCCTGGCCCTCCCCCTAGGTGCCAGGAGCACCACAAAAACAACACAAAATATAAAAAACAAACATACAAAATCAAGAGCTGCTATTCATTGAGAGCTTACTATGTGCCCAGTACTGTGCATAGATTATTCCTAATTCTCCAAACAGTCCTATAAGGAAGTGTAATTTTCCCAATTATACAGGTAAGGAAACTCTGAGAGGTTAAATACCTTATTCAGATTATTCAAATGGTGAAGCAGGAATCCATATCTCAGACTGCCAAATCCCAAAGCCCATGCAGGGCCCCTCCACCGTCTGCTTCAATAGCCTTTGACAAACGTAAGGACATATTTTTGCCTCCCTATTAGTAAATGGGAAGAAAAGCCTACAAATTTACTAAGACCAGACCTGCAAATCTGTTAGAGTTGGGATCATTTTTGTAGCATGCAGGTTTAACTTAAACAATCTACTTAATTAAAATGTGCCCACCAAATGGTGGCTTACTGAAAAAATATGGGGTCCCAACAGCTTCTCTGTCAATATATTCAGGTTGCCAGGAAAGATCTTGCAAGTCCTGGAAGTGACTCTTGGCCCTCACTGGTCCCCATATGCCGCACTTTGCTCCTACATTTTAGGAAAGGCCCAGTCACTTGGAAGTGTAGTGTAAATTTCCTTTGTTTCAAACTCGCCTTTGACCTGCAGATATATGAGCTCAGATGTGAATATCTGTGACATACATCTCTTAATTAACTCCTACCAGAGCAGTGCTCATAAATGAATCTGAAGATAGAAATTTAATAATGCTCTTCTCAAATGATTTTAAAAACTGTTCCTTTTTGGATGAAAGACATATGAGAATGTAAGAGATTCAGAGGTCAACCTTTTAGCACAAAAGGTTGTGCTAAATCACAATTTGAGATTAAAGTCAAAGAAAAACAATTTTCCCAATCTCCCTTTTCTTAGAGTGATTGTATTTGACACAGTTATAATAGGTTATCATATAAATATTTGTAACTGTTCGACATAGTTCAAATGAAGTGAGCCAGGAAGAGATAAACAAACTTCTGTTACACTTGACTGAAGGTCCACTAGTATTTACATTAGGGTAGAACAAAAGCAAATTCATGAATTTACAGTGTTTAGTCCAAATCAGTTATTCATGTAA
The DNA here is from genome assembly GCF_949752795.1 of Hyperoodon ampullatus. Taxonomy (NCBI): domain Eukaryota; kingdom Metazoa; phylum Chordata; class Mammalia; order Artiodactyla; family Ziphiidae; genus Hyperoodon; species Hyperoodon ampullatus. The sequence goes on along the minus strand of NC_136925.1, from coordinate 40,802,172 downwards.
GCATTTCTGCTTTGACTATAAGATTTTAGTATATAGTAAATACAGTACAAGATTTGCATTTCCTAAGTATAACATGTTTGGATTTTGCAAAGCTTGAATTAATACCAGGGAGTCAGCCTCGTCGTCATATTTCTCCAGATGAAAAATGAAGGCCTCATTTAAACAGATTATTCTACTTGACTATATGATGGTAGGTACCTACAAGCTCAATTACGTAATATAATTCTCTTCTTTTGGAGATAAATTTATTTTGCCTTTTAAGCAATAACATAATTCCTTTTTGTACTAGCCAATTGCTGGTTCTTTGTGAATTCAATGCATTTAATTGTATGCTAAAATATGTTCCTTTTTCTTACATTTAAAGAGGTATTTGAACTTTACTTATCACATAAAATCATAATCCAGAGGTTCAAGATATTCTTAAACTGCTTAAATTTAGAAATTCTTTAATTTTATTGTATTTCTGTCCTTAAGAAAAGTAAATCAAGCAAGCTTAATATTGTCACACTTTATATTTAGCACTGTAGGGAGAAATGCTAGTTCCCAACACTTGTTAAAACTAATTGCTGGGCTTCCCTGGTGGCGCAGTGGTTGAGAGTCCGCCTGCCGATGCAGGGGATACGGGTTCGTGCCCCGGTCCGGGAGGATCCCGCATGCCGCAGAGCGGCTGGGTCCGTGAGCCATGGCCGCTGAGCCTGCGCGTCCGGAGCCTGTGCTCCGCAACGGGAGAGGCCACAGCAGTGAGAGGCCCGCGTACCGCAAAAAAAAAAAAAAAAAACAAAACTAATTGCTGTGTAAAACTAGCAATTCACATTCTCATATAAAATATTTTAAGTTTTTCTTAGTGATTGGTTTTATGCAATAAGATTGTCTGAAGTAATAAGGGTTTTTTTTTCCTGTTAAGTTTGGATTCTAATCTAGACTATTTTAATATAGAAACTCAGTATATATAGGACAGATATGCAATCAGTATGTACCAGGGAGCAGAGTTGGTGAATGACTGTGGTCCTCAGTCCTCCAGAGGTTCTCCTCCACTGCATTGCCTCCCACAAGACCCCCAGACCGCCCCAAGATCAAGCAATTAATGCACAGCACAATAGGCATCCTCCAGGACCCTGCACCATCCCTTTGTTTAGCTTCTATTCTAACTGCTCTATGTCATGCATTACCAGTCATTGGATATTTTGACATCACCCCTAGGTGGGTATATATAATAACCAAAAGTCCAAGTGGGTTCCATAACATTATTGAGAAACCACAATTATGTATCAATAAAAATAAGCTATTAGTTATCTGTACAAGAAAGTATTACTTCTCAAGGATTGGTGTCAGATCAAACATCATTTTCTCAGGGACTCCCATATTGAAGGCCCCCAGCTATGTCTCCTTACAATGTCTTCTATTCTTCCCCGCTTCATGCTCCTTTTACTTCAATGGATCTGCTTGTGTAATGGTTTCCCAGCAGACTGTAAGCTCCATGAGGGTAAACACCATGTCAGTATCCCCAGTGCCTACCATGGGGCCTGCTAGGTCAAAGGTGCTCCATAAATATTGTTGAATATGAATATAAAGAAAGCTGTTTCACAAAGGATTTTTCAGTGAAATTATTTCATCATCATTTGTTATTGACTTTTTTACTGGTATTAAAAATGTCTTTGGAATTTAGATGGACCAATATTTCTCATTTTGGTTAATTTAATTTTAGGCACAATTTGTCCTTTTCTTTTTTTTTTTTTTTTTTTTTGGTGTATGTGGGCCTCTCACTGTTGTGGCCTCTCCCGTTGTGGAGCACAGGCTCCGGACGCGCAGGCTCAGCAGCCATGGCTCACGGGCCCAGCCGCTCCGCGGCATGTGGGATCTTCCCGGACCGGGGCATGAACCCGTGTCCCCTGCATCGGCAGGCGGACTCTCAACCACTGCGCCACCAGGGAAGCCCTGTCCTTTTCTTGACATGGTTGTTTATTGCACTGCTTGCAATAGTCCTCATTCCTGATTAAAGGATGCTAACCTGAAGATCTTTCTTGACCTCGGGGACTTGAGAGCTATATAATAATTGAATTGAATAAATACAATAATAATTAAAGGCTCAGTTATTGTTAGAAGGTACCCTAGGATATAAAACCTCAATCTTCCTTTCTCATTCCTCATTGTCCTTTTTTCTTTTTTAACCAATTCCCAGAAAACACACTTTTTAGAGTCAGTGTATTTGGTCACAACTCACAGTAGCATGGAGAATATTTTTCAGTTATGAGAGAAAGAAGGTATGATGATGTAAAGGACAGGGGCTGGTATTTCTACAAAAACGATTAAAATCACATTGTTTTTCTAGGACAAAAAAAGTTAAGGTAGTTGTTCAAAGAGTAAAGACAAGGTGAGAGAGGGTATTATGTTCTCCAGGATATTTGAAGTCTGACCAAGAAAAGTCCTTTCGGGCACAGTTACCATTAGGTCTAACTCTCGTGGAAGAGGCTATGAGAATCTCTTTAGCTATAGGTTCTGTTTTACTAAAAGATGAAAAAAATCCAATCTTTTTAACTACCTCAGTGAAAGCAAGCTGGAAGCCACAAAGATTACAACACAAATCTGACAGTTTTTAAAATACACTTAAGTGGCAGTATGTAGAAGAGAAAGGATAGCAGGATGAAGGGAGAAAGATTCTGACCCTGCTGCTAACCAGCTGTGTGATACCAAGCAATTCATCACCCTCTTTGGCCTATTTTCTTATCTTAGGTTGGAATATTTGATTTCTAAGGTTTCTTCTAGCTTGAAAATCTCATTATTCTAGCATTTTGTGATTAGAGAAGGCTTAGACAGTGGTTAGGTAATTTCTTGATTTGTGTGCTGTAAAGTCTTAGGATAAATTCAGGAGAATCCAAATGATAGGTTTATTCAGAAGAAAAGCCCCAGATAAAAGATGAATTCATTATGATGCCTCTCCAGTCATCGAGTGAAGTGCCCTTAGGTAAAGTACCTTTTTAGGATAACACACTTAAACTCACAAGGTTCTAAAAATCAGAATGTTTCAGACTGCACTTGTTTACACTTCTGTGTTTTTAGACTATCCTAACAAAGTGGCAATATCCAAAGATACTAGATTAAGTATGTATCTTTATGGTGATCCTTCTGTATGTATATGTGTGAATATATATGTATGCATTTATCTATGTATGTATGTGTATGTGTTTATGTACATATATGAATGCCCAAGAAAGAAAAATCTTCAGGCACAAAAAGCTCGGGGGACCCTAGAACCAGAGAGGTAGAGCAGGAACCTACACTGCAGTGGTCCTAGTCCAGTATACCAGTGATGGCCAGTGGCCTAGAGCATTAGAGATAAGGCCTGTTGTGTTGGGGGAAAGGATTGGAACTGAGTGAGATACTTGAAGCAGTGGGACCCTTGGAGGGCTACAATCTCGATGGAAGAGGGTTCTAAAAACTACCCCTACCTCCCTTCCTCCGAGCACAAGGAAGTTACCCTTGCTATAGCTCTGGAGAAAAGCAAATTTTCTTATGAGAATTTGAAAACTTCAGCTTGTTTAAAGAGTTGAATCTATAATCACGTGGCTAAGAAATCCATAAGCTGAAAAATTTAGATATAAAACTGGTTCTAGGGGGTGATGTCTCAGGGGTACATGGCAGAAGCAAATGTAAAACCACTCAAAGGGACTCTTCAACTTGGACTAAAGTATTTCCTCCAAAAAACAAGACCCACGTAAGATGAACTCCTAATAAAAAATTACAACTGATAAGGAAATGGCCCACCATGAGATAGAGTTAACAGACACATTATACACTGGGATTTTCAGTCCAAGAATTTGAGATAACAGAATAACAATCTTAAAGAAAGTATAATATAAATTATTTGATGTGATTAAAGGCATAAAAGACTATATAGAAACCATAAAAAAGTAAGACATATGAAGAACAGGTAGATATAAAAAAGTACAAATAGACCTACCACAAAGGAAAAATAGTCACTAGAATGAGTTTAATGAATTAAACAGCAGATTAGACACAGCTGAAGAGACTGTAAAGTGAACTGGAAGATAAACCTGAGGAAACTGTCCAAAATGTAGTACAGAAAAATATGAACATTTATATTGTTTAAATAAGACATCTTATGAGTAGTTTGAACCTTAAAATGTCTTTCAGAAGATGAAGCAGTAAAGCTGGGTATTTGAGCCACTGTGTGTAAAAAGTGGTACTAGAATTGTATGGACAATATGGTAACCAGAAGCCACATGTTGCTACTGAGCATCTAGCATGTGGCTAGTATGACTTGAGGAGATGAATTTTAAATTATATTTACTTTTAATTAAGTTAAAAACTTATACTTGATTCAATTATTAGAAAACTCTTAGTAGGTCTGTTTGGAACAACTTAGGCATGTAAATCTACTTTGTGTGAAACAGATAAAATATTTGATGAAAATTTAGTGTCTGCATTGAGATGTGCTGTTAAGCGTAAAATATACACCAGATCTCAGACTTAGTATGAGAAAAGTAAAATATTAATTTTAAAAATAATTGAATGTTGAAAGAATATTTTGGATCATACATTATTTATATTAATATCCCCTTTTTAATGTGGCCATTAGAAAATTAAGCATTATATATATGGCTCATGTATTTCTATTAGTGCTATACTAGAACACATACTTAAATACAAAATGTTTGAGATTTGAGTTAGTCCCTCAGATCTCAAAAATGCTGAAGGTTGGAGAGTAGGATGTGGGGAGCTAAAAAATCATCTGAAGACAGTTATTGCAGTTATAGGAAGCTGTAAAAGCAAAGGAGTTATCACTTTGTCACTAAAAATAAAGCCACTCTAAGGACTCTGGCTGCAAGTTGTGACTTCTTTAAGTTTCAGATAAAATTTCAGTGTTTAGATTGAGAAAATTGTTTGTATAGTTATTAAAGTGACTTTGAACATGGAAGGTGTACATATAAACATGTAAAATATATATCATTCACATACATACATGCATATAAATACATGCACACACACACACGTATATATTTTTGGTTAGCTAAATTTCTCTAAGTTTACACACTCTAAACAGTGTAGTTTCTGAAATACTCAAGATAAACTCAGACTCCACTAATTCTCATTCTTAGTGTGCATATCATCTGGGGAACTTAATAAAAGTGCTGACTTTGAACCAGGGAATGAATATACAGTATTTGTAAAATTGCAGTCTTTTGCTAGTTCATTCATTTTATTTACCCACTGATCAAATAAATATTTGATAACATGAATTTTGAACCAGCTGCTAAGATGGAATCTTCTTTCCACTGGATCTTCTCTTCTTCTTCTTAGGTCCCTTAGTAATTGCCTTGTTTACACTGTATTTCATCAGTTATTTTATGATCAAGAAAGAATGCCGCCAATTAAACTATGACACATCATTGATTTTAAGACATAGCCCTATTTCAGAGATGTTAAAAATGTGAAAAACCTGCATCTTTGATGAAATGTAGCATCAATGTTCCCTAGGTCTCACTTTGAGACCCAAAGTTAATACTGCTGATGGATATTTTGGCCTGGATGGCACTTGACACTTCCCTTCTCCATACCTGAATTCATTATGGTTTCCTCAACCAACCACTACTTTCTTCTGAATTCTGTATCTCAGTAAGTGACACCATCTCCAGGTGGTTCTCAGTCTACACTCTGAGAAACAGTATTTTTCAAGTAGAGTCTCTATAATTGTTGCTAGTGTTGCAATTCTTACAGCTACCATCCAAGGGTTTGCTATTTCATTGTCCATGTTTTCTTCCAGGTAATTAATAAACATGCTAAGGACATCAACCAGCCTCACAATGTATCCTCAAAAATCACTCTATACTGTTCTACTTAGAGAAGTGCCTGTTTGAGGCTACTCCCTGTTCCTTATCTTAAAACTGGCTCCCTATTTAGGACAACATATTCCCAGCCTGTGCTTCAGTATTGAAATATTCATTAAACCTTCACTAAAGCATCACTTTTATTCTAACTTTTAGGAAGGAAATCTGTCCTGGGTGTGACAAAAGGGTTGCAGTGAGGAAAAGGAGCCAGATGGTAACCATTTAATTCCAGTCACAACATAATCTGGAAACTTTCTTATGCTGGAAAAGAACCCCACTCATTTGTATAGTCTAAAATGGATACAATCATGACTCAGTGGCACCAAGTGAATAAATATGGACTGTGTTAAACTTAGTCTATGTGCTCTGAGGACACTGCCCTGTATTCTTGTCATTTATTTAGAATAAACCCATTAATATACTATACTCACTTTTAAAGCATCACTTCTCCCCAGAAAATCAAAATGACCCATTTAAAATATGCAAATGTTTAACGTGGTGTCTCAGAGTTAAGACTTAAAAGGAGACTAAGAATGAAAATTTTGATAACACTTTCTACAAAAGTGCTTTATTTAAAAATACAGTCTTTTAAAAAAAAGCGACAACTTTTATATACAGTTCCTTAGTTTAGAAACAGTTAAAAACACAATAAAATAAACCCATATTTTGAAATTATGATTTGTAACATACACAATACTGGTGCTGAACAAGATAGTTCAAATGTATGATTAACTCTTTTTGTCCCATCATATTTCAGTAATTCACATTTGTTAAAACCAGTGGTTGGGACTAAAGAAAAGCTCCTGTCTGAATTTTTTCCTCTCCAGGAAATGGCAGGCACCCTTCCCAGCAGATAAAGAAATAGAAATGACAGCAGCTAGGCAGTGTATTCTTATTTCTTTGAGTGCCTGTGTGTCCAAAAATACATCTCTCCCACTTTTATTCTCTTTTTCTATTTTCTTCTTTGAAATTTATTTATATGTGGCTATAACACCTGGTCATCTATACCACGTCTTTTTAAATTTAATGTTTAAAAATGGAAGTTCTAAGGGTACGGAGCATGAACTGCTCTTGATAGCACAGGACTCAGAGCTAATGATGTTCCTAGGATATCAACACTCAACATGATTCTGGTCTCCAAGTCAGCACTCTGAGCAGCTATGAACCAATCTTTTACAGCATGGTATTGAAATATTTCATACTACATTCAAACATCTAACATAGATTTGTAAAAAAACAGGAGAAATGGCTTGTCAAACTAAAGTGCTCTTGGTTACTATATTTAAGAGGCTATCTTGATTTCACAATCTGAAGTTGAAAAAAAATTTTTTTAACCAATCACAGTCCCTGCTTCTCAAACTGGGAAACCTAGCCATCTTTCTGGAGTGTCAATTTTACCCAAAGATTTGGAAAGAAGTTTAAAATTTTTCTAATCTTAAAAAGTTTTATTGAATATATTCATAAGAAAAATCAGATTAATTTTATAGATAAAACATACAACTTCAAAGAAATTACAAGTTGACATTTTGAACTATGTCCTCACATCCAATCTCCTATGAGGAGTATTTCAGTAGTAACAACTGTGAAGAGGTGAGTGACCTAGGAGACCCTGATTTCTGAAAGTTTAGCCAGGTCCTTATTGGACAGTAAATACAAATACAGTTCAAAGTCTTGATTCAGGGCCTCCCTGGTGGCGCAGTGGTTGAGAGTCCGCCTGCCGATGCAGGGGATACGGGTTCGTGCCCCGGTCTGGGAGGATCCCATATGCCGCGGAGCGGCTGGGCCCGTGAGCCATGGCTGCTGAGCCTGTGCATCCGGAGCCTGTGCTCCGCAACGGGAGAGGCCACAACAGTGAGAGGCCCGCGTACCACAAAAAAAAAAAAAAAAAAAAAGAAAAAAAAAAAAAAAAAAAAAAAAAGTCTTGATTCATCCTCTCGAGTTCCATCTTCAAAAATAATGTAATTCTCTAATTATATACAATCCTGTCTATACTGATCAAGAAGAAAGTCAAGGAAAGAACTCTGGACTGATTTTTATTTTACACTGTTTAATAATTAGAGGAATGCTGCAGTCAGAGAAGATTGCTGGCTTACAACTAAACAGACACAACATACGTCATAAAAAATAGTGGAACTCCTGAATCCGAAAGATTAGAACTTGACCCACTGAAAATAATGGGAACAGTAACTGTGGGTGGTTTTATCCATCTTTCAGATTCACATTAAATTATACCATCCCTGTTCTTCCCTTTTTGTTAGAGGTAATCCACTAGGGATTCCTTCTTAGCTCTAAAGGGATCCTTTCAGTACGTCATGGGGGTAAACCCAAACTGCCTGCCAAAAATAACTACTTGTCAAATATAAAGTTAATGGTCATTCTCTGTATAAATAACAAAATGAAGTTGCCAATGAAATTATATGAGCCAAATTTACAAAGTTTTTTTCTTTTTAAACAATGGTTCAACTTCATAAGGCCACGTAAGCAAATCATAATCTGTAAATCAAGTTGTCATTTAACACATTTAATAATTAAATATAGTTAAATATGATATTGGATCAAAAATGATCCCAGATAGTATAAGGATTAATCCCATTAATCCCACAATTTAATGAGACCATCCCAACCACAAGTTATGACTTTAGATGTTTCATGAGGATGCCACACTGCACCTATACACACTTTATCATGAGCTTTGAATCTACTGTAGAGTTTTGTGGTCTTCCAGTCCCAGATGTTTAATTTTCCATTTCCATCTCCTGAAATCACATAGCTTGAGAAGAATGAGAAGAAAAATAAATTCAAATTATTCAAACACCTTAAACTGGTAAAGTCGGTGAGGAACAGAGAAAGAATTTATCTTTTTCACCTTAACAAAAAAATCACTGTGATTATATAATACTTAGAATAATAAGGTAGAGTATAAAGCAGTCTATAATTTAAACTTCTATCAAAAAACCTCCCCACTGAGTGACCAATCTAACAGTGAAAAATTATTTTTAACTTGGAAGATTGGGAGAGCCAGGGGCCACAGTGAATGCGGTATCACAATCACTCTCTAGACAGTCAGAAACAGTGTAAGGGAACCAGTTTCATACAGAGCCGGCAAACACATGTAGACCCATTCAACTATAGTGGACTCTACCACCTTCATAACTATTTTTGGCTCCAACAGCTTCTGAATATATCCAAGATTCACTCAGAGGTAGGAGTCTAAATCCCAATTACCAGGCTAAACATACAAGTTTCTAGGGATTTCTAAATTAGTGATACCCATATATTTTAGCTAACAATAGGGGAATGAATGCAGAGTTTCACTCTTAGGAAGGCTGTAGGCTTCACAAATCTAGTGTGACCAGAAGATGGATTTGAGGTTTCAGCACAGAAAAGCTGTAGTGAAACTGTTAACTTCAACCCTACAATACAGGATTAATTCTTCTGGTGCTCATTCAATCACAGTAATATAGAGATTACAGTCCTCCCAGCCTTGCTTAGAAACACAGAAAGAAAGTAAGACATAGCCTATAAAGACAGGGATTCACTATGTGGTTAAAGGGCACAGAACTAAACAATATAAAGAGACAGACTGAAGAACTTAAAAAAAAGCCAAATGTAGCTGTCTTAATTTGTTCTTGCCTTTTATCTGGCATTTTGACAATCTGAACAGTTCTCATACAATTACATATATAAAAGTGATTTGTACAGTGTTATTTGTATAGCAGTAGTTTATATCATTATATATGAATATGGAAATACATGAGAAGGTTTAAACTTACCTCATGTCTGGTGAAAAGTCTACCTGACAAGCATAGCCTGCTACCATATGGCCTTTAAAAATTTTTTTCTTATTTAATCTAAATCTGTTCTGTGCTCCAAAAATTAAGATTTGGTTGTCCATTGATTGGCACGCTAGCCATTTCCCTGTAAATTCAATAAATGAGACAATTTAGAGGAAGACTGAAAATTTTAAAAAGACTTTATTTAAATATGTTCAGTCATTAATATTATTTTGTTCCCAACTACTTCATAATAGTAGGAAAATTAATTTACCATACCACCTGTAAAGTGTTACAAATTTGTTGCTGGTGAGAGGTATTTATATATAAAGTAATGGATTTTGCTCATACAATCATATCATTTAGCACTTTTCCTATAAAAGCTTTTTTGTTTGTTTAAATTAGGATATACAAAAACTCTGAGTTTAGCGTTAATAAAACTAAATTTTATGAAATGAAATTAATTTGTAGTAAGTATAAACAATAGAACCATGGAGAGAAAGAGACTTATTTATGTTAATTATAGAAAGAGGAAAGATAAACTCCAGGTGAGAAAACCTAGGATTATTAAATAAAACTGTACAAAGAAAGATATGACTAAAAAAATTCTAGTAACTTGTTGTGGGCCACACTGCTTTTTAAAAAAATTTTTATTGAAGTATAGTTGATTTACAGTGTTGTGTTTAATTTCTGTTGTATAGCAAAGTGACTCAGTTATACAGATATATATTCTTTTTATATTCTTTTCTATTCTGGTTTATCACAGGATATTGAATATAGTTCCCAGTGCTATACAGTAGGACCTTGTTGTTTATCCATTTTGTATATAATAGTTTGCATCTGCTCATCCCAAACTCCCAGTTCCCCCTACCCCAACCTCCCCTCCCCCCTCCCCCGGCCACCACAAGTCTATTCTCTATATGTGTTAAGTCTGTTTCTGTTTCACAGATATGTTCATTTGTGTCGTATTTTAGATTCCACATATAAGTGATATCATATAGTATTTTTCTTTCTCTTTCTGACTTACTCCACTTAGTATGATAATCTCTAGGTCCATCCATTGTGCTGTAAATGGCATTATTTCATTCTTTTTTATGGCTGAGTAATATTCCATTGTATATATGTATCACATCTTCTTTATCCATTCATCTGTCAGTGGACATTTAGGTTGTTTCCATGTCTTGGCTATTGTAAACAGTGCTGCTATGAACTAAGGGTGCATGTATCTTTTAGAATTATAGTTTTCTCTGGTTATATGCCCAGGAGTGGGATTGCTGAATCATATGGCAACTCTATTTTTAGTTTTTTAAGGAACCTCCATACTGTTTTCCTTAGTATGGCTAAGGAAACTGGCTGCACCAATTTACATTCCCACCAGCAGTGTAAGAGGGTTCCCTTTTCTCCACACCCTCTCTAGCATTTATTATTTGTAGACTTTTTAAAGACAGCCATTCTGACTGGTGTGAGGTGGTACCTCATTGTAGTTTTGATTTGCATTTCTCTAATTAGCAATGATGAGCATCTTTTCACGTGCCTACTGGCCATCTGTATGTCTTCTTTGGATAAATGTCTATTTAGGTCTTCTGCCCATTTTTCAGTTTGGGCCACCTTGCTTTTATCTACCCAGGATTCATCAAAGCTACTAGAGTCTTAACTGCAGAGTCTTTACATCCTATATATTTGTAAACATGATTAACTAAGGGATGACCCTAACAATGCTCACAGTCTGACTGGGTAAATGGCCTGTTCAAGATGGGCACAGTATTTGTAATGGATGGTTTAAAAATACACTATATGAAATTCAGGTGCACAGTGACAAATGTGACTGTATACAATATAGTTATTATCAGAACAGCACCCAGTGAAGTTGCTCTTCTCATAAAAATCATAGGGCATTTGACAAATGATCACTGATTTGCCTGTGGCAGATGCCCCGACTAGAAGAGCAAACTCTTTCTTGTCCCCTCTTCTTTGCTCTATACTCACAGTAGCTCTTGAGTTCACAATGCTGCCCAAATATCGGATCCTCCACTTTAATATCTTCATGTAGAATTATATCAGTATATTTGTAGTACTTGTACTTAAAAGGCAATGAATTATTAAATAGAAAACGGTATTAGACTTATCTTTTTAATTTTTGCCTGAAAAAATCTTTTACAGTAAATTGCTAAGGTGTTCTCTATGAGGAACCAGAAAAAAATTTCCTATTCCCTGAAAGAAAAAGAGCTCACAGTAAATCATTAAATGAGCTGTTGAACATGATTCTGTTGGAAGGATAATTATATATATATAAAAAAAAATCCTGATTCTCAGATGGAAATCCTTAGACGCTCAGGCAATGTTAGTTGCAAATCATCATTTCTTTCATATTTACCTTTTTAAAAAAATAAGAGAATGGGTGAGGTGACTCACATATGAAAACCAGTGATTATTTCTAATATTGAAAAGATTTCCTTATATAAGTATGGCACTGTGACAGACTTGCCCTAGGAGGGAATGGCCAAGGCTCTTTTGAAAACAGAGCTCATTTTAAAACACTATCTACTAACTTACCATTTGGAGACAAAGTCACTGCAGGCATTGAGTGCATGCTGGGTTCTGCTATATACTTGAAATCCACAGGGATATCCCTAAAAATTAAAAATAGCATATCAGAATAGTAATTTTTTAAAGTACTTTTACAAGAATAATCTCTGAAACAAAAGAGATGCTCTTGAAATTATATATTTAATAAACCTTTCATGAAACTTCCTGGGGGAAGGAAAACCACAAAATGACATTCTATTGATTATTATAAAGCTTTTACTTTACAAATGACTTTCCATGATAATTACAAGTGTCAGTGATTTAGTTTTCTATCTCTATTTGATTTAAACTTTGGCCTTTATGTTAAAAAAAAATCTGTTACTATAAGTTCTTTAATAATGAACTCATCTAAAAATGTACCATGGTAGGCAGTAGCAAGATGTCTGAGGCAAGCCTACAAGGAAGTATTCTTATTTTACCTGCCAGTCAACCATAACTTGTTACTCTGCAAGCAGGTGAGAGTGCTAAAGAGCTTTCAGCAATGCAAGTAGATAGATGGTAGGCAAAGATGTACAGGGATCTGCAAGCAGGTCGAGCCCATCCAGATGGGTAAGGGATGGGTAAGGTAGATTAAGTGCTTGGTACCTGGACATCTTCTATTTTCAGCTTATTTGTAAAGTATCCCAAATGTGTACAGTGTAGGAGAAAAAGCATTAAAATTTTTTCTTGTGAGTGATACAAAAGATAAAACAAAAACAACAAAAATCCAAAACTAGTCACCTAAATCTAGACGCATCCAAAATTGTCTTTTCATTTTTAATATTCTCCATGATAAAAAAATTCTTTACTAATTCTGAAGGATTTTGGTCCTTCAGAGACCATGAGACATCAGTATTGTTTTTTATAGAGTAATGTGTGGGAAATGTAATCTGATGAATAATACAGACTATAAAGCACCAATTTCAATTTCAAACCATGGTTCAAGTTCAAAGACTTTGATTAATTAGAACAATAACAATAATAATAATTTGCCTTTTAAGTAAGCATCTTCTCTAACCATCTATCTATCAACCCAGAAGAAGAAGCAAATGATTGGAAAAAACTCTATCAGAGTCTTGGTTGGAGGAAAACATTTTCAGGTATAACCTGAAGAACAGTATCATTTATCAAATCTCCAACCCTTTAATACCTCTAAGGTACCAGTGAGAACTGACATTCAGAATGACCCAAATGTATTGAGAAGAGCCTCAACCTTAAAAAGGTTCAACTACTTTTCCCTTCTCATTATTAGTGGCTGATAATTTTATAACATGAATTAAAAAATAAGAGCATTTTCTAAATTAAGTTAATGATAGTTCAGGTTCATATCTATCAATGGTTTACTAAAATTTAAACAGATCCCTTACTTCAAGGACTCTTGGTGCAATGAGCTCTATAACATGAAAAGAATCTGAACACCTGTGAACTTCATAATTGCTAGTAAAAATGCTAGGCATAGTTCTATTTAATAAACATAATACTATATTCTAATTAGAAATTGTAAATCAGTATAATCTAGTAACTTATGTTACAAATAATCTTCAGTCTGGAAATGAGATCATCAAAAAAACAAACAAAAAAACCTTACCAAAACCTATGAAATTTTAAAGATAAAAGATAGACATTAGTGCCAACCACTGTAAAATTTTCTTTTAAAAACATTTTAAGAAAAATAAATGCTTTGGGGAGAAAACATGCCTATGATATCTCATGAATTTAGAATTTAGGCAATTAGGATACCACAGGATGCTCAATATCTAATTACAATCTCCTATTCTTCTTTAAAACTGTATAATAGTTTGTATAGTATTGTTTAAGAAAACCAAGGTTCCTTTGGGTAAACCTGGAGGGTGGGTGTTATGCTAAGTGAAATAAGTCAGACAAATACTGCATGGTATCACTTATTTGTGCAGTCTTTAAAAAAAAAAAAGTCAAACTCATAAAAATAGAGAGTGGAATAGTGGCTGCCAGGGGCTGGGTGTAGGGGTGGGCAGGGAATTAGGCAAAGCTAGTAAAAGGGTACAAACTTTTTTTTTTTTTTTTTTGCGGCACACGGGCCTCTCACTGTTGTGGCCTCTCCCGTTGCGGAGCACAGGCTCCGGACGCGCAGGCTCAGCGGCCATGGCTCACAGGCCCAGCCGCCCCACGGCACGTGGGATCTTCCCGGACCGCGGCACGAACCCGTGTCTCCTGCATCGGCAGGCGGACTCTCAACCACTGCGCCACCAGGGAAGCCCGGGTACAAACTTTTATCTGTAAGATTAATAAGGTCTGAGGTTCTAGTGTATACACCATGGTGGCTATAGTTGATAATACTGTATTGCATTATTGAAATTTGCTAGGAGAGTAGAACGTAAGTGTTCTCACCAAACAAAAAAGTAAATATGTGAGGTGATGGATATGTTAATTAAGGGTTAATGAATTATTTCACACTGTATATGTATATCAAATCATTATGTTGTACACTTTAAATACATTACAATTTTATTTATACCTCAGTTTTAATTATACCTCAATAAAACTGGGGAGAAAAAGAAAAAAAAATCTTTGGAGTGGCTTCCCTGGTGGCGCAATGGTTAAGAATCTGCCTGCCAATGCAGGGGACATGGTTTCGAGCCCTGGTCTGGGAAGATCCCACTTGCCACGCAAGTAGAGAAAGCCTGCGCACAGCAACGAAGACTCAATGCAGCCAAAAATAAATAAATAAAATAAGTAAATTTATTAATAAAAACAAAAAAATGTTTGGAATCAGTTTGATCTGAGTTTGAACTCTGGCTCTTTCATTTCTCGTGGAACCTTGGGCAAATTACTTAATCTATCTCAGTTGCCTTATCTATAAAACAGGAATAGGAAATACACCTATCTCGTAAGATTACTTGCCCATTAAATGAAATAGTTCATGTAAAATGCTTAGTGTGCCTGGGACATAGAAAGAGCTCAATAAATGTAACATCATTAATAATTACGACAATGATTTCCTTAGATATCCAGTGCATACTACACGCCAGGCACTGTGCTGGTGTTGAAGACAGATGGAGAGTTTGACTGACACAGTTCTTTCTCTCATGATTAAGAACTCGTCAGGATGCAACACTGTAAATCAACTATACTTCAAAAAAAATAAAAATAAAAAAAGAACTTGTCAGGGAAGAGAACAAATAAGCAAGAACTAAAAAGCTGTGAGAAGCAAAGGTTGTCTGTGGGATAATAGAGAAGATGCCTAATCTCATGTGAGGATTGGTCAGGAAGGCTCTAATAGCAAGTGAGAATTAAACTAAA
Source organism: Hyperoodon ampullatus (assembly GCF_949752795.1). Classification (NCBI taxonomy): domain Eukaryota; kingdom Metazoa; phylum Chordata; class Mammalia; order Artiodactyla; family Ziphiidae; genus Hyperoodon; species Hyperoodon ampullatus. The sequence continues at coordinate 40,786,709 of NC_136925.1, read as the reverse complement.
ATCTACAGGATGTCATCATTTATAATGGAACAGTATCATGAGTCTTAGGAGTATTTCTTAAGCTCTGAGAAGGAAAAAAAGAAACATGATCATTTAATCAAAATATTTTACTGACCAATGCTCTAATTTAGAAAACATACACAAGTGTTCTAAAAGCCCTGTAATTGGTGCATCATTCAAACATTTACCAATTTCTTTTATACTACTTCACATTTTCAAATGGAGCCGAAAATATCTGATAGAAACACCTGAAAGTTTAAGAATAATCAAACTGTTAAAGTACATAAAACAAAACAGCTATACGTATGCTAAACTATCTAGCTTGTTGTGCAAATGGTCTATATGGCTCATATAAAACTATATCCTTATCAGGTCCTCTGCATGTAACATCATTTCTGAAGTAGGAGAGATCTTAGTTATAAGATAGTCTCAAACCGTGGACACTAAGAATGATGTTAAGACTATGTATAAAGTACAGTCAACTCTCCATTAATTGGGGGTAATTTGGAGGGGTATACTGGTGATGGGAGAAACAGCAGTTAAATTACATTAAATCTTCAGTTACCCAAACTGTCCTGACAATGGTTAGGGACGTGCTCAGGTCCCCAAACAGACTCAGTTTCAGGAGGAAACTACTGCTTCAAGGTTTCTCACTTCCTACAGCTGAACAACTTCTGGGGGTAGGGAGATAGTTTCTAGTCCCCGCAAGGCTGTAACCACAGTTGAGTTGTGCCTTATAATTGACTATCAAAACAAGCTGGGTTCCAACCAGACATTAACTCTAACAAAAAGATTATTATGCATTGCTTTGAAAATCAACTATAAAACATGATCTATGATAGATACTTAGTGAAATTAGCTTTAGTATTTCTTGACTTTAGAAAAGTGTTTTTTTCTCTAGGAAAGCAAAATTAAGCAATATATTCTGATTATACTCTACAAGTAAAACATTATGGGCTATGAACAGCAGGACACAGGGGTGATGACATGGGGCAATTTTCAGTACTGAATAATCAAAAAATCAAGAGATTTAAAAAATATTTTCTTTGGGTTGGTTCTAAGGCTAGGATGTTATTATGCTCAATCCCTAGCATAAGCAACACAGTCTATACGTGTGTGACCCCTACTTTTCGTCAGTCATTTTGCAAAGATGAATAAGATACCTAATAAAGAATGTAAGATGGCACTATATAAGCTTTTTTACTAGTGCAAGAAAAAGGACTCAAAATACATATTCTTTAGATAGATTATCTAAAGACTATGAAAAGTAGCATGTTTAAATTTTTATTTTCATATTCTGGATACCTAAATAGTTAAACCAGTTTGACTGACAGGCCAGAGATCACAGTGGTGAAAATATTCAGATTTTTGAATATTATCAGGCTTTATCTTTCACTACAAAATTTTAAATTGTTTGCTTTATATTAATTAGATCTTCTACTGATAAAAACTCACCATTCCCAAACTCTTAGGCTCTTATCATCAGATGTGCTCACAAATCTCCTATTCTCATCAACAAAAACAATGGTGTTGACAGCTCCCAAATGCCGATCATATTCCTGTACAATTTCTCCACTTCGAATGTCCCACTGTATATCAAATAAGAGAAATGGCAAAGAGCAGATTTATGAAAACAAAGATCATAACTGTGGAAAATGGAGAAGGAAAAAAGATCTCCAAAATCGTGTTTTTATAGATCTACTGCTTCCAAGACTAGAGCATCAGCACTCCCTAGAAGTAGCAAACATTAAACAAGTTAATATTCCTTATTCTAGCCCCTCATACAGTGTAAAGCTCAGGAATCTTAATAAAAATATTGTGAGAAGACTTACTTGCACAATCTTTTTATCAGACATCCCAGCCACAAAGAGATTTTGCTTATCTTCATCAGGATTAAATTTGACACAATAGGGTACTTTTCGGTTTGTAAATCTTGATATACACTGTCCTAAAACCAAAGACCCAAATTAAAGTAGGTAAAATAAATTTGACCATTTAAAGATAACCCTGGGATTAAGATCTAGAGATCATTTGCTAATAAATTTTGAGGAATGGCAACCTGCTTGTTCTTTACTGTAAACTACATTGTTCCTTTTCATGGATTTTTAATGATTAAAAATAGTATATTCAAGGGGCTTCCCTGGTGGCGCAGTGGTTGAGAGTCCGCCTGCCGATGCAGGGGACACGGGTTCGTGCCCCGGTCTGGGAAGATCCTACATGCCACGGAGCGGCTGGGCCTGTGAGCCACGGCCGCTGAGCCTGCGCGTCCAGAGCCTGTGCTCCGCAACGGGAGAGGCCCGCGTACCGCAAAAAAAAAAAAAAAAAAAAAAAAATAGTATATTCAAAAGTAAATCTGTATCATCAATTGCAGAGCAGATAAAGTTCTCCAGGTACAATATGCAGCTAGAGGGGCTTCCCTGGTGGCGCAGTGGTTGAGAATCCGCCTGCCAATGCAGAGGACACGGGTTCGAGCCCTGGTCCAGGGGGATCCCACATGCCGCGGAGCAACTAAGCCCGTGCGCCACAACTGCTGAGCCTGCGCTCTGGAGCCTGCGAGCCACAACTACTGAAGCCCGTGTGCCACAACTACTGAAGCCCGCATGCCTAGAGCCTGTGCTCTGCAGCAGGAGAGGCCACCGCAATGAGAGGCCTGTGCCCCACAGCAAAGAGTAGCCCCCGCTCACTGCAGCTAGGGAAGGCCCGCGTACAGCGGCGAAGACCCAGTGCAGCCAAAAATTAAATAAATGAATAAATACATAAATTTATTTAAAAAATGCAGCTAGAGTTGAGGACCACTGCCAAAGAGGTTAAGAGTATGGGCTTTGGCATTACAGAGACCTTGGTTTGAACCCAATTCGACCATTACTAGCTGTGTGACCCTAGAAAAGTTACCTCTTAAGCTTCAGTTTCCTCATCTATAACAATAATAGTATTTAATCTCATAGTGATATTTTAAGGATTGACAAAGATACTGCAATATAAGTACTTAGTACAATGCCTGGTAAACAGTGTTCAATAACTATTACCTATTTTCTTTATCCTTAAAACTCAGTAGGATGAAAGACGGTTCTCTAATTATATAAAATTATACTAGCCACAATGTGCTGATGTAATCAATATGTCTGTGAATATATAAAACCAATCTGCCCATGGAAGTTTAGACCTACATTTTAACCAATTGGGGCAATTAAATTTAATTCTGCTTATCAGGTATTTATTGTGCTTCTATGTTGTACAATGCAGTGTGCTAGGTTATGTAGGGGAACAAAAAGATCAATTAAATAGTCTACAGAAATTTTTAAATTTCCTTGTCTATCAATATATTTGCTTTACAAATTGTAAATATTTGGTGGAAAAGAAATTTCACAGTAAAAGAGCTACTTATATAGCTGAGTTTTAACTCTACAAACATTTTGTGATATTAGCTGATAGTCAATGATACGAGAATCAGCAGTTAGGGAAGGTACCATTTTACCACAAAAGACCATTCACATTGTTTCATTTAAAAACACTATAATTTATAAGGTAAATAGATGTTAGTATAAGTGAGCTCTTACCTGTCTCAGTGTCCCACAGCTTAAGATACCTGTCATAAGCTGCACTGAGGAACTGTGTTCCTGCAGTATTAAAGCAGATGTCCCTAACAGCTTTACTGTGACCTAAAGGCAGAGACAATAGAAATGGAGGTGAGGTGAAGTATGTTCTTTTAAAATATAAGCACCATAAGAGAAACAGCACTAAACAGTATTTTTCAAGCCATGCTGTGAGTCAAAATCACTGGAACCCCACATGCTGATTTACTGACTCAGAATATGTTATGTGTGGGCTTGGGAATGTAGGTGGTTTTTTTCCCCTTTGAAAAGCTCCTCTGGTGATTCTGATGCATAAAATTTAGGTAAGAACCAAGAGAAAAATGTAACTTTGTTTTAAAAGGTCTCTCATGCACTCTCTTAATATGTAATACATACAGCTGATGACTAAACAGTCAAAAGAATTTAAGGAAACATAATAGTCCAATTATTGCCAATGAAAGAGAAATGGCTGGTGACGTTTTGAAGGTTTACTCTGAGATTACTTGCCAAGCTGGAAGTGAAAACAAAGTGACCTAAACCTAAAGTTCATAAAGTTGTGGCCTTTGTTCAATAATTGTCTGTTTCTGTGATCACATTCCCAAATTTCATAGAAATGGATTCAGAATCTCAGAGACTAAACCTTTTTGAAAACAAATATTAACTATTATTTAGTTTTAAAATGGCATTTGACAATAAATTAATGTTAAGGTGCTTTCCTTGGAAATCAATCTTGCCCGACCAGTGAACTCTTCTGAAAGTTACAGAGGCAAATAAAATATGATTAAATGAAAGCAGAAACTTTCCTACTTTTTACCATCCCACCATGACAAAGACTGCCAAGCACAATTGTGCAAAATGTGCATGGCACAAATTGTCAGCCGTACCCAGGGGTCCTGAACCACTACCACCGATGACCTCCAGTCATGGCAATTAGGCATTCTTTTGTACAGCAGGAGTCCCAGTCAGAGCTGCTATCATCTTTCTAAGTAGGAAATTTTCAGTTTTCCACTGAAAAACTGCCAGTGCAGGGGAGACAGATGGGGACCAAATCCCCTATGTCGCAGGAGACATTTTGTTCCCTGTACACTGCTGAGAGCCTTCCCACAAGTCTTCTGGGCTGCCCTGGCATCTCGGGCCATATTTATTTGTGCAGTGAGACCCTAAAATCGTGACAAAGCACTGCCAAATGGACCCCCACTTAAATCTAAAAACAGAGCCAATATAATTCACACAAATACCATTTCAATTTGGTACAGTTAAATTTCAAAACATAACTAGCCTTCACACAAAATCTGACAAAGACAATAACTAGTATCTACCAACAAGGCTAGTCTACCACAAAGCTGTCCTCTTTTTTGGCTTCCTTCAAGGAATTCTCTCAACCTTAACTTTTTTTTTTTTTTTTTTTGCGGTACGCGGGCTTCTCACTGCTGTGGCCTCTCCCATTGTGGAGCACAGGCTCCGGACGCGCAGGCTCAGTGGCCGTGGCTCACGGGCCCAGCCGCTCCGCAGCATGTGGGATCCTCCCAGACTGGGGCACGAACCCGTGTCCCCTGCATCGGCAGGCGGACTCTCAACCACTGCGCCACCAGGGAAGCCCCAACCTTAACTCTTTATCTGTTTTTGTTGCCAATTCCCAACCTCTCTGCAAAGCTCAGCATCTGGCTATCTAATTGCTTACTGGACATTTTATCTCAGTATCTCAAAGGCAGCTCAAATTCCATTAGTCTGAAATCTCATCATCTTCCTATGATGAGTAGCACCACCATTCTTCCAGCCACCTGAGAGTCACTCTAGATTCCTGCCTCACTCTTATCACTCACTTGCTAACTAAGTCCCATTGGTTTTAACTCTTGATTGTTTCTTTCCTCTCTCTCTGCTGCTTTAGTTCAGGCTCTCATTATCTCTAATCCAGACCAATGAAATAACCTTGTAAATCACTTTCTTGCCTCCAGGCCTGCCCCACCAAAGCATCCTCCATAGTGCCACTGTGATCTCTGTAAACTTCAAATCTGATCACGTTGCTTTCCTGCAAGAACAGTTCAGTGGTTGGCTTCCCAAGGCCCCCAGGATAGTCTAAAGGTCTTCCATACTCTGCCCTCCTCTACTGCTTTCTCCACTGTCATCTCTTACTATATCCCTCAGGCTAACAATTCTGAAGTAGAAGTGGTTCCCTCAAAGCAGTATGCTTTCTCATTCCACTCTTGCTTTAGCTTCTGCTGCTCTCTCCTCCTAGTTCTTTCTGTCTACATGGGGAGACTTACCCCTCCTTCAAGACTCAGCTCAAGTCTATGAAGGCTTTCCTTCATATCAGTGTAGTAAAATTACTGTTAATGTTGTTATTGTAGTTTAAAAAGTCTTTCCAAACAGATTTATAGCCAGAGAGAAAAGAAGTCTTACCAATAAATGTTCGCAGACAGCGCCTGTCTCCATAAACCTCCCATAGCTGGAGAAAAAACAACACACAGAAACATTAAATTTAATACAAGACTTTGATAAAATGACAACTATCAATCACTAACAATAGTCGTATGCCAGCTATGTATGTGCATATCTGTGTGTGTACAGGTTATTTAACCAAAGGCATTACATATCATTAAACATATTATTCAGTGCTGTTAGTGACTTGCACTATTTGGACTACACACATACGCATGTGCACACACATACACACACACTTTAAAGCTAAACTCTGAAATCAAGAGAACTTAGATGGAGCTTATAGAGGTGGTTTTCATGAATTTATATATTATATATTGTACTTTATATATTGTTACTACCCATGAATTATTTACAAAGAATAAAATTTTCATGAGTCAAATTTCCAAGACTCAAGAGCACTATAGGGTTGATATTTATTGACCAGTATAATGATCCAGACACAGAAGACATAAAAAAGGTAAAAACCATGCTTCCAGATTTAAGTTTTTAAAAGGCTTTCCCATATTCAAATTGACATGTATTGGCAAGTGAGTTTTTCTACCACACATTCTACAGCTGAACATCAACTAAAGTTGGACCTTCCCAAGACTATAAAAAGTGTAAGAAGAGGCTGGGAGCAATTCTGCTACTAGCATTTAGAAGAAAAAGGGTGAATTACATTATCTGCTCTCTAAACATGGGTTTTCTATCACATGTCCTCTCTACCTTTAAGGTACTAAGGAACAAATGAACTCAGTTACATATCTAAAACCTCAATAAAAATGCATTATTGGTGACTAAATACTTATGTGCCTAAAGCCATGTGATTGATTATGTCCTAATCAGCTATCTAAGCTTACAAAGAGCCTAGCCAAGGGCTTCCCTGGTGGCGCAGTGGTTAGGAATCCACCTGCCAATGCAGGGGACACGCGTTCATGCCCTGGTCTGGGAGGATCCCACATGCCACGGAGCAACTAAGCCTGTGCACCACAACTGCTGAGCCTGTGCTCTAGAGCCCGTGAGCCACAACTACTGAGCCTGTGTGCCACAACTACTGAAGCCTGTGCGCCTAGAGCCCGTGCTCCGCAACAAGAGAAACCACCACAATGAGAAGCCCGTGCACCGCAGCGAAGAGTAGCCCCCACTCACCTCAACTCGAGGAGGCCTGCATGTAGCAACAAAGACCCAACGCGGCCAAAAAATAAATAATAAATAAAAAAAATTTTAAATCTTAAAAAAAAAAAAGAGCCTAGCCAATTGGACCACAAAGCCATATGTGAATCAACGTGTTTGGAAGCAGTTCATAAAAACTGCTGCATTCACAGGGTTTAAGAGAAAATAATTAGCCTCTAATTGCCTAACAAACCCAGATTTATCTATAATTAACCGAATAGATTTAACCAAAGCACCAGCTTTGTAGCACTCCTACTCTGTTACTGAAAACTCACCTTAATTTTACAGTCCATGGAACAAGACAGCAACAAATGGCCAGAGAGAGGAAACAATCTGACTGCACTGACGCCCTGTAAAAAGGAATTAAAATTATCAATCAGAAGCATTTGAAACCTCAGCTAAAATTAAACAGAAGGGACAGACAGCGTATTTTTATGCCACCTAATTTACTATTTTTCTTCATTCTAAAAATCATACCCTAGAATAACCTTCGTTAGTATTCTAAGAGCAGCCCTTGGGATGCTAAGCTTTTCAAGATTTTTTTTTAACCTTCATTACCAACTTCCTCACCCAAGGGAATTCTTAGTCAATCATGTTACTAATGCCCTCACTCCTCTTCCTTCTTTTACTCAGTACCTTTGCTCTTTGCTAAGAGCTGGAAATTATCAGTTGGAACAGTGCAGATGACAAAGAATATTAACATCAAAATTTTCAAGTGTCTTGTCTCTGCGTTAGTTTAAGAATATCATAGTGTATAAACCAGGGAGCATCTAATCTTCTTTGAAGTGTGATAACTCTAATTGCTAAGGTAAAATTATTGAGGCTTTTGTGCTAGTACCAGCCCATTACTCACTGACTTGGTGCCCAAGAGGAAGAATATTATGGCAGGAACTTGGAGGCAAAGGCCTGGGCTACCATAAGGGGATAGGACACCGAATCATGAATGCTTATGTCACGGCCCAATCAGATGACCTTGAAGACTGAGTATTCACTTGTGATTCATATGTGTTGGTACGGCCAGAGTCTGACTCCGGTTTATCTTCAATTTGACCTCCCTGTTCTATCTTGACTTCTCTACATCTTTACTAGAAATATTGAATGTCCCACATCAATAGCTGAAAATTTATGCTGGTGTCACTGTTATACAGTACAACAAACAAAAACGACCAATTTGCTTACCTTTGTGTGTCCGGACCACACATGAATTTGTTTTTTGGGAAGATAACACTTCTCAGGTGGCACAGGTGACCGCAGATTAACACCAACATCCTGAGGTATGTGAAGATAGGACCTGCCTTGATAGTCATACATTTCTTTAACTGAAACAAGAAGGCAAAAGAAAGCAGTGAACAAATAAAAGCCATAGTCATGAAATCTACATTCTTAAAATGATAACAAACATTTTATTCATAGGGATATCGTTGTGTATCAAGGTTTTGGTAAAAATACTCTGATGATGTTAAGACCAAGAGTCAGCTAAAATTTAACTGCCTGAAATCATAGCTATTATTTACAATTAGTGGTAGTATTTTAGAATCCCTAAATATCGAGAGAATATCAGACCTTTAAATAAGCTCTTACTTCTTTATCCAGTTACACATTTTAGTGGCATATACAAAGACTCCACTGCAGTACAATCACAGTGAGAGAAGAAAAGATAATACTTGGGCCTTGTGAGTCATTGGCAAAGAATCAGAAGCAAAACAGGATAAGAAGGAAGTTAAAACAAAACAAAAATATATCAACTATCCTTTTCCCTGCTTTCCTCCTTTATGTCCTTCCAGGTTCTTTTTCCAATCTCTTTTCTACTTTCAACCCAGATTTTACAGTAAAGTCACATGTGAGAATTAAATGACATAGTATATATAAAGCACTTAGTAGCATGCTGCACAGAGTAAGTACTCAGTAAATGTTGGCTGTTATTGTTATTATGGCCACAAGCACCACAGTACTAAATAGACTCCTTGGAGATAAAACTGGAGCTTGAGAAGCTAAACGTGACCTCGTGAAACCTATATATTTGGTAAGTGATATAACATTAGAATAATCAATACTATCAGAACTGAATTATTCTTTTAGTCTGGTAGTCACTACATAATTTCCCCAATATAACTAGTTACTAATGAACCAGGTAGAGTTTAGAATATAATTTATTTTGGTGAATATGCATTTCCTTCTACAAATCAAAGTAAGTATGAGAATCTTAATCTCCAATCCACTTACATGAAAAACAAAGTTTATTCTTTTAAAGTGTAATTTAGTAACAGTTATGAATTGTGATCATACCTGGAGAATATTTGGCTTGGGTTAAAAACAAAAGGTTAAAATGACTGGGGGAGGGCCTCCCTGGTGGCGCAGTAGTTGAGAGTCCGCCTGCCGATGCAGGGGACACGGTTTCGTGCCCCGGTCCGGGAAGATCCCACATGCCGTGGAGCGGCTGGGCCCGTGAGCCATGGCCGCTGAGCCTACGCGTCCGGAGCCTGTGCTCCGCAACGGGAGAGGCCACAACAGTGAGAGGCCCGCGTACCGCAAAAAAAAAAAAAAAAAAAAGACTGGGGGACTAGTTATACATCAAAAAGAGTCAACTTTATCTTAGGAAAGAACAGACTGTGAACCATAATCTCCTTTATCTACCTTAAAAAATAATTCATTAGCACTTCGAAAAAATCATCTGTGGCTGTCTCTTTAATTAGAACATAGAAGAGGTTTGCTATAATTTCTTTGGGATGCAAATTGTCCAATGTAATTCTTAATAAAATGAATTCTAGCAGCTGACTAGTAAAGGCAATACATATATTATGTGAACAGAGAACAGAGTAAATATCTGAAAGTTTATCGTAAAAATGAGGAGGCATAAAAAATATATTACCATGTAAGATTGTCTTTTCCTCTCCAGGTTTCTCTTCTTCCTGTTTGCCTTTTTTCTGCCTCTTTGCTGTAATTTCATCCAATTCTTTTTGTTCTTCCTAAGGAAATTAAGGAGTGAACTTTTAAAATGGATGTTCTAGAACCCCATCCTGGCCAACATTGGTCATAAATTCTTTATAATGAGGCACACTTTTTTGGTGAGGCAATAGCCGCAAGTATGTCTCCCAGGATAACAATCTCAACTCTTTGGCAGATTACAAAATGGCACTACACACACAGTGGGTACTAGTTAATACTTCTAAACTCAATGTATACAAAACCCATCCTTCTGGAACACCTAGAAAGTAATTTGATGTATTATGCTAATTATGTAAGTGAAAAAATGAGGCAATTAGAAAATCTAGTACCAGAAAAGACAGTGAATTTTAGTAGATGATGTTCTTCTTCAGTAAGCAGCTTTTAATAGTCATAAGGATATAAGCAGTGACTACAGATTTGTGACACAACTTTTGTGGGAGAAACAGTAAAAGGAAGGTGGGGTAGTAGTAAATCCTTATAATAACTGAGAAGTCAAAATAAAATAAGAGCAGCATATATGTATTACTGAGATAACTGGATGTGAGATACAGCTAGAATGTAAGCTTCATGCGATTTTCTTAATCTTTTCCACTGCTATATCCCTACGACCTAGAACAGTGACTGGCTCATAGAGACAGCAGGATTAGGAGGTGGAGAGGGGCAAGTAGGGTTTTATAGTTTTACTTTATAAACTTCATAATATTATGAAAAAAAATAGACATACTACTTTGTTAAAATTTTTAAATAAATTAATAAATAAAACGCATCATGAATTCCAAAATCATAGAAAGGCTGATTCTGTAATTACTGTCTGAATATCTGGCATCAGAAAATCAGCTACCATAGCACCTTAATACTATTATCAAGGTGATTTTTATTAAAAATTGTTCAATATTGTATTTTAATTAAAAAGTATGGAGGATAATAAATCAGAAAAATATAAACAAAAATTATTCCAAAGAAAAACAAAGGAATTATTGTATTTTCTCAATCACCTAAGGCAGAGAAATTCTGATGAGTCATTTGGTTCTCTAAGGAAACCTCAAGTTTATTAATATAGGTATCCTTCATAGAGACATAGCAGACACCTGAATTGGCAATGAAAAACATCATAGCTTACTTCTGAAGGTTTGGCTACATCTTTTTCATCCACATATTTTGCCCACGGTCCCAAGAAACCATCAATATTAGATGCATCATTTTCTTTGAATTTTTTCCTCTTTTCTATTTTCTTCTGACCAGTTTCAAACACAGTTAAACCTATATTAGAAACAAAGAAGCAGAGATCATAAATATGGATATTTTCTAAAGAAACACCAATATATATATTTATATAGATTTATAAACACAAAATATTTAAAACACAAAATGAAACCTACATGAATTGAGATACACCAACTCATGCTATATAAAAAGACACTCAACCTTCTGGGCAAAGCAGCTTTCTACTGGTGCAATATGTTGCAAATTCTAATATATGTGAAGGAAGAAAAGACCCAGCTATGTAATCCTGCAGTGGTACACAATCTTTTTAATTAATCACAGACCTTTATCAGTAGATTTTACCACTTTTTGAAAGAAACATAGCAATTTAATAATGCTAAATAATGATAAAGTTACCTTTGAAAGCAAGAATAAACTAAAATTTCTCATTCAAAAGCTGAATTAGATAAAATTACATTAAGTAATTAATAACTTTTCCTTGCTTCACTTGCTTCGCTGTATTGTAATGCAACAATATAAATTAAAGAAGGTTTCACAAGAATCTGGTACTTCTTCCAGGTGATCTCAATCTAAACTTGACCTCTAATACCATAAATCTTAACAGTAAGAAGAAACGAGGAAAGAGGATGTTTCTGGTTGGTATTCTCATTTGATCAGTAGGAGGTGGCATGCTGTGTGTAGTCATTAAATTGGAAAGAGAAAGGTTTACGGGAGTCATAGTCACAATTTAACTGTTAACTGAGAATCTAGCTACATAAAGATGTAGCTTGTACAGGTCTAACAAAGAGAAAAGCTTAACCTATATTAATTCAAATCAGTTTCCTTTAAGCTGTGTTATAACAAAAGGTTGTTAAAATCCTATTTTAACAACAGTCTAGCTCATAAACCAAAGGTAGCTTGATCATATAGGCCAGCGGTCCCCAACCTTTTTGGCACCAGGGACTGGTTTGTAGGAGAAAATTTTTCCATGGACCGGGGGTGGGAGGGTGGGGATGGTTTTCGGTTGATTCAAGTGCATTACATTTATTGTGCACTTTATTTCTATTATTATTACACTGTAATATATAATGAAATAATTATTGCAACTCACCATAATGCAGAATCAGTGGGAGCCCTGAGCTTGTTTTCACTTGCCACTCACTGATAGGGTTTTGATATGAGTCTGCAAGCAGTTGATTTATTATGGTCTCTGTGCAGTCAGACCTCTCTGCTAATGATAATCTGTATTTGCAGCCATTTCCCAGTGCTGGCATCACCACCTCAGCTCCATCTCAGATCACCAGGCATTAGAGTCTCATAAGGAGCACACAACCTAGATCCCTCGCATGCATAGTTCACAGTAGGGTTCGTGCTCCTATGAGAATCTAATGCCACCGCTGATCTGACAGGAGGTGGAGCTCAGGCGGTAATGCAAGCGATGGGGAGTGACTAAATACAGATGAAGCTTTGCTCATTCGCCCACTGCTCACCTCCTGCTGTGCAACCCAGTTCCTAACAGGCCACGTACCAGTACCTGTCTGTGGCCTGGGTGTTGGGGACCCCTGATATAGGCTCTAGAGTTACTAAGTGCCTTCGTACAAACAGCGTACTCTTTTTCTATCGAACATTTTATGGATAAGATTCCAAGGGGCTGATGAGCTCTGTGGCAAGTTAGCATTTAGAGTTTGATGCTCTGTCTTAAAATAAGTACAAAATGAATACAAGTATAAACATATATTTTAAAACACATATTCAAACTCAGACTTCAAAGCAACCCTTGAAAGACAATCTCCACAGACATGCACGATGAGATTTTTTTCTGCTCTGTTAAAATGGAGCTTGACATTAGTGTTGAGAAATAAACTGCTAAAATCAGATATACATTAGTTTTCATTTCTTGAATGATTTCTACAGGACTGGAACTGTGCCAATAAATCACTCCCCACCCCCCAACCCCGCCACTACAGGTATGACTATCTTCCTTACAAGGTTGCACACCTAGTAAGTGGCAAAAGCAAGCTCCAAACTAATAGTTCTATACATTGCTCTAAACTATATCCCACTATTGTCTCAACTTAAAAAAAAAAAAAATCCAGAGATAAATTACATACTAGTTTTTCCCTACTGTCCAAAGTCAATCTACAAACAATAGGTATATATATTTGATATTAAATATTGATATTTCAAATAAATTACCTTGATTTTTTTCCTCTTCTTCTATAGAACCAATATATTTAGTAGACACTTGATGGTTATCTAATGAAGGGTCCAAGGTTCCCTACTGTCCAAAGTCAATCTACAAACAATAGGTATATATATTTGATATTAAATATTGATATTTCAAATAAATTACCTTGATTTTTTTCCGCTTCTTCTACAGAACCAATATATTTAGTAGACACTTGATGGTTATCTAATGAAGGGTCCAAGGCATAACCTGAAAGGAGAAAAGTACAAATTACTGACTCCATTTTTTTCCATTTACAATTCATTTTAATTCTATACACATTTACTCATTTTACATTTTCCTTCCCAGATGCTGAAAATGGTCTTTTTGTTTGTTTTCTTGTGACTTTATTTCTTCCTTATGTTCTGAAAGTATTACAGCTTCCTTTATCATCAGGATGTACACACCAATAATTCTATCACAAGCAAACCAAATTTTTGATTGTAAAGTTGCTTGTGCAAGATAATTTCAAAGGTCTTTCATTGTGTTGGATCTCTTTGAGCTTATCTCCAAAAGAGTTATCACTTTACTTTATCACATTCAACTGTCCACTGTTACTCTGAGGACTAATCCTTCTTTCATGAGCTATGTTTCTATTTAGAATCATTAACCTAAATCTCAGGCTGGACAATGAATGACTTCAGTAGAACAGATGAATCTAGCATATTGACATTACATTACTAAGAGCCCGTTAGGCCAAAATATCAAACTTTAGTCTTAAATTTTCTAAGAGCTTAAAAATATACGTATATCATACATTCAGGAGTTTAGAAATCTTTTTATTTTTGGTAACAGATAATGCATGGTTTAGTTTATCAAGTTATATAAACTTTTAAATAATTAAAAAAAGAAATAGGGTGAGAAGAATTACATAAAATTTAGCTATTATTTTGGAAATGCTATTCTCAGTAAAGATAGTCTTCCCTCCCAATTTAAAAACAGTATATTTCTACTTCATAAATCATTATTTATATTTCATTGGTAAGAGCAGTAAGGATATCTACTAGCATATTTATATACTCCTTCAGCTAGAGTGTGTAGCTACATATAAATGTAGTTTTCAGTGGTCTATGGGAACTTCAGGAAAGAAAGTCTATAGTAACTCAAATCAGTTTTTCTTCAACTGGGGGTTCTAGTATGATAAATATTTAGTAAAATCAGTTTTAGTAATAATCCAGTATATTCACAAAAGAGAGCTAGATCATTAAATCAGTCTATGGCCTACAACCCATGTGAACAATCATGAAATACTACATAAGAGTACTTGCGCTTTTTTTTTAACGGTACATTCTAGTGAATATAGTTAACAATTAAATTTTTATGTAATGCATATATACTTTAGATTTACATGGGATCCCTTATACACGCAATGGGTACAATGCATTTATAACCATTTTATTGGACTGGAAGTATCACTGAACTCTTTTAGGAGATTTCAGAGGTATAAAGTCTTTGCTATGACTTTTGGCACCTGTTAAGTCAATTATAACCTTGCCACGGTGAAATATAATTTAATATATGTCAATCATTTTACAACCAGTTTCCAAGAACATATTGTGGATAAATAACTAAGACTATCTGTACTAAACCTCTAAACTAATTCATGATGAATCAGTTTGCATCGCTCACTAAAAACTAGAAAAAAGTAATTTTCTAACATTAGAATAATTATGTAAATTGTAATATAAACCCATCAGTGGATATTACATAGTGCTTAAAAATAATAATCTTTGAGATTATAAAGTAACATTGAAAATGCTTATGATAGAACATTGAATTTAAAAGTTGCAAAATTTTCAGTTTAGAAGGATTATAGCTCTGTAATACAAATGTGTTTAATAAAAAAGACTTGGAGGAATAAAATATCTACTAAAAGTAGATATTTTAGTATAGTGGGATTATAGGTAACCTTTTTCTTCTCTTTCCTAAATGTTTAAAATTTGTTTGTTATTTTTTAGTGAAAACAATTGCAATTAAAAAGCAACACTGAATATGTAACATTTCACATGATTCTGCTTTCTCAACTTTTTTTTGGGTGCTATCTTATAATGGAAGTTAATGGTAGATAGGACAAAAAAATCTGTTTAGAACTTTAAAAAAATTCTATAAGAAATAAAAGGAGGAGGTATTAGAATTTTAACTGCAAAGAAAACTAAATGAAAATAAGAGAGACAATGTTGCTGATGTCTAAAAATGTGATTATTAAATCTCTTATTAAAAAAGTTCAAAGTTTTCTTTTTCAGTTACTCTTTGGGGAAGAGAACATCAGCATAAGCAATTAATTCATAAAGATCACAACTACAACAGGCATAAAAACATTCTCAGTTACTTTGCTCACCCACCCTACCAAAAAGCTCTTCAAAGCAGAAGGTGATCAGTGTGTCTGTCAACCTACAGATGTAGATTATGGGAAGAGAAAGAAGAGGCACTACCAAATATGGACAAAGCTGATATAAGTGACCAGACCTATGATCTGTGGAACCATCAGCAAGGACATTTTTATAAAGGCCATCTTCTTATAGAGGGGATTCCCAGCTTTGTATGCACATTAATTTTCTCAAATCCCACCACTGATAGGATGTAATTATTTTACGCAATGAATTTGTGGCCATTCCATTTCCTGATATCCCTCAGTAATCAACAGAAAACTTTTCAGAGATAAAATTTGAGAAAGAGACTAAAGTCAACTAGTGCATAAGAAGATAAAAATATACCTCTTAACACTATCCTGTTATTTACCAATTTCAACAGCAGTCTACATGCAACAGTCATTCAATAACAAGTGTTCATTAAAAAGTACAACAGAGAATGTTCTGTTTTTAAGACCACAGAATATTTCTAGTACTCAGAAATCAGAGCAGATTTAGAATGACAGCTAAAAATATTAGTGCACCTTCCTATTTGTATAAATATTTATAGATGTGTATAAGAAAACATACTACCCTTTTAAGGAATCCAGGTTAATAAATTTAAAAAGCCAGAAGATAAAATCGATTATTGCGTGCTTGCGCGTGCGCACACACACACACACCCCACTTCTAATAAGGTTTAACCTGAAACTCGCGTATCACCTTACCGTATGTGGCAAAAGTTCTTCTTTGCTGTTCAAACATAAAATCATTGATATGGGCTGGTTCAGCATATCCAGAAAGCATATTTCTAGGGGCAGCCATTTGCTGTGTTCTGAAGGGATTTTCTGGTCCAAACTACAATGTTATAAGAAACAAACAAACAAAAAAACCCAAATTCTCAGTGTATAAAGCTAGAATGAGTAGAATTATTGCACAATGTATTTTTAACTCTAAATCATCAGGGGCCCATTAACCTGTGTGGGAACATGCTTACCTCCCATAGTTTAGTACAACTGGACAATGTCTGGCTAGCACTGTTTGGCAGCCACCAGGACTGGAGAGGAACCAGCTCACCCAAGCCTATGTGTGGCTATTGAAATTTAAATTAATTAAAATATTCAGTTCCTCAGTCATACCAGCCATATTTCAAGAGCTCAACAGCCAGATACAATTACTGGCTACTACATTTTCATTATTGCAGGAAGTTCTATCTGACAGTGTTGCTCTAGATAATTGAGACACACTATAGTTTTGTCTAAATGATGATTTAGGGGATTTCTGGAATGGTACCATGATGTAATTTTAAAAACACATGTTTCTCTGCTACTAGATTATGAGTTCCTCAAAGGTGGAGACTTAGAACCATCAATACTTTCCATAGTGCCTGGCATATAGAAAGCACTAATGAAGGAAAGATTAATCAGTCTCACTGGGGGCAGAAGATAGGAAATAGACAATAAAAGTAAAGTGCTTGAAAAAGTCCCTAGGAAAAGACATTACAAATGTAAATAAAACTTCTCCACTCTGAAAAGTCACACTATGAAAATCTTAACACAAAATAGTGCCATTATTATCTATATGTTTACAATGTTTTGAGTTTCCAGAATGGCTTTCCAAATGTTATTTAATTTGATAGGTACAAAAATTCTGGAAAGTTAAAGAGGTATTCTCTTTCTCATGTTAGAGATGGAGAAAAAGGTCAAGATGACATACCTTGCCTGCCTAAAGTCACTAATGCTATTAGAAAAGGTATTGGGAAGATCCAACTCTTTTCTTTCCAGTTTTAAAAATAAAGAATAAAATGAACTTCCCACTTTGGAAACAGTGGAAGTAGACAGGATATTTTTATTTGAATTCTGGAAGGTCGACTGTCATAATAAATATTTTGACATTAGAACATCTTAGGTCTCTACCATTTGAAACCACCTTTTCCATGATACACTTCCAGAGCCATAAATGTAAATTATTGATCTTTCCTTAACCAGAATGTTGTCTTCTCTACATATCAACATTATGCTATGAACAAAAATCTGAATTTAAATGTTAATTTGCCTTATAATTTTTTCTGCTTTAGAAGAAAATAAATTACTATAATATTCCTTTCTATTGACAGCTTCCATTTCTAGGTTTAAAATGATTCAATCTTAAGATATCTAATTCATATATAAAGCTTTTATTACTATTTATTCTAAATTATAATAAAGGACAGGGCAAGACTTTATAGCCCATATTAGTTCTTCCTGAGCTGACGGGTGGAAATGTAGGGAAAAAAATCTACATTGCTGAAGGCTGGAAGTTACAGTTAACTTCATTCAGTCATGAAATTTATTATAAAAACAAAAACATCCATAAAATTAAAGATAATAAAATGACTTAAGTTGACTAGATGATCTAATTGCTATAGTCAGTTAACATCTGCAAAGCAGCATGTGATATTTCTGGGGGTAAAAAATTCCAAAATGATAAAAATCCCCATTGCCTATATTGTTACTTCTATCACATATAATAAATTACCAATTGTTATGCTTATAATTTCCAATTTAAAAAAGGAAAGTACAATTTCCATATTCTAATTTTATTAAGATTTTACAAAAAGGGAATAATTCTTCTACAGGTCATACATAGCAAACTGCCTCCACCTTTTAAAGAAAAATTCTCAGTGTTAAGAACTTTGATTTCTATAAGAATATAGATCCATATATTACAGCAAAGTATATCTTGTGGTACTCTTCCTAACACTGTCTAAAAATTTAAACATGCTTATATTTTATATATATTTAAGCTGAGACAACAAAAAAATCTTCCACTGATATAGGAAGCTGCCTGGGGTAGGCTCATCTACTTCTGGCTCACCTTAACTTTCTGGTTACTGGCAGCTATTGGAGCTGACCTCAAAGACATTACATGTCAACAGAGGAAGGCAGAGAATGTTATTCAGCAGGACTCAGCTCTTACCAATTACTCTCTCAGATGTTCCTGGTCTGTGTGAATATGCAAGTCTTAATTCTGGGTTAACCATTAAAAAAACAAAACAATGCATATTTAAAAATACACAAGACTGATTTCTTAACGCTTCTTTTCAACTTTTGGTAGTTAAGTCTAAGCGTAAGTTTGTATTCAAGTGATCTTTTAAAATACATATTCAAGTTAATTAGGTATGAGTATTTAATAGTTTTTAGCGAAGATAATATTGAAGTATATCACAGTCAATTACAATTGTAAATCTCCCATATAAAATATACATACTTAAGTATTAATTCAGACATTGCACCAAAAAAGAAAATGTTTCTGAGGTAAGTAACCTTACATCTTTCATCTCAGTGAAGTAGTGATTTATTTATAAACTTGGGAAAAAGCATTTTTAATTTAAGACATTAGTTGATAAATCTAAGAGATCCATGTATTATAAGGCAGTGGTTCTCAAGTCTTCAGCAGGCAGAGTACTTGAGGGTTGATGCCTTAGCAGTATATTATAACATCACAGGAATTAAGAAAATTCATATAAATTGACTATATGAAATCGTAACCATAAATTCACATATAGAAAAAAAACCCAAGTTACTGAACAAATAATCATATACTCAGGTTGCTGTATTAAGTTTTCCATTAATATTCATTGAAGTAATCAATGTATAAAACATTTATAAACAAATTTTAAGGTGAGAAGAGCATATTAATTATTATTTTCTATAATTTTGGAAAAGATCACCACAATCAATTTTATTGGCAGAATACCTCAATCTTGTAAGACATAAGCACAGTTTAATTATTAGGATAGTATATTTTATTAGTGGTTCTATAACCTTGCACCTCAGTTCCCTCATCTATAAAATAAAAGAGCTGATCTATATGACTTCTAAAGTCCATTCTAACATTAATATTTATAGCAGCCCTTACGGCCAGATTTTAAACAGTAACTGGCACTTTCCCCCTCTAAACTTTTATATTTTTTCTATTCTAAAGTAATATTATTTTAAGGAGTCTGAAATTCTCTCTGAGGCCTATGGGCTTTATATGAGTCTAGAGAAGCTAACAAATAGAATTTTCTCTAAGCGGATCCAACAGGATTGAGTGAAATGAAGAAAATCACTAGACTAAAACAATGGCTATTATGTCTTCAAGTTCCTTCTGTAATTTGAGAAAGCTTACCTGGATAACTAGGTAGATCAACTAGGAAAAGTCCTTGGTTGGGAGGGAAACAGTAATTTATAAAATAAAATAGCCAATTTGTTAGTTTACTGAACTAATAAAGTCAAAACTGCACCTTCTAAATGGTCTTATAGTTATGGAGTGATTGTTAAGAATGATCTGGACTCAAAGCCTCAAATATGGCACTTGCTGGCAGTATAATCTGACAGTTGAATTCCTCACTATAAAATAGGGATAAAAGTACTTACTTCATAGGGTTGTAGTGAGGGCTAAAGGAGATAAGGTATACAAATCCCTCAGTGTGGTACCTGGCATAGTGTACTAAATGGTAGTTTTATTTTATTAGTCTCCATCCCTGTTCTTTTCCATCATGCAAACCTTTAAAATTAATCTTCCTAAAAATTCATCTATTAAATCAAGACCAAACTCTTTACCTTGGCCTCTAGAGCCTGTGCAATACCGATTGTACAAAGTACTATTCTAGCCTTATCCCATTCTCCCCTACTGATAATGACTAAAACACTACTGTTCTTTAGATTTTATGATTTGGCTCATGCTGTTCCCCTGTCTGGAATCTTCCCTCATAAAGGACTATCTAGCCATCAATGCCAATAATATTAACATAAATAACAATAAAGGCTATAATTTATTAAATGCTTATTCTGTGCCAGTTTCCTAAGCACATCGCATATTATCTCATTTATCCTTATAATTTGGTAAAGTAGAAAGTATCTTCATTTTACCTGTGAAAAAACTAAGATAATCTAATGTCCCATAAGAGCTAATAAGTGGTCTGTTCAGCCCCACATCTCAGGTTCTTAACCTGGATTGTATCGCTTATTTCAAAAAACATTTGCCAGTTACAAATACTTTCATGGAACTTTTATCTTTATAACAAGATGCAGTCTCTCCTTAAACTTGACTGGTGTTTTAGAGGCACTATAGGAAATAGTCTGGTGTCCATCTTTTTTAAAAATTATTTATTTATTTATTTATTTATTTATTTATCGCTGCGTTGGGTCTTCGTTGCTGCGCACGGGCTTTCTCTAGTTGCAGCGAGTGGGGGCCACTCTTCGTTGCAGTGCACAGTCTTCTCATTGCAGTAGCTTCTCTTGTTGTGGATCACAGGCCCTAGGCGCACGGGCCTCAGTAGCTGTGGCCCGCAGGCTCCAGAGGGCAGAGTTAGCAGTTGTGGCACATGGGCTTAGTTGTTCCGCGGCATGTGGGATCTTCCCGGCCCAGGGCTCGAACCCGTGTCCCCTGCATTGGCAGGTGGATTCCTAACCACTGCGCCACCAGGGAAGCCCTCCATCTTTTTTTTTTAAAAAGCACTTAGCATGTCCTCTCTGGTAAACACTAGATTGAGAAGAAGGATTAAATCTTGTCTCTAATGATGGATTCTCAAAATATGAGAACTTGAATTTCATCTAGCAAAGTTCCTGGTAATACCCTTCCAGACTTTGCCAAGTTATACAGACCCTAGTCATAAAGTTCAAAGTTGATAATTTATTATGTCACAGACAATTCCTTAGAAAAATTGTAATTTTTCTTCACTTTTCAGTCCCATCACTCTTTCCTTAAATTGTTGACAATAAGCACTGAAATGTTCCTGACATAAACTAGTTGATATATTTAATGTGAGGTTCCCTAACACAGGAAAAAAAAGAACAGAAAATTAGACTGATAATCCCCAAAAGAGAATGATAAACCTACTGCCTCGTCAATAGCACCAAAAATTTTTTGACCTTTTGAATTTGTCTTGAAAGTTTTGAAAACTAATCATACAGCAATACATTAGTTATGCATAGGATCTAAAAATTTAAGAAAAACAGGCTTCATAGAAAATACACTGACACAGGAATGTCATACACCATGCCACTTCCAAATTTTCTCATTTTCTAAAGTTAGTGGCTTAAATTGAAGTACTTTACATTAAAAAAAAAAATCATGCAGCGTGCCAGCGCTAAAATGGTGCCAAGGGATATAAAACAGCCTATAATTCAACAGTTTATAAGGATTTAGGAAATAATGGAATAAAATTAAAAATGTACCAGTCTCAGAGCACGAGAATGAGTTTTTTGCTTATTGTACACTTAGGAGAACAGCTAGGGCACTAGCACTGACATCCTTGGCTGTGCTATACATTTCCATTGCCATATTTTAAGTGACTATGGAAACCTAAGCAGGCAAAAATAACATGAAATAGCTTTATCAAAAAAAAAAGACAATGACTATATGCTAAAAAATGAAAAATATTAAAAAGTACTCCTTTCTCTACCAGGGTGCAATAAGATATAGCTCTTCATCTCTATCTTTAAAGTGCTCTTAAAGATCCTGCTACTGAAACCATATTATTATTTCTTATAATGACCTTTTTCTGATATCTGTATCTTGTCAATCAAGCATTCTTTTCTCCTTTATAAAGGCTAAATACCTAGAAATCTAATCATTTCTACAAAGACTTTCCTAAATGGACAATTTTCACTATTTCTGCTTTTTTTTTTCCTTCTTCTTCAGCTTTTTTAATGCTTCCATCACCATTTATCATCATCAGAAAAAAGAATCCATAAGATGTCTGACTCAGAGCAAGCAATAAACCGTGTGGCTATCTTTGAGCAGTGACCACGTCAGTATGGTACCTCTTTTTAGTGTTTAACACAGCAGCATTTGTCACTAGATGTTTCATAATATACTATGCATTAATGATGCTAATCAACCAAAATTTTTTCCCTCATCGTTAACTTGTAATACTCCCTTATCAAAATTGAGAGGAAGATGTTAACTAAGTTTGCATCTAAGAATTAGATATTATTCTTACAAAAGCGTACTATTTAACTTTTGGAGAATAGAAGGATATGTTTTCATTTCTTTTTTTAATTGAGATATAACTAACATACAACAGGATATATTTTCTAACAGTTTAAATAGTATACTTTCATCAGAAAACATTGAAAAATTCACCAACTGTTTATCTACGTATGTATAATTTAAATACTATATAGCAAAAGACACTCTTTTTTTTTTTTTTGGCGGTACGCGGGCCTCTCACTGTTGTGGCCTCTCCCGTTGCGGAGCACAGGCTCCGGACGCGCAGGCTCAGCGGCCATGGCTAATGGGCCCAGCTGCTCCGTGGCATGTGGGATCTTCCCGGACCGGGGCACAAACCCGTGTCCCCTGCATCGGCAGGCGGACTCTCAACCACTGCGCCACCAGGGAAGCCCGACACTCTTAACTATAATACGTTTTCTTACCTCAGGAGCAAACATGGTCTCATAGGTAGGATTATACTGAACCTCTTTGACAGCAGGGTCAAGGTGAACTCCAGTCTCCAAATCTTCCTACAAGAAAACCAAACAAACATGAAAGATACGACAAGTATTTACTGTATTTTAGAAACTACATTAAGGTCACACTAGCCATTTTAACATCACTTTTATGAAGATTACACTAGTGCTATGTGATTAATATATAATTCTATATATTAATGTACAGAATTATATATAATTCTAATAATCAAAGACTAATAAAAGTAATGTAAACAGTTATAGAAGTTAGAATGCATAACAAAAATTCTTTCCTTCAAAAACATTGACTTTA
Organism: Hyperoodon ampullatus; assembly: GCF_949752795.1. NCBI lineage: Eukaryota > Metazoa > Chordata > Mammalia > Artiodactyla > Ziphiidae > Hyperoodon > Hyperoodon ampullatus. Next base: position 40,763,070 of record NC_136925.1, on the reverse strand, counting down.
TCCCATCTGAAAAATTTAAAATTTCTAAGTAAGGGCTTCCCTGGTGGCACAGTGGTTGAGAGTCCACCTGCCGATGCAGGGGATACGGGTTCGTGCCCCGGTCCGGGAAGATCCCACATGCTGCGGAGCGGCTAGGCCCGTGAGCCATGGCCGCTGAGCCTGCGTGTCTGGAGCCTGTGCTCCACAACGGGAGAGGCCACAACAGTGAGAGGCCCGCGTACCGCAAAAAAAAAAAAAAAAAAAAGAAATTTCTAAGTAAGTTAATACTACTCAAAGCCTTAAAGTAAGAGAGTCCAGCTCTTTTTTATGAACTCAAAAGACCTGATCTTCTGGTTCCAAATTCAGGAGAAGCACTCTTTTATTCAGCAGACCTTATTAGATATGTACCCAGATGGACTTGCTTAGGGACTGCAGAAGAAACAAAAGGAAATGGCAGGGCCCAAATCTTCTAAATCTAAAGTCTAATAATCTACATCGACTATTAAATTCATCCCCCAACTTAACATAAAAATCTCATCTCCACTAGAGAAATCACTGGTAGTGTATCTTTTGTGTAGCCCCACCACATAAACAATACATGCAATACATACAATATAACAATTTTCTAGCCTGGCTCTCTCCCTTGAGCTCTAGGGATTTATATGTCTGAGCTTCAACTCAACATCTTTTCTCCCAGGATGTCTAACAGACATCTCAAACTTAATATATCCAAAAAGGGAACTTCTGTTCTCCCCTTCCCCAAAGACTCCTTCTACCCTCCTCTAAATTAACCACTATCCCACCCTTACATGTGTTCAGGTGAAAACTGCCACAGTTATCCTTGACTCCTCTTTCTTTCACATTGTATATCCAACCCATCAGCAAATCCTCTACCTTCTACGGACACCCAGAGTTCAACCACTTCTCAAGTCCTCTTTCACTATCACCTCAGTCCAGTTTATCATTTTGCACCTGTTACTGTAACAGCCTCCTAACTGGTCTCCCTGCTTCTGCCCTTGTCGACCCACAGCCTCACTCCACACAGAGGCCAGTGTGATTCTTTTAAAATATTAGTCCACTTATGTTACTCGTTCACTCTAAACCCTCTGGTAACTTCCCCATTTAGGGTAGGAGCCTAACAAAGAACTACAGGGCTCATTACCAAGTTGTTTTCAGAAAGTATGGCTCCCAAGGATAGTTTTATAGGGCATTTTTGTCTTCCTGTATTGTCCTGCCTGAGCATTTACTAGTAAAAACATGTTATCAGTACATGTTTAATTTACATATTAAACATGTTATAAAGTTGCTTTACAAAATTTCCTTTAATTAGGGTATTCAAGTTATATTTTGAAATTCTCAAGGAAGTTATATATCATCTATGGATTATATTTCAGGAAAGCTGAAGTTACAAAATCGCTATTATAAACTGAAGAAGTCTGAATCTAACTGGTTGAGAGAATTTACCCTCCAAATCTGTCCCTTGCCCCTGCTAACCTCTGTCTTCACCTAGCCCTGTGCCTGTGCTCACTTTACTCCAGCCTCACTGGCTCATTTGTTATTCCAGGAATTCACCAAAAGACAATCCTGCTTTGGGGTCTCTGCACTTCCTGTTTCCTCTTCTTGGAATGTTCTTTCTCTGGATACCCACGTGACTGTTCTCTCTCCTTTTAGGTCTCTGCACAGGTTTCCTACTTTCCCCTTACCATGCTTTATTGTTCTCTATTATACTTATCATCACCTGACATGTATTCATTGTCTACCTCCCTCTATTAAAGTATAAGCTGGCCTCCGTAGACTGGTGGAGACCAGCAGGAAGCTTTAAAGAAGTTTCATGCCGGGCCTCACCTCATATTTTCTGATTTAATTCCTCCTGAGTGAGGCCCGGCATTGGTTCAAGCTTCCCATGTGATTCCAAAGTTGCAGGCTAAGAATCAAAGTCTGAGCAAATTGACCGTGAAGTCCTTTCACAGAAGAACAGAGAGAAGTTTGAAAAAGAACCAGATATTCTGAAGCCCTGGTCTATAGTGTGTACGTGTATGTTTCTTTGTGTGATATCATTTGTTTAGGTTTGCTTTTACCATTTGTCCTAGGGTCCTGACTGTTCGTTATTTTTTTTTGTTTATTTGTTTGTTTTCTTTTTATGAGTGTGTGTGTATGTTTATTTCTGTGATTTTTGTCTGTTTACTTTTGCTTTTACCATTTGGTTTGGGGTTCTATCTGTTAGTTGTTTTTTTTTTTTTTTCCCCCTATTTTTCTTCCTTTTCTTCCAAGCCACGTGGCTGGCAGGGTCTTGGTGCTCCGGCCGGGTGTCAGGCCTCAGCCTCCAAGGTGGGAGAGTCAAGTCCAGGACATTGGACCACCAGAGACCTCCCGGCCCCATGTAATATCAATCGGCGCGAGCTCTCCCAAAGATCTCCGTCTCAACATTAAGACCCAGCTCCACCCAATGGCCTGCAAGCTCCAGGGCTAGATACCCCATGCCAAAGAACTAGCAAGACAGGAACACAACCCCACCCATTAGCAGAGAGGCTGCCTGAAGTCATACTACGTTCACAGACACCCCAAAATGCACCACCGGACATGGCCCTACTGACCAGAAGGACAAGATCCAGCCCCACCCACCAGAATACAGGCACGAGTCCCCTCTACCAGGAAGCTTACACAAGCCACTGAACCAACCGCACCCACTGGGGGCAGACACCAAAAACAATGGGAACTACAAACCTGCAGCCTGCGAAAAGGAGACCCCAAACACAGTAAGTTGAACAAAATGAGAAGACAGAGAAATACACAGCAGATGAAGCAGCAAGGTAAAAACCCACCAGACCAAACAAATGAAGAGGAAATAGGCAGTCTACCTGAAAAAGAATGCAGAGTAATGAGAGTAAAGACGATCCAAAGTCTTGGAAATAGAATGGAAAAAACACAAGAAACGTTTAACAAGGAACTAGAAGGACCACAAAGCAAACAAACAATGATGAGCAACACAATAAATGAAATTTAAAATTCTCTAGAAGGAATCAATAGCAGAATAACTGAGGTAGAAGAACGGATAAGTGACCTGGAAGGTAAAATAGTGGAAATAACTGCTAAAGAGCAGAATAAAGAAAAAAGAATGAAAAGAATTGAGGACAGCCTAAGAGACCTCTGGGACATTAAATCCATCAAGATTCAAATTATAGGGGTCCCAGAAGAAGAACAGAAAAAGAAAGGGTCTGAGAATATATTTGCAGAGATTATAGTTGCAAACTTCCCTAACATGGGAAAGGAAATAATCAATCAAGTCCAGGAAGCACAGAGAGTCCCATACAGGATAAATCCAAGGAGAAACATGCCAAGACACATACTAATCAAACTATCAAAAATTAAATACAAAGAAAAAAATACTAAAAGCAGCAAGGGAAAAGCAAGAAATAACATACAAGGGAATCCCCATAAGGTTAACAGCTGATCTTTCAGCAGAAACCAGAAGGGAGTGGCAGGACATATTTAAAGTGATGAAGGGGAAAAACCTACAACGAAGATTACTCTACCCAGGAAGGATCTCAGTCAAATTTCACAGAGAAATTAAAACCTTTACAGACAAGCAAAAGTTAAGAGAAATCAGCACCAACAAACCAGCTTTACAACAAATGCAAAAGGAACTTCTCTAGGCAGGAAATACAAGAGAAGGAAAAGACCTACAAAAACAAACCCAAAACAATTAAGAAAATGGTAATAGGAACATACATATCGATAATTACCTTAAATGTAAATGGATTAAATGCTCCAACCAAAAGATACAGACTGGCTGAATGGATACAAAAACAAGACCCGTATATATGCTGTCTACAAGAGACCCACTTCAGACCTAGGGACACATACAGACTGAAAGTGAGGGGATGGAAAAGATATTCCATGCAAACGGAAACCAAAAGAAAGCTGGAGTAGGAATTCTCATATCAGACAAAATAGCCTTTAAAATAAAGACTATGACAAGAGACAAAGAAGGACACTACATAATGATCATGGGATCAATCCAAGAAGAAGATATAACAATTGTAAATATTTATGCACCCAACATAGGAGCACCTCAATACATAAGGCAAATGCTAAGAGCCATAAAAAGGGAAACTGACAGTAACACAATCATAGTAGAGACCTTTAAACCCCACTTTCACCAATGGACAGATCACCAAAATGAAAATAAATAAGGAAACACAAGCTTAAATGACACACTAGACTGGATGGACTAATTGATATTTATAAGGCATTCCATCCAAAAACAACAGAATACACTTTCTTCTCAAGTGCTCATGGAACATTCTCCAGGATAGGTCATATCTTGGGTCACAAATCAAGCCTTGGTAAATTTAAGAAAGTTGAAATCATGTCAAGTATCTTTTCTGACCACAACGCTATGAGACTAGATATCAATTACAGGAAAAAATCTGTAAAAAATACAAACCCATGGAGGCTAAACAATATGCTACTAAATAACCAAGAGATCACTGAAGAAATCAAAAAGGAATTCAAAAAAATACCTAGAAACAAATGACAGTGAAAACAGGATGACCCAAAACCTATGGGATGCAGCAAAAGCAGTTTTAAGAGGAAAATTTATAGCAATACAATCCTATCTCAGGAAACAAGAAAAATCTCAAATAAAGAACCTAACCTTACACCTAAAGCAGTTAGAGAAAAAAGAACCAAAAAAACCCCAAAGTTAGCAGAAGGAAAGAAATCATAAATATCAGACCAGAAACAAATGAAAAAGAAACAAAGAAAACAATAGCAAAGATCAATAAAACTAAAAGCTGGTTTTTGAGAAGATAAACAAAATTGATAAACCATTAGCCAGACTCATCATGAGAAAAAGGGAGAAGACTCAAATCGACAGAATTAGAAATGAAAAAGGAGAAGTAACAACTGACAAGCAGAAATACAAAGGATCATGAGAGATTACTACAAGTAACTATATGCCAATAAAATGGACAACCTGGAAGAAATGGACAAATTCTTAGAAAAGCACAACCTTCCAAGACTGAATGAGGAACAAATAGAAAATTTAAACAGACCAATCACAGGCACTGAAATTGAAACTGTGATTAAAAATCTTCCAAGAAACAAAAGCTCAGGACAAGATGGCTTTACAAGTAAACATTTAGAGAAGAGCTAACACCTATCCTTCTCAAACTCTTCCAAAATGTAGCAGAGGGAGGAACACTCCAAACTCAATCTATGAGGCCACAATCACCCTGATACCAAAACCAAAGATGTCACAAAAAAAGAAAACTACAGGCCAATATCACTGATGAACATAGATGCAAAAATCCTCAACAAAATACTAGCAAACAGAATCCAACAGCACATTAAAAGGGTCATACACCATGATCAAATGGGGTTTATCCCAGGAATGCAATGATTCTTCAATATATGCAAATCAATCAATGTGATACACCATATTAACGAATTGAAGGAAAAAAATCATATGATAATCTTAACAGGTGCAGAAAAAACTTTTGACAAAATTCAACAACCAGTTATGATAAAAACTCTCCAAAAAGTAGGCATAGAGGGAACCTACCTCAACATAATAAAGGTCATATATGACAAACCCACAGCCAACATTGTCCTCAATGGTGAAAAACTGAAACCATTTCCTCTAAGATCAGGAACAAGACAAGGTTGCCCACTCTCACCACTATTATTCAACATAGTTTTGGAAGTTTTAGCCAAGGCAATCAGAGAAGAAAAGAAATAAAAGGAATCCAAATTGGAAAAGAAGTAAAACTGTCACTGTTTGCAGATGACATGATACTATACATAGAGAATCCTAAAGATGCTACCAGAAAACTACTAGAGCTAATCAATGAATTTGGTAAAGTAGCATGATACAAAATTAATGCACGGAAATTTCCTGCATTCCTATGCACTAATGATGAAAAATCTGAAAGTGAAATCAAGGAAACACTCCCATTTACCACTGCAACATAAAGAATAAAATACCTAGGAATAAACCTACCTAAGGAGACAAAAGACCTGTATGCAGAAAACTGTAAGACACTGATGAAAGAAATTAAAGATGATACAAACAGATGGAGATATATACCATGTTCTTGGATTGGAAGAATCAACATTGTGAAAATGACTATACTACCCAAAGCAGTCTACAGATTCAATGCAATCCCTATCCAACTACCACTGGCATTTTTCACAGAACTAGAACAAAAAGTCTCACAGTTTGTATGGAAACACAAAAGACCCCGAATAGCCAAAGCAATCTTCAGACAGAAAAACGGAGCTGGAGGAATCAGGCTCCCTGACTTCAGACTATACTACAAAGCTACAGTAATCAAGACAGTATGGTACTGGCACAAAAACAGAAATATAGATCAAGGGAACAGGATAGAAAGCCCAGAAATAAACCCACACACATATGGTCACCTTATCTTTGATAAAGGAGGCAAGAATATACAATGGAGAAAAGACAGCCTCTTCAATAAGTGGTGCTGGGCAAACTGGAGAACTACATGTAAAAGAATGAAATTAGAACACTTCCTAACACCATACACAAAAATAAAATCAAAATGGATTAAGGATCTAAATGTAAGGCCACACACTAAAACTCTTAGAGGAATACATAGGCAGAACACTCTGACATCAATTACAGCAAGATCCTTTTTGACCCACCTCCCAGAGAAATGGAAATAAAAACACAAATAAACAAATGGGACCTAATGAAACTTAAAAGCTTTTGCCCAGCAAAGGAAACCATAAATAAGATGAAAAGACAACCTTCAGAATGAGAGGAAATATTTGCAAACAAAGCAACTGACAAAAGATTAATCTCCTAAATATACAAGCAGCTCATGCAGCTCAATATCAGAAAAACAAAGCTGCAATGAACACTGTGGTACATGACTCTTTATGAATTATGGTTTTCTCAGGGTATACACTGCAGCACTATTTACAATAGCCAGGACATGGAAGCAACCTAAGTGTCTGTCGACAGATGAATGGATAAAGATGTGGCACATATATACAATGGAATATTACTCCGCCATAAAAAGAAACGAAATTGAGTTATTTGTAGTGAGGTGGATGGACCTAGAGTCTGTCATACAGAGTGAAGTAAGTCAGAAAGAGAAAAACAAGTACCGTATGCTAACACATATATATGGAATCTAAAAAAACCAAATGGTTCTGATGGACCTAGGGGCAGGACAGGAATAAAGATGCAGACGTAGAGAATGGAGTTGAGGACATGGGGAGGGGGAAGGGTAAGCTGGGATGAAGTGAGACAGTAGCACTGACATATACACTACCAAATGTAAAATAGATAGCTAGTGGGAAGCAGCTGCATAGCACAGGGAGATCAGCTCGGTGCTCTGTGACCACCTAGAGGGGTGGGATAGCGAGGGTGGGAGGGAGGCACAAGAGGGAGGGGATATGGGGATATATGTATACATATAGCTGATTCACTTTGTTATACAGCAGAAAGTAACACAACATTGTAAAGCAATTATACTCCAATAAAGATGTTAAAAAAATAAAAGCTACAGAAGTTGGATTTTGTATGCACGAATGTGGCCTTAACACCCTAGAACTATTCCTGTCATGTCACCATCTTTATTCTGTTGGCCACTTGCGGATGTAGGATATATCTGTAAACATAATGCAAAGATAGTGCAAAGTAACATCGCAAATTTTGCAAAACAGGCAGGAAAGCATGAAGTTGACAGTGATGCTGGAGAAGAAGCAATGCCACTGACAAATGAAGATCTCGTAGAGTTAGACTAGGTAATGACCAAACATACAAAACTGACAGGAAAAGTAGTACTATAGGCACACAGTTATTGTTCCAAAATTTTGTCACTATTAATACACCCCCCACCAAAGCAGATGACTTAGTTTCTCTACTTTACAAAGATAGAGTCCTTCAGGTCTGACTCTCTTAAACTTCCTTCCTCTCTTGTTTCAAATTTGTCCACATCTTTATCTTATCTCTTGACTTCAATTTCCAGCCCAAATTTTTATCTGCAGCCTTGACCATACCTAGCCTCTGTATCCACATATCTAACGGCCTATTGAACTTCATTATATGGATATTCCACAGCATCAAATACCTTGATATGTCCAAAACAGAAGATACCATTTCCCCATGACTCCACTGTCACACACGAACAAATTAGGCACCGAGTCTTACTGATTCTACCCCTAAAATATTTCTCTAGCAACCCTACTCCCACCTTCCCTTCTCCACCATCCTAGTTCAGACTTCATATCTTGCCTGGTCTATTATAATATGTGCTTATCTGCTTTAACGTACACCCATTTTTGCCGTATTAGACTAATTGCTGACTTTTTAAAATATCACGCACTTTCATGCTTCCTGTGTTGTTGGCAATGTTACTTTGTTCCTTATGCATTTCCCTTTGCTATCTGATAATATGTCATCTTCTTCTTTTCCCTGATACCGCCCCTCCTCTTGGCTCAGGAAAAATGCTTTTTCATCCACAGTCCTAAGAGATGTTACACATAACTCCTAATAGACCTTGTGATACATTATTTGTTGCACATGACTTTTACTTATATTTTATAGTCTTACTGCCCAGTAGAATGCAGGGCATTAAGCGCATGTTCAATAAATATTTGTTAAATTAAACTGAAGAAAGAAATGTCAAATTCCTAGAGAAATTAAAGAGGATGAAGGCTGACCAAAGATCACTGAAATTGGCAATTATGTCACAGAAAACCTTTGCCAGAGCAATTTTGGTAGCAGGGTGAAGTATGGAGAGCCAGTTGCAAGGGGCAGAGGTATAACCGGGGATTTAGAAAAAAAAAAAGACATCAATATTTTTGCTCTTTCAAGACATTTGGCAGTAAAGAAGAGATGGAGTACCAGATTGAAGGATTTTCTGCTTTTTTCCTTTCTAAAGAAAAGGCTAAGCCAAAGATTTAGTCAATCATAAGCTACAGGAAAGGAGCAAGTAGGGAGAAACATATGTTAAGAATGAGGGAATGATCAAAAAGGTATGGTCATTCTGGAAGAGGTGAGAGGGGAGATAATTCAAGATACAACCAACTAGCCTCTGAAAAGAGAAGGAGAATCCTCCCTGAGATGAAACAGGGATTACAAAGACAAGAATGGGTGATGGGTGATAGATTTTTGGAGTTGGTGGGAGATGTTGGGAGTCATAGATGATCTTTTAATTTTCTTTTAATCTTTTAGTGTTGGGAGTTATCACTGCCACTTAAAATATTCTTTTTCTTCTTTGTGTATTAGCTTTAGATTAGAATTTAGGTGGGTGCATCTGCCTGTGAGCCCAAATTATAGTCCTAAACCTTAGCTGAAAGGGAGCTGGGAGGATAGAATCTGGGTTTCCAGGAGGCAGGGAAAGATGCTGTTTACATTAAGACTATTAAGGAAGGGGGTTCAAATGCTGGGCCACCTATATTACCCTAGAAAGCATACCCCAATCTTCACTGATTAGAGAGAGTATCTACCTAGGGCTCAGTAGCAAAACCAAGTACCACAAAGTTAAACTGCATAAAAACTAAATTAAATGCTTTTCTCTCTTTTATAAAGATAAACTGCTTATAATAACAAGAGGCTTAGCGGTGTTCATACTTCCCCAATGGCTTTTTTATTTTTATTTTTATTTTTTTTGCGGTACGCGGGCCTCTCACTGCTGTGGCCTCTCCCGCTGCGGAGCACAGGCTCCGGACGCGCAGGCTCAGCGGCCACGGCCCACGGGCCCAGCCGCTCCGCGGCATATGGGATCCTCCCAGACCGGGGCACGAACCCGTATCCCCTGCATCAGCAGGCAGACTCCCAACCACCGCGCCACCAGGGAGGCCCCCCAATGGCTTTTTTAGAATACAGTTGCTAGAACCACTTTATAATATGGTTTACCAGATCTTTCTGATTAAGGGTATTTTAAATATTCTAAATTTGAATTATTTTGAACAGAGTACCACAAGACATCAAGTTTTAAATGCAAAATACAATTTTAAAAGAACTACTCTTAAAAAGCAATGTGGCAACTAATAAAAAATATAAATAGGTCCCCATCTCTGGCTCCTGCTAAAATTATAGAACAAACTGGACAACTCCTCAGAAAATGAAGAGTTATTAATTTTACGTTTAATTAGAAAAACTTGGACAACACCACAACCTTGTTTTAATACCCATGAGGAGTTCAATAACAATTAGGCATGCAATTGAAATTACCAGAGAATTACAAAGGATTTCTATTCAGCTTTAGTTATCCATAAAAATTAAAGTGCAATAAGTAAAGTGTACCCTATGAGTCAAATAAGTTTAAATGTTACCTTTTGTTGATTCAAAGTAATTTGAAAATAAAATCATATAATATTTACCTTTTAGTCCTGTTCACATTTCTTACTGTTATACAAATAAGAAAATGGATGTGAAAGCACTTTGTAAACTATAAACAAGACATAAATATCAACCATTATTACAAACTATCAATTTATGTTATAGGTTTTTTGCCAAAAAATAGAAATGAATAGACTTTCTATAATGGGAGTTTAAGTGGCTGAGGAAAAAAATAGAAATTCATATAAAGATATCTTTTGAGTTTGGCCCTTAACAAATACAGAGGAAAAAGACTGTAATAAAAGACAAAGATGGAGATTACATCATGATAAAGGGGTCAATCCAGCAAAAAGGTATAACATTTGTAAATATCTATGCACCCAACACAGGAGCACCTAAATATATAAAGCAAGTATTAACAGACCTAAGGGAGAAATTGACAGGAATACAATAATAGTAGAGGACTTTAATATTCCACTTCCATTAATGGATAGGTCATCCAGAAAGAAAATCAATAATTATACCAGATAGACTTAATAGATAAATACAGAACATTCCATCCAAGAGCAGCAGAATACACATTCTTTTCAAATGCACATAGAACATTCTCCAGGATAGATCATATGTTAGGCCACAAAATAAGTCTCAATACATTTAAGAAGACTGAAATCATATCAGGCATCTTTTCAACCACAATGGTATGAAACTGGAGATCAATTAAAAGAAGAAAACTGGAAAAACCACAAATATGTGGAGATTAAACAATATGCTACTGAACAACCAATGGGTCAGTGAAGAAATCAAAATAGAAATTAAAAAGAAAAATACCTTGAGACAAATGAAAATGGAAATACAACATACCAAAATCTATGGGATGCAGCAAAAGAAGTTCTAAGAGGGAAGTTAGAGACATAGGATTACCTCAAGAAACAAGAAAAACCTCAAATAAACAACCTAACTTTACACATAAAGGAACTAGGAAAGAAGAACAAATGAAGCCCAAAGTTGGTAGAAGGAAGGACATAATAAAGGTCAGAGTGGAAATAAATGAAATAGAGACTAAAAAGACAATAGAAAGAAAAAGACAAGAGCTGGTTCTTTGAAAAGATAAAATTGATAAACCTTTACCTAGATTCACTAAGAAAAAAGAGAGGATGAAATAAATAAGATCAGAAACGAGAGAGAAGTTACAACTGATATCAAAGTACAAAGGATTATAAGATACTACTATGAACACCTATATGCCAACAAATTGGACAACCTAGAAGAAATGGATAAATTCCTAGAAACATACAGTCTTCAAGACTGAATCATGAAGAAATGGAAATCTGAACTGACCAATTACTAGTAAGGAGACTGAATCAGTAATCAAAAAACTCCCAAAGAATAAAACTCCATGACAAGAAGGCTTCAATATTCTACCAAATATTGAAAGATTTCACACCTATCCTTCTCAAACTCTTCCAAAAAATTGAAGAAGAGTGAATGCTCCCAGACATTAAGATGTGACAAAGACTGTATGTGGCCTGCACAGCCCCAAATATTTACTATCTGGCCCTTTACCAAAGTTTGCCAATCCCTGGCCTAGTATATGGTCAGTTTTTTTAAAATGTTTTATTACTGCTTGAAAACAGTTTTCTGCATTTAGTGCCATGTCCTTTATACCCTTCAGATACAGTTTGCTAATTTTGTTGTTTGAATTTTCTGTGTCATCATTGATATTGTTTTGCTTATTCTATCAATTATTGAAAGAGGTATATTAAAATCTTCTGCTGTAATTGTAGATTTGTTAGTTTCTCTCGTAGTTATAAAAACTTTTGCTTAAATATTTTGCGCTTACATTATTAGGTGCATATAAATTTAAAATTGTTATGTACCTCTTTGTGAACTGAGCCTTGTATCATTATGAAGTGATCCTTTTTCTGTTTTAAAGTCTATTTTATTGACCCTAATACAACCAATGCCATTTTCTTCTTGGAATTTGCCTGATATATTCTTTTCCCCTCTTTTTATTTTTGATCTTTCTGGAGATCTTAGCAATCATGGCAAGGCAATAAAAAAAAGAAAAGAAAAGAAAAAAGGACTGAAAGGAAGAAAAAAATACTGTCATGTTTGCAGCTGATACCATTATTTAAGTAGTAAGATCAGTCAAAAAATTAAATAATGGAAAAAATAACACAATTTATTATTATAATAGCATAAAACTAAGATGCACCTAGAAATATCTGCAACAAAACTGTTCAGGATATTGATAGAGAAAATTATAAACTTTCAAAGAAATTAAAAACCTAAAGAAGACCTAAATGAATGAACAGATATAACACTGTCTTCAAATTGATCTAGGAGTCAACCCAACTCCAAACAAAATCCCACCTGGGTGTTAGCAGAATTTACAAGTTAATTCTAAACCGTATACAGAATTACAGGGGACAAGAATAGCCAAGACATTCTTGAATAACAACAAAAAGGGATGGAGGTGGGGCGGGGGTGGGGGAGGTAGAACAACCCTACCAAAGATAGAGCTATATTATTAAAAATGTTCACACCATACACAAAACTTAATTCCATGTGGAGTCATGACTTAAATGGAAAAAGCAAAAATACAGTGCTTTCAAAAGACAAAATGGGAGGAGGATATTTTTATGACTTTGGGAAAAGGAAGAATTTCTCCAACAAGGAAAAGGAGCCACAATCCATAACAAGCCACAAATTTGCAACACATAATTGACGAAGGATAGTATCCAGAATATGTAAGGATCTCCTACAGATCAGGAAAAAGACAACCCAATAGTAACTTCAAAAAATCAAATCAAATCACCTATAAGGTATGTGAAATCTCATTAGTGTTCAGTGATATGGATTAAAAACATTACATAAGTTCATACTTTGCCAGAATGCTTGCTATTAGTCACAATACAATTTGACAAATACAGATGAACTTATTTGTATGCTTCACATCTCCTCCCCTGGACATTCTTCTGTCATTAAATTTACTGGGTATAAGCTTTTGTAAAAGCATATTAACAAACTAGCGATGATCAATATCCCTTACTCTCTCATCACAGAAACCAGATCACTGCGGGGTTTAGCCCCAGCTCTGCTTCTAATGGACCTCTGATACCTATTCAGTCTTTCCTCCTGGATTATCTTACTTATAACTTCAAGTGATTGAACTGAGTTTTAGAGACTTCCTCTCACTCCCACCCAATCAATGTACCTTGAATCTCAACATACATGCTTTTTCAAGACTTGGGTTTTCACTTACTCTTTCATTCATTTTCTCACCTAATGTATTTCTCTTAATATCTTGTACTAGGCATTGAAGACATGAAAACAAATATACACAACAATCTCTGGTCGCCAGGGTCTGGTCCAGGAGAAAGAAAAAATTAACAAATCACAGCAATGTGGCAAGTGCTATAACTGAGATGTGGAAAGGGGGCTAAGGTAGACAGAGGAGGAAATATGTGCACTGAGACTGAAGGACAGTAGAGTTTTGGGGGGTGGGATGAGGGGAGGCATGAGGCAAGGGATCTCCATGCAGAGAGACTAGCGTGGGCAAAATCTTGAGAGAAAAAAAGAAAATAGGCTTTGGGTGCTTTGTAGAGAGTTCAGCATGGGAGAATGGCAGGTCTCATAAGGAACTCAGAAATTACCCAGCAGGCAATAGGGTGTCTTGGGGCAAGGAAGTGATATGATAACACTGGAATTTAGAAAGACCACTCTGAGTGCATTGTGAAGGGAAAAGTGGGTATGGAACTGGGAGACAAGAATGGAGGAAGTAGAAAGACCAGTTAGAAGGTTATTATAATTGTCTTGAAGAAAAATTATAAGAATCTGAACAGTGGCAGCAAAAGAGGAAAGAGAGATTTGATAAACATCATTGGTACTATTGGGTAATGGGTCCTGGTAATGAACAGGACCCATTACCCAATAGCAGGGGTTCAGAAAGAAAGAAAAGTCAAGAATGACTCCTGAGAGAAGTAAGGAAGATATGAAGTAAGGCTGTGTCAGTAAAAATGGAGAGGAAGGAGTTGATTTGAGAGAAATTAATGAAGCAGAAATGTTAGAACCAGCTGAATGACTAGCTTCAGGGGCTGAGGAAGAAGGAAGAGAAAAAGGAAGACCCCTCTGTTCTTGGCTTGGACTAATGGGTGGGTTGTGGGATCATTAATCCAAATGGGAAAAACAGGTGAAGCAGATCCCGAGGGAAAGAAAATGTCAATTTTTTAGCACATTGGATTGGAGGTGCCTGAGAGCTATCCTGGGAGAGACGGCAATAGTTCTGAAGCTAGCAAGGAGTTTAGAATTGGATAAGGATAGTGTGCCTGGCACATGCTTTATGACAAGTCTTGAACTCCATGAGATAGTTACTAGTGTTATCCCTACTTCACAGATGAGAAAAAACTTAGACACAGAGCACGTAATTTATCCAAGGTCACCATCTGGGTAGCTGCTGGAGGTAGGATTTGAATCCTGGCGGTCTTGATTCCAGAGCCTGTGTGAACCACTTCACAGTGTTCACCTGTAAGTCATCAGGAGCACTGCAGGTTGAAGGCCTGGAGAGTATGAGGGGTGCAAAGGGGGACTAAGGACAGAGTCTCAGGAAACACTAATATTGAAAGGGAGGGCAGAAGAACAGGGGATCAGAAGACTGTGGATGGCCCCATGGAAGCCAAAAAGAGAGAACGTTTCAAAAAAGAACTATTTAATAGTGTCACTTGATGCAAGTATTCAACTCAGATGACAGAACTTGACAACTGGAAGGCCAGTGACATTACTCAGGGAGAGTAAGTTTCCCAAGAGGCTAGGGCAAGGCTGCATTGAGTTGAGGAGAAAATGAGATAAAGTGAGAGAGCTCCAAAACGCTGAGCTGTGAAAAGAATGAAGACTTAGGAGGCTGCTAGAGGAGGGGTGTAAGTTTGGGGAGTTTGTTTTGTTATAAAAGTAGGAGGATCCTAAGCATTCTTTCATACTCGATATACATTAGTAAAAAGTAAAATCCATGAATAGCTCACTAAAAGCCTGTAAAACACTCAGGCATATCACTATCACTAGACTGGGAAACATCTTAAATACAAAGGAGTTTTTGCACACTGTCTCCCCTCACCACATCTTCAGCTCCTGATCACCCCCACTGGGCTCTACTGGGCCTCTACTACCAACTGGGGGATGCTCTTCTCCAGCTCTAGACACACAGACCTTTCCTCGGTTCTTCAAACACACTAAGCTCTTTGCCATCTCAAGGCTTGCTGTCTCCTTTTGCTGGGAAACTCTTGCCTTATCGTGCACTTGGCTGGCTTTTTCCTGTTCCTCAAAGCTGCTTTTGCAAGAGGACTTCCCTGACCAATCTACAGAAGTCATACTCCTAACTTATTCTTTATCACTGAACTCTATTTCACGGAATTCTATTTTTTTCCTTTACAGTACTCAATCCAATCTGTAACCACTTTATTTGCTCATATTTTATTGGCTGCCTCTTCCACTAAAATGTATGCAATCATGAGGCCAAAGATGTCTGGCTTGTTTGCCTCTGTGTCTTCAGTCCTTAGTCCTGGCAAGTAACATGTGTTCAATAAATATTTGTTAAAGGAACTATATAACCCAATTTCTCCCTCTATCACTTTCGTCAATTGGGATCATGCACACTGTTTCTTAAATCTAAGGCCTTTTCTCACTGTCTTGACTTATATATGCACTTTTATTAGATACCAGGATCTCTGCTGCAAGCTTTATTTGTATCATTTCATTTAATCGTCACAATAGTCCTCTCATATAGATAGGTCCTTTTAAAATTATATCTCCATTGTACAGGTGAGGAAACTGAGGACGTTGTATAACTTGCCCAAGTTCAAACAAGTGGTGGAGCCGGGATCAGAATTTAGTTATGACTTCAAAAACAAAACAAAGCCAGGCCACACCTCACTTCAAGCGAGGGCACATACTCTAGTTTGGGAAGTCCTGATTTAGCTTTGTTTATGTTCTGTTACACCTACTCCATCCAGGCCACATCCTAATCCATAAATTCAAATTTCACCCCCTCTTCCCACTTGCTTTCTGCAGGTGGGAGGTGAGAGCCGGGAGTGGAGGGCTGTCCTGAACTTCCAGTTCCCAGCTTCTCCCAAGGAAGATGCATTTAGGGAGAAGAAGAGATCCAAGCGTTAGCCACTTACCTTTCAGGACTGCGGACGAGGTAACCCGGGGCCTAACAAGTGACTGTCGGATTCTGGAGCAGAAACCGACAATTCCAGCCCCGCAATAGTGGCCAAAACGCTTACCTTAACGGCCACCTCCGGAGCGGAGTCCACCGCCACTGCCAGAGAGGACTTATCTGAAGACGATTTAGTCAAGTGCATAAGGGAGTCCGCGGCTGGCAGCGAACACCGTCCACCCTCACTGTCCGAGTCCGATTCGGACCCTGAACCCGAACCATACGAAGCAGCCAGAGCTTCGATCGCAGCCGACATGACGGCAATAGACACTCTGTGGAGACCAGGCCCTGGCGGAAGAAGGAGTAGCTTCAGGTCCTGACAGATTGCCATGACACACATTATTTAGCTCCTTTCCTACGAAATCGTTTATATTTTAAAACAATCATTACAATCGATTAACTAGTATTAGAATAAGAACAACAGGACTTGTAATTTGGAAACATTTACTTAGGGAAATAGAATTATAATAGCTTATAACTTTCGGGACCTTTGCGGCTAGATTAAAGACTACGAGTTCCGAAATACCTTGAGGCCTCGAAGTGCTACGCTTCCGGCGTGCCGCGCGGCAGGAAGTGGGAGAGGCACGATGGGAACTGTAGTTTAGAGAAAGGGGGCGGGGTGGGCAGGCCCCTCTTTGACCCCGCCCCTGAATGGTAGGTTCATTCAATTGGCTATCATCTTTCCTCATTCCCTGGCCAAGCACTGTTCTCTCCGTCCCCCTCCCCCAAACTGAGGATTGGGCAATACCATAAAGCCTCAGGAAAGGGGGGGAAGAGAGATATTCATCCCCCACTGATGGGTGAGTGGGTGGGGGCTGAGTTTCCCACCACAGATGCACCTGGGCACTGGGAGCTGAAGAGGAAAGTGAGAATCATAAGTGGGAAGACCTTGACTGGCGGGGAATAGCTCCTGGTGGGAAAGATGGGGGATTAGGTGGCGAGAGTCCTGCGGTTCCCCCTGCTTCAGGCGCGGGTCTTCGCGCCCAGTTGTGGAGAGTCGCGCGCTGGGAGGGGGCAGCTGGGGGGCGGCGGCGGCCGCTCGCGGTGTTGTTCGCTCGCGCGTCGAGCACACTGTGGGTCCGGTGAGCGGCGGGTGTCGCAGGCGGCGTTCCTTGTGGCCCGGTGCCTCGGCCGCTGCCCACAGCGGGTTTCACCGGGGAGCCTGACAATCCTGGAGGCTCTAGGTGGAGTCCCGGGAGCTGAGAGAGACCGGCGGCCACCGCCGAAGCATGAAGAAGGGGTAAGGCTAGAGCCCCTCAAGATTCCTCGGTGAGCGCGAGTCTCTTAGGAATTGTTTTTTTTTGGGGGGGGGGGACAGGGTGCCGGGAGAGGAACTCTTCCTCACTGGCCAGAACGGAGAGAGGTGTGCGTGGAGCACTAGCCCAGCAAAGGTTGCGAGGATGGGCGCGCCTACACCGCGACGGCCCCCACCCCCATTCGCGGGTTTCCAGAGCTTCGGCAGCCAGACCGCCGGCCCGGCTGGGTACCCAGGGACACGGCGGCCGGCGGGCGCACCTGGGGCTCGGTTGCGGGGACCGCCCCGAGGCTGCTCTAGGCGGGGAGACTGCGGGTCTTAGGTGCCACCGCCTGAGAGCCCCTGCCCCCGCGGCCCGCCCCTGTGCCTCCTCGCTCTGGGGGAGGCTGCGGCACCCGGTGCCGGAGAAGCCCCGCTCGAGATACGTGCCCGAGGCTCTGTAAAGCCAGCTGGTGCGTTTGCGTTTTTGCGCCGCGCGTCTGTGTCTAAAGAGACAACATAACGGTAAAGCGAGTGCGGGGATCTCTTTCTTCGCTAGAAGAGGAGGCCAAGCGCGGTTCTAGCCTCCGATGCCTGCTATGGGGAGGGGGGTGCCTTGGGCAGAGTTAGGGAGCTGCTCACCCAGCTCCGATGTCAGCAGGACTCGCCCATTGTGCCACCCGGATAATTATTCAACTCTGCAGCATCCATTGCACCTTTCCCATTTTTCTTTTCCCCTTGCTGTAGCATGCCCCCTAGCTTCGGTACTCTGACGCCTTCTCTTGCACTTGCGGATGATGAACTGGAGTTGAATAATGGTGAAAAGAAAGCACATCTGACCTGAACATTCATAACCTGTCCTATAGCCGATTAATTAACTAATCCCCAGATAGCCTAGATACTTGAATACGACTCAGTCTAATTCTGTCCTTTTTTATGTAAGGTGTGCCTAGGATTATATATAGTTTTTTTTTGTTTTGTTTTTTGTTTTTTTGGTGTTGGTGTTAGATCCACATATTAGCTAAGTCTTATTCCTGTCCGGTAATTGATGTAATTGATTTATTGGTTATTCAGCCCGTCTAATGCTTTAAATTTAATTTGTATAGGAGATAACTTTCATTTTCCTAATTGTTGGTAGCACTGTATCATAATTACAGATTCAGTCTCAGTCTTTGAACTCTCAGGAACAGTTTTTTCCCTTATGCTCTAAGTTTCTGTTAGGAAAAGTGTATTTTTTAATGTCCAATATTTGATATAAAATTTCTCAAGTTTTGAATAAGGGAAGTTTTGTATATCTTTATTTTTCAGTAGCGGAATATTTGATTGCCAGTTCTAGCCTCCGGTTGAAAGAAAGAAAGCATTTAATATTTAAGATGGGGTTTTAACTGCCATAACATTTCCTAAATTTATCTAAATTTTACTTTTTATTCAGTTCTTTGCAATATCATGTATTTAATTACTTGTTATAGAATTTCTTCTCATTTTTCCAACTTCTGTCTACAAGGATGGGTAGGCTACAATTTTGCACGATCTACCTGAAAGATGAAATATTTTTTGAACGTGGAAGAAACAACTGTTGGTCATTTGTTTATTATGTTAAAAACTGTTTACATCCCACTATTTAAAAATAAACAATTCATGACCAAAAATAAGTGTTTTATTTTTCTTTTTGTGATCCTCCCTTTCCAGCTTTTCTTGTTTAAGATTGTTGCCATAACCCTCTTGGTAAAACGGAATTGCACATAGACATTGCAGAGGCAGTTGTTTTAAGGTACAGTAATTGTTTTATGGCACTTGGAAGTGGCGCACATATAATATAACTTGATGGTGTAGCATCAGTTGCTTGTTAGGAAATGACCTTGCAGTTTACAAAATGGACACCTTGTCTTGGTTTCTTTATATGTAAATGGAAATAAACCCATTTATGCCGCTAAGTAGTATGCATAAATTAAGTACATATGTTTTCATGACGCTTTCAAAGAAAATTTAAATATTTTGGCTAATGAACGATGAAAATATTTCAGTGTAAAATACAGTGAAAAATGTCATTAGGATTTTCTGTGGCATGTTAGAATGGATGTTTTACATTGAATTTTGCTTTGGAGACATATGGCTCTAAATTGAAGAATGTTTCTCATCTATCAAGTTTTTAATAATTGCAAATTTAATAGGTATTATAGTTAATACATATATGTAGTTGTAAATATAGGTATAGTTAATATTCATGAAAAAGTTATATGACTTGGTAGTAAACAAGTAGAATAGTGAATTAAGTTTGTGAAAAAGAAAATCTCCAGAAAACATTAAGGCCTTTTTCATTGAAAAATTTGCAGATGACACAATTCAAAATACATTTTGTAATTGAATTTGTAATGCATTGATTTTTGTAGTGTAATATAATACATTGACTTTGTAATACATTGAAAATACGTTGATCATTTGTGAGGTGTGATATGGAGCTACTTTGTTTATTATTCAGGTTTGTAAATAACCATTTATATATTCAGAGATGGTGTATAAATATAATACTATATTTAATTATACATTTTGCTTTATTGTCAGAATAATTTAAGGTATTTCCAAGTGTTTGGTTTTCATTATCACAGTAGCTAGTAGCTTTTGATTTTCTTATCGTGGGATTAACTCAGTTAATTTTCATAGCAAAAACTATTAAAATATATTATTATTGCTTTTACCAAAACAGTGCTTTTAGTTACTCTATGGGGAAACTTCATATAAATAAGACTATTCAGATGTCTTTAAAGTTACTATTATATAGTTTCTATTTTTGAGAATTAATTTGATGACATTTTTAATGTTTTCTTAAATCACCAACTAAAATTTAGCTGTCATTATTACTTGGATAAGTACAGTTTACTCAAGGTTTTTCTAAGCTCCTTGAGGACAGGAACTGACCCAATGCTTATTGTCATAAGTCTGAGATTGCTAGCATAGTGTTTAGCAAATAGTATAGGTTTAATTTTTTATTGGACAAATAAAATGAATGAATGAAGACTATCCATTGATTTAATGTACCATGTAGACATTTTTTAAAAGATCTATCAAATAAATTTTTAATTCATAAAGCTTATAGCTTTATCTCAAGAGAAAAGAAAAAAATGTATTTGGAAGTTCTTTGAACTTCATTTACCTGTTCAGGCATAATTCCTTTACCCACACATTTTTTGAACTAGCACTAGATACTGTATAATGCATACATTGTGAACCTTTCATTTATGAAATGATAATAATTTTCTTCTTATTTTTTACAGGTCACTTCATGAAAATGTACATTAAATGTTTTTTTTCCTAAATTAGATGAGTATAGATATGTGTTTGATTCTTTTTGACTTATTTCATTTTTCCAGTAAAATATTAATTTAAAAATGTATGTAGAGTATATCCTGTGCTAAATGTGCCTGAGTACCTAATTTTAAGAATAAGTGACCTCTAGGGTGGAGCTTTTTATAAAATGAAGGATCTTGTGTTTTTAGTTTATCACATTCAGTTTATAATTTTGAATCTTTGTGTAGTGGTAGTTCCTAGCTTACAATAGGGTTGATTATATTTTAAAACTTGTAAAATGGTTTAGAACTTGGAACTTACGTTCTCAGAAGCAATATGCTTGGTTAGATTTGCAGACAACTCACCAAATTTAACCCGTAATATACTTGAATTTTAGGAGTAGACTAATACTATTAGAGAGTTGTAAAATTGTATTATTAGTTAATATAAATACTATATTGAAAATACCTATTATATTGAAAATACCGATAGGTATAATACCTATACCTATATTGAAAATAATGTGTACAACAGTCTTTCTGTGGGAAAATCAATTCAGAATCTACCTTGAAATGCTAGGAATACATTTCTCTTGTATTAGACATAACAACGTTATTAGGAACTTGTCCTCTGACACCCACTGGACATGAAGAGGAAGATTTTCCTCAGTTCCGTGAGTGGTGCAACCGTACATCGTCTGGGGCAAGAGGTCAAAGAATGAGAAATTGGAAGGAGCTAAGATCTGTTTTGTAACGTTGGACAAGTCATTTTACCTCTTAAGGTCTTTGGTTTTCTCATTTATAAATTGAGAAGGTTGAAGTAGATGATCTCTGAGGTTCCTTTTGGTTACAAATAAAATTCAAAGGCGTTTCGAAGCTAAGTGTAACCCTTTAATCTGAGAGTTCATTTTCCCTTTCTAATGTTACTGCTTATATACTTCCTGTCAGAAAATTTCTCCTTTCTAGATCTACCTCTGGAAAGATTATACTCTTACTTTTTTTCTCACATGCCTATTCGTGGGAGCAAGACTTTTTAGGTTTTTAAAGGAATTTTTGTTGTTGTTACGGTTGCTGTTTTGTTTGCTTTTGTTTTTATTCTTTTTTTAAACTCCCAGCACCACCAAGAAACAGAATTAAGATGATTTTCTTTGCTTTCCTCTTTTGAGTTTTTTACTGACAGCCTGTAAGTAAAGTCAAGGTAGATTTTATTTTTATACTTTGGAGAAAGATCACATGCAGTGTATCTCCAGAGAAATTTTTTTAGAAGGCAAAAATATTGTAACTAAAGTTGTGGAGTGGGTGTATGAAGGTAAAGAGATGGAATATGACCTGAGAATAGGGTTGTCAGATAATGTACGGGGTATCCTGTATTTTTATTTGCTAAATCTGGCAGCCTTGCCTTGGGTGCTGTGGATCTTTGGGCCGGGCAAGAGTATGGTGATGGGGTGGTTGGAGGCAGAGGGAGACAGGGAGAAAGTCCTCCTTGAGGACAGGGCAGTTTTGTTGTTGTTGTTTTGGTTGGTTGTTTTGTTTTGCCCTCATTCATTTTTGTGTTTCTAGTATTTGTTCTTTAAGCTAAATGGATGTTTGAGCTGATGTAATTTCGACGGAAGAGCAGGTAAATAATTCTCTTAGGAAGGTGGTAAGATCAAGATGCTATGAGAAAAGGGGTTATGAAACACAGCTGTGTTTGTCATATACACTGGAGTATTTTGTAGGTTTTTAATTAAGTTCTTATTTGGAGGTTAATAATATTCAAGAATAACAGGTAACAGGGTAACATGGTCTCCTAAGAGGAAAAGAAGTACCACTGCATGCTTGCTCTGCATGCAAGCTACTGTATAGGTACTGTTACATTTATTGTCTTACTTATTTGATATCATAGTCTTATGAGGATTTTATGGAAGAAGGGGGTTAACTGAATTAAACAAGTTCATCCTGCTCAGCAGAAGCACAGGTTCTCTGGGCACCACTCTCTTCCCTTTACTGCTGAAGCAGCCATTTTAATAACTTGATAATAGTAATTCTGCCTGCCTGCTACCTCTCCTTCATCTGCATTTGGATAATCTAGTGGTGATTGTCCCATGCTAAGCCAGTTATTCATTCAGCACATAATTATTGAGGGCCAACTAGGTGCTAGATAGATACAGAAAAGAGAGTAAAACAGAGGTCTTGATTCTCTTAAGCAGCACGGTAAGAGACTGATACTAGAGAAAGGCACACATTTATCATTAGAAATTGTGATGAGTGCTCTAAAGGACAAGAACAGGTAACCTAGTTTACCTTGGAAATCAGGGACAGCTGCTTTGAGGAAAGGTTGGTGGACATTACCTATGTGAAAAAAGAATAGAAGGTAACGAATGTGTGGAAAACAATTTTTGAGATGGGAAAGAGCTTGGCAGGTTCAAGGGACTAAAGAAAGGCCAGAGTAGATAAAGCTGAGCTGTGTAGTGGGCAGGAGGACTTTTGGAGGTAAACGGGAGGCAGACCAGGCAAGGCGCATTAGCTCTGGCTCAGTAAGAGGTACGGATTTCTACTTTAAGTGTATTGGGGAAGGCCATGAGGAATTTTAACCAGGTTAATCCTGAATCAGGTCTGTCTTTTTAAAAGATCGCTCTGGCTTAGAGGGGGCAAGGGAGGCCAATCACAATTCTGCCTATTTCTGTAGTTTATTGGTCCAGTTCTAGACGCCCGCGCTGAGCCAGGCTACTCAGTTTTTTCTAGGTCCTAAGTGCCCAGAGGGTGGAATAATTGTTTTCTCTCCATAAGACACAAAACTGAGAAACTGTTAATGGCCTTGTTTCCTGCCCTGTGAAGTAGATAAGCAGGGGCATCTTGAAGAAAGAACAAGAAGAGAAGCAGATAAAGAGCCTTGGCTTTGTTCAAGTGTCTTTGTCCATGGTCCTGAGATTGGGTTGCAAGAGGCACCCTAGTATCTTTGTTATAAGTTGTCCTTTTTTACACAAACTAGTTGGAATGATATTTTTGGTGCTTGGCAACCAACTAATTGAGTCCTAGATTAAGTAACTTGTACAAGGTCACAACGCTAATAAAAATGATAGAGGTGGAACTTGAATAGAGATTTCAAAGTCCCATTTTTTTCCTATAACCATATGCTGTCAAGCCACTACTCCTTAAATTAATGATTCTAAAGGGATTCTAAGGAGGTGGGTGTTGGGTGTGATGACACTGTTGGATGATGATGGCAGCAGTGCTTTATTTGGGGTATGTTTTGCAATGTAAAGCTTCCTGGCATTCTTTTCTGTTGAGTAACAGTTACTCAGGTCTACTCTAAAAAGTTAGCCTTTCTATAATGACTAACTCATTTGAAAAGAAAAAGAGAAAGAAAAAGCTTGTGTGTCAGGGAATGGATTAACTCATTTGATTCCTCTACTGAAAAATGTGAAGTCTGTTATGTTTTCATGTTATGCTACAAAAGTAAGCATTTTTGTTTTCCATTCTTTGATAAGACATGTTGTCTTATATCTGGGTTTTGTTTGTTTGTTTTTTGGTAAATTTTTGTGACATAAATGTGCTCGAGATAAAACCAGAGAATTGTGGAAAGGTTAAGCAAAATGGGAGGAATATGAGAAGCATTTTATATAGAAAACTAGCACTCATTTATTTTGAAAACCAAAATAAAAGCTTTGTGTGATACATCATAATACATGGCTAGAAATTTATCAATTTTGTTGATATTTTCAAAGGACCCTCTTTTGGTTTCATTGGTTTTCTCTGTTGATTTTCCATTTTCAATTTCATTGATTTCTGCTCTGTTTTTAAAAAAATTCTTCTGATTACTTTAGGCTTATACTGCTCTTCTTTCTCTAGTTTCCTAGGGTAGAAGCTGAGATTGATTTTAGATCTTTCTTCTTTCCTAATATATGCAGTCAGTGCTATACATTTCCCTTTAAGCTTTTGATAGATCTCACACATTTTGATGAGTGGTATTTTAATTTTCATTTACTTCACAATATTCAAAAATTTATGAGACTTCTTTGACCCATATGTTATTTAGAAGTGTGTTATTTAATCTTCAAATATTTGGGGATTTTCCAGCTACCTTTCTGGCATTACTTTCTCGTTTAATTCCATTGTGGCCTGAGTGTATACGTTGTATGATGTCTGTTCTTTTGGGGGGAGGGTGTTTTACAGCCCAGAATATGGTCTGTCTTGGTGAATGTTCTGTGTGAGCCTGAGAAGAATGTGTGTTCTTTGTTGTTGGGTGAAGTACTATATAAATGTCAATTAGATCCAGTTGACTGATGATTCTGTTCAGTTCAACCCTATCCTTATTAATTTTCTGCCTGTTGGATCTGTCAGTTACTGATAGAGAGGTGTTCAAGTCTCTGTAATAGTGAATCCATCTATATTTCTCCTTGCAGTTCTGTCAGATTTTGCTTCACATATTTTGGTGCTCTGTTAGGTATATGCATTAAGGATTGTTATGTCTTCTTGGAGAATTTATACCCCTATCATTATGTAAAGCCCTTCTTTATCCCTGGGATATTCCTCTGCTCAAAAGTGTCTGCATTCTCTGAAATTGTGTCTTTATATTTAAAGTGAGTTTCTTGTAGACAGCATATAGTTGGGTCCTTTTTTTTTTCTAGTGCACTCAGATGTTCTGTCTTTTAATTGCTGTATTTGAACCGTTCACATTTAAAATGGTTATTGATACAGTTGGATAATATCTACCATATTTGTAACTATTTTGTATTCATTACATTTGTTCTTTTTTTTAATACTTTTGTCTTTTTCAGCCTTCTTTGGCTTTAATTAAGCATTTTATATGGTTTCATTTTTCTCTCCTTTCCTCACATATCAATTATATTTCTTTTTAAAATGTTTTTAGTGCCCTAAAGTTTGCAATGTACATTTACAACTGATCTAAGTCCACTTTCACATAACATTATGCTGCTTCACAAGTAGCACAGAATATTCCAGGGACTTCCCTGGCGGTCTAGTGGTTAAGACTCCACGCTTCCACTGCAGGGGCCACGAGTCTGATCCCTGATCCCTGGTTGGGGAACTAAGATCCCACATGCCTTGCTGCACGGCCAAAAAAAAAAAAAAAAGTAAAAACAAAAAAAACCCCAGAGTATTCCCAATTCCTCCGTCCATTCCTTATATCATTGCTGCCATTCATTCAATTTATGCGTATACTATAATTACCCAATATTTTGTGGCTATTATTACTTTGAACAAAACAGTTGTCTATTAAAATCAAAGAGAAATTTTAAAAATATATATTTTTTACATTTATTTATTCATTCTCTGTTGCTCTTCCTTTCTTCATGTAGATCCAAGTTTCTGATCTATATTGTTTTCCTTCCCTCTGAACTTCTTTTATCTTTTCTTTCAAGGCATGTCTACTGGTGACAGAGTCCCTCAGTTTTCACTTGTACAAAAAAGTCATTACTTCTTCACTTTGAAGGGTAATTTCTCTAGGTTGGTGGTTTTTCTTTCAACACTTTAAATATTTCACTCCACTCTCTTGTTCATGGTTACTGACAAGATGTCAGTTTAATTCTTATCATTGTTTCTCTATTCGTAAAGTGTTTTTTCCTCAGGCTTTTTCAGTATTTTCTCTTTGTCTTTTAGTTTTCTGCAGTTTGAATATTATATGCCTAGGTGTAGAGTTTTTGGTTTTTCATTCTTGGTGTAGTCTGAGCTTCATGGATTTATGGTTTGGCTCCTGTCATTAATTTTGGAATATTCTCAGACATTATTACTTCAAGTATTTATTTACTCTTTTCTCTCTTCTCTTTCTGTTATTTCCATTATACATATGTTACACCTTCTTTAATTGTCCCACAGTTCTGGGATATTCTGTTCTGTTTTCTCATTCTCTTCTCTCTTTGCATTTTAGTTTGGGAAGTTTCTGTTGATACTTCTTCAAGTGCACTGATTCTTTTCTCATTTGTGTCCAGTTTACTGATGATCCTATCAAAGGCATTCTTCATTTCTGTTGCAGTGTTTTTTTATTTCTAATATTTCTTGGCTCTTAGAGTTTCCACCTCTCTGCTTACATTATCCATCTGCTTTTGCATGTTGTCCACTTTTTCCATTAGAGCCCTTAGTAATCATAGTGATTTTAAATTCCCAGTCTCATATCATAAAATCTCTGCTATATCTGAGTGTGGTTCTAATGCTTGCTTTGACTCTTCTGACTATGCTTTTTCTTTCCTTTTAGCATGACTTTTAATTTTTTTTTTGTATTTATCTGACTGGGAATTAGGCTGTGATTACTGTTTGCTGTAGCAGTAGGTGTCAGAGGTTTCAATTTCCTTTAGTGTCCTTGTTTTTGTTTCCCTTGTTGTCTTTGGATTTCCCTAGAAACACCTCTTCAATAGAGTTAGAGCCTTGCATTTTCTTTTCAGCCATAATCCTGTTATTGTATAGGATCCCTATTCATGTGGTGGTAAGGTGTAGGGGATGGGAAGTGGTCTATAACCCTATGATAAGATATCAGTCTTTTGCAGGGTCTGTGCCCCTGAGCCTTCACAAGTGCTTCTCAGCTTCTGCTCTCCTTTCTGTAGGTATGTCAGTAAGGCTAGAGTGGGCAGGAATTGGGTAATTTTCTTTTCCCCAAGTTGGATAAAGCTCTGGCGAAGTCTTTTCCTTTGCTGAATAGGCTTTTGTTGTGGAGAACTCTCTGGACTTATATCAGAATGGTTACTTTCCCCTTCCTCTGGCCAAACAGGAGGTGATTTTTCTCTGATCCTCACTATGATAACCTTGTGGGGTATAAAGCCCAGGAAAGTATAGCAGCCCACACCTCCTTAGAGGAGACCCCCCCAGGAGTTTTAAACTTTCAAACTAGTCCACAGTCAGTGTCCAGCAACTTGTTGAAGTTACCATTTAAGTGTTCATACCAATTCCTGGCTCCCGTGGCTTCTGCTTCAGTTAGCTAATCTATATTCTCTGGATTCACCGTTCGCTCTAGTTTCTTGGGTGGCACTTTGTCCTGTGACTTCAGTCTCTGGTGGATCTAAGAAAAGTCCATTGGTTTTCAGTTCGTTCAGCTTTCGTTTCATTATGAGAGAAAGAATGGTGGCTTCCAAGCTCTTTACATGTTGGAGTGGAACCTGAAAGTAATCATATGTATTTTTAAAAACTGCATAGTATTTCATTATATAGGTAAACCGAAATTTATTTCACTTATTCCTCACTGTTAGATGTTTAGGTTGCTTCCTTTCTTTTCATATGACAAGCCATGATATAATAACTCTCCTTGAATAAACTGTAGTTTTGATTTTAATGGCTATTTTCAGTTATCTATATTTCCTCCTGCAGTTACGTAGAAATTAATCAGGAATTGACTGTATTTAAATCAGAAGACTGGATTTAATTCTTAGTACTTTCACTTATTATATAGTCTTGGACCATTTTACTTCTGATAAGTTTCCTTATTTATGAAATGTAAATGATAAAAACTACCTTGAAGAGTTGTTGTGAGGATTAAATAATATAATAGAAGGCATTTATAAACTATAAAGCACTATATAAAAGTTTGGTAGTTTAGGTATATCCAGTTGTGATATAAACTGTGAGTCTTAGTAATAAAGCACACTGTTAATTAAATAGTTTAGACCAGGCTGCTCAGTACAGTATTTTGAAAGAATACTTTGATTTGCTGATAATTCTGAGAAAGGAGGCATAGTTGATTCTGAGACAGGGGTCATAGTTGATTCTGAGTGAGATAGCTAAGTAACAAGTACACTTTGAAAACTTAATTGAGGAAATAATATGTTGATGGAAGCTGATATAGTATACTCTTAAACTTATGATAGAATACATTAGGTTTTATGAAGATAAGAACTAAGAAAACTAAGCAAAGCCAATTTGAACTTAACTTTGCAATTATGCATTCAATATGTTGTTCTAAAACATTTGGTAAGACTTAATCAGATAGAATTTTGATTTTTCATTTATTTCAATATTCTTCTTCAAAGTGACTTAGTAATTTTTGAGGTCATATAGTCTTTAGTGTCTTGATACTCAAAAGTGTGATCTGTGGACCAGCAGTGTCAGCATCATCTTGAGAGCTTTTTAGAAATGCAGAATATGAGGCTTACCCCAAATCTACTGAATCATTTTAACAAAATCCCTGGATGACTGGTATGCACCTTTACATTTGAGAAGCTCTGACTTAGTATACATAAATCTTGCAGTTGAGAAGGACCTTTGTCAAGGTTTTCAACTACGTAGTATTTCTGAATAGCTTATGATTTAAAGAGAGAAATGGGTATTGGGTTAAGTGTAACTTTACCAGTATTGTTAGAAATTATGCTAAACAGAGGGATGCACTAATCTATTTTTAAAATCTTACACACTTCTAACAGAGATGAGGATAGGCTGTTGCAAGCCTAATGATCTATAGGTCAATAATGAATTTTTTCTTAAAAAGAAAAATTAAGTTAATTTTTAAACTTGTCAAATGTGGTAATGATTTCTTCATCTGACTTCACTGGGAATTGAGAGATTCCATTTACATGTCTTTTCCAAAAAATTATATCTTTTCCTTTTAAAAGTAAAATTTGTGTTTTAATTACTTTCCATGGAAATAGTTTTAAAATTCACAGTTTTTAAACTGTATTTAAGGAGACTTTGCTTCTTTAAACAAAGTACATGGAATACAATTTAACCTATTCTTAGTAATAAAGATTTCCCTATCTCCTACCAAAACCTTACATGTATAGATGCTCAGTTAAACTGATGAATTGACTTATTATGAAGACCTTCTGTTATTACAGTTTGTTGTAATACAGAGATATTGGTTATTAAAGGATATAGGATTATTTATCCATATAACAGATGATCTACATTGCTGGCCTACGATACTGTGTTTGCAGTTTTGAACTTTCCCTATCTTTCTCTGTCAGCTTTCAGTGTTTATATGGCTGCTTCTCTCAGCTTCCCCCTTTAATTTGTTGTTTCTAACTGCACTCTAAGAAACCAGATGAGACTATATATCACATGAGGGTCTTGACCTCTCCAGTCATTCATTCATTAATAGATATTTATTGAGCACTTATTAAGTGCCAGGCTCTGCTAACTACTGAGTATTCAGTGGAGAACAAAACAAAATCATTGTTCATGTGGAGCTTACATTCTAGTTCGGGAGATAGGCAATAGACAAATACCTGTGTAATACATAAGTAATAAATACCTATGTAATAGATGTCAGTAAGTTCTATGAAGAAAAATAAAGCAAGGCATAGATATAGTAAGTAATGGGAGGGGCCACTACTTTAAGTAGGGTTGTAAGGGAGAGTGAAGGGAGCAGAGAGCTGAATGAAGTAAATTGAGATACGTATAATATGTTTTTAAAAGAGTACATAAATGTAGTGTATAGACTATGGCTTCCACTTTGCCTAGAATCCTCAGGTGGTTATTTAAGGTATAAATCTTAAGTATTTCTGCAGTTTTGAACATGGCAACCAAAAGTATGATTACCATCACGCTCTCTAAGGATTTTTATGTTACTTCTGGGAATGAAAAGTGGACTGAGAGATGAGGTTTAAATGACAGAATATTGGAATTTTGGGAACATTTGAATGGTTTAAAAGAACAGTGGAATAGAATACAGTGATCAAAATTAGAATTGTTCTAAAATTTAAGACATAGATTAATTTAAAATAAAGATGTGCTATAAGCAGTCCCCTGAAGAAGCAGAATGGCTTCCCATGTGGCTGTATTGCTCTTGACTTAATAGTGACACCAGTAATCATAGTAGCACCATTTTTTGAGCACCTATTATGTGCTAGGCACTGTTCTAGGCATATGTATGGTGTAATCTTCAAAACAACCCAGTGAGGAGGTATAATTCTCACTTTTATCAGATGGAAACTAAGGTTTAAGCATAGACAGCTACAGAGTCTTTCACAATACTAGCCAAAATCTAACTGCCCAATCTCTTAGGCTTACTCCTGACTCAGGTGTCCTCTAGATGTAGGGGAAAAATGGGATTATTTTGATTAACTTGTTAGGTGGCAAAATTGGAGGTATGTGTTGGGGATTGGTTCCAGAGTTCAAGCCACGTGCAGAGTAAAAATCGTGTACCAAATTAGTGAACCATCAAAAGAGTTGAATGAAAATGGCTGTATCATATCCTTTTGATGAAAATGCAGTTATTTTGCCAGCAATTTGCATACAATCAAAAGTTTACTGAATTGATATTGTAAAGAAACCAGTACTTTTCTTTAAAGATGACCTCAAATGCTAGGTGATTAGGTGATGTTATTAGAAATAGAGAAGTCCAGGGCTTCCCTGGTGGCGCAGTGGTTGAGAGTCCGCCTGTCGATGTAGGGGATGCGGGTTCGTGCCCCAGTCCGGGAAGATCCCACATGCCGCGGAGTGGCTGGGCCCGTGAGCCATGGCCACTGAGCCTGCGCTTCTGGAGTCTGTGCTCCGCAACGGGAGAGGCCACAACAGTGAGAGGCCCGCGTACCGCAAAAAAAAAAAAAAGAAATACAGAAGTCCAAAGAATGAGTAAATTTTCTTTGGGGGGAGAGTGGGGAGTCACTGATGATGAATATGATTTTGGATATGTTGAAAATGAGTTAATGAGACGTTATTGTGTTGCTGTCTGGCAGACAGCACAGGTCTAAATGTTTACAGGGATGTTAGGGTTGTTTGTATCAGTAATTTAGAGGTGATAGTTCAAGATCTGGATATAGATGGATTTATGAAGAAGAGAGAGTATAGAACGAACTGGGGTATAACAAAACTGTTGATTCCTGACTCGTTATTTACAGAGTGGAAATTAAAAGGACAGCCAGAAGAGGATGCTGAAGATGTGATCAGAGAAGATGTAATGTGTTGCGTTCTGATATGACTGTTCAGTAGGGACCAGAGGATAAAGTAAGACCTGTGGTCTGGGGCAATTCTCCTTTGAAAAGAAATCTGAAATGCTAGTGAGGCAGGAAGGGAAGCAAAGCCAAAGGTATGCTGATGGTTTTGAAAACAGGAGAATGAAAGGATCACAAGGACTGGGTAAGGACAAAGAAATTTAATAATGAGGAGTTGGAGGGGTGGAATAGAATATTTAGGTCAGAAAGGGACATTTCATAGATGGAGATCTTAGAGGCAAAACTGTAAGAGTCTATACTGACTCTTGATGTATGCTCAGTAGTAGAGGGGAGGGGGCTACTCCTCAGTCCTCAGGACTGGAAGGACTGAAGTTTGAGCCCTCAAGAGAGATGAGGTATACTTTACAAAGCTTTGCTCTAGTCTTTATGCCTCTAACCGTTGCCCTGGGGTTAGTAGGCAGTGCACGCCACATCATTTGAAGTGGGAATTTGGGAGGGAGAAAAAGCGTCGTGCATTACTAGTGAATGCTCAATTATAAATATATTCCCCTTCTTGCTTGCAAAAATAAGTCTTTTTTCATTGTGATAGAGGCAGGCAACAATTGTGTACCTAATATATAGGAGATCAGTGTTAATATCATTTTTATCATCAGTGTAGTCATGGAAGTAAATGAAATAAAGAATATCCCTTAATGGATATGTATGTAAAGGACTTAGTTTCATTAACATTAAAAAGAAAATGTAAATTTCTTTTTTGTAATTTTATGCTAAGTACAGAAAGATGACATTAATGACCTGTCATCAGTTGAACATGAATTTTAATATATATTTCTTGTAATGGGGATGGATTTATGCGTTCTCCAGTTAATTTTTAAAAATTAAAAAAATTTATTTTATTTATTTATTTTTGGCTGCGTTGGGTCTTCATTGCTGCGCGCAGGCTTTCTCTAGTTGTGGCGAAAGTGGGGGCTACTCTTCATTGCGGTGGCTTCTCTTGTTGCAGAGCAGGGGCTCTAGGCGCGCGGACTTCAGTAGTTGTGGTGCATGGGCTCAGTAGTTATGGCTCGCGGGCTCTAGAGTGCAGGCTCAGTAGTTGTGGTGCACAGGCTTAGTTGCTCCGGGACATGTGGGATCTTCCCAAACCAGGGCTCGAACCCGTGTCCCCTGCATTGGCAGGCGGATTCTTTTTTTTTTTTTTAACACCTTTATTGGAGTATAATTGCTTTACAATGGTGTGTTAGTTTCTGCTGTATAACAAAGTGAATCAGCTATACATATACATATATCCCCATACCCCCTCCGTCTTGTGTCTCCTTCCCCCCCCTCCCTATCCCACCCCTCTAGGTGGTCACAAAGCACTGAACTGATCTCCCTGTGCTATGCAGCTGCTTCCCACTAGCTATCTATTGGCAGGTGGATTCTTAACCACGGCGCCACCAGGGAAGCCCTCCAACTAATTTTAAGTTAATTAAATCTGCTCATTAAAAGTCTGACTGTTATGTGAGAGGTCATGGTAAGAGCAGAAACTGCTGGCTTAAATAGTATTTACTGTAATATTCTTATGGAGTCTTTTTAGGGTAAAATGAGACACTTGTTATAAAAAAAGGCTTTTGAAACAAGTCTATATTAATATAAGTTGTTACTGTTATAGGCCCATATGGGACTAGGACCATAGATACATTTTTAATGAAATATTTAATGTGGTATTTAAATGTTTCCAATGTAATAAATGACTAGAATAAATAATGTTTGTTTTGATATTCATCAATTTAGCTTTATTATTTTTAACTTTTAAGTAACTCTCTATACCAGTAATACTGAATTTTAAAGAAAGATGGTGATGATTTATTGAAAATTAAATCACTTATTTTCTCTTTAATTCTTTTGTATTTGTTTTTCATCTGCAGCTGCCTCCCCAAATGATAGAATTAGCCATAACTGACCTTATTTGAGGATTACAGTGAAGCAATTAAGTCCTTTAAGTTAGGTATAGATGTATCTTACTTTAAGGAAATTTAATATGAAACTGCTAATGGAGTAAGTATACATAAAAATAAGAAAAAAGGCCCAAGGACTAAGTCCTAGGGTACTCTTAATATTTAGAGGTAGAGAAGATGAGGAGGAGGTAGGAGGAAAGCCAGGAACTTGAGGTTTCCTGAAAGCCACATTAAGTGATTTCTAGGAGTGAACAACTGTGTCAGATGCTGTTAAGAGGCTGAGTGAAAAGAGACTTCAGAATTAACCACTGGATATAGCACATAACTGACCTTGGTCAGATGGTTTGATACAATGCTGAAAATGAAAGCCCGAATGGGGCAGATTTAAATGAGAATTGCAGGAGAGAAATCAGGGAACTAATTCAAGGAATTTTACCAAAAAGGAGGGTGGAGAAATCAGGGAATGGGGGGGTTGAATGGCTAGAGGCAGAAGTAGGACCAAGAGAAGTTTGTTTTTGTTGTTGCTGTTCTGTTTTTTTTTTTTTAAGATGGATATTATAGCACGTCCTTATGTTGATGACAGTGATCCAGTAGAGGGAAAACAGTGATGCAGAAGAGAAAGAGGGGCTAATTAATCCTTACTGTGTAAATAAGATTTGGGAACTGGCCTGGAACTTTCCCACCATGTGAAATGGTTTCTGTGGAGAAATTTTTCACTTCAACATAGGCAGATTACAAATGACTAGTAACCCAACTCATCTATCTTTTTTTTTTTTTTTTTTTTTTGCCGTACGCGGTTCTCTCACTGTTGTGGCCTCTCCATTGCAGAGCACAGGCTCCAGACGTGCAGGCTCAGTGGCCATGGCTCACGGGCCTAGCCGCTCCGCGGCATGTGGGATCTTCCCAGACCGGGGCACAAACCCGTGTCCCCTGCGTCGGCAGGCGGACTCTCAACCACTGGGCCACCAGGGAAGCCCTCATCTACCATTTTATACTTGTAGATTATTTTTAGTGATGGGATGGAAATTGTTAAAGCCACATACTTACCAGTTTTCCATTGTGATAACTGCATTTATTTTCAAGTCAGGAATAGGATTGTAATATGCTGACAGAAGATAGCGAAGCTCTCTGATGTACACTGAATTTGCACTATGTTTTAATCCATTAGTCAAGATTTTTTTGCTTGCACATTTCCAGAAAGAAATGTACTCTTCTGCACACTGAAGTTGAGTAGTATAATATTACTACTATAAGTTTAAATCATTTTTTTGTTAATAGGTGGTAGAAAATAATCATTTTATAGCAGGATATGAGTACTGACTATATTGGAATAAATGGTTATTGCTATTTGATTAAATGGATTTTTGAGAGCTGTATTGGAATATAATTGACATCCAATGAATTGTACACTTGGATAAGTTTTGACTTATGGATGCACTTTGAAACCATCATGACAATCAAGATAATAAACCCCTCCCCTCAATTTCCTATTTTTCCTTTGTAATTCCTGTATCCTATCTTTCCTACTCCTTCATCTATCCCAATCCCTTCCCTAGGCAACCACTAATCTACTTTCCGACACTATAGGTTAGTTTGTATTTTCTAGAACTTTATATGAATGGAATCATGCAGTATAGAGTCTTTTTTGTTTGGCTTCTTTCACTCAGCATAATGATTTTAAAGTTCATCTGTATTGTCACATCCATCATTAGTTCATTTTTTTGCTGAATACGATTGTATTTTGTAAACACTATTCCAGTGGAAAGCAATTTGTTATTCATTCGACTGTTGGTGGTCATTTGGGTTGTTTCCAGGTTTTGGCTATTACAAATACAGCTACTGTGAGCATTCATGTAGAAGTCATTGTTTGGACATATGCTTTCCTTTGAGTAAATACCTAGAAGTAAAATGGCTGGGTCATATAGTAAGCATATGTTTAACTTTATAAGAAAGTACCAAAGTCTCTTTCAAAGTGGTTATGTCATCTCATAATATTTCTACAAGCAAGGTAGGAGTTCAGTTGCTCCACATCCTCACCATTTTAGTTTTAGCCATTCTAATAGGTGTGTAGTGGTATCTCCTTATGGCTTTAATTTGCATTTCCCTAAAGACTAATGATGTTGATCATCTTTTTGTATGCCATTTGTATATTTTCTTTTGTGAAGTATCTGTTTAAATCTCTGGATATTTAGCTTTGGATTATTTGTTTTCTAATTGAATTTTGAGGGTTCTTTGTTCTAGATACATGTGCTTTATCAGATAAGTGATTTGTGAATATTTTCTCTCAGCCTGTGGATTGTCTTTTCATTCCCTTAATGGTATATTTCAAAAAGCAGAAGTTCTTGATTATGATGAATTCCAATTCAAAAATTTCTTCTTTTATGGATTGTACTTTTGGTGTTATATCTAAGAGATCTTTGCCTAACCTGAGGCTGTTTTCTTCTAGAAGTCTTATAGTTTTACATTCTACATTTAGGTCTGTGACTTATTTGTACATGGTATGAGGTAAGGATCAAAGTTCTTTTTTTTAATACAGATATCCAAATGTTGTAGCACCATTAAAAAAAAGAATATTAACTTTGCACCTGTGTAAGAAATCAATTGACCCAATAATCCATCAGTTGGATTATTTCTGGACTTTTTTCTATTCCATTGGATATTTGTCTGTCTTTATACCAATACCACACTACCTAGAATAGTGTAGCTTTATAACAAGTATTGAAGTCAGGTAATATAAATCCTCTAATATTGTTTTTCTTTTTCAGAGGGCTCTGTATTTCTTCTTGAGTGAGGTTTAGTGGTTGTCCAGGAATTTTTTCCATTTCATTTAAGATGTGGAATTCATTGGTATAAGTTGTTTATAATATTTCCTAACTATTCTCTTAGTATCTGTAGAATCTATAATGATAGCACTCCTCTCATATTGACAGATATTGTCAATTTGTATCTCCCTCGAATGCCACCCTCCCCCCCTTAGCCTGGCTAGTGGTTTATCATTTTTATTGGTGTTCTCAAAGAACCAGCTTTTGTTTTTGTTGATTTATTCCCCCCTCCATTATTTTTCTGCTTTCTGTTCCATTGATTTTTGCTCTCACCTTTACTGTTTCCTCTCTTTTGCTTACTGCCAGTTTAATTTGCTTTATTTTTTCTAGTTTCTTGAGGCCTAAGTAGTTGAGGCCATTTATTTGAGACCTTTCTTCTTTTCCAATATTGACATTTCAGTGCTATAATTTTCCCTTTATGTACTGCTTTAGCTGCTTCTCTCAAATTTTGATACATTTTTCTCATTTTCATTCAACTCAAAACACATTTTTTTCTTTTTATTTCCTCTTTGACTTGGGTTATTTGGAAATATGTTTCCTAATTTCCAAATATTTGAGAATTTTCCATATATCCTTCTGTTGTTGATTTCTAACGTAATTAGATTGCGGTCAGAAAATATACCTTGTAGGACTTGGATCACTTTAAATTTAGTCTTACTTATTTTATGACACAGAAGTGGTCTCTCTTGGTAAATGTTATTTATATACTTGTAATACTTGAAAAAAATGTGTATTGTTTTGGGATAAGATGTTCTATAAAGTTCACTTAGGATAAGTTGGTTGATGGTGTTCTTCTAGACATCTGTATGCTTATTGACTTTCTGTCTACTTATTCTATTAGTTATTGAAAGACATATGTTGAAATTTCTAACTGTATGTTAGTATGAATGATTCCCTTTATCTCTGGTAATATTCTTTCTCTGAAATCGACTTTGATTTTAATATAGTCACTCCAACTTTTTTTTCTTTAGCGTGGTGTATCTTTTTCTGTCCTTTTACTTTTAACCTATTTGTATTTAAAACATGTTTCTTATAGGCAGCGTGTGGGTGGGTCTTGTTTTTTTAACCCAGTCTTACAGTCTCTGCCTTTTAACTGGCATGTTCAGATAATTTATGGTTAATGTGATTATTGATATGATAGGGTTTAAATCTACCATTTTGCTATTTTTCTTTTTGACTTAACTGTTCATCATTCTTTTATCTCCCTTTTTGTCTTCTTTTAGATTGAGTAATTTTTTTAATGATTCTATTTTTTTCTCCTTTGTTGGCTTAATAACTATAATTCCTTGTGATATTTTAGTGTTTACTTCAGAGTTTATAGTATACATCTTTAACTTACCATAGTTTACTTTTAAGTGGAATGGTGAATTTTTCACAGATCAATTTGTTCAGCTTTCAAATTGTCACTACAGGCTCACATTCATTTGGACTTTGGAGTCATATACACCTGGATTCAAATCCCAGCCATGATACTTACTCAGTGTAGGATTGCTTACACTTTCTACGCCTTAGTCTTCTCATCTATAAAATGGAGTTAAACTCTTTCATAGAATGGTGCCTGACATACAGTAAACTATAATTTGTAGCTACTTTTATTAAAAATCATGTTGATGAAAATCTCTTAACGAAGCTAGCTACCTTGACATCATTCTATTTCTCCTATCACGCTGAAGTACCTATTACTTCTTTTTTTTAAATAAATTTATTAATTTAATTTATTTTTATTTTTGGCTGTGTTGTGTCTTTGTTGCTGTGCGCAGGCTTTCTCTAGTTGCGGCGAGCAGGGGCTACTCTTTGTTGTGGTGCGCGGGCTTCTCGTTGCGGTGGCTTCTCTTGTTACGGAGCACGGGCTCTAGGCGCACGGGCTTCAGTAGTTGTGGCACGTGGGCTTAGTAGTTGTGGCTCATGGGCTCTAGAGCTCAGGTTCAGTGGTTGTGGCGTATGGGCTTAGTTGTTCCGCGGCATGTGGGGTCTTCCCGGACCAGGGCTCGAACCCGTGTACCCTGCATTGGCAGGTGGATTCTTAACCACTGTGCTACCAGGGAGGCCCCATTATTACTTCTTTAGATTAGTCGTTTGTCTGCTACTGTTCTGCCTTTCTCAATTTGAATCAATCCTCTTGCCAAGTTAATTTTTCTCCAATATAACACCAATCATATCACATCATTTCTCAGTTCAAAACTATTTCCACCTGAATGCTCACTTCCTCCAGAATTAAGGACAAACTCTTCATACTGACAAGCAACATAGCCCATTGTATCTGTCTTCAATTTTATCTTTCCCCTTCTTTTCCTTCACTACTCTTCTACTTTTATTCTGTATAGTTCAGTCAAACTGCATTCTCTTTCTTCTCCAAATATATACTATAGTTTCCTGACTCCAAATTTGTTGTTGCTGTTTTGTATGTCTCTATAAAATTTTGAGAGCAAGTATGTCTGAAAATTACCTCTTGTACCAGTGTTCACCTGTCATGATCCTTTGCATCTTTGAAGTCTCTCATCAAATTCCATCTATTTCATTGAGCTTTTCCTGATACTTAGCTGGTTGTGGTCTTTCCATTCATCATATTTCTGCAATTCTCCTTTGCTTTTCTTATATCACTGGCCTTGTACTACCTTTGGTTATACAGGTCCAAAATTCCTTATCTGTAGTTCTAAAGTTCAAAAGACTCTGAAAACTAGAAGTTTCTTTAAAAAAAAAAAAAAAGACTAGATTGGTGGCTGTGGTAGGCAAAATAATGGCCCCCCAAAGATGTCCATGTCCTAATCCCTGGAACCTATGGACATATTACCTTATTTGGCAAAAGGGACTTTGCAGAGATGATTAAATTAAAGAACTTGCAATGGAACTTGTATAAAGGGCCAGAGAGTAAATGTTTTAGATTTGCCATATGATCTCTGTTGTATCTACTCAGCTCAGTCATTGTAGCCAAAAAGCAGCCACAGTAAAATATAAATAAAGGAGTATAACTGTTTCAGTAAAACATTATTTATAGACAAGGGAAAAAAAAAGGATCTTGCAATGGGGAGATTAGCCTGGATTACCTAGATGCACTCACTGTAATCACAGGAGTCCTTATGAGAGGAAGAGAGAAGCAAGGGAGTCAGAAGGAAATGTCATGGCAGAAGTAGAGGTTAGAGTAATGGGATTGCTGACTGTGAAGATGAAAGAAGGCCAGGAGCCAAGGAATGCAAACAGCGTCTAGAAGTCAGGCAAGGCAAAGAACAGATTCTCCCATTTATCCTCTAAAAAGAACCCAGCCCTGTAGAAACCTTGTCTTTAGCCCAGTGAGAGTTCTGACTTTTAGAAGTATAAGATAATAAATTTGTATTGTGTAAGCCACTACGTTTTGTGGTAATTTGCTACAGCATCAGTTGGAAGCTAATACAGTGATAAAACCTGACCTGAACTGATGGGAGGCTATTTATAGTCAATATTTGTACCAGTTAGTAAATATTTATACATTTCATTATAGAAATAACAATGTTGGATCATAGGGTGCTGACCTAGACCTTGCTGAGTGGTTTCTTAATATATAGTATATATACTGTATTACCTTTCTAAAATCTGGGAAATTCTAAATTCTGAAACACATTTTCCCCCAAAGGGTTTCAAAAAAAAGAGTTTGTGGACCTAAAGTCATTTACACTAAATAATGTCTCTTTCCCTCTAAAAGATTACTATAAGCTAAGTGAGGGCAGAAATTGAGATTTATCTTCGTGTCTCCATTTCAATGACTTACAGGTAATATGTGTGAAAAAAATATTATTGAATTGACCTTAAATATTTGTATACACTATGAGGAGTATAAAGTTGTAGGAGAACTGCCAAAATCATCTCAGATCCTAGTGAGGGAGATAAGACATGTATTGGCTCATGTTGAGGCATTCCAATGTAAGTGACATACAAATAGCATCAGAGAAGGACTGAAGTAATCTGTGAAAGTTCCACTAAAGAGGGGACTTTTTAGCCATAACAATGACTACCATTTGTATAGCACCTTCTGTACTAGGTTCTTAATGTGCATTACTAAATCCCCACAAAAATCTTATGATAAAACAGATGCTCAGAGATCTTAAATAACTCAATGTTAAAGGTGAGTAGATTGAGATTGGGTTCATTCTTTGAGGAGAGAATGGCATGAGCAGAAGTCTGGAAGTAGTTGGATAGAAGTCACAGAATAAGTTCAGAGAATTAGCTTCTTTCAAGAGTTTATCTACATAATACTGTAATTGATCTAAAATATAGTTATCTGTTAAATAAAATGTTAACTGTTAGTCTCTCTGGTTGCTGGGATTTGGGATAATTTTATTTTCATGTATGTGAATATTTTCTAAATTTTCTTCAAGAAACGTGTACTGATTATATAAGTGGCAGC
This sequence comes from Hyperoodon ampullatus, assembly GCF_949752795.1. Lineage (NCBI taxonomy): Eukaryota > Metazoa > Chordata > Mammalia > Artiodactyla > Ziphiidae > Hyperoodon > Hyperoodon ampullatus. The sequence goes on along the minus strand of NC_136925.1, from coordinate 40,722,087 downwards.
AATAAACATTATTGCACATGATTAAAAGACAAGTATGTTGTTTCTGAATATAGTTGGGAAAACACTTCATTTGAAGCTAACTACGATTTGATATATTTTTTTTAAATTAGTGAGCTATCTAAACTTATTTAGTTTGTTATACTGTACTAATTTACATGCCACATAGATATGTTATTCCACTTTAAAGTAACTGACCTTAGAAATTCCCTCTTTCACCTGCCTGCAGAGAATCATTATTTAAAAATCTGTTTCAACATTAGTTATTGCTTTTATGCTGGAAACAGTGTAATTCTGTGTTTGGAAATACACTGTACTGTGTTTGAAATTAGTGTATAAATTCCATTTCTGTATATTTCAGCAACCTAGTATTTAACCTGAGAAGTGTTCCTATAGAGAAATAGAAGAGATGAGAAAAGCCTATTGTGAAAAGTCACACTAGCAGTAATATGATTATCCCTGTAGATACTCTAGGTGCATAGGAATTAGGTTTTATTTGTTGGACAATTAATAATCTAAGCTGATGGTAACAGGTACTTATTTTAGGCAATAAATTTTATTTTCATGTTGGGTGTTGACCCTGGAAATCTTTTCATTTTCATTCCCTGTGGTAAATTTAGTTTTGTCCATCCTTCTTTTATTATCTGCAGTTATTGGAGAATAAACCAATATGGTACCATACAAAAAATTAAATATTGATTATTTTTTAAAATATTTATTGAACACTTACTATGTAGCAAGCAGTATGCTAAGTATTTGTACAGTAATGAATGAAACATAGTTTGTACTCTCAGGGAACTTACAGCCAGGTAGGAAAGATATAACAAGTAGATAAACAAGTAAGTATGTATTTATAAATTGAAAACATGCTATGAAGGAAACAAATAGGGCACTATAATAGGACAAGAAGGGGACGTATGTGAGAGGAGTTAGGAAAGGCCTTTTTGAGCCTTGAGAAATGAAAAGAGGCCAGTGACGTCAAGAGGGAACAGTGCATACAAAGGCCCCACAGTGAAAAAAGCGTAGAAAGAAAAAGGGTGGTGTGACTGGAGCAACAAAGAGAAGGGTTAAAGGTGAGGATGGAAAGGTAAGCAGGGTCTTGTAGGCTACACTGAAGGGATTACATTTAGAATAGGGAAGCTCTTGTGAAAGGTTTTAAGCAGGAGAAATAATGTGATCAGACTTATATTTTAAGAATATGTTTAGCTCCTCTAAGAAGGCAAGAATGGACACAGGGAGACCAAATTGGTGTCAGTTATGGTTTGAGCAAAAGACAGTAGTAGCTTGATTCAAGGTAGTGTTAGTGGAAATGGAGAGTAGTAGATGGACTTGATATACATTTTGAAGGTAGAATCAACCAAGATGAGGGAGATGAATAGAGATAGGAGTCAGAATGATTAATAGGCTTCTAACTTGGGTAATTAAATGCATATTTGTGAATATCTGTTTATACATACAGGTGACACAATTTATTGAATTTGGTATTCCTATTAGCTATTGCAGGGTTTGACTGTAAAAAGGAATATATTTCCATTAAAATAGTATATCCCAGAAATTTCTCCGAAAATACATACTTCCCTTATTAATACTTCTTTCTTATTCATGATTCAAGGAAGGCATCATAATGTGGGAGAAACTTTTAATAAAGTTTATAAGAGCAGATTATCTTGCTGTACCTTCAGTATTTAGTACAGTGACTGACATAGGCAACAGGCATTCAGTAGAGATTCATTGAATGAATTCTGTTTGAAAGAAAAATAATGTGCCCAGAACCAAACCGAAACAAGATGATTCCTGTGCCATGTAAACAGGTTTTCATTAAAGTTGCCCACAGGTGTTTTGTTAGGTTAGGTAGACTGTGACAAAGAAATCAAGCAAATATGACTTAAACTAACATCTCAAATTGTAAAATATTTTGTTATGTGACATTATTTCGAGGCTCTTTTATAGAGGTGTTATAGGACCACTAGGATCTTGCAATCAATTTCTAGACAAATAGGATGATATAAGGGAAAAAACATTGAACTAGGTAGAACCTAGGAAACCTGATTTCCAATTTTGACTCTGCCATGTATAAGTAATAATATTTGGGGCTAGTTACTAGCTCCCTACACTTCAGTTGCTCCACATGGAAAAATAGGAGTAGTCTATATCTCTCTTGAGGACTTTTTGTAATGATTTAATGTAATGATTAAATACATAAAACATTCACAGCTACATATATATAGCATTTAAAAGACCTTAACAATACCCGATATATAGGTCTCTGGGTAAATTGCAAAAATGACCACAATAAGCAGCTCATTGACTTTGTTTCTCCATCCTTTTAAGTCTTGGCTTGCCTTGTGATATGCTTTGGCCAGTAAACTCAGTGGAAGTGATGTTTTGTGAGTTCTGAGCCTGGGCATTAAGAGGTCTTGAATGTTTCCACATGTAATCAAATCTAGGCTAGCCAGATAGATGACAAGAGATCATTTAGAACAGAGACAACCATACCAGCTGAGCCTTCTTAGACCAGCCAGTCTACCTGGCATCTGTCCACAGCACATGAGTGAGTCTGGCCAAGATCAACAGAACTGCCCAGCTGAGCATAGCCTAAATTGCTGGCTCAGAATTGGTTGTTATTTTAAGCTACAAGTTTTTGAGACTTTTTTTTATGTAACAGAAGCCAATTGATAAGATCAATGTCCTTAATAAATCTTACTAAATTATAGAAAAATAGAATGTGTTGAGGTGCTGTTATTTGCCAGATACTTTAAAATTTTTACATGAACTTTTCTTGTTTCTAATCCTTAAAACTGCTCGTAGTGATTTCTCGATTAGTATGATCGAACTTAGGTCTCCCTGACCCAAAGTCTGTGCTCTGTCCAATAAGCCATGTTGCCTTTCAAATGAGATTATTTAAAAATGTTTTATAAACTTAATAAAAAACACTATAAAATGTTACCATAGATGAAATTAATATAGTGTATTAGGTCCTTTCAGATTGTAAAGAAAAATGCTCAGATTTCCTTAGCCAATGGAGGCTCACTCCAGAGTAGGGTCACAAAGAGGCTGAGTAGACATACAGCCCCTTGGGTCCTAGTGCTTACAGTATAAGGATTTACATTATGTTTTTCAGGATGCAATAACAGCTTTAGTGATCAGTTTTTCAGTGTTTATATTGCATTCCTGTTACCTAATAAACTATGTGAATTTGTTTGTCACTACCTTCCACGGAATTGCCCACTAGGGCAGAGTTTTGTGCCATGTCATTTTATAGATGACTAGATTTTCCTATGTCTTGTAATATGTGGCTGCTTTTAGATCAAATACCAATCCAGTGGTTGTGATCATATTTTCAGGTTTGGTTTAATTGAAGGCAAAGTAGTACAACTCAGTTTTACTCTATGCAAAGGTAATTTCATTTATTTAGAAGGGAGTTGTGGGCTTGTATCTGTTATCTCTCACAGGATAATAAACTACTGCAAACCTTAATGGCTTAAAACAGCTATTTTATTTGTTCATGATTCTGTAGGCCAGTAATTTGGGCTGGGATCAGCTGAGCAATTCATCTGCTGATCTTGTCAAGGTTACTTACATGACTGCAGTTATCTGGTGGCCCAGTTTGGGTTGGAGAGTCTAAGAAGACCTCATTCACATGGCTGGCAGTTGGTTCTGGATATTGGCTGGGCCATATATCTCCAGGGGGCTCTCTGAGCTTATCTGTGAAAGAGTTCAAAGAGAGCATTTATAGGAGCTGTGAGGTCTCTTGAGGCCTAGACTTGGAAATCACACAGTGTCACTTCTACCACATGATATTGTCAAAACAAGTCACAAAACCAGCCCATATTCAAGGAGTATGGAAATAATGTAATAAAGAGTTGCAAAGAATTTGCAGTCATTTCTAATTTACCATAGGTCCTGAGGCACTTAAGGTTGCATGAACTGGACAATACCTATGGGTAATAATACACAATTATTAAAAAATTACCACACAAACTTGACCTGTGTTATTTGGTAGAATAAGCTAGGGAGTCAGGCCTGAGGGAATGTGGGAGGTGATAAGAAGACGGAGTCACAGGTAATTTCCTTAAGTGGCATGGAATAGCAAAGAGAAATGTTATTTGCAAGGAATGGATCCTCACAAAAAAAATAATTTCACAGTTTTTATCTTTTTTATAAGACAATTACATGTAGCTAGACTTTTAGAAATCTGAAAACTGGATCTCTTTTTTTCTATCCTTCATCCTTTGATATAAAAAGGAGGTGAAAATGTATTACTGCCTTCTGACTTAATAGCCTCTAAAGCAATTTAATTGAATGTACTTTTGGACTATTAGGAGTATAGACACAAGGATAAATGACTAAGATATACCTTCATTTTGATTTTAATTTATTTTTTATCTTTAAAATTTTTCTTTTAATCTTCATTTTTAACTGCAGAATTACTTCTTGTGATATTGTGATGTAATAAGAAGCATATAGTTGGTCTTTGTCCCTGGTTCCTCGCACAAGCTGCTAAAACCTTTGAGTGTCTTTTTGTATCCAGATGAGATGACTAGTGACAAGGGGCCCCCTAAATAGCCCCTAGATGGGGACCAGAAAGACCAAGGCTTGATTAAGAAGCTTGGGGGGCTTCCCTGGTGGCGCAGTGGTTGAGAGTCCACCTGCCGATGCAGGGGACACGGACGGGTTCGTGCCCCGGTCTGGGAAGATCCCACATGCCGTGGAGCGGCTGGGCCTGTGAGCCATGGCCGCTGAGCCTGCACGTCCAGAGCCTGTGCTCCGCTATGGGAGAGGCCCCAACAGTGAGAGGCCCGCGTAGCGCAAAAAAAAAAGAAGCTTGGAACTTTCAGGCTTACTCCCCAACCTCCAAAGAGGGAAGAGGGGCTAGAGATTAAGTTAATCACCAATGAACAATGATTTCATCAACCATGCCTATGTAATGAAACCTCTGTAAAAACTCTTAAATTACAGGGTTTGGAGAGCTTCCAGACTGGTGAACACATTGAGCTGCTGGGAGGGTGATGTGCGCAGACAGGGCATGGAAGCTCTGCATTGATTTCTCCCCACCCCCAATACCTTGCCCAGATGTATTTGTACATGGCTGTTCTTGAGTTGTATAACAAACCAGTAATAGTAAGTAAAGTGCCTTCCCGAGTTCCATGAGCTGTACTAGCAAATCATCAAATCTGAGGAGGGGGTCATGGGAACCCCTGATTTATAGCCTGTTGGTGAGAAGGATGGAAGGCCTACGACTTTTGACTGGCTTCTAAAGTTGCGGCAGTCTTACGGGAGTGAGCAACCTGTGGGGTTTCGCTGTCTCTGGGTAGTTAATGTCAGAATTGAATTGACGTGTAGGACACTCAGTTGATGTCCACAGAGAATTGGAGAACTCCTTGGTATGGAAAAATCTACACATCTGTTGTCAGAAGTGAGGTGTGCGTAAAAACAGATCACAGTACTCCTGTTCTTCTGAGTCTGTTAAAACTAACATTCAGATTTGATTATTGATTATGTTAAAGACCAGACCAGTCTGTCTGAAGATTCAACAAAGCACTTTTCTACAAGCATATACATAGTGGATTCTGTGGACATGCAAAATAATAGTTCATAAAAGGGAAGGTGGCAGAAATCCAGACTACTGCTGTTCTTTTCATTCAAATATTGTTCTTTAAAATGAAAGAAAGTCATTCCAATTATAATAAGATAGGGTAGCCCTTTATCCTTGGAAGATTTTTCTTTAAGAAATACTTATAGAATTTTTTCACAGAAATAATAATTAACATTTTTGAGTTCTTATTTGCTATGTACCAGGCCTTCTGCTAGTCATTTTAGCTTATTTAATCCTCACAAACAACCAAGTGAAGTAGGTAGTATTAATCCCAGAGGCACAGAGAGGTTAAAGTCTTTAGCACAATTTGTAAGTGGCAGAGCCATATTCAAACCCCATCTCCTCTGTTGTCAAACTCTGTATTCCTAAACATTATAGGAAACTGCCTTTAAATTTTACAATTAAGTTCAACTAGCAATATTTTTGCTAGAGGACAAAGTAAATAAAAATGTTTCATCTATTGCTGGAGTATAAAATGCCAATATTTGTTTATTGCTTTAATAATGTATGTAATACTAAAACTGAAATAGGTTTCATCTCATGTCGGCTTTCCTGGTGTCTCTGGTCATTCTTTGAGCCTTGCTTTCCATAAAATGAGGACGCTATTGTAATCTGAATATTCTCTATAAAGACTCTACTTTTGGTGTGTAAATGCAATCTGAGAATGACATTGGTATTTTAAAAACATTATAGTCTTAAATATGTTCAGGATAAAAGGGTTCAGAAATATTTTGGTCAAAATGAGAATTCAGAATAGGAGAATTGTTGTTGGGTATCATTTTTTTTTCTCATTATTATACCCTCTTCCTAGTCTTTCGCCCTAATTTCCTGGTCCATCGAACTGTTTCTTTTCACATGCATTCATCTGTTTCCCATTACCCTTAGTCCCTGATACTGACATTCCATTTTGGCTTGGTATACCACTGATTTTTCTCATAAATGTTTCTCTTTTCCCAGCTACACCCCTGGTACCCTTTTAAATTCAAGTTGACACTACTGCATCCCTACCCTTTCTCCTTTTATAAAAACTTTTAATTTTTGTTGTTCCTTGCTTCCTTTATTGCTAGAATTCATGCCTCTTACCACTAGTCTAAAGGAAGAGGTAAAAGGGGGTGTACACAAGAGCTAAGTCTTCTAGAACACTGTACTCAAACTTTAGTGTACATCCTAATTACCTGGGGATCTTGTTAAAAAAGTAGATTCTGATCAGAAGTTACAGGGTGGTATTAAAATTTTGCAGTTCTTACTTGTTCCCAGGTGATGCTGGTTTAAGGACCACACTTTGAATTAGTGCTGCTATGGAAAGTCTAAGCCAGGAGGAAGTAGTTAGGAAAAATATCTCCTTAAAGGAGACTCATTCTTAAATGATGATGTTATTATAAAAGTTCCCTTGCCCCTTTGGCCATGTGAGGGCACAGCAAGAAGACAGCCATCTGTGAACTAGGAAGCCGGCCCTCACCAGATATCTTGATCTTGGACTTCCCATCCTCTAGAACTGTAAGAAATGAATTTCTTTGTTTACAAGCCACCCAGTGTGTGTTATTCTGTTACAATAGTCTGAACAGTAAGGCAGTGGTTTGAGTAAGAAGAGATGGAGAAGACACAGACATCTGAATAGAACACCTTCTAAGTTCCTAATATTGCTAGAACTCTCTTAGGACTTTTTGAAAATTGTGGTAAAATATACATAACATCTTACCATTTTAAGCATTTTGAAAGTGTTCAGTTCTGTGGCATTCAGTACATTCACATGTTGTATGACTTTTTAAAATAGATTTTATTTTTATAGCAGTTTTAAGTTCACAGCAAAATTGAGTAGAAAGTACAGAGTTCCCACATACACACTCACTCTGCAAAGGTATGCCTACCCCAGTATCAACATTCTGCATCAGTGGTACATTTGTTACAATCAGTGAACCTGCACTGACACATCATTACTACTCAAAGTCCATAGTTTACATTGGTGTTCACATTTGGTGTTATATATTTTGTAGATTTTGATGAATGTCTGAAGGCATGTATCTACTGTTTTAGTATCATCCAAGAATGCCCTAAAAATCCTCTGAGCTCTGCCTATGCACCTCTTCCCTACTCTCAAACTGTGGCAAACACTGATTTCTTACTGTCTCTATAGTTTTGCCTTCTCCAGAATGTCATATAGTTGGAATCACACAATATATAGACTTTTCAGATTGGCTTTCTCTTAGTAATATGCAATTAAGGTTCCTCCATGTCTTTTCATGACTTGATAACTCATTTCTTTTTAGCACTGAAAAGCTTTCCATTGTTTGAATGTATGTACCATACTTTATCCTTTTACCTGCCAAAGGACATCTTGGTTGCTTGCAAGTTTTGGCAGTTATGAATAAAGCTGCTATAAACATCCATGTGCAGGTGTTTGTGTGGACATAGGGTTTCAACTATAGGGTTCCTTGAATAAATACCAAGGAACTTGATTGCTAGATCATATGGTAAGGTTTTATTTAGTTTTATAAGAAACTGCCAAACTGTCTTCCAAAGTGGCTATACAAATATTGCATCCTGATCAGCAATAGCAGTGAATGAGATTCCTGTTGCTCTACATCCTTGTCAGCGTTTGGTATTGTTGTCAGTATGGTCTAATAGGTATATAGCAGTATCTCGTTGTTTTTTATTTTATTTATTTATTTATTTATTTATGGCTGTGCAGCGCGGCTCGTGGGATCTTAGTTCTCCAACTAGGGATTGAACCTGCACCCTCGGCACTGAAAGCGCGGAGTTCTAACTACTGGAGTACCAGGGAATTCTCATTGTTTTGATTTGCAGTTCTCTAATGACAGATGATGTTGAACATCTTTTCATATGCTTATTTGCCATCTATATCTCTTTTTTGGTGAAGTCTCTGCTTAGATCTTTTGCCCAGTTTTTAATCAGATTGTTCCTTTTTTTTTTAAACTGTTTTTGAGAATTCTTTGTATATTTTGGATAACAGCCCTTTTTCAGTCTTTTGCAAATATTTTTTCACAGTCTGTGATGTGTCTTCTCATTCTCTTGATGATGTCTTTTGTAGAGCAGAAATTTTTAATTTTAATAAAGTCCAGCTTATCAATTCTTTTCGTGGATCTAAAAAGTCAGTGCCAAAACCAAGGTCATCTAGATTTTCTCCTATGTTATCTTCTAGAAGTTTTATAGTTTTTCATTTCACATTTAGGTCTTTGATTCATTTTGAGTTAGTTTTTGTGAAGGGTGTAAGGTCTGTGTCTATATTCACTTTTTTGCATGTAGATATCCAGTTGTTCCAACACCATTTGTTAAGAAGACTGTCTTTGCTCCATTGTACAGGCATACCTTGGACATGTTGTGGGTTTGGTTCCAGACCACTTCAATAAAGTGTATATCACAATCAAGCTAGTCACATGAATTTTGTTGTTTCTCAGTGCATATAAAAGTTATGTTTATACTATACTGTAGTCTATTACATGTGCAGTAGCACTATGTCTATAAAAAAGTATATATCTTAATTAAAAAATACTTTATTGCTAAAAAATGCTAACTGCCATTTGACAACACAGTGTTGCCACAAACCTTCAATTTGTAAGAAATGCTGTATCTGTGAAGCATAATACAACTGAGGTATGTCTATTATTACCTTTGCTTTTTTGTCAAAGATCAGTTGACTCTTTATATGGGTCTGTTTCTGGGCTCTCTGTTCTGTTCCATTGATCTGTTTGCCTGTGCTTTTTTTTTTTTTTTTTTTTTTTTTGCAGTACGCGGGCCTCTCACTGTTGTGGCCTCTCCCATTGCAGAGCACAGGCTCCGGATGCACAGGCTCAGCGGCCATGGCTCACGGGCCCAGCCGCTCCACGGCATGTGGGATCTTCCCAGACCGGGGCACGAACCCATGTCCCCTGCATCGGCAGGCGGGCTCTCAACCACTGCGCCACCAGGGAAGCCCTGTCTGTACTTTTGCCAATACTGCACTGTCTTGCTTACTGTAGCTTTGTACTAAGTCTTGAAGTCAGGTAGTGTCAGTTTCCAACTTTTTTTTTTTTTTCCTTCAGTACTGCATTGGCTGTTCTGGGTCTTTTGGCGTCCATATAAACTTGAGAATTAGTTTGTCAATAGCTACAAAATAAATTGATTGGGATTGCATTGAATTTTGATTGGGATTGCATTGAATCTATTGATCAAGTTGGGAAGAACTTACATCGTGACAATACTGAGTCTTCCTACCTGTGAACATGAAATATTGCTCCATTTATTTAGTTCTTCTTTGATTTTTTTAAATCAGAGTTTTATAGTATTCCTCATATAGCTCTCATACAAATTTTGTTAAATTTATACCTAAGTATTTTGGGTTTTTGGGGTGCTAATGTAAATTATGTGTTATTAATTTAAATTTCCAATTTTAATTGCTGGTATATAGAAGAACAGTTGAGTTTTATATATTAACCTTGTATCCTGCAGCCTTGCTATAATAACTTACTACTTCCTGGAGTTTTTTGTTGTTGTTGATTATTTTGGATTTTCTACATAGACAACCATGTTATCTGTGAATAATGACAGTTTTATTTCTTCCTTCTCAATCTGTATACTTTTTCCTTTTCTTGTCTTGTTGCATTAGCTAAGACTTTGAGTAGGATGTGGTGATATGGAACATCCTTGCCTTTTTTCTGATCTTGGCAGGAAAGCTTCTATTTTCTCACCATGAAGTATGATGTTAGCTGTAGGTAACAGCTTTAACTATTAGGTGTTCTTTATCAAGTTGAGGAAGTTACCCTCTATTCCTAGTTTGCTGGCCATTCTGAATTTATCATGAGTGGGTGTTGGTTTTTTGTCAAATGTTTTTTTCTATTCTATTAATATGATTGTGTGACTTTTCTTCTATAGCCTGTTGATATGCTGGATTAGTTTGATTGATTTTCGACTGTTGAACCAGTCTTCCATAACTAGAATGAATTCCACGTGGTCATGGTGTATAATTTTTTTATACCTTATTGGATTGATTTTGCTAATTTTTGTGGGGGATTTTTGCATCTGTATTCATGAGAGATGTTGATTTGTAGTTTTCTTTTCCTGATACTTCTTTGTCTGGCTTTTGTATTAGTGTAATGCCAACTTCATTGAGTAAGGAAGTATTCCTTCTACTTCTGTCTTTGTTTTATGACTTTTGAAGCAAGCAAGTGCTATCTGCCTGATATATCTTAGTTTATATTTTACCTGTTTTGAGAATACTATACAATGAAAAAGTGAAAATGTGATTAGGTCAGAGTAGACTCACAGGAGAGGAATCATGAAAAAAAAGGGGAGTTGGAGCAGATTTCATCTCTCTGTGTTCTAGGACCTGTCCCCCAAAAAGAAAATATTTTTCATAAGTAATCATTCTCAATAAATTCAAATTACTTTTACTCTTTAAAAACACTTGAATATATTTCCTAAAATATATTCACTGAAATGCCCAATAATCACTCAGATATGTCCATGAGAGCTAGAATGAATTTCACCGCTTACTTGTGCTCTTTCAAAATTGCTTATTAATCAACTTCAGATTTATTAATGTTAGTTGGTGGTAACAAGTCCACCATTATGTGTTTTGTTTTAGACCTCTTTTCTTTATTTGCTTATGTGTGTAATACTTCTTAATTGAAGACTACTCATAGAGGCTGAGTTCTTGCTGAACTGTTGTCCTTCCATAGAGGTCAGGTTAAGGCATGGTTCTTGTTGTCACATAGCCTGTTCATAGAGGACAAAGTAACATTGTTCATCATAGTAAATGAGGAATCTGGAAAGCAGGCATCTTTGTAGTAATGCACTGAAAATGCATTGTACATAATCTGTATGATATTGTATTTTATTAGGCATATAGACAACAAAATAAAACCATGGAAAGAAAGATACGTTGAAAAAAAAGTAGAATTTAGAAGAGACTTAGGTCTTTGCCTGTTAGCCCATTGTCCTTGTTATCATTCAAACTGTTTGTAGAATCCTAGTTCCTCCAAGGTTTTTTCCAGGTACAGAAGAGGAGACTTCACAGCTTCTCCTGAAATCTACTTTTGGAACTCAAAAGAGTCCCTCTCGTTTTTTGCAGCAAAGGTAACTCTTTGCCTGCCACTTATCCTCTCCCTGCCCCACCCCAGGCTCTCTAAACAAACTTATGTATGTTATTTATCAAGAAAAACAAAAACATATGTTCACACGCAGACTTGCACAAAATGTTCATAGTCATTTTATTTGTAATAGCCCCAAACTGAAAATAACCCAAATGTCCATCAACAGATGAATGGATAAATTAGGGTACATCCATACCATGAACAGGAAAATTCAATAATAATAATGAATGAATTGTTGATACATGCAACAACAGGGATGAATCTAAAAAAAATCATTAGGCTAATGGAAAGAAGACAGGCAAAATGTATAAATATGATTACATATATATAGAATTCTATAATAAGCAAACAAATCTATAGTGACAGAAAGCAAGTCAGTGGTTGATTGCAGGCATGAGTGGAGGAAAGGATTGCAAAGGGGCACAAAGAAAATGTAAGGAGTGACTGTAGTGATTTCACAGTGTTAAATTGTTAAAACTGCTTTAAAACTAATTAAATTGTACAGTTATAAATATGTACACTTAATTTTCTGTTGCTGCTTAACAAATTACCACAAATTTACCAGATTAAAACAGCATCTATTGATTATCTCACAGTTTTGTAGGTCAGAAGTTTGAGTGGGCTCAGCTGGTTTTCTGTTTAGAGTCTGATAAGGCTGAAATCAAGGTGTTAACTGGGCTACATTCATTTCCAGAGGCTTTGGGGGAAAAAATCAGCTTCCACACTTATTCAAATTGGCAGAATCGGTTCCTTACAGTTGTAGAACTGAAATTCTTGTTTTATTCCTGGCTGTCAGCCAAATGTTGCTCTTAGGTCTTAAAGACAACTCTCAGGTCCTTTCCAAGTGGCCTCTGTCTTCAAGCCAGCAATGATATGGTGAATCTCCCTCATGATTTGAATCTCTGACTTCCTCTTCTGCTATCAGCTGGAGAAGACACTCTGCTTTTAAAGGGCTCTTGTGATTAGGTTAAACCCATGCATATAATCTTTGTATATTAAGGTTGGCTGATTAGCAAACATAATTACATCTTCATAATCTCTTGTAACATGTAATATAATCACGGGAGTAGTAAGTAGTAGGAGGTGCTGGAGATCTGGGGGCTATCTTAGAATTCTGCCTATCACATAGGGCAGTATACTGTACTTCAATTATACCTCAATAAAGTTTGTATATGTATTTTTTTTCTAAAAATAAGACAAAAGACCTAATAATAATAATAATGGTTATAATAATAAATGCTTGCAGAGGGATGATTGTGAGACTTAGAAAAGATGTAGATTGATTATTCTCACTGATTCAGCACAGCATTTGCATAGCATTTCCATATCCAAGCCAGGGAATAGAACTAAAATGTTAATAATATGCCTAGCACCTTTTCAGTATTTGTATTTTTTTTTCACCTGTAATGAGAGGAAACTAGAATGTTGAGGATCTAACTATGAATCAAACATAATAGAAAAGAGGTGATTTTGAAAGTTTTACAAGTTCTTGACTCAAAATTGTGATTAATGAATATTATAATTTAATTGTATGTCTACCAATATAAATTTAATAAAGTCCTTATTCATTATTTAAACTTGTACGATAGATGAATTAATGTAGCTATGAATTTTGTTGATCTTGTTATTATTTAGACCAATCTTGGAATTCTTGAGTTTACAGAATTCTTATATTACAGAATGTAGGGAATACTGTTTCTATATCATGGAAGAGATTTTATGTATTCATCATTTACTTTCTAGCAAGGATTAAATCAAGAATAATATATTTAATATTTTATTATTATTTAATGGCCAAAGATTTTAGAAATTTAAAAAATATTGTAGACTAGAAGCTTTACAATAAAATGTGATTAGTCTTGGTTGGGTCATCAGATTATTAGTGTACAATACCAAGTGTTAGCAAGGATATCAAACAGCTGGAATGCTCATAAAGAGCTGGTGGGGTATAAATTGGTTCAAGCACTTCGGAAAACTATGTAGCAATATTTACTAAAGCTCTGCATATGTATGTGTATATACCCTATGGCCCAGCATTTTACTGCCTCCAGTCATTTCACATATACTCCATAATAAACAATAAGATCTCTTTAAAAGCAAATGTTTGTGGTCTTTTGCTCCTTAAGAAGACTCGTATGTTCTTATTGAATATCAAAGTTCAAATTTTTCAATTTGATTGCATTTTATCTTCTAGTTCTATTGATACCTTTGTGTTCCTTTCAGGCATGTTTCCTTATTTTTCCTCTCTTATTCTTGACTTAAAATATCCTATCTCCTTACTATTTTATCCATCACAGACATCAGTGTTGTCCAGTACAACTTTCTGCAGTTATGGTATAATGTTCTATAACTATGTTGTCCGGTATTGCAGCCACAAGCCACATGGGGCTACTGAGCATTTGAAATGTGGCTAGTGTGACTGAAAAACTGAACTTGAAATTATTTATTTATTTTTAATTTAGTTACATGGGGCTAACAGTTAATATATTGGATAGCACAGGTCTATATCAATATTGTCTTCCTTATCTCTTTACCTTGCTTTGATTTCATTCTCTCCATACTTAATAATTTGTCTTATCCTACTTTTAGACCATAGCCATATGTTAATTTTTATTGTTTTAAATTTTTTGGCATGCATCTTTGTTTCCTTATTATCTTATAAGCTTCTGGGTAGTGAAGGTATTTTATTTCATTTATATCTCTTTTACCACCTATGTTTTGATCATAATATATAATCTGAAAATATTTGTTGGAAGAGGTAGTCACCTGGGAATTGGGGAGCTTCAAAACACCATCAAAAATCTTCTAGGGCCTCCCTGGTGGCGCAGTGGTTGAGAGTCCGCCTGCCGATGCAGGGGATACGGGTTCGTGCCCCGGTCTGGGAGGATCCCATGTGCCGCGGAGCGGCTGGGCCCGTGAGCCATGGCTGCTGGGCCTGCGCATCCGGAGCCTGTGCTCCGCAACGGGAGAGGCCACAACGGTGAGAGGCCCGCGTACCACAAAAAAAAAAAAAAAAAAAAATCTTCTAGAGTATTGTGAAATTTGAAGGCTGATTTGTCAAGAACATAAAATGGAATTAAAAAATACTAACAGATTAAGAGTAGAGCAGGGGCTTCCCTGATGGCACAGTGGTTGAGAGTCCGCCTGCCGATGCGGGGGGCGCGGGTTCGTGCCCTGGTCCGGGAGGATCCCACGTGCCGCGGAGCGGCTGGGCCCGTGAGCCGTGGCTGCTGGGCCTGCGCGTCCGGAGCCTGTACTCCGCGGCAGGAGAGGCCACAGCAGTGAGAGGTCCGCGTACCGGGAAAAAAAAAAAAAAAAAAAAGAGTAGAGCAGTAGATTAAAAATCTGGAAACCTAAAATCTAGTATTAACTTTGATGTTAATTTTGTGAACTTGCATAAGTTTTAATATTTTCTCAGGTAAGTTTGTTCATCTAAAAAAGAGATTAAATGGTTTTTAATATCTCTTCCAGCTTAAGATTCTTTAAAGAGGTCTATTTTGAATTGAAAACTGTTAACAGTAGGGATTAATGTTGATACTGGTTTTATATGTTTAAAATGTTCAAGAGGAGAAAGCACACGTTGAAATGCCAGTACATCCCTTTGTGTAGTGAAAAATTATGTGAAGATCTAATGAGATAATGAGTGCACAAGAAAATAACAAATGAGCTTCTTTGTAGCAAACTGAATACAACTAAGGAAAAATAAAACTATGTTTAAATGATTATGTATTCCAAGTAATTAGCTACAAATCCAGGAATAAGATTTAGGAGAAAGTGTCAACTTGTTCTGATGAAGGAAACACTGAATTGGAAGCCAGAACTGAAATTATTATCCCTGCAATGCCGATAGTTAGCTGTATGACAACATGTGGTAAAGTTGAAAGGGTATTTACTTTTGCATGCCATAGCATCCTCTTTTGACATCTTCAGGACCATAGCATAAACCAGAGAGTGTGCCCATACTCTTTCAAAAGACCTAGGAATAATTTGACTATGCCTCATATCACTGTTTACCTGTGTCAACTGGCAGAAATACAGGCCTTGTTTTCTGTTATCTTCTGAACTCACATCTTCATACTGCTTTGAATAGCTCCTCGTTTGACCCATTTCTCCATCTTTCTCAAATCTTCCCATTGTGCTCCAGAGAGCTTCTGTCTGTGTGACCTGCAAACTTTTCTATGTATAGTCATTTTCATTCTCTTCTCCCAACTTTAACCTTCCACCTCTATCAATTCTATCTTCTAACCATTAATGTTGGTGAGAAATTCAAATAAATTAGTATCCATTGTGCACTTACTGTGTGCCAGGGCCTTTTTCCCACCAGCTTCACTGAGATATAATTGACATAGAACATTGTATAAATTTAAGGTGTACAATGTGATAATATGATACAAGTATGTATTGTGAAATGATTACCACAATAAGATTAGTTAACTGCATCCATCACTTCACATAGTTACCTTTTTTGTTATTGTGAGAACACTTAAGATCCACTCTTAGCAGCTTCCAAGTGTATAATACAGTATTGTTAAATATAGTCACTATGCTATTCATTGGATCCCCCAAATTTATTCATCTTATACCTGGAGATTTTGTACCCACTTCCCTCAATCCCCATTCCCTGGCAACCACAATTCTACTTTCTGTTTCTGAGTTTAGCTTTTTTAGATTCCATGTATAAGTGAGATTATACATTGTTCATCTCTATCTGGCTTATTTCACTTAGCATAATACCGTCAAGGTTGTCTCAAATGGCAGGATTTCCTTTATTTTTATGACTGAATATTATTTCATTATAAATACTGTAAATAGTACATTTTCTTTATCTCTTCATCCATCAGTGGACATTTAGGTTGTTTCCATGTCTTGCCTATTGTGAATAATGCTGCAATGAACATGGGATTGCAGATACCCTTCAAAATAATGATTTCATTTCCTTCAGATATATACCCAGAAGGGGGATTGCTGGATCACGTGGTAATTCTATTTTTAATTTTTTTGAGGAGCCTCCATACCATTTCCATAGTAGCTGTGCCAATTTACATTCCAACCAACAGTATACAGTGGTTCCCTTTTCTCCACTTTATTTATTTTTGGCTATGTTGGGTCTTCATTGCTGCGTGCGGGCCTTTTCTAGTTGCGGCATGTGGGGACTTCTCTTTGTTGCGGTGCACGGACTTCTCATTGCGGTGGCTTCTCTTGTTGCGGAGCACAGGCTCTAGGCACACAGGCTTCAGTAGTTGCAGCACATGGGCTCAGTAGTTGCAGCACGCGGGCCCTAGAGCACATGGGCTTCAGTAGTTGCGGCACGCAGGCTTCTGTGGTTGTGGCGTGCTGGCTCAGTAGTTGTGGTTCGCAGGCTCTAGAGCACAGGCTCAGTAGTTGTGGTTCACGGGCTTAGTTGCTCTGTGGCATGTGGGATCTTCTCAGACCATGGATCGAACCCATGTCCCCTGCATTGGCAGGTGGATTCTTAACCACTGAGCCACCAGGGAAGTCCCTGTTATCTCTTGTCTTTTTGAGAATAGCCATTATAACAGTTGTGAGGTGATATCTCATTGTGGTTTTAAACTGCATGGTATCACTTATATTTGGAGTCTAAAAAATACAACAAACTAGTGAGTGCAACAAAAAAGAAGCAGACTCACCAATATAGAGAACAAACTAGTGATTACCAGTGGGGAAGGGGAGGGGCAATAAAAGGATGGGGAAGTGGGAGGTACAAACTATTGGGTGTAAGATAGGCTCAAGGATGTATTGTATAACATGGGAAATATAGCCAGTATTTTGTAATAACTGTAAATGGAAAATAACCTTTAAAATTGTATAAAAATTTTTTTAAAAAAGAAAAAAATTGCATTTCCCTGATAATTAAAGATGTTGATCATCTTTTTATTTACTTGTTGACCATTTGTATGTCATCTTGGAAAAATATCTGTTCACTCCTCTGCCCAATTTTTAATTGGATTATTTGGGGTTTTTTTGCTGTTGGGTTGTGTGGGTTCCTTATATATTTTGGATATTAACCCCTTATTAAATAAATGGTTTGCAAATATTTTTCCCCATTCTGGAGGTTGTATCTTCATTTGTTGATTGTTTCTTTTGCTGTGCAGAAGCTTTTTAGTTTGATGCCATCCCTCTTTTTTTTTTTTTGCTTTTGTTACTTGTGCTTTTGGTCTTGTATCCAAAAAAATCATTGCTAAGACCAATGTCAAGGAGCTTTTCCCCTTTGTTTTCTTCTAGGAGTTTTACCTTTCAAGTCTTACATATAAATCTTTAATTCATTTCAAGTTAATTTTTGTGAGTGAAGTCAGATAGGGGTCCAATTTCATTCTTTTGCATGCGAATATGTACTTTTCCCAATACCATTTATTGAAAAGACTATCTTTTCCACATTGAGTATTCTTCTCTCCCTTGTCAAATATTAGTTCACCATTTATACATGCATGTATCTCTGGACTATTGATTCTGTTCCATTGGTCTGTATATCTTATTTTTCTGTCAGTACCATAATGTTTTAATTTCTATTGCCTTTTAGTATAAAATCAGGAAGTATGTTGCTTCCAGCTTTGTTCTTCTTTCTCAAGATCGATTTGGCAATTTGGGTTTTTTTTGTGTTTCCATATGAATTTTTAGAGTTGCTTTTTCTATTTCCATGAAAAATGAAATTGGAATTTTGATAGGAATTCAGTGCATTCAAAATGCATTGAATCTGTAAATGGGTGGGTAATATGGACATTTTAACAATATTAATTCTTCTAGTCCATGAACATGAGACATCTTTCCATTATTTGTGTCTTCAATTTCTTTCATCAGTGTCTTATAGTTTTCAGTGTACATATCTTTTACCTCCTGGGTTAACTTTATTCTTAAGTATTTTGTTGTTTTTGATGCTATTGTAAATGGGATTATTTTCTTTATTTCTTTTCTGGATAGTTCATTGTTAGTGTATAGAAATATAGTTGATTTTTTTATGTTGATTTTGTATTCTGAAACTTTACTGAATTTTTTTTCTTTCTTTTTTTTTTTTTTGTGGTATGCGGGCCTCTCACCATTGTGGCCTCTCCTGTTGCGGAGCACAGGCTCTGTACGCACAGGCTCAGCGGCCATGGCTTACGGGCCCAGCTGCTCCGCAGCATATGGGATCTTCCCGGACCGGGGCACGAACCCGTGTCCCCTGCATCGGCAGGCGGACTCTCAACCACTGCGCCACCAGGGAAGCCCCAACTTTACTGAATTTATCAGTTCTAACAAATTTTTTTGGTAGTCTTTAGGGTTTTCTAGATATACTATGTCATCTGCAAACAGACATAATTTTACTTCCTTTTTACCAATTTGGATGCCTTTATTTCTTTTCTTTTCTTTTTTTTTTTCTTTTGCCTAATTGGACTTCCAGTACTGTTGAATAAAAGTTGTAAGAGTGGACATCCTTGTCTTGTTCCTGACCTTAGAAAAAAGCTTTAGCTTTTCACTGTTGAGTATGATGTTAGATGTCAGCTTTTTATATATGACCTTTACTATGTGAGATATGTTCATTCTATACCAAATTTGTTGAAAGCTTTTATCATGAAAGAGTGTTGAATTTTGTCAAATGCTTTTTCTGCATCTATTGAGATGATCATATGATTTTTATCTTTCATTTTATTAATGTGATGTATCACACTTATTGACTTGCATATATTGAACCATCCTTGCTTCCCAGGGATAAATCCCACTTTATCATGATACATGATTCTTCTAGTGTGCTGTTGAATTGGTTTGCTAGTATTTGGTTAAGAATTTTTGCATCTGTATTCATCAGGGATATTGGTGTACACTACTAAGTGTAGTGTAATGTCCTTATCTGGCTTTGGTGTCAGGGTAAAGCTAGCCTCATAAAATGAGTTTGGGAGTGTTCCCTTCTCTTCAGTTTTTTGGAAGAGTTTGAGAAGGATTGGCTTTAATTTTTCTGTAAATGTTTGATAGAAATCACCAATGAAACCATCTGGTCCTGGGCTCTTCTTGGTTGCGAAGTTTTCGATTATTGATTTAATTTCCTTACTTGTTACTGATTTGTTCAGATTTTCTGTTTCTTCATAAATTAGTCTCGGTAGTTTGTATATTTCTAGGAATTCATTCATTTTTTCTAGGTTATCTAATTTGTTCATGTATAATTGTTCATAATAGCTATAGATGAACGTTTGTATTTCTCTGGTATCATTTGTAATGTTTTTTTTTAACTTCTGATTTTGTTTGAGTCCTCTCTCTTTTTTTCTTGGTTAGTCTAGCTAAAAGGTTGTCAATTTTATCTTTTCAAAAACCAATTCTCAGTTTTATTGACTTTTTCCTGTTGTCTTTCTAGTCTTTATTTCATTTATATCTTCTCTAAGCTTTATTATTTTCTTCCTTCTGCAAACTTTGGGCTTAGTTTGTTCTTTTTCTCATTTCTTGAGGTGTAAAATTAGTTTTTTTATTTCAGATCTTTCTTTTTTCTTAATGTAAACATCATTTTAAGCCTCGCTCTTAGAACTGCTTTTGCTGCATTCCTTAAGTTTGGGTATGTTTTGTTTTTCTTTTTGTTTGCTCAAGATATTTTCTCATTTCTTCTTTGACCCATTGGTGGTTCAGGAGTGCCAAGGACTTTTCTAAAAGCTCAATGTGTAATAACCAACTTCATAAACAACCCTTGAGGTAGGTGTTGTTATTATCTCCATTTTAAAGATGAGAAAATTGAAATACAAGTGGTCTCAGACAGTAAATAATGGGGCTGAGAAAGTAGTAAAATACCCTCGTGTGATGAAAATGGAAATGGCATAATTTTATTAGAGGAAATTTGGAAATAAATACTTCAAAGGCATTGAATTTTTCATATTCTAAGAAAATAACCTGAAACTTGCATTAAGATTTATATAATGAAAATTTTTCCAGTAGTATGTATTATAGTACTTTTAAAGTCACCAAAATGTCCAGCATTAGGGGAATCCAAATAAATTATGATAAATCTTATAGACTATAATGTGGACATTAGAAAGCATTTTTCCCTGGTGTTTGCGAGGATATGGAAATATAATTCGTAGAAAATTTTTAGAAGGTTATTGGTCAATATTCCAAAAAATTAAGGAATATACCAACAGTTTGATGTCAACAGGTCTTCTGCTAGGAATTTAATGGATATTCTTGTACAGGTTGGATATGGTGAGACTGGAAGGAGTCAAAGAAAAATCTGTTTCTAACTTTCTACTCTTCAATGGAACTGTTAATTAAAATAAGAAAGAGATAGGGTTTTTTGCTGGGGAAAAATAACAGCTTTGGTTTGGGACTTGTTGATTTTGAGGTTTATCCATAGGGAGTAAACAGTATCTGAAAATACATATCTGAAGATAAGAGAAACACTGGCCTGAGAATGAGAGAAAGACAGTGGGAAGGGGGAATAAAATTTTCCATATCTTGGCATAAATCACATGCAGGAGGCTGGGTGGGCTTATTCTCATCCAAGGTACATACTGATGTATGTTTATACTTTTTTAAAAAAATGTGTTAATCTGTTTCGGTTGGTGAAAGAATCATTTTGTTTCTCCTCTTAAGTGAAATTTTGCTCAGTTGCTGAATAGTGAACTGTTAGAATGGTTTTATAAAGTGTATGTTATATAAATTCATCTTAATATAATAGAAGCAATAGAGTATGATAAGACACACACGCATACAGATAGGTTCTGTTCCTGGCCCTGACTCTTGAGCCACTCATTCCACCTCTTTGAGTCATGTCTTTGGCTTGGCCTATGGTTCTCAGCCTGAATATTTTTGGATGTTTGTGAGTTTTCTATGAGAATTCAATTTTTTATTTTTATTTTAAAAAGGACTTAGTGAGTCCTGTCAAGTAATTTTAGTATCTCTGCTTATGATTATGTTTAGCATAATTTTGGTGCCAAATAGTACAGCTTTAATTATTTCAATCTAATAATGATATTACAGGGGCACACTTGCTACATAAATGTTGTGTTTGTAAATAGTAAAGCCTAAATAGTGTCAATCAGGTCATGAATGAATAAAATTTCACAGCAGTTTAAATAGAGAAAAGACTCTTGTACATAGTAGGATAGGCATAAACAAAATAAAGGAGGTTTTTGGAGCAGTCAGTTCAAGATTCATATAGCAAGCAGGATGGAATTAAAGCAAAATGGTTTCATTGTATTTAATACTGTTATTTTGAATTTTATTGGTTTTTGTTGAATTTATTTTAAATCTATTTTGGTTTCATAGATTTATATATATATTTGGCATAAGAGTTATAAGCATAAGGATTTTACATCTGATTGTACATCCATATACTGCTAAGTAACATTACATTAAAAATAATTTAAGCTAATATCAAGGGTCTGAAAGATTTTTTTCTCTTCCAAAAAAGTGCTAATGTGGTACTTCCCTGGTGGTCTAGTGGTAAAGACTCTGCACTCCCAGTGCGGGGGGCATGGGTTCGATCCCTGGTCAGGGAACTAAGATCCCGTATGCTGCACATCACGGCCAAAAAAAAAAAAAAGGCTAATACATTATTCAGTTTTTGATGTGTAAACGTTAAAATTTTCCCTATACTATATATCACTTCACTGTTAACTTTAAGATATTTAAGGAGGTCTTTTAAACTCTTGTTTGGTAAATTTCAACAAAACAGAGAAATGAAATTTTTCCCATTATGGATATACAGTTCCACAGAATAGTATGGCTGTTGTTATTGTCAGTGGTCATCATCCATTCTGTTTCATAGTACACATGAAGAGAAAGGTACAATTCAACATTGGAGAAATTAAATTGTTAACAATGCAGAGACCCATGTTTTGCTGTGCTGTTCCCTACAGAAAGAAGATGGCTGGAAATTTCATATGAGTGGGGAAACTGGAAGGTGAAATGCTAGGAATATTGTTTTACCCAGGCTCTCTACTCTAGAAGTCAAGTGAACTCAAGTTACAGGGTACGGAGATGGGAACAGTGTAGGGAAAAAAAGGAGTTAAGTGTATCTAAGATTTCTCCTTTGGGGCTGAAAGAGATAAAAGTAGATATATGGAGAATAATGAAATATAAAGAAATAAAAAGGGAAAAAGAAAGTCACTAAATGCTCCTTTACCCTCTCACTTAGTTTTGGTTTTAAAAGCCATCATTCCCCCATAACCCTATGCCGCAAATACCATGAAATTACTCTCTCTGTGATCCCATTTACCTGGTTATATTTATTACTAGTATTGGTCATAAATCTCTTCCTAATCTCGTATACTTTGTAGGTAGGGAATAATATATCATATAATTGATGTGATTTAGAAATAATTTTCAGTTTTGGCTGACATAGGAATTTTCTTAAGCCAAGAATTTGGGTCTCACCCCTACATCTAATCCATCATCAGTCCTGTTGATTCTACTTTCAGGATATATCTTGAATTGACATGCTTCTATGTCACCATCATCTAGTCCAAATGACTACTATCTCTGTTATCTGGACAACTTCTGTCATCTTGTACCTGGGTTTTCTAACTGGGTTTTCTAGCATTTATTCTGCTATCACTCACCCCCCTCCCCCAAGTCTCCATGCAGCAATTAGAATGAACAGCAATTCCTGATCTTGGCACTTCTTTGCTTAAAATTCTTAAGTGACTTCCCATTAGGATACATTGAAAATCTTTGACATTACCTTCAAGGTCCTACTTGATCTGACCCCCTACTGACTCTCAGTCTATGCTCACTGTACTCTTATCCACCGTCCTGCTCTCATAGCTGCCAGT
The DNA here is from genome assembly GCF_949752795.1 of Hyperoodon ampullatus. Lineage (NCBI taxonomy): Eukaryota > Metazoa > Chordata > Mammalia > Artiodactyla > Ziphiidae > Hyperoodon > Hyperoodon ampullatus. The sequence goes on along the minus strand of NC_136925.1, from coordinate 40,698,658 downwards.
ACATTAAACCCCTTCGCAGTTAAGGGCCTTTGCATGTGATGCACCTTCTAAGTTAGAATGAAAACATACACACACATGCTCCAACTCCCCCAACCTAGCTAGCTAATTCCTAATAATCCTCTGGTGCCAACTTAAATGTCATTTTCTTGAGGAAATAGATCTCTTTATAATACCTAGTACTTTTTACTTCATTGCACTTATCATAAGTATAATTAGATACTAAATTCTAGCTAATCCCTGGGAGATTGTTTTTGCTTACTGTTTTATCTTCAGCAGTTAGCATAGTGCTTGAGCCATTGGTGTTCAGTAATTGAATGTCTAGATGAATGGATGGATGGCAGTGTGTCAATATTGCCATTTTCATATAAAGTACAACATATTTATAGGTAATTATTGCTTTTAGAGGTATTACTTTCCAATAGAATAAAGAACACCTGATCTCGTTTTTCAGATAATTTAATCTGCATTTGTGGTTTACATACCTCAAATTTCAAATTAACATCTCTTAAAACACTAAAAATAACCTTGGAGCGATTTTATGCCTGTATGATTTATCCAAGTGAGTTTCAGTAGTGGTTGTATTAATTTAAAAGAAATACATATTTTCTTTGAGAGTAACATGGAATCAAATTTGACCACACTGAATCTCATTTCCACTCTAGAGGTGTTTAACAATATTAATTATTTCATTAGCATCCATTTTTCTTTTTGAATCTAACAGTAACATCAGTAATGAATTGCAGTGTGTAGCTTATTTCTTCATTTCTTTTTTGCTTTAGTTCATATAGCAGTGTATTCTTTTCAACCAAAATTTAATACTTTGCTATTGTGACTTGAGGTGAAAAATATAATTTCTTTTTCGTACAGATAGCACTCTTCTTAGGGCAGATTCTTTAAGCAAGGGCCAGAGCACCTCAAAACAGTCAAATAACTGTAGATGTTCTGCATGATCAATAGTTCTTTAATCCTGTGAGTGCCTAGTTTGGCTTTGTCATCTCTTCGTGTGTAGAATTTTAGAGATTCATGAGTAGTGAGTAGTTTTAAAGCTTACTGCTCATAACAAAGGGGAAATTTGTTATTTTTATATATTCCCAAGGAATATGTAAATTTATTTAATTCTTGTGTTATGCATAATTAAGTGGCTTCTACTCTTAAGGAGGTAGGAAATTTCTTAAAAAGTATTTGCACCCTCAGAAATTCTTAAAGTATTTAAAATACTGAAATTTGTTTTTATTAGAATAATCATTTTATTCTAACCTGTTCCCTTAGGTTACATAATACAATATAATCCTTTAGTTTGAATCCTTATAAAATTTGAAAATTATATTTCCATGATTTAACATAAAGTTTTTCTTATTTAATATTAATGTCATTTAAAAAAATCAGAAATACCCTTAAACAATCATAGATTAGTTGTTTCATTAGCATATTAGTGAATATAAGGAATTAATACCTGTCATTGATGACATAATAAAATACTTTTAATTCTTAATTCTTATGCTTTTTCTATAACCTGCAAAGCAATTATTAACTGTAATTACTTTATGGCAGTCTTTTAAAAAGCAGGTATTTTATTTTCCTTGGAATTGCTAACTAAAGGAGTCCTTTAAATATTTAAAATAAATTTTATGGGCTATTTTTGAGTTCTGAAAATGATAATTTATTTTTCGAATACTTAAAGCCATAAAATTGCTATGATACCTGATCTTGGGTTATTTTGAACACTTTACATATTACTTTATACTTTTTTGTATATGTATGTGTGTATGTGCATGTCTGTGTGTGTATATTATATATATATATATATATAAAATATATAACTGGTCTATGTGGTCCATGCTTTCTCTTGGGAGGGTGAAACAAGTAAGCCTGTGATTCCACAATACAAATAGAATAGAAAGATATTATTTTTCTCAAATGTATTTTCCATGCACATAGAAAAGAGCAACTCCTTAGAATCATAATTAGTTGCTTTAGAAAGGGGTGTGTGTGTGTGTGTGTGTGTCCTCTCCACTCAGTAACCTAAAGAATTTTTTTTGCCTCCTTACAGTTAACAGTTTTCTTCTTTTTCCCTTTATTTATCATCAACTATTGAACATCTTCCATTTCTTAGATCTTGGAAACACAAGCTGAGTAAGGCAAGATTTTTTTGTCCTCTAGGAGTTCTTATTCAAGCATAGACATGTAAACATATAAGTGTAATACAGAAGAGTGTAATTGATAGTATTTGGATAGACGCATATGTGGGTCAGAGTTGAGGGCGCCAAAGAGTAGATAGCTACATCTGCCTGGGGCTTAAATCATGCTTCAGAAAAGAGGTAATGCTTGAGTCTAGTCTTGAACAGCTATTTTCTGTGAGGATAAAAGAAGGAAAAGCATTCTAGACAGAGAACAGCATGAGAAAAGGCAGGACTGTAAAGCAGCAAGGTGTGTTAGAGCATAAGGTAGAAGGAGTGTAGCATGAATGAAGCTAGGAGACATTGGGAGGGACTAAATCCTGAAGAACTTCGTATATTATGTTTGGACTTTATCCTGGCAGCAATGAACCATTGAAGAGTTTGTTTTTGTAGGACAGTGACGTTACCAGATTCAAAATTTTGACAATATTCTTAACGCTGAGATAGGAGTGCTGATATAGATGGCATGGCAGGAAAAAGCTGTAAGCCTCAAGACAGAAAGTCTAGTTCAACCAAGTGAGAGATGACCAGGGCTTGAATTAAAGCAGCAGAAGTTAGAATAGAAAAGGAACAATAGAATATGAGAGATGTTTATGAGATAGAATTAGTAAGGCTTTATTTCCTATTGGATATAGTTGGGAACTGTGGTGGTGGGACAGAATTAAAGGTGATGTCTAGATTTGAAGAGGAAATATAATGAGTTAACTTTTGGACATATTGAATTTGAGGGATGTTACAGTACTTCCAAGTACAGATGTCCGGGAGATAGTTGCATAAAGGCATTTACAGGTTAGGAGAGAGATTTGAGTTGGAGTTAAGAATTGTTGAGCTTTTCGATAAATATATATTGAATTATTTTTATGTGCCAGTGATGTACCCAGTATTCAGCATGCTATGAGGAACAAACTACACGATATCTGCTTTAAAACTAATAAAGGAGGGCTTCCCTGGTGGCGCAGTGGTTGAGAGTCCGCCTGCCGATGCAGGGGACACGGGTTCATGCCCCGGTTCGGGAAGATCCCACATGTCGCGGAGCTGCTGGGCCCGTGAGCCATGGCCGCTGAGCCTGGGCGTCCGGAGCCTGTGCTCCGCAACGGGAGAGGCCACAACGGTGAGAGGCCCACGTACCGCAAAAAAAAAAAAAAAACCTAATAAAGGAGAGAAACAGAAATCAGTCATGAAGATATGTCATTACAAACTGAGACAAATACTATAAGGAAACATTATAAGGTCCTATGAGAAAATTTTAACAGAAGGACCTGATCTAGTCTGGGGCTGGGGCATCAGGGAATGCCCTTATTTGAGTTGAAATCTGAAGAACTAGTAGGAATAGGGAAGAGAGGGAATGTGGGCAAGAAGAGTATCCCAGGCAGAGGGAACATCAGCATCATACTAATAAGGTTGTCAAACTGAGTTAAAAAAATAATGAATGAAAAAGAAACACCTAACTGTATGCTATGAAATGACATGTATAAACCATAGAGATAAGGATACAAGAAAGTTGAAAGGAAAAGGATGGGAAAAGCTATATCATGCAAGAAAAAGCCATATTACTAGAGATAAAGAGAACTTTATAGTGATAAATGTACTTGATAACATAGTCTCAAAATGTGTAAATCATATGGAGAATTTGATAAATCTGTAATAATAGTGGAAGATCTTAACACATCTCTCTGATAGAACCAGAAGACAAAAAAATAACTAAGACTATAGAAGATTTGAGCACAATTAGCAAATCTAACTAATGGACATATGTAGAACACTGTAACCACCAACAACAAAATATACATTCTTTATGTATAATTGACTATATGCTGGGCAATAAAGTAAACACAAATACATTTTAAAGGATTGAAATAATACAAATATGCTGTCTGACTATAATGCCATTAAGCTAGAAATTAGTAACAAAAAGATAATTGGAAAATCTCCATATGTTTGTTAATCAAAATAATATACTTCTAGATAACCCATGGAGCAAAAATAAATCACAGTGCAAATTAGAAAATATTTTGCAGTAAACCCTAACAAAATTATTACATATCAAAATTTGAGGGATAGGGGCTTTCCTGGTGGCGCAGTAGTTAAGAATCCGCCTGCCAATGCAGGGGACATGGGTTCGAGCCCTGGTCCAAGAAGATCCCACAGGCCGCAGAGCAACTAAGCCCGTGCACCACAACTACTGAACCTGCGCTCTAGAGCCCATGAACCACAACTACTGAAGCCCACATGCCTAGAGCCCATGCTCTGCAACAAGAGAAGCCACCACAATGAGAAGCCCGTGCACTGCAACAAAGCATAGCCCCCGCTCGCTGCAACTAGAGAAAGCCAGCGTGCAGCAACAAAGACCCAACGGAGCCAAAAATAAATAAATAAATTTAATTTTAAAAAATTTGAGGGATACAGTTAAATATATGCTTAGAGGATAATTTATAGCTTTAAAACCATATGTCTGAAATGAAGCTGAATATCAATAAGCACCTATATCAAGAAATTTTTTTAAAGAGCATCATATTAAACCCACTGAAAGCAGGAGAGAAATAATAAATCAGCAATAATGAAATTCAGTAAAGCCAAAAATTGGTTCTCTAGAAAAATTAATAAAATCGATAAACCCTTTGTGATTTAAAAAAAAGAGCATGCAAAATTAATATAGTAAACGAAAGCGAGGATATTTTACAATCTTATAATCATAGGAAAGTCATAAGAATAATCTGATGTCAATAAATTTGAAAATTTAAATGAAGTAGATAAGTTTCTAGAAAATGCAGCTTACCAAAAATTAACAAAAGAAATAGAGAATGTCAAAAATTCTATGACAATTAAAGAAAGAATTCATAATATTTTAGAATAATTTTTATTGGGATATAGTTGATTTACAATGTTGTGTTAATTTCAGGTGTACAGCAAAGTGAATCTGTTATACATACATATCCACTCTTTTTTAGATTCTTTTCCCATATAGGCCATTACAGAATATTGAGTTCCTTGTGCTATAGTAGGTTCTTATTAGGTATTTATTTTATATGTAGTAGTGTATATGTATCAATCCCTATCTTCCAATTTATCCCTCCACTCCTTTACCTGCCAGTAACCATAAGATTATTTTCTACATCTGTAACTCTTTTTCTGTTTTGTAGCCTTTTAAAATTTTTTATTATTTATTTACTTTGGCTGCGTTGGGTCTTCATTGCTGCACATGGGCTTCCTCTAGTTGCAGTGAGTGGGGGCTACTCTTCATTGCAGTGCACTGGCTTCTCATTGAGGTGGCTTCTCTTGTTGAGGAGCACAGGCTCTAGGTGCACGGGCTTCCATAGTTGTAGCACCCAGGCTCAGTAGTTGTGGCTCACGGGCTCTAGAGCGCAGGCTCAGTAGTTGTGGCACATGGGCTTAGTTGCTCTGCAGCATGTGGGATCTTCCTGGACCAGGGCTCGAACCCATGTCCATGCATTGGCAGGCAGATTCTTAACCACTGTGCCACCAGGGAAGTCCCATAGCCTTTTTTAAGATTCCACATATAAGTGATATCATATATTTGTCTTTCTCTCTCTGACTTACTTTACTCAGTATGACAATCTCTAGGTCTATCCAAGTTGCTGCAAATGGCATTATTTCGTTCTTTTTAATGTCTGAGTAATATTTCATTCTATATATGTGCCACATCTTCTTTATCCGTTCCTCTGTTGATGGACATTTAGGTTGCTTCCATGTCCTGGCTATTGTAAATAGTGCTGCAGTGAACATTGGAGCACATGTGTCTTTTCAAAGTGTGGTTTTCTCCAGATATATGCTCAGGAGTGGGATTGCTGGATCATATGGTAGCTCTATTTTCAGTTTTTTAAGGAACCTCCATACTGTTCTCCATAGTGGCTGTACCAGTTTACATTCCCACCAACAGTGTAGGAGAGTTCCCTTAAGAATTCATAATATTAAACCTTCCCACAAAGGAAACTTGAGGCTAAATGGCTTCATAATTGAACTATACCAAACTTTTAAGAAAAAAATTATGCATATCTTATACAAATTCTTCCAAAGAATAGTTGAAAGAGGGAACATATCCCAACTTGTTTTATTAGACCAGCATGACCTTAATACAAAAGACTTCTCAAGGACAATACATGAAAGGAAGATAATAGACCAATTTCTTTCATGGACATAAATGCAAAAATTAATAAACTTAGTAACAAACCAGAACCAAATCCAGCAATACAATAAAAATGATATAATCTTCCTATTTTGAGGTCAGCTGATTAGCAACCTTCATTCCAACTGCTATTTTAATTTCCCTTTGCCATGTACTACAGTCACAAATTCTGGGGAATTGAACATAGATTGCTTTGGAGGGCCATAATTTTGCCCTGCCGCATACATCTCAACCAGGCTGTGTTTATTCCAAGGATGCAAAGCTGTTTAACATTAAAAAAATCAATCAATGTAGTTCACCACATTAACAATAAAAGAAGAAAGTCACATAATTATAATAGATGTAGGAAAAAATTATAGAATCAACATTATTTTTTAAAAATCTTAGCAAATTAGTAATATATAGGAACATCCTTAATCTATTAAAAGGTGTCTACAATGGAGAACAGATTTGTGGTTGCCAAAGGGGAGGGAGATGGGGGAGAAAGGGACTGGGTGTTTGGGGTTAGCACATGTTAACTATTATATATAGAATAGATAAACAGCAGAGTCCTACTGTATAGCACAGGGAACTGTCTTCAATATTCTGTGATAAACCATAATGGAAAAGAATTTTTAAAAGAATGTATATATAATATAATAATATAAATAACTGAATCACTGTGCTGTCTAGCAGAAATTAACACAACATTTTAAATTAACTATACTTCAAGGAAAAAAAAAGTGTCTACAAGGCAAAGCAACAATAACAACAAAAACCCTATATCAGGCATCTTGTGAAATATTGAAGGCTCTCCCTTTTGGTTTAGGAAAAAGACAATAATACTCTATTTCACATTGTATTAAAGGTTCTATAGGCTTCCCTGGTGGCGCAGTGGTTGAGAGTCCACCTGCCGATGCGGGGGACACGGGTTCGTGCCCTGGTCTGGGAGGATCCCACATGCCGCGGAGCGGCTGGGCCCGTGGGCCATGGCCGCTGGGCCTGCGTGTCCAGAGCCTGTGCTCCAAAATGGGAGAGGCCACAGCAGTGAGAGGCCCACGTACCGCAAAAAAAAAAAAAAAAAAAAAAAGGTTCTAGCTAATGCAATATGGGAAAAAAAGGAAGAAAAAAATAAAATTAAAAATAATGAACATTAGAAAGGAGGAAATAATCATTAATCATATAGATTGTATACATTTTAAAAATTCAAAATAATTTTAGGTAGGTTAGTGGAGATTAGGAAAGTCTCTGGATATGCAGTCAATATTCAAAAATTAACTTTTTTTCTATATATACAATAAAGAGAAAACAAAATATGCCATTTCTAGTATTGTAAAAAAAATCGTATACATACAAATGAATCTAACAAAGGATGTATGACTTCTATTCTGAAAATTATAAAACATTATTAAGAAACATTCTAAAAACCTGAAATAATTGGAGGGATACACTATATTCATGGATAGGAATATGCAGTGTTGTACAGATATCCCTACTTCCCAATACGATCTATAAATTTAGTATAGTTCTGGTCACATTCCCAATAGGTGTGTTTGTGTTTGTGTGTATAACCTGATAATCTGATTCTAAAATTCACATGGAAGTACAAAGGGCCAAGAATAAACAGCATTTTTGAAGAACAAGGTAGGAGGACTTACCCTATTCGATATCAAGACTTACTGTAAAGCTCCACTAAGATTAGCTCTAGACTCAAAATGGATTTAAAAATACATAGAAACTTGGTTTATGACAAAAGCGCCACTGTAGAGCAATAGGGAAAGAACAGTCTTTTCAGTGAATGGTGTTGAAATAATATGTAAGAAACTTGACTGCTACCTAACACCATTCACAAAAATTAATTCCATGTCAATTATAGATTAAAAGTGCAAGGCAAAACAGCAAAGCTAAGAGATAATATCATACTTATGATCTTAGTGTATAAAATTATTTAAAAACCTATGCTTTCATACTAAACCTAAAACAAAAAGATTGATAAATTCCATCACTTTTTCATAAAAGACATCAAGAGAATGAAATAGCAAGTGACACAAGAGAAGATGTTTTCATCATATATAACCTTTAAATGACTCATATCCAGTGTTCCTACAAATCAACCCTAACACAACAAATGGTAAATAGAAGGTGGGCAAGAGCATTGACTAGGCACTTCTCAGATGAGAAAAATCCAAAAGATAAACACATGAAAAGGTGCATAAACTCTCAGTAACTGGGGAAAACATAAAACTGCAGTAAGTTATCACAATTTACCTACAAGAATTGCTAGATTTTGAAAAACTGACAGTACTGAGTGTTGTGAGGATGTGGAGCAGCAGCAGCCTCTTACACTACTGAAAGGAGTATACATTGGTACAGTCGCTCTTGAAACAGTTTGACATCATCTTCTAAAGTTCAAGCTGTGCATATCCTTAACCAAGCTATTCTCTTAAGTATATTTCCAACAGAAATGTGTAGAGTAAGACACATTTGTAAGACTTGTACATGAATGTTCATGGTACTGTTATTCATAATAGCCTCAAACTGGAAACACTCATGTATATAATAGCAACATTAAATGTGTAAATAAATTGTGGTGTAGTTATACAGTGGAATATCTTACAGCATTGAAAATGAACATCCTACGGTTACACAAAGCAACATGGATGAATGTTACTAATATGTTGACTGTAAAGGGTAAGACACAAAATAATAATACATATCATATGGTTCTATTCACATAAACTTCAAAAAGCAATAAAAACAAAACTACAGTGTTTAGAGTTATCTGCTTAAGGTGTAAAAGTATAAAGAAAAACAAGGAAATGTGTATTGTAAGAGTCAGAGTAATGGTTGCCTTTGGGGAGAAAGGAAGCGAGGGTGACTGGGGAGGAGACCAAAGTGGGACGGTTCTGGGGTTTTTATTTCTTATGTTAGCTTGCTAGGTGCTTAAATCATTGAGCTGTACAATTTTGTATACTTTTTTTCATCTTTCATGTTGTACAATTGTAAAAAGGTTTAAAATTATAGAGAGAATGCTGAGCAAACAGATCGGAGAGGACAGATTTCATGTAAAAGTTTGTTTTTAAAGAATGGTGATGAGTAACACTTAAATGCAATGAGATTTATCCAAAACTTTCCATTTGGTAGTGATTAAAGCTCAGTAAATACTAAATGCCTTCCTTCAGTAAACATTGTTTACCAGTAGGTAAGTACAGGCAGTCCTCACTTTGTATGGTAGTGTGGGACCAAAAAGAAAAAAAGATGACCATACAAGATAAAACTGTACAAAATGATCTTAATAATCAGTGGGAAAAAATAACAGTTGTTCCATAATCTTTAAAAATTTTTGTCAAAACATTAAAAATTCTTCTATGTTGGTTATAAATATATAGGGAAATGAAAAAATAGTAAAGCTAATATTAATTTAGTACAATGTAATATGAAACATTAGGAACAATTAGAATTATAGTACTTTATTTCTTTGTAAAAAACTTAACCAAGAGTAGTTTGAACAGTGCTTTGCCTTCTCCTTGTATAACTTAGAAAAACAGAGCTAGTAGAGTAAGCATCTTTTCTGTGCCATGGCAAATTTTCTTACTCTGTTCTGCTAAATTTGGATCAGCTTCCAGCACTTTATCCTTTGCACTTTCAGTGTCATGAAATATCTCCAAGAATTCCTTTATTGTGAAGTTTTTTGCTGTTGTCACTTCTTCTGGGACATCTTCCTTTTTGTCACAACTACTTTCCTCATTTACATCAATAATTTCACCTTCACTAAATTCCTCTGACTGCATATCTGTGTCTCTCAAACAGTGGCAGTGACAACATTCCTGCAATCAGCTGTTTTTTCTGTTACTCCACTTATATTCAATTTGAATTTCACTCCAGTGTCATCATTTTTCCTTTCTGTGCCACACTTTTATCTTTGTTGGCCAGTTCCCTCTTTCAGTTACCATTTTGTAAAATTTCGTATGAGTTCATCACTGGGAGGCAAGAAGGTAAACCAGCTACATGCTTTGCTATCTGTAGGCGAACTGAGTAACAGATGAGAAGTGACCTATCACCAACAAACTTTGAAAAGAAGTGATGCAATTGGTCACTGAAATGACGTGCATCTCTTATTAACATAGTGACCTGTGAACTGAAGTGCCAGCAAAGAAGTTCATATTTATGTAGTTACTCACACTTAGTATACTGTGGTAAGTGAAGTTGGAACCATGTTGTTGGGGGACTGGTATTTAACTAAATTGTGGAAGCTGAAATTTGTGCATATGGGAAGCCTGGGAAGTGAGGACTGACTGTAATTCAAAGAAGGTTGAACCATTTGATCAATTAAATAAATATTTGGTTAGTTTTGATTAGATTGAGGATGTAAGGCTACTTGGACTATCTGATTTCTGAGCTATTGAATGCCTGATACATTTTATGTGGAAGTGTAATTTTGATACTACTCTTGCAGTTTCTTTAATCCTTTTAGGTACTTCCTTACAGAGGACCTTTCATACTAACTCTCTAGAACAAAACCCCTAGTTGTAGTAAGTAAAATCAGTGGTTTTAAGAGAATAATAGTGATGATGATTATGAATTCACCATGAAGCAATTGACATTGAAAGTAAGTTTTTAAAAAAAATATTTTACATAATGCTGACATTCTAATAATTGAAGATAAAAATGGTTAACAAATCAACTTTGATTCATGTAGTCCGGTGACTCCATTTTCACCATCTTCATACTAGCAAATATTTTATTATTAAATGAAAAAGATAAGGTCTCATTCTGTGTTGGTCGAAACTGATAAGTGTTAATTTATTGTTTGATTTCCTACAGGTGAACTGGCTTAGAGGTTGATCTCAAGATGCCATTAGTGAAAAGAAACATCGATCCTAGGCACTTGTGCCACACAGCACTGCCTAGAGGAATTAAGAATGAACTGGAATGTGTAACCAATATTTCCTTGGCAAATATAATTAGACAACTAAGTAGCCTAAGTAAGTATTTTTACATCAATTAAAAATATTACTCGCGGGCTTCCCTGGTGGTGCAGTGGTTGAGAGTCCGCCTGCCGATGCAGGGGACATGGGTTCATGCCCCGGTCCAGGAGGATCCCACATGCCGCGGAGCGGCTGGGCCCGTGAGCCATGGCCGCTGAGCCTGCGCGTCTGGAGCCTGTGCTCCGCAACAGGAGAGGCCACAGCACTGAGAGGCCTGCGTACCACAAAAAAATATTACTCGCAAACCAGAATGTTATGCTTTAGGGTATTAAGACGATATTCTTGTGATTAATTGGGGGGGGGGATAGTTGATGAGAAGAGTACAGAGTTATCTTGAAAAATGTAGTCATTTTAAGTAAAATTAATGCGTTTTAGAATCATTTCTTCTTCCCCTGCATGTTTCCTCTGGGAAAGGGAAATAAGGATAGAATCTTTAGGAACAGAATCACATGATGGTTAAGAAAGAATGAGATTGTTTTTAAAATATAATTCAGTCTGTAAAAGGTGGTGCTCAAGTTGTACTTTTGCTTGCTTGTTATCGCTATTTACTTTTTTAGAGGCTTAAACTATTTGTGTTTTGGGATGCTAGTATCTCTCTCTTTATATACATACATACATACATATATATATATATATATCTTATTAGCATAGGAAAATATTTTTATGTTACAAATATCTAAAAGTGAAAGATGTGGAATAGTAACTAACTAGTCAGAGGATTAGGTTAGTCAGGTGACTAACCTTTCTTTTTATAATTGACTACTTAGCACAAGGTAAAAAGATGTTGTTAATCTGATTTGTTTCAAGTGAGAGCATTTGGACATACACATGTAGTCAGAGCAACATAGAAAGTTATATTTGAATATTCTTGGTTAGAGCACTAAATTTCTACATTGCCTATGAAATAGTTGTAAGAGTAAATTAAAAGACTGTTTCTTTGAATTTAAGTGTATTCGTTGTCCCATTTGGTGGGTTTTTTTTTTCAGGTTAGTTATCAGCAGTGAATCACTAACATATTGTTTACTTGTTTCTTCCTTGAGAAATTCAATATAAAGTGTACTTTTGAAACAAGTCAAAAGAAAAGGCCTAGAAAGTACATTAATATATGATTATCCATATTGTTTAAAGTCATTTGCTAGCACTAATCGGTTTTATGATCTGTCAGATTCTATTAACATAACATAACTTCATATAAAATGTATATATTCTATATGTATATGGGTACATCAGCTTGTTAATATTAAAATAACATGTTAAGAGCATAGAAATGACATTAATAAATTTGGTTAAAATATTTCTTTAAATTAAAATGAATATTAGATCTAATATAAACAACTTGTTTTAGGTATATTTTCAATATAGAATTTAGAACTAATGTGTGTCAGTTTTGCAGTACTAACCTGTTTCTAACATAACCTGAAGGTGAAAATTTAAGGAATTTTCAAGTTTGATACAGAAAGTCCATATAAGCAACATCTGTCAGCAAGCACATGGTCTTGTTGTAGCCAGACTGAAAATAGAAATACATTGTAAAGATATAACTAAATTAGGTTTTGGGTACTTCAAACTTGGAATCAGAGACTATAGAGGCATTTTCTAAGCAGTTTGTAGAGATTCAAAAAAAGAAAAAAGAGAAAAAGCATAAAATATTGTAGCAAGGTGTAACAATAGTTTACCACTCCAGAATTAAGCTCTCTGGCAGCTTTCCCATGTGACATAGTTGAGAACCTGGAATTAAATTTAAAAGGCCTCTAGATAGCCAGAATAAACAAGCCCAAGCACTAAAGACCATGCACATAAAATAACCAGTTGATCCCTCTCCCAACTTGTTTACTGTTACTTTGATAATTCAGACAGGGTTTATGATGTGGTTTCCAAACATTAATGTTTCAGAGCATTAAAAGAGGAGATACGGGGGGCGGGGGGAGATAATAGAAGCAGGCAGTACTGAAGCCAACCAAAAGATGTAGTTTATAGCAAAGGAAGCAGTGACATAAGGGAAAAAGCAACAAAAACTGGAAAGAGGCCATTTAATGTAAAAGCAAATATTCTTATACATTTCAAAGCTGTTGTTTCTCATAATCAATTCATGACTATAAGTCCTCAATAAAAGGATAAATTATGTTTAATTTTTATTTAAGAAGATAGGGAAGCTTAGAGTAGATTTTACATTAGTTTCCATCCAAAATAGTTAAAATAATAATTAATGCATTAAATAATTTCTGAATTACTTAGAAAACTAGGCTATTCAGAATGGTTCTAGGTAATTCCAATTTTCACTTTGGTACAATTCCTAGCACCAAAAATGCTATTGCACACAGCAGTGAAGGTCAACTCCAGAGCTCAGCATTGCTTGGGGTTGCACATCGTCCTGACCTCTTCCTTGCAAAAATATGCATCTGGTTCAGTTGTTTTTCCTAGCGGAACACAATTCTGTTTTATAATAGATAATTACTGAACACATAGAATTCACTTTATTTAAATTTCTTCTGCTATACCAAAAGTTTCCCCATTTTATTGCCATCTTATTTAACAACCATTGGGACTCTAATTACCTGAGAGATCTTTTACATTTTCTCTTCCCAAGGCCTTTCTCTTATTGAATATGGTCATTTCATACTACCAAGATGAGCAGATAGAGCCTACTTCTTGTTCTCAATCATAGAAAATTTGACAGATAGATAAGAAAGTAGATGGGTAAGAGGGTGGATAAATAGATTGGCTCTATAAGACTAATTAGATAATAGATAGACAATGGACAGATAACATTGAATATTTTGCTGTGTGATAAAGGTACATGTTTCTTGTCCGTAAAGAACATACCCCATTTAGTTGAAGAGTCTAATATTATGAATTCTGTGAGTTTCAAACAGTGGGAGAATGTATATAATTAAAATCAGGAGTTTTAGATTATAGGAACTGAGAAAAGAGATAGGCATAGGAGAAGTCATTAGAGGAGGCTTGCTGAATGAAATATGAATTGAATTGGGCCTTTAAGGAACAAAAGAATTTGGAAACTGGAGATGAATGAAGAAGGAAGGCATTTCAACTTGTATGTAGAAGTAGGCAGATGAATGGAGGCAAAAATAAATATATGAGGGGGATTAAAGGGACAAATGATATTAGACATGTAAGGTGGAACTTGATTATGGAGGACAGTGTTAGCTGAGAGGATTTAGATTTTAACATGAGAGGTAATGAGACCTCATAGATTCTTGAGTAGAGACATAGTATAATAAATGTAAGGTTAGTTGAAATTCAGATCATACACAATTAGTTTTACGTTGTGAACTTTATTCCTTTCACCTGTCTCTGGGAGGGAAGGAGGAGGTAGATGTGGAAAGTAAGAAGGAATATGAAAAGAGAACAGATGGGGGTGTTTATCTTATCCACTGCAGTGCTTTGGCACTTAAACCTGAGGTGGGGAAAATGTAAACGCTTTTTTAAAAATCTGTTTAAAAAAAAAATCTGTGGGCCCTCTTTCCAGAAAAATGCAAATGCATTAAAAATCTGCATATAATTTCAGGTGGTATACAGACTATAACTTAAAGATCCGTGTATTAAACTAAGTTCTTTTAGGTTTAAAATTGTCTCTTCCATCTCTGTATCCCTAACATTTGATGAATAAATGTATGGGATGCTTCCCTTATCTGCCAGAGAAACTCTGTGTCTCTGGAAGTGTCTCTAATACCATCCCACACCCAAACGTTTAGATGCTTCTTTCTCTGTGCTCTGTGACTTTTACGTCGTTTTATAGTAAGAGCTGCCTGTTGTTGAGCCCCTATCCTGTATCAGTTACTCTACAATTGCGCCCCATCCTCTCCTTCTTTTTCCTCCTTTTCTTATAACTTCTTTGAAGGAGATATTTTTATTCCTATTTTATGGGTGAGGAAATTGATCCCAAGGCCTCAAAGTGAACGGAACAAAGATTTGGACTTATTTATTAAATTGGTTTTCATGTTTATTTAAATGTCTGTTTCTCCCTCTGTTCAAAACCCGTCAGTGGCAGAGAACTTCTTCCAGTCATTTTTATATCTCCAGGATCTGGTACACTGTCTGGCACATAAGACATTCCCAGTCATTTTGGTTTAAAGAATATATGTGAGTGAATGAATATATATAAAATTATCCTTTTTCTCTTAATTTATTATAGAGAGATTAAAGTTATGATTTTTTTCCTAAAGATTATAATATCTTCTAGGACAGGTATTTTATGTTTTATTTCTTGGTGTCTTCAGTAAGAAATACACCTACCAGGCACAGGGTGAGCCCTCAGTAAACCTTTGTTGATTTAACTGATAATATATTGAAGTGCTTTGGAAAAAAGACAGCCATTGTTCAAATGTAAACTGGTGAGATTAATGAATTCATTCTATAAGTATTTAGTACCCTGTTACAGGACTCTATAGAGTTTACTGTTGAGCTACATTTAACCTAGACAGTACGCTTGGGTCTAAAATATCTTGATTTAGGAAGACCATCAATTTTTTTTATTCAAAGGTACAGATAGTGATTGACTTATCTTTATATTGTGAGCATTTATTTATATGTTCTAAATACACTTGAACATTTTAAAATTATAGGTCATCTAAAACTTCTCCCTGGCTTATTTACTAGATAGAAATTTTTATTTCTCCTTTTAGAATGGGATTATTTTGGCTTATTCTTTACAGTAATGGAAATTTACATGACTAGAGGAATTCAGTGATTTTAGATTTATGATTTTTTAAGAAACTAGAATGAGAGAAAATGTAAAATATCTCTCATAAATTTTCAGAATCTGTATTTTGGGTGTACCTGAGATTAGGTCATCTACTAGGTTTATGAAATATCTTGGATTCTGCCACTTGGCCTGAAATTCAGTTCTAGTGTAGAGTCTCTTTATGACTGCTGAATTGGGATTAAGAGATGTATTATTTATGTGTACTTTACATTATAACCTCTCTAACCCTCAACGGGTGTGTAGATAGAGATAAAGCAGGAGAGTATTTCCTTAGCCACAAGTCACCTACCAGGAAGTGGTAGAGCTAGTATCTAAAACTGTATTTCCCAGGGTTTGTGTTTTCTTCTCACTCTGTCACAGTTGGATTACTTTAGGCTAGGGTTTAAAATTTAAACTACTTTCAAGTAAATACCAAATTCATTGGGGCAGCGTTTTTGTTTTGTTTTTTTTTTTTGCGGTACGCGGGCCTCTCACTGTTGTGGCCTCTCCCATTGCGGAGCACAGACTCCTGACGCACAGGCCCAGCGGCCATGGCTCACGGGCCCAGCCACTCCGCAGCATGTGGGATCTTCCCGGACCGGGGCATGAACCCGCATCCCCTGCATCGGCAGGTGGACTCTCAACCACTGTGCCACCAGTGAAGCCCGGGGCAGCGTTTTTAAATGTTAAATTGTTTGATATTTATCTCGGATAACATTAAATTTTATGGTATATGCTTCATTTTTGCTTAGGTAAATATGCTGAAGATATATTTGGAGAATTATTCAATGAGGCACATAGTTTTTCCTTCAGAGTTAACTCATTACAAGAACGTGTGGACCGTTTATCTGTTAGTGTTACACAGCTTGATCCTAAAGAAGAAGAATGTAAGTTTATTCATATTATATTTTCTTTCACATGTATGTTTTTGGTTAGGTGGGATGAGTGATATATTTAAGAACACTATTATACATGAATTTATTTTAAAAAAACTGGGAGAAATGTGCTTCAATTAATCAAAGAAACATACACACACATACACACAAACACACAAAACATGAATTTACTACACCTTGGGGGGAGGGGGGAGACCCTCAAGATGGCAGAGGAGTAAGACGTGGAGATCACCTTCTTCTCCACAAATACATCGGAAATACATCTACATGTGGAACAATTCCTACAGAACACCTACTGAACGCTGGCAGAAGACCTCAGACCTCCCAAAAGGCAAGAAACTCCCCACGTACCTGGGTAGGGCAAAAGAAAAAAGAAAAAACAGACAAAAGAATAGGGATGGGATCTGCCCCTCTGGGAGGGAGCTGTGAAGGAGGCAAAGTTTCCACACACTAGGAAGCCCCTTCTCTGAAGGAGATGGGGGGGACGGGGCGGGTGAAGCTTCGGAGCCACGGAGGAGAGCGCAGCAACAGGGGTGCAGAGGGCAAAGCGGAGAGATTCCTGTACAGAGGATCGGTGCCAACCAGCACTCACCAGCCTGAGAGGCTTGTCTGCTCATCCGCCGGGACAGGCGGGGGCTGGGAGCTGAGGTTCAGGCTTTGGAAGTCAGATCCGAGTGAGAGGACTGGGGTCGGCTGTGTGAACACAGCCTGAAGGGGCTAGTGCGCCACGTCCAGCCAGGAGGGAGTCCGGGAAAAAGTCTGGAGCTGCCAAAGAGGCAAGAGACCATTGTTTCGGGTTGTGCGAGGAGAGGGGATTCAGAGCACCGCCTAAACGAGCTCCAGAGAGGGGCGCGAGCTGAGGCTATCAGTATGGACACCAGAGATGGGCATGAGACACTAAGGCTGCTGCTGCAGCCACCAAGAAGCCTGCGTACAAGCACAGGTCACTATCCACACCTCCCCTCCCAGGAGCCTCTGCAGCCTGCCACTGCCAGGGTCCCGTGATCCAGGGACAACTTCCCTGGGAGAACACACAGCATGCTCAAGCTGTTGCAATGTCATGCTACCCTCTGCTGCCGCAGGCTCGCCCTGCATTCCGTAGCCCTCCCTCCCAACGGCCTGAGTGAGCCACAGTCCCTTAATCAGCTGCTCTTTTAACCCCATGCTGTCTGTGTGGGGAACAGATGCCCTCAGGTGACCTACACGCAGAGGCAGGTCCAAATCCAAAGCTAAACCCCAGGAGCTGTGCAAACAAAGAAGAGAAAGGGAAATCTCTCCCAGCAGCCTCAGGAGCAGCAGATTAAATCTCCACACTCAACTTGACATACCCTGAATCTGTGGAATACTGGAACAGACAACGAATCATCCCAAAATTGAGGCAGTGGACTTTGGGAGGAACTATAGACTTGGGGTTTGCTTTCTGCATCTAATTTGTTTCTGGTTTTATGTTTATCTCAGTTTAGTATTTAGAGCTTATTAACATTGGTAGATTTGTTTATTGATTTGGTTGCTCTCTTCCTCTTTTTTTCTAATATATATATATTTTTTTCCTTTTTTTCTGAGTGTGTATGTCTATGCTTCTTTGTGTGATTTTGTCTGTATAGCTTTGCTTTTACCATTTGTCCTAGGGTTCTGTCCATTTTTTGTTTGTTTTTGTCATATAGTTTTTAGCACTTATCATTGGTAGATTTGTTTTTTGGTTTGGTTGCTCTGTTTTTCTTTCTATTTTGTTTTTTCTTTTTTTATTACTTTTTTTGTTTTGTTTTGTTTTTGCGGTACACGGGCCTCTCACTGCTGTGGCCTCTCCCGTTGCAGAGCACAGGCTCCAGACGTGCAGGCTCAGCGGCCATGGCTCACGGGCCCAGCCGCTTCGCAGCATGTAGGATCTTCCCAGACCAGGGCACAAACCCGCATCCCCTGCATTGGCAGGCGGACTCTCAACCACTGCGCCACCAGGGAAACCCTACATTTTTATTTTTAATAATAATTTTTTAATTTTAATAACTTTATTTTATTTTTATTTTTTCTTTATTTCTTTTTTTTTTCTCCCTTTTATTCTGAGCCGTGTGGCTGACAGGATCTTGATGCTCCAGCTGGGTGTCAGGCTTGAGCCTCTGAGGTGGGAGAGTCGAGTACAGGACATTGGTCCACCAGAGACCTCCCAGCCCCATGTAATATCAGTGAAAGTTCTCCCAGAGATCTCCATCTCAATGCTAAGACCCAGCTCCACTCAACAATCAGCAGGCTACAGTGCTGGGCACCCTACGCCAAACAACTAGCAAGACAGGAACGCAACCCCACCCATTAGCAGAGAGGCTGCCTAAAATCATAATAAGGCCACAGACACCCCAAAACACACCAACGGACTCAGTCCTGCCCACCAGAAAGGCAAGATCCAGCCTCATCCACCAGAACACAGGCACCAGTCCTCCCCCACCAAGAAGCCTACACAGCCCACTAAACCCACCTTACCCACTGGGGGCAGACACCAAAAATAACAGGAACTACGAACCTGCAGTCTGTGAAAAGGAGACCCCAAACACAGTAAGTTAAGCAAAATGGGAAGGCAGACAAATACACAGCAGATGAAGGAGCAAAGTAAAAAGTCACCAGACCAAACAAATGAAGAGGAAATAGGCAGTCTACCTGAAAAAGAATGCACAGTAATGAGAGTAAAGATGATCAAAAATCTTGGAAATAGAATGGAGAAAATGCAAGAAACGTTTAACAAGGACCTGGAAGAACTAAAGAGCAAACAAACAATGATGAGCAACACAATAAATGAATTAAAAATTCTCTAGAAGGAATCAATAGCAGAATAACTGAGGCAGAAGAACGGATAAGTGACCTGGAAGACAAAATAGTGGAAATAACTACCACAGAGCAGAATAAAGAAAAAGAATGAAAAGAATTGAGGACAGTCTCAGAGACCTCTGGGACAACATTAAACGCACCAAGATTCGAATTATAAGGGTCCCAGAAGAAGAAGAGAAAAAGAGACTGAGAAAATATTTGAAGAGATTATAGTTGCAAACTTCCCTGACATGGGAAAGGTAATAGTCAAGTCCAGGAAGTGCAGAGAGTCCCATACAGGATAAATCCAAGGAGAAACATGCCAAGACACATATTAATCAAACTATTAAAAATTAAATACAAAGAAAAAATATTAAAAGCAGCAAAGGAGAAGCAACAAGTAACATATAAGGGAATCCCCATAAGGTTAACAGCTGATCTTTCAGCAGGAACTCTACAAGCCAGAAGGGAGTGACAGGACATATTTAAAGTGATGAAAGGGAAAAACCTACAATGAAGATTACCCATCAAGGATCTCATTCAGATTCGACAGAGAAATTAAAACCATTACAGACAAGCAAAATCTAAGAGAATTCAGCACGACCAAACCACCTTTACAACAAATGCTAAAGGAGCTTCTTTAGGCAATAAACACAAGAGAAGGAAAAGACCAACAATACAAACCCAAAACAATTAACAAAATGGTAATAGGAACATAGATATAGATAACTATATTAAATGTAAATGGATTTAATGCTCCAACCAAAAGACATAGACTGGCTGAGTGGATATAAAAACAAGACCCATATTTATGCTGTCTACAAGAAGCCTACTTCAGACCTAGGGACACATACAGACTGAAAGTGAGGGGATGGAAAAAGATATTCTATGCAAATGGAAATCAAAAGAAAGCTGGAGTAGCAATTCTCATATCAGACAAAATAGACTTTAAAACATAAACTATTACAAGAGACAAAGAAGGACACTACATAATGATCAAGGGATCAATCCAAGAAGATATAACAATTGTAAATATTTATGCACCCAACATAGGAGCACCTCAATACATAAGGCAAATACTAACAGCCATAAAAGGGGAAATCGACACTAACACAATAAAAGTGGGAGACTTTAACACCCCACTTTCACCAATGGACAGGTCATCCAAAATGAAAATAAATAAGGAAACCCAAGCCTTAAATGACACACTAGACCAGTAGGACTTAACTGATATTTATAGGACATTCCATCCAAAAACAACAAAATACACTTTCTTCTCAAGTACTCATGGAACATTCTCCAGGATAGATCATATCTTGGGTCACAAATCAAGCCTTGGTAAATTTAAGAAAATTGAAATCAAGTATCTTTTACAACCACAATGCTATGAAACTAGATATCAATTACAGGAAAAAAAACTGTAAAACATACAAACACATGGAGGCTAAACAATATGCTGCTAAATAACCAAGAGATCTCTGAAAAATCAAAGAGGAAATCAAAAAATACCTAGAAACAAATGACAGTGAAAACACGATGACCCAAAACCTATGGGATGCAGAAAAAGCAGTTTTAAGAGGGAAGTTTATAGCAATACAGTCCTATCTCAAGAAACAAGAAAAATCTCAAATGAACAACCTAACCTTACACCTAAAGCAATCAGAAAAAGAAGAGCAGAAAAACCCCAAAGTTAGCAGAAGGAAAGAAATCATAAAGATCAGATCAGAAATAAATGAAAAAGAAATGAAGGAAACAATAGCAAAGATCAATAAAACTAAAAGCTGGTTCTTTGAGAAGGTAAAGAAAATTGATAAACCATTAGCCAGACTCATCAAGAAAAAAAGGGAGAAGACTCAGATCAACAGAATTAGAAATGAAAAAGGAGAAGTAACAACTGACACTACAGAAATACAAGGGATCATGAGAGATTACTACAAGCAACTATATGTCAAGAAAATGGACAACCTGAAAGAAATGGACAAATTCTTAGAAATGCACAACTTGCCTAGACTGAACCAGGAAGAAATAGAAAATATGAACAGATCAATCACAAGCACTGAAATTGAAACTGTGATTAAAAATCTTCCAACAAACAGAGCTACCCTGGTGGCGCAGTGGTTGAGAGTTCGCCTGCCGATGCAGGGGAAACGGGTTCGTGCCCTGGTCCGGGAAGATCCCACATGCCGCGGAGGGGCTCGGCCTGTGAGCCATGGCCGCTGAGCCTGTGCGTCCAGAGCCTGTGCTCCTCAACGGGAGAGGCCGCAACAGTGAGACACCCGCATACCGCAAAAAAAAAAAAAAAAAAAATCTTCCAACAAACAAAAGCCCAGGACCAGATGGCTTCACAGGCGAATTCTATCAAACATTTAGAGAAGAGCTAACACCTATCCTTCTCAAACCCTTCCAAAATATAGCAGAGGGAGGAACACTCCCAAACTCAATCTATGAGGCCACAATCACCCTGATACCAAAACCAGACAAAGATGGCACAAAAAAAGAAAACTACAGGCCAATATCACTGATGAACATAGATTCAAAAATTCTCAACAAAATACCAGCAAACAGAATCCAACAGCACATTAAAAGGATCTTACACCATGATCAAGTGGGGTTTATCCCAGGAATGCAAGGATTCTTCAATATACGCAAATCAATCAATGTGATACGCCATAGTAACAAATTGAAGGAGAAAAACCATATGATCATCTCAATAGCTGCAGAAAAAGCTTTTGACAAAGTTGAACACCCATTTATGATAAAACTCCAGGAAGTATGCATAGAGGGAACTTACCTCAACATAATCAAGGCCATATATGACAAACCCAAAGCCAACATCGTTCTCAGTGGTGAAAAACTGAAACCATTTTCTCTAAGATCAGGAACAATGCAAAGGTTGCCCACTCTCACCACTGTTATTCACCATAGTTTTGGAAGTTTTAGCCACAGCAATCAGAGAAGAAAAAGAAATAAAAGGAATCCAATTCGGAAAAGAAGAAGTAAAGCTGTCACTGTTTGCAGATGACATGATTCTATACATAGAGAATCCTAAAGATGCTACCAGAAAACCACTAGAACTAATCAATAAATTTGGGAAAGTAGCAGGATACAAAATTAATGCACAGAAATCTCTGTCATTCCTATACACTAATGATGAAAAGTCTGAAAGAGAAATTAAGGAAACACTCCCATTTACCATTGCAATAAAAAGAAGAAAATACCTAGGAATAAACCTACCTAAGGAGACAAAAGACCTGTATGCAGAAAACTATAAGACACTGATGAAAGAAATTAAAGAAGATACAAACAGATTGAGAGATATACCATGTTCTTAGATTGGAAGAATCAACATTGTGAAAATGACTATAATACCCAAAGCAATCTACAGATTCAGTGCAATCCCTATCGAACTACCACTGGCATTTTTCACAGAACTGGAACAAAAAATTTCACAATTTGTATGGAAACACGAAAGACCCCGAACAGCTAAAGCAATCTTGAGAAAGAAAAACGGAGCTGGGGGAATCAGGCTCCCTTACTTCAAACTATACTACAAAGCTGCAGTAATGAAGACAGTATGGTACTGGCACAAAAACAGAATTATAGATCAGTGGAATAGGATAGAAAGCCCAGAGATAAACCCATGCACATATAATCACCTTATGTTTGATAAAGGAGGCTAGACTATACAATGGAGAAAGACAGTCTCTTCAATAAGTGGTACTGGGAAAACTGGACAGCTACATGTAAAAGAATGAAATTAGAATGCTCCCTAACACCATACACAAAAATAAACTCAAAATGGTTAAAGACCTAAATGTAAGGCCAGACACTATAAAACTCTTAGGGGAAAACATAGGCAAAACACTCTATGACATAAATCACAGCAAGATTCTTTTGACCCACCTCCTAAAGAAATGGAAATAAAAACAAAAATAAACAAATGAGACCTAATGAAACTTCAAAGCTTTTGCACAGCAAAGGAAACCATAAACAAGGCGAAAAGACAACCTTCAGAATGGGAGAAAATATTTGCAAATGAAGCAACTGGCACAGGATTAATCTCCAATATATACAAGTAGCTCATGCAACTCAATATCAAAAAAATAACCGAATCCAAAAATGGGCAGAAGACCTAAATAGACATTTCTCCAAAGAAGATATAGATTGCCAACAAACACATGAAAGTATGCTCAACATCACTAATCATTAAAGAAATGCAAATCAAAACTACAACGAGGTATAACCTCACACCAGTCAAAATGGCCATCATCAAAAAATCTAGAAACAATAAATGCTGGAGAGGGAGGGTGTGGAGAAAAGGGAACCCTCTTGCACTCTTGGTGGGAATGTAAAGTGATACAGCTGCTATGGAAAACAGTATGGAGGTTCCTTAGAAAACTAAAAGTAGAACTACCATACGACCCAGCAATCCCAATACTGGGCACATACCCTGAGAAAACCATAATTGAAAAAGAGTCATGTACCACAGTGTTCATTGCAGCTCTATTTACAGTAGCCAGGACATGGAATCAACCTAAGTGTCCATCAACAGATGAATGGATAAAGAAGATGTGGCACATATATACAATGGAATATTACTCAGCCATAAAAAGAAACGAAACTGAGTTATTTGTAGTGAGGTGAATGGACATAAAGACTGTTACACAGAGTGAAGTAATTCAGAAAGAGAAAAATACCATATGCTTACACATATATATGGAATCCTAAAAAAAAAAAAATGGTTCTGAAG
This sequence comes from Hyperoodon ampullatus, assembly GCF_949752795.1. Lineage (NCBI taxonomy): Eukaryota > Metazoa > Chordata > Mammalia > Artiodactyla > Ziphiidae > Hyperoodon > Hyperoodon ampullatus. The sequence goes on along the minus strand of NC_136925.1, from coordinate 40,674,229 downwards.
AACCTAGGGGCATGACAGGAATAATGACACAGATGTAGAGAATGGGCATGAGGACATGGGGAGGCTGAAGGGTAACCTGGGATGAAATGAGAGAGTGGCATGGACATATATACACTACCAAATGTAAAACAGATAGCTAGTGGGAAGCAGCCGCATAGCACAGGGAGATCAGCTCAGTGCTTTGTGTCCACCTAGAGGGGTGGGATAGGGAGGGTGGGAGGGAGATGCAAGAGGGAGGAGATATGGGGATATTTGTATATGTATAGCTGATTCACTTTGTTATACAGCAGAAACTAACACACCACTGTAAAGCAATTATACTCCAATAGTGATGTTAAAAAAAAAAAAAGGAATTTACTACACAACTTTTTTACCCACAACCTTTGTTTTACATGTTGTAATAGATTGGTGGCTTATGTATAAATGCCATTAGCTTGAGTCTCCTGGGTTTTCTACTCTTTTTTTCCTTTTTTATCTCTTCTTTTTGTATATTAAATAGCTCTTCATTTTTTGACATAAGATTTTTTTGGCCAGACTCTTCCTCTATTTTCTTTGTCTTTTCTCCCTTATAATTTGTTTGTATACATTTGTCTTAGAAATAAAAATTATTTGAAAATTACCTGAAATTCTTAGGTTTGATTGTTTAAGAATGCAATTCCTTGTAATATGCTTTTGTGTGTGCATGTTGCTAAACTGCTAGAATCTGATCTCGTTCTTTAAATGTTACTTCCCAATTTAAATGAACGTTTCCAAAAAAAAAAAGTTCCCAAATTGCCAGTATATAGGACAAAAGTGTTCTATGCTGAGATAGGGATATTATGTTAAGAAAACCATATTACAGGCTAAAATAATGGTAGAAAGTTTAGTGGTAAAACATTTCATGCCTTGATAGAATACATTGAATGGTGATGTTTCTCAAATGCTTCTTTCTGTTCTGTTTGTTTATTTTTTAAGAAAGAGAAGTGAAACTACTAAAAACATAATTTTCACTTATCTACCCTAGAGTATTATTTAATGTGAATCTCTTACAACCCTCTGTTCAAAATATTTTTTGTGGAATAACATTTTTATTATAAATGTAAGTTATATAATAGATCTAAACTTGAACAATAAAAATATTAAAGGATATCACTGGAAAAAGCAAAAGGTAGAATATAATGATGGCTGTTTTAGTGATTGAACCAACTTCTGACATAATTTAATGCCTGAATACGGAGAGGTGAGTACTTACTATGCTAAGTTTCCTCTACATGCAAAGATATAAATTCATAGGTCTGGATATGAGAAAAAACCAAGACAGTACTTTAAAAAAAAAACAGCTTTATTGAAATATATTTCATACACCCTACAATTAACTCATCTAAAGTTAAAGTGTATGATTCAGTGGTTTTTAGTATTCTCACAGAGTTATGCAACTATCACCACAGTCAGTTTTAGAACTTTTTCCTCACCCCAAAAAGAAATCCTATATCCAATAGTAGTTACTTCCCATCTCCCCCTCTCCGTAGCCTCCAGCAATCACTAATCTACTTTCTGTCTCTATGGATTTGCCTGTTCTGGACATTTCATATAGATGGAATCATACAATATATGGTCTTTTGTGACTGGCTTCTTTCATTTCTAAGCATAATGTTTTCAATATTGGTTCATTTTGTAGAATGTATTGGCATTTGCCTGATGACTAATGATGTTGAGCATCTTCTCATGGCTTATAAGCCACTTAGAATCAAGTCTCCAAGCAGGAAGGTGGTGGAGCTAGGACTTAAAACCAGGATTTACACCCAGGTTACTCTGAGTGAAGTGGACCAAGTGCACGATTTTGAGACTGTTTACAAAACAGGGAGCAGATTGTTGGCATGTGGGTGACATGAAATGAGGTAAAGTCAGTCTAGTCATGCCAGATCTTTCTTTTGTCCAAGAAGCCAGGTATCTAGATTTTTATCTCATACCTTTTGTTTTTAAATGTTGACAACTGCAACTAGTTCAGTTAAAAGCAACTAAGACAAAAATGATTCTATTTTTGTGCAAAGGGCTGGATCTATAACCTGACTTTACATTGTACCAAAAATCTAACAGAAATAGATAGTTAAAATGTGTTTCTTCCTTTAATAAAGCTACAGTCAAGTGTAATTCACAGTGATGTATAAATGTAAAAAAAACACAAATTAATAAAAAGAATAATAATCCAACTTAAAAAAAAAAGAAAAAAAACGAAACAGGGTTTAAATGACTTACTGGCCATTTGTGTATCTTCTTTGGAGAAATATCTGTTCAGATCCTTTTCCCATTTTTAATTCGGATTATTTTTCTTTTGATTGTTGAGTTACGCAAATTCTATATATATTCTGGATCCAAGTCCCAAATCTTATGATTTGCAAAGATATTCTCTCATTCTGTGGGTTGCTTTTTCCTGGTGGTATCCCTTGAAACATGTTTGTGTATATTATAATGTATACAATGTATATTGTTATACGTCATGAAATTCTTGAGATAAAAATCATTGCTAATATTAAAAAAAATTTTATGGCCATACTTTCAAATATGTCATTTATATCCAAAATTTCTTTTTTAAATAATTTAAACATGTAACTTACAAGTACATTTCATCTAAAAATATAGAAATATACAGGCAGTTCTTTTATGTAACAGAAATAAAAATTAATATTTAGTTTGAAAATACTGTTAAATTTTAACAGATATTTTAGCATTCCCGTTAAAATTGAAAATGAAAATACAGATACTAGTAAATAACTTAAGATGTGTTTAAGTGTTCTAAAAAATTCTTAATGTGCCAACAACTATTAGAATTATTCAGTTTCCTTTAAAATTATATGGAGCATTGGGGAAGAATTCAGAATCTAAAAGTTGAACTACTTAATTTGAAATTGTCATGGGGATGTTGAATAGAGGAATTTTCAAAGTTATTTAACCTAGATTTTTTAACTCAGTTAAAGTTCACATAAAATAACATTATGAGTAGAATAATAAATTACAGAATGTAATATCAATATTTTGAGGTTTTTAATTACCATTAAATAGTAAGTAACAGTAATTTAGAAAGGGTAAAAAACTGAGTCTTTAAACAAAGATCTGTACCATTATCTTTAATTCAGTTATGTTTACAAACATATTGTGCTGACTTACTGTGTTATATAACACTAAGTAATATCAGATGTCATTGTTGGCAACTGGAAGGGGCTTTGTCACATTGGTCTGTTAACAAATGAGAGATGATAAATGAGAGGAGCTGAAGATAGAAAAATGCTTATTACTTTACATGTTCTTTATATCCTTTACTAAGACAGTTTTGGGAAATCAAACACTAGGTTTCATACTTACGGTTAATAAGTGGGGTAGGAGGGTGGCAAAAGTTGATCCATTTTGATTGCAGAAACCAGAGGCCACTTCTGATAGGAGCCAGAGGAACAGCGTGTGGTATTGTGCCAGAGAGATTAGCCTCAAAGGCAGACAGATCTGCGTTTTCTGTTCTGGCTCTACTGCTTATTAACCATTTTACCTTGGGCCAGTTATATAATATTTTCTATTTTCTTATGTTTAAAAATGGAATAATAATTCCTATTCCATTAAATTGTTATAAAGCTTAAGTAAAAATTAGTGAAAGCATCTAACACTATAGTTTATACTTATTAAGTATCTCTCATACTACTCTTTAGTGATAGTGGGAAAAAAACTTTTTTCCTTCTCTGAATTTTATTTTGGTGTTTTTAAGTCAGGTAGAAGTGGAATTGCTGGGAATGCAGTCATGTTGTGACTTTTGCATAGCCAGCGTCATTGCTCCACTTATTTCATAGACCCAAACATTCATGTTGAGTGAATTTTATTTGTAAGGATGAAAGAGATACTATTTTAGGGACAAAAATAATTTAAGAATTGTTATGATTATTTAGTACCGACCTTTCTATGGTGTAAGGCATTTGTGCTAAAAGCCATATTAAATACATTAAAAAATCACCTAATTTTTTAATATCAAGAAATCACTCTAAGAGTTAAAAATCTAGTATTTTGGTAAATTTTTTATTTTAACATGCTGCACAGTCCAAAAGAAACTGAGCAAATGAAGTTATTTTAAATCCTCATATGTATGATGGGGCTGTGTTAACTTACTGGAGAAACTAATGTACAAGATAGCCTCAGTCTTCAAGAACTTGTAGTTAATTGGAGACCCTTATAGAACAAGATAAAAGATAAGTGAAATAGACAACAGTACAGATTGCCCAGTACTTGAAAACTTAATTTTCTTTATAATAAGTTTGTTTTAACTTTATAGTCCATGTATCATACTTATAGTCTCTAAAGCATAGAGGGCAATAGTGCATTTAGCCCAGAATGCCACTGATAACTAAGTAATTCCTTCAGTGTTACTGGTATAAGCTAAATAAAAGTAATAAAGGGAGATGGAAAAAAGATTATAGAAAAAAAGAGGAAAATGTAGGTTGCTGGGGGCTGGGAATGGCAAGGAGAGAAAAGGAAAAGGTGCATTTGATGGGAAATGTAGCATATGCTTCAGGTGTCATTAGAGCCTTAGAAATCAGAGGTTGCATTAAAACCCATCTAATTAGTAAAATAAAGCACAAAATGATGTAGCATATAGTGATAGAACATTTAAAATATGGTTCCTGATTCATAAACCACTAACAGTCATGACCTTCTGACTTTTAAACAAATATGGTATATGAATTTGTCCTTATGTTAAATCATCTTAGTAAAATAAAACAATACATTTTTGATTTTTGTTTTAGTGTCTTTGCAAGACATAACCATGAGAAAAGCTTTCCGAAGTTCTACAGTTCAAGATCAGCAGCTTTTCGACCGCAGGACTTTGCCTGTTCCATTACAGGAGACGTACGATGTTTGTGAACAGCCTCCACCTCTCAATATACTCACTCCTTACAGGTCAGTACGCTAATAAGTAAGAAGGCCGGTTATTTATTTCAGACTTCAAGTTCAGATATGTAGCAGTCTACCTTTAAATGCTAAATCCCCAAACATTTTTTATTTCACTGGTCTCCTGACCAATGCAGAGAACCCTCCTTATCCACCACCTTTAGAAAACCTCTGCTTTATTCACTAGGTGAGTTCCCAAGGTTTGGGCATACAAAAAACAAGACTTACTCAAAGGAGTTGTTTTGACAACTGTTTTTAAGAAAAGCCAATGGCAAACATGAATATGAAGAAACAAGGAGTTGTTATTGTCTTTTTAATTTAATTTCTAATTAGATGGAAAAGAAAAAATAAAGAGTTCAAAATCCCACCACATTAATAAAATAAATATTGTTTTTTTCTGGTTCTTGTCTACTCTTGATCTTTGCATTAAATTTCTGTGTATTGAATATGTAGTATCTGTTTTTAAATTTTTTTTACCATTTAAAAAACTCTGGACTTATTCAGCCTTTCTTTGGAGTCTTTCACATGAATTGTTAAATGGGTGATTTAAGAGGCACAACACGTGTCCTGAATAAAATGGTATTTGGATAGTTATTTGAAACTATTTGTCAGTATGCAAGGCATTGGATATAACTATTACTATTAGAATGACTATTTGGTGATATTTTTTGGATTTGGTAAGATGATAAGTAAATTAGAGTATTGGCAGAAACCCTGTATAGTTTCTCTGTCCTGTTGTCCTTTCAGGCTTTTCTCTTTGGCAGAATCATTTGTAATTACTGGAATTTCCCACAGGACTTATAGAAAACTTGACATTCAGCAGAAGTTAGGGATGAAAATTGTCCAGTTGTACCTTTAAATTATTAATACCAACTCTGAAAAACTTCTGGTTTTCCATTTTCCTTAGTTTCCTGTCTGATTTGTGTGAAATGTTCTATTGGTGCATATTCTCATTTATTTTGCCAATATTTTTACACATGCTATATTTTGTTAATGTAAGAGGAAACAATTTTAGTAAAATTACTTCTATTCCTATTGCCTAAGTATTTTTTAATTGATATTTTATACTTCAGAGATGATGGTAAAGAAGGTTTGAAGTTTTATACCAATCCTTCATATTTCTTTGATCTATGGAAAGAAAAAATGTTACAAGATACGGAGGATAAGAGGAAGGAAAAGAGGAAGCAGAAGGTATTTCAAAAAATTGAAGTTAGTTTTCATGTATTTGTGATTTGTTGCATATGTGGAACTTTATTAATTCTGTACTTTGACAGTTTTATTTTATTTGGTCCATATGGTCAAATACTGAAGTCTTTATAACCACACAGAAAGATCACAGTCTAATGGGGAGCAAATGAACAATTAGGTTATTATAATATGGTGTGATAAGTGCCCACCTAACAGAGAGGTATGCATGGAGGGTTTGAGTAGCACAAAATAGCACCTGCTTTAGGGAGGACGGGGCTGATAAACACTTCAACAAAGCTTATAATGAATCTTGAAGAACAAATAAGAATTAAGTGGACCAGGGAAGAGAAAGGCATTCTGCTAAAGCAGAGCAAAGGAATATTGTACAGATATTGGTAAAGTAGATTAAGTTAATATTTTCTTACTACAGAGCATATCCTAAATGGAAAGCTTATAACAGTCTCACTAAATTCCTATTACCTGTCTGATGTATTATCAGTTTCTGCTTTCTAATAAAGTTCACTTGGATCTGTTTTATTCCATGTTAATGATAACTCAAAATATAGAAGGAGGAAGCAAAGTTGGATTTAGGCAGAATTATGAAGGTGGCAAAGTTTGTCTTTATCATCCCTCTGTTTCTCGTATAGCTATCTCTGCTCTCCCCGCTCTTCCCCTACATGTTATTATTTTCTGCACTAGACAGTGTACCAGTGTTCTAGCCAGAGTTTGCAGACTGGTGACTGGTAGCCCAGACTGTGCTTGCAAGCAGTTTTGTTTGACAAACACAGTGGTTTTTAAATTTTTGAACTGGAATGGCTTAGATGGACATACCCATCTAGTTCAATACAGGCCTCATCTTATATCTTACTCTTTTTATTCACGTATGTTACCTGCTTGGCCCCTTTGGTTTCTTTCTATACTTTTTCTCCCACAGTTGGAATCACTTTTTGTTTTATTTTTCAAATACCCTATTTTCTGTTGAGTGGCAGTTATTATGGTTTAATTGGGTAATTGGATTTTTTTCTAATGTATTGGCTAGCTAATTAGTCATTTCTCAGATAACATAACCTTAGTATATTTTCAGGTTTTGGCTAGAGGTAGGCAGTGCCATTAATTGTAGAAATTTCACTCATTAAAGCAAAAACTAATAATGTAGGAGCAGAGTTGATGAATCTTTTTTCATCTGAAAGGACTTTCTGACCTCAAGTTTTATTATGTAGACATACTATTTTTATCTGATACATCAATTTCATTTAAAGGTTAAAAAAGCATTTGAAAGTGGGATTACAAGCAAACAAGCTAAGATTTAACTCTGAATGCACAAATGAACTGTATCTGTGTTACTTTTACTGTATTATGATGACATTGTCTTTTTCAATACTGATGTTAGAATTCTATTTTCATTGTTATAACCTCTTTTTAAAAACGTGGTACTTCAGCATTTGGCTTTGTTTCAATACATCTGTTATAGCAGAAAAATCTAGATCGTCCTCATGAACCAGAAAAAGTGCCAAGAGCACCTCATGACAGGCGGAGAGAATGGCAGAAGCTGGCCCAAGGTCCAGAGCTGGCTGAAGATGATGCTAATCTCTTACATAAGCATATTGAAGTTGCTAATGGCCCAGCCTCTCATTTTGAAACAAGGTTTATTTTCTTTTGTTTGTTTTTTAAACAAAATTAATGGTAAAACACTGGCTTTATTTCTAATATCTATATGTCTAAGTCTTAGGTCCTGAACTGTTGAATTGACAGACCCTGTTCTATAAGTATTGAGTTGATTGTGAAACCCTGACCATTGTGAGCCTACTGAAGTCTGATCTTGGGCAGGTCATTTTTGTACCCGGACTTCAGTTTTCTCATCTGTAGAAAGAAGTGGTTGGAGTGATGATCTTCGGTGTTGTTTTAACTTTCATATGAGGTCTCAACTCCCTCTCAGTAGTTCAGGCAGAGTCTGTTAGAATTTCATAATAGAGTAATGGGGTCTGGATTTTTTTTTAATATTATTGATTCACTGCATATAAAATAGGAGTTGGAAGGGGGTTATATTTTGTTCCTTTTTCTTTCCCCTGACTTCCTTTCTATGCCACATCTTCCACCTCAGGTATATCAGGACTTTCAAAACAAAATTACTCGTCCCCTTTTGCAGAAATATGCAATAGGTCCTTTTCCTATCTCAGTGGCCAGGGGCCCTATCTAACTAATATGCAGCCCTAACAAACATTATACTAGCATCTCTCTGTGAAGAGATTTGTGTACAGTTGATTTATAGTTATTATTATATGTTTTATAGTTATTGATTTTTGAATGGAAAAGAACTTAAGACTTTCTTTCGAATAATACATGTAAATTATTGGGTCATAAGTGTAAATTATTTTGGCCTATTTTAAGAGTAATATACATATAAGGTACTATCTATATGTAGTACTGAAAGAAAGAGACTGAAAGGATTGATTTTTTTAAAAATTAATAATCTGTAGACAGACATTTATTTCTAATCACTGTTAAGTGATTGAGGTATTGAGCTGACCCAGTTGTATAAATATAATAATTTCTAACTTGCTTTGTACACATCTTTTAAATCCAGCTTTGTCTCCAGCATGCACTACAGTCAGTAAATATTTATAAGTCTTCACATGCTCAAGGTATCTAAAACTTTGCTTAAATCTGACTTAAGTCACATGTTATTATGTTACTCAGCTATTTTCTGAGTACCTTAGCGCCTTTGAAAACAGCAAAAAGACAAAAACAATGTAGTTGGCCATGTCTGTGCTACTAGTATCAGGGAGACCTATCTCCCTTGGGCACCAGACACTTGGAAGTCATTTAGGTTTAAAAGAACAGCAGGATATTCTGGTGGTAGAAAATTCCAGTTTTCATATTCTAGCTTGTTGTCATTGGCATCTTATTGTAAAGAAAAAAATTAAATAGAGGCAGATAGCTTTGAACACAATTGGCTGAAAGTTATTTTCTTTTCTTGTTTATCAGATTATGAAAGTAATACTTTTCACCCTTGTGAATTGAATTAGTATTATATTATAAAATAATAAAATAACTGAAGGTCATCATAATAACCTGAATCAGCAAGGAAAGTTTGCATTGTGAGCAGCATTCTGTGTTTTAAAAGCAGGATGAATGTAATAAATTTCTGAAAGAAGTTTCTTAAAGTAGTTAAAATATTGACATTCAAGGGATAAACCTTCAATATCTCATGTAGAACATTTTACTTCACCAATAATTCAAGAAAAATACACTGATACTATATGTATTTTTTTAGACCGCAGACATATGTAGATCATATGGATGGATCTTACTCGCTTTCTGCCTTGCCGTTTAGTCAGATGAGTGAGCTTCTGACGAGAGCTGAGGAAAGGGTCTTAGTCAGACCACATGAACCACCTCCACCTCCACCAGTGCATGGAGCAGGAGATGCAAAACCCATACCCACCTGTATCAGGTATGTCAGAACAAGCACATGATGTTTCATCTCAGATGTTGGTAACCTTTTTCTTTAAAGGCCCATATAATAAATGTTTTCAGCTTTAAGACATATGGCTTCTGTCACAACTACTCAACTCTGCCATTGTTGAATGAAAGCAGCCATGGACTATACATAAACAAATGAATACGTTTGTGTTTCAACAAAACTTTATTTATAAGAACAGGGATTGGGTCAGATTTGGCCCGTAATTTGCCAGCCTCTCATAAGAGCTGACACATTCTCTTGGGAAATTTTAGCTAATGATAATTTAAAGATTAAAGTGTATTTCATTTTATTATAGCTTTGTTATCAAGCACATGATCTGCAATATATTAATAAAAATTAAGAATTTTTGGTATGTGGTTAGGGACAAAGAAATGGGAACCAAAGACTTGATTATAAATGTTAATTTGATATTAGGGGAAATACTCTAAGAATTTGAGAGAGAATAAGCAATTGCTCATAATAATCTTTTAGTAAAGCTTTTTGAAGTTTCATTTTTTCCACTGTTATCCACATTATACATTTTTTTCATAGAGAAATAGAGATCAGCTTTACAACTTTCAGTTAAAAAGATCAATCTTTTATATCACTGACTCATTTGATGTTCCATCCTCAGCAAGGAAGAGGGCCATAAATTTCCTTTTGTGGTTTGTAATTAGTTGTCATTGATTTAACTGAAATGACATATAATGAGTCTTAATAGCTTCAATACAAATACAGTATTGTTTTGGCCACAGGTATAGCAATACAAATGTTGTAATATGATAAATTTTGAGTCATTATGAAGACTCATATCACAGTGTAAAATTGAGCATTTTATCAAAGGAAGGATAAAATGCTCAAGTGGATATGAAAGTTACATGAGAGGATGAGATCATTTAGAATATTATAAATCAAAGCACCACATATTGATTTTCTTGTTAGTGTACTTTTAGTTCTCATTTCATTCTAAATATTGCTGAAGAATTTTTAATTTTTATAGGAACATGTTAATGCCTCTACCTTGATAGAATTACTGGTAGCCATTTATGTTTTGTGTGGTTAGTTTTTTCTCTTTAAATAACTTGCTGGGATCTCTTTATCATTTCAGTTCTGCTACAGGTTTGATAGAAAATCGTCCTCAGTCACCAGCTACAGGCAGGACACCTGTGTTTGTGAGCGCCACCCCCCCACCTCCTCCACCACCTCTTCCATCTGCCTTGTCAACTTCTTCATTAAGAGCTTCAATGACTTCGACTCCCCCGCCACCAGTACCTCCCCCACCTCCACCTCCAACCACTGCTTTGCAAGCTCCAGCAGTACCACCGCCTCCAGCTCCTCTTCAGATTGCCCCTGGAGTTCTTCACCCAGCTCCTCCTCCAATTGCACCTCCTCTAGTACAGCCCTCTCCACCGGTAGCTAGAGCTGCCCCAGTGTGCGAGACTGTACCAGTTCACCCACTCCCACAAGGAGAAGTCCAGGGGCTGCCTCCGCCCCCACCACCGCCTCCTCTGCCTCCACCTGGCATTCGACCATCATCACCTGTCTCAGTTGCAGCTCTTGCTCATCCTCCCTCTGGGCTACATCCAACTCCATCTACTGCCCCAGGTCCCCATGTTCCACTAATGCCTCCATCTCCTCCATCACAAATTATACCTGCTTCTGAGCCAAAGCGTCATCCATCCACCCTACCTGTAATCAGTGATGCCAGAAGTGTACTTCTGGAAGCAATACGAAAAGGTAATTTTCTCAAGAGCCGTTAAAAGCATTGCAATGGTAGCATTAGAACCTTTCTAAATATTGGAGACAATAATGTTTTCTTCATTTATAAAAGTTTAGATGCTCATGTTTTTGTACAAGTGGTCTTTAGAAAGTAAAGCTATGTTCAGTTTATATTTTAAGTCTTTTTCAAGAAAATATGTCACATTAATCATTTTATTTTCATACTTAGTAGGTATTCTTAAAATGTTTATTGAATGAATGAGAAATTAAAAGTATCAGACTTAAATGTTATAGAAAATTTAGTTAAAACCCTTTGTAAATATTACATTCAATATATATATTAACTCCTTTTAAAATAGTATTTTCTTCAGTGTTAAGGCTGTCCGTTTTGTATGTAAGTGACACTTGCTTTACCAATACCTTTAAAGGATTAAAGTTCCTACCTTAGTAACAAAGGAACAACCTGTCACATTCATTTATTTATTCAGCCAACATTTCCTACTATATGCCAGGCACTAACAGTATAGAATGAATAATAGTGCCTTTCCCTCAAGTACTGGGGAGAACAAAGACAGAAAATACGCTCAATGATGTTTAATTTATTTGACTGTAGAGGTAACAAACAAAAGAAATGTATCACCTGGTTAACTTTAGGAGGTGGTGAGTAGGGAAGCACAATAGACCATAATGGCTAAATAAACTATAGACATCCACTGGGGTATGTGGTAAGTTTCATCAAATCTTCAAATTCTTTTTAATAGATCTTGCTTTTTATTTTCCTGTTAGTATTTCTCATGTGTATTTGAATTTATTAGATTAATAATATCTAATAATATCTAGTATTTTGGTTTACAATGAATGGTTTGGATTTACTATATCAGGTATTCAGCTACGAAAAGTCGAAGAGCAGCGTGAACAGGAAGCTAAACACGAACGCATTGAAAATGATGTTGCCACCATCCTGTCCCGCCGTATTGCTGTGGAATACAGTGATTCAGAAGATGATTCAGAATTTGATGAAGTAGATTGGTTGGAGTAAGAAAAAATGCATTGATAAATATTACAAAACCGAATGCAAATGTCCTTTGTGGTGCTTGTTCTTTGAAAATGTTTGGTCATTCCAGTGTTTTGCTTTCTTTTCCTTAAGGTAAATAACCCTTTTCCTCCATAATTTTTGATTTCTAAGACAAATATTAGCATACATTTCAAACTAAATGTTTTACAGTGGCTTATCTTTTTTTATTTTTCCCTGAAAAGGCATCATTTGGTCAAATAAACCACTAAGTATTAAGCATGGACAGCTGTTGTTAGAGTAGCTGATTCCGTTTTTTGATATATCTTAATTGTGCACTTTGTGAATTTTAATTTAAAAAGAGCAACTGAGATTAAAAATCTTGAGGGCAGCTGTATCTGTTAATGAGCCTTATTCCATTTCCTGACGTTTTAAAAGAAGAAACACTACCTTTATATGAATACACTCAGAAAGTACATTTAGCTTGTAGTATTGAATTCTCTTAAAGGAATGCTTGAATTTTTAATTATTGTTTTATTGTTTTAAAATACTTGCCTTATTTGAATGTTTAGCAGTATCCCCTTCCTACTTATATATTGTGTGGTACAATTTTGCTTGCCTATAAGAGTTTAAAAAATTTCCATGTGAAATACTCTGACATAAACCATGTAACTTACATAACTGTTAAGAATAACAGTCTGATTTAATAAATGGTTCATTTTAAAGGTTCATGGGTGTTACCTCTTTGAATAAAACTTTCTGATAGTTGATCAAATAATATAAAGTAGGCTCTAAATAGTCAATGAAAAATTTAAAAACTACTTAAGCTGTATAATTTCCTCTTAATTGTACAGACTCATATTGTCTAGTGTATAAGGTAGCTTTTATGTCATTTTTTTCCTAAAGTAAAAAGTCAGTATTTTTCAACTCCTTAAGCTCTTAAATTAAAATCTCAACTTGCTCTCTAATTTCAGCACATCTTGACTTCAGTTTAACAGCATTCTTGAAATTATGTTTTGCAATGATAAAATTAACTGTTAATGTTTACACAGTCCAGATTCAGGGATGGACGAGAAGCAGCATCAATATCAGATTATTTAGTATGAAGAAAAGACTAAATGAGGCTTTGGTAGTTTGACTATAAAAGTGACTGTAGAGCCTCCCTGGTGGCGCTGTGGTTGAGAGTCTGCCTGCCGATGCAGGGGACATGGGTTCGTGCCCCGGTCCAGGAAGATCCCACATGCTGCGGAGCAGCTGGGCCCGTGAGCCATGGCCGCTGAGCCTGTGCTTCCGGAGCCTGTGCTCCGCAACGGGAGAGGCCACAACAGTGAGAGGCCCGCGTACCGAAAAAAAAAAAAAAAAGTGACTGTAATCTTCATCCTTGCTTCTATCCCATCAATAGAGGGATCCCTCTATCCCAGCTACTCCTATCAAAAGATGGGTTCTGTTACCACCCCCTTTGAATCTGAGTGTCCTGAGACTTGTTTTAGCCAAAAACGTGGAAAAAGTAAGCTCAGCCTAGCCTGCTAGAAGTTCAGAAACCTTATGCAGAGAACTATCCCAAGTGAGGCCAACTTAGACAAGCCAATTGCAAGCTCACCTGCTGGCTGACTGTAGACAGATGAGCAAGCCTAGCTAAAATTAGCCCAGCCCAGAAGAACTGTTCAGCTGACATATAAATTCATGAGTAAAAATAAATGTTTATTGTCTTACACCTAAGTTTTGAGGTGGATTATTTCACATAGCATTGTGGCAATAGATAGCTGAAACATGAGGTCATTGGTAACCTGCTAATTTGAGGGGGTTTTAGGTAGCTAACTAATGATCTGTAATCCTTGTAGAAGAGGAATGATGAACTAAGTCTTCCAATAGCAATACGGTTTGGACATAAAAAACATTTCCCAATGGCTTTAAAAAAAGATTTGCTTTTGCTATTTTAGGTAGATTTACCTAGACCTAGAACAAGAGATTAGATAGCCATTTGAGTTTCCTTCCCACCTTACAAAACTGTATATTGTTGAACTTAACTCAAGAAAATATGCCACAATTTAAAGTTTGTCTTTCCAAAGGTGCTTATGATCAAAAGGCAGTAGCTAGTAGATAGTTTTTGTAAAGCTCAATTGTGGCCAGGTAACTAAAAAGGGAATGATACTGGTATTGGTGCGGTTAAGGGAGATACAAAAGGAAATGGTTGAAGATTTCTTTTTGTCTTTTTTTTTTTTATATTGGAGCATAGTTGATTAACAATGTTGTGTTAGTTTCAGATGTACAGCAAAGTGATTCAGTTATACACATACATATATCTATTCTTTTTCAAATTCTTTTCCCATTTAGGTTATTGCAGACTATCTAGCAGCGTTCCCTGTGCTATACAGTAGGTCCTTGCTGGTTATCTATTTTAAATGTAGCAGTGTGTACATGTCAGTCCCAAACTTAATAATAGAAGTGGATCTGTTGTAAAGCCTGGCATTGTATATCCTAAACAGTTTATGATAGTTTTTTTTGTTTGTTTTTCAGAACATTCCTAGAAGATAAGAAAGTGCCCACAAGCTGAAGAGGCCATACATGTAGTATTTATTTTTAAATCAAAATAACTTTTCAGTCTAGTATTCAACTTACCTTGATGAGAGACTTTTGGAGCAAATCATTCAGTAGTTAATTTTAGTACCCTAAGAAGGATGAAAGTTACTGGGTAATGACTATTTTCTTTCTTATTGAATTATGTTACTGTTCCACAAGGTCGTGCATAAGCATAGAGTCAGAAAAAATTAATTACATATTGTGGAGAAATAATTGGCTTCACTTGTTGTGGTTGAAATCACCCATTTACCTCCATATTACCAAATCCAACAAACACTCTTTAGTTCTTAATATATTTGATCTTTATTTTCTGCATATACTCTACCTCCTTGAAACTGTCAATCCCTCTGACGTTCTTTTTTTTTTTGTAACACTGTTCCTTCCCCTTCCCAATATTGGTGGGACAAAAGAAGGGGAGGAAAATACTTAGCAGCAGTGGAATTTGGGATGAAATTCAGTCATTATGGAGGGAAAGGAAGTGTGTCTATAACTTTTCCTAAGTAAGGGATATTTGTAAGCTGCAGATTTATAAGGTGTTTTAAGCTATAACTACTACTTTTCATAATTTATAGCCTATTTGGGCAGATGAGATGACTTCTGAAGCATTTTCGTATTATAAATATGTATTAAAGATAAATAAGAAAAATGTTCATTTCAGTTGTGTTCTATAAATTATGAGACACTACCCTTTATTTCCACTTTTAAAAAGCCCTACCCTTTTTCTTCAACAACAATCTCACATCCATATTTTCATGAAGTCTTCTCAGATCACCACAACTACAGTTCATATTCCTTTTCAGTTTCTCTAATTCTTTTTTTTTTTTTTTTTTTTTTTTTTTTTTTGTGGTATGCGGGCCTCTCACTGTTGTGGCCTTTCCCGCTGCAGAGCACAGGCTCCGTCCGGACGCGCAGGCTCAGCGGCCATGGCTCACAGGCCCAGCCACTCCGCGGTACGCGGGATCCTCCCGGGGCAAGAACCCGCGTCCCCTGCATCAGCAGGCAGACTCTCAACCACTGCGCCACCAGGGAAGCCCCTCTAATTCTTTTATAGGCTTTCTTCAAGTGATACTTAAGCCATTTTGCATCACAGTTATTAACTACTCGAGCTTGCCAAATTGGTTACTCACAAGACAGCAGCAGCCTTGTCTTAAACAGGCAACTCACAATATCTCTTCTTGTAAACGGGTTCGGAAATATCTTTTTTGTTCTGTCCACTAAGGCTCTTAAAATCATATCTTCCTAGACACTGCTCCTGCTTAAAAAAATTTCCCCTGCTGATCTCAGTAATAGAGTCGACATAAAACTAGTCCTAGCTTCATAAAAACTCTGTGTGTGCATGCACACGTGCATGTGTGTGTGTGTGTGTGTAATTTAAGAAATGGAAAGCATAGAATCGCCCCTTCTGGCCAAAAGGTAAAAGTTATTAATATTTCTGAAGTAATTTATTAACGCAGGGAGCAAAATTGATCAAATGTTTTAATTTAATGGGAATTCTCATGAATGACATTCAAAACATAGCTTTGACTTTGACTTTAGTAAACATACCGCTACTGGGTTTTTTGTTGGTTTTCACTCTACTACATTTATCTTGACCCCATCTTTTATTTTTTCTGAAAACTACCTCCCTAAACTGAAGTAAGCATAAATTATTTAAAGCTCCTAAATAGTCCAATAAATTCCTTTTGGGATTCATGATCTCTATGTTAACTACTTAATAAATAAGTGTAAATAAACCAATACAGGATATTAATCATGCAATATCAGGATTTAAAGGTGGCTTTGCTGCATTGAACTAATGAAAATGAAATATCAAATTATGGTATTTCTAAATTGTGTCATATAACTGTAATTAATAGAAATCATCTTACTGAAGCCAAACAGAAGGCATAGAACCCTTGTAATACAAAGAATAAGTCTTTTCCTCCCTTTATTCATTGCTGTACTAAGAACAAATTTATTTATGTTCTCCATGACTTGGCTGTAGAATGCATCAGTAATCTCTGTTGCTTTTCAAGTCTGACAGCCAGGCTCTGAATAAAGAATGAATACCAGCCTTGAATGAACATTTCAGGCACTTTTTTTTTTTTTTACAGACTAGTTATCAGTATCTTTTCTCATTATTGTAAGGCCAGCTGCCCTGACTTTTTTTCTTTAGAAAAAAAAATTTTTAAGACAACTGAGCATGTATTGAAGTCATTTTTCTCAGGATATTTTTGCTATAATTCTTTTTGCTATAATAGATAAATTTGTTTAGTGATAATGATTTTGAATATTTTATAGTCTATATAAATATGTTCCTTGTGTATGTGTCTGTGTAATACTCAAAGGCTTCTTGATAAATTTCTTATTTATCCATCCTGCCTTTAGGCTAGCTGTTTCAATACTACTCTCTTGATATAGGACATTGATGTCTCCAGGAGTAATAAAATTACAGCTTTCTGGCCTGGAAGCAACACAAAAGACACAAGAGTCATCAAATCACAGTCTGTCTTCTATTGTAACAGCTTCCAATCATACTTAAAAGTATCTATTTCATTCTTACCTCTGAAAGCCATGAAATGTTATACTTGACTTTAAAGAAAACCTATAGCAACTTTTTATCTAGACCACACCAGATAAAGGAGCACATCTATTATTAATGATTTGTTTTTCTTTTTCTTTTTACATTTATTATATTTCTATTTATTCAGCAAAAATGTTTGATGCCTGCAGTTACTCTGCTGGGTATTGGGGATACAACAGTGAATAGACAGAGTCCTACTTTCTGAGCATACAGATAAATTAACAAAGAACAATGAATGTTATGTTAGGGAAGCTCCTAGCACAGACACCAAACCTAGTCTAGGAAGTCAGGAAAGGCCTTCAAAAGGAAATAATATTTACAGTTTGAGGTGGCCTAGGCAGGCGAATGTTGAAGTGAGGGTGGACAGTCTCCCAGGCAAAGGAAATAGGTGCGTGCATGTCTGGAAATGCTTGATGCAAAGCATACAAGGAGTGGAGTAACTAGAAATAAATTAGAAAGGTAAGCAAGAGCAAACCATGAGAAGGTCTTAGGAGCTAAGAAGGTAATAGGTAATATTACCTTGAGAAGGTAATAGGAGCTCCTGTTAAGGAGCTTGCATTATATTCTGTGGGCAGTAAAATTGAGGAAGTGACATCAGAGTAGCATTTTGGAAAGATGATTGGCAGCTGCAAAGTGGTAAATAAGTTAGAAGTACACTTGGAGGTCGAGACCAGTTAGGCAGGTACAGTAGATGACAGATAATAATTGGGGATGATGGTGACAGAGGAGATAGTTAATGAAATAGGTTCAGGAGATATTTAGGATGTGGAATACACTGGACTTGGTAATTGGAGAGGAAGGAGTCAAGGATAATTTCCAGAGTCCTAGCTTACTGATATAAGGGCCATTAAGAGGAAGAGCAGGGCCTCCCTGGTGGCGCAGTGGTTGAGAGTCCGCCTGCCGATGCAGGGGATACGGGTTCGTGCCCCGGTCTGGGAGGATCCCATATGCCGCGGAGCGGCTGGGCCCGTGAGCCATGGCTGCTGAGCCTGCGCATCCGGAGCCTGTGCTCCGCAACGGGAGAGGCCACAACAGTGAGAGGCCCGCATACCACAAAAAAAAAAAAAAAAAAAAAAAAAAAAAAAAAAGAGGAAGAGCAGGTCTGGGAGGATGAGTAATGCAGTTTGGGACATAAAGCAGGGAAGGGATTACTGACATGATTGGAGGGAGGGATTAATCTTACATTCGTAAAAGGAAACCTTGCCTGCAGGAAGGAGAAAAGGATGAATGTGTAAAAAAGATTTGAAGTTCTGGTGCCAAAAAAGTTGAGAAAGTTTCCTTCTAACGGCATCTGTTTTCTCTTTGAAGTAGATGACAACACTGCTCAGGGTAAATGGGGAGCAGGAGAAGTGACGGCAGTTTTAAGAAAAGTAGAGAAGGTTTGAAGTAGTCATGTGAAAAATGGGAGAGAGCTTTCCAGGGAAATAGGAAATTGTCATGCAATATTGAAAACATTGTTGAGATTGGTGACCATGAATTTATAGTGGTTCCAGTCTGCAATATGTGATTTTTTTCCCCAGCAGTCTGAAGACAATTGTCAAAAAGAGACAGTTGGATTTATCTAGAGTTGGGTTTTGACTGTATTGTGAGATGGAAGAACCATCTCCTTAGTATCTTAATCCCATGCTTAAACTTCCATGTTGAAGTTCTTCTCATCTAATTTACCATAATACTAGTTTGATCTCCTTTTCTCATTAAGTATACTCTAGTAGGCTCTCCTGGATTGTCAAATCATGCAGACGGATCTTCTGTCTTTAAGACTTTACATTCCACCACCCTTAGACTCAACACCATCTTGGTTTTCTTTCTACCTCAGTTTATTATGCAGTTTCTCCTTTTTATCCTGTTATATCTGCAGAATCTCTGCTCTATTCCCATTTTAACATGCTCAGCTGCCCTTTATTCTGTTATCTTTCAGATCTAGAAATCTTCTCAGGATTTTGTCAAAGATAATTCTGCCGTGGAGGTTCTAATTCAAAACAAAGCAGCAACAAGGGGGAAGGCTTTGGGAAATTTGACTTTTTATCTGCCCCTTTCATGTCTATATTATCTCTTCCGCCTCATTTACTTTGTTGGTAAGAATCCGTTTTCTTTTGAAGACACTCAGCTCAAAAAATAAGTACTATGTGTGATGTGATTCTATTAATTTTGTTTTTTAGAGCGTATTAAGATGAGGCCATATTTTTAGATTTGATTCCTGGGTTGGTTAATTTTCCACAACTCTTTGGCAATAAATTGGTTTTTTACCCTTAGCCAAACATCTTAGAAATGTCTGGCATAGGGTCTCGGTAAAAGAGTCTGAATAATTCAATGTGAACTACTTACCATTGTCAATAAAATAACTCAAAGATAAGGGCATACTAAGCAAGTACTAATCCTTTCATCTTGATATCAAAGACCAGACCATTCCTTTTGTTTGTTTTTTTTTAATCTTTTTTATTGAAAAACATGCATACAGGAAAGTGCATAAAATTTTCAGCTCAGTAATCTTTCTGCAGTGTGAATACAAATGTAACCATCATCCAGGTCAAGAAATAGAATATTGTCATTACTTCCGAAAGCCTCTCTCATGCCCTTCCTAATTGCCACCCCTTCCCTCAAGGGTAGCCACTATCCTAATTTATGGTAATCATTTCCTTGCTTCTATATAGACTTATACCCCCTAAGCATGTGGTTTCTGAATGTAATAATTTAATTTTGCCTATATTTTGAACTTTATATAAGTGGAATTTTTCAGTGTCTGGCTTCTCTTACTTAAAGTTTTATTTGTGAAATTCAACTATATTATTATATGTAAACTGCTTTGTTTATTTGCATTGCAAATAGTGATCCGTGGTATAAATATACCACAATTTATCTACTCTACTGTTGATGGATATTTTAGTTTGCAGTTTGGGGCTTTTAGAAGTAATGCTGGTATGAACATTTTTGCATATATTTCTTATTCATGTGCAGGCATTTCTGTTAAGTATATACCTATGAGTGGAATTGCTAAATCGCAGGATATGATATCTTCAGCTTTAGTAGTAATGCCAAACGATTTTCCAAAGTTGTACCAACTTATTCTCCTACCAGCAGTCTGAGAATTCCTGTTGCTCTTTGTCTTTGCCAGCTTCTGATATTACTGTTTAATTTTAGCTATTCTAGTGGGTTTGTGGCAGTGTCTCATGGTTTAAGTTTTCTTTTCCCTGATTATTAATGTTGAGCATCTTTCCATGTTTTTATTAGATATATCTTCTCCTTATCTGTGGATTGTCTTCTCACTTTAATGGTGCTCTTTGAAAATAAGTTACTAATTTTAATATAGTTCATTTTATCAATCTTTCTATGGTTAGTGCTTTTTGTGCCGTATTTAAGGAATATTTCCCTATGCCAAGGTTATATGATTTTCCTATATTGTTTTCTAGAGGCTTTGTTATTTTACCTTTCACAGTTAGATCTGTAATCCGTCTGGAATTGATCTTTGTGAGCCATATGAGGTGAGGTTAATTTCATTTTGTTTTCATATGGATATGGAATCAACTTAGCACCATTTATTGAAAAGACTGTCCTCTCCCCACTGCTCTACAGGGCCAATTTATTAAAAATACATAAACATAGACAAAAAATAAATATACATATGTATTTATATTGATATATGATTTATGATATGACTGTGTAATGATGACAGTATAGGTACAAATAAATGAGTCTATTTATAGACTTTATTCTTTTCTACTGGTCTATTCTTATACCAGTATCACAGTTTTTTCTAATGGTTTTAGCCTTATAGAAGGTGTTGATAGCCAGGAAATCAAACCCTTTCACCTTATTGTTTTTCTTTAAGATAACCTTTACTATTCTGGGCCCTTTGTATTTCTATATAAATTTTAGAATCAGATTGGCTGCTAACATGTTGGCCATTCAGAGCCAGAAGTGGCTTAATTGGCCTTGGTAAGTGGAAGCCCATCACATGGTTTTCATTTCTGCCACCATGGCCACTCTGCTCATGTGCCCTAATGCCACTCTTCCTGGTCTTGGCATAGCAGACCTCCATCTGAGCATTTAAATGTTTCTAGAACTCTGTGGCTCTAATGAACAGATCTTCAGTCAACCACTCAGTTGTATCTGTTCTTCTACAGCTAGAA
This sequence comes from Hyperoodon ampullatus, assembly GCF_949752795.1. Classification (NCBI taxonomy): domain Eukaryota; kingdom Metazoa; phylum Chordata; class Mammalia; order Artiodactyla; family Ziphiidae; genus Hyperoodon; species Hyperoodon ampullatus. The sequence goes on along the minus strand of NC_136925.1, from coordinate 40,652,672 downwards.
ATAAGGGCCTTTTTATAAGCTACCAAACTAATATCTCACCCATAGACTTTTAACTGCTCATTAACAGCCCTCATTTCTCATCCTCCCTCTGTAGAGCATCATAGCAACTTGGCAGTAATCAGCCAATTCCCCTGTCTTTTTAGACATTGTTCTCCCCATTTCATTGAGATGCCTGAATCGATACACAGGCAAGGGCAATCACCTCCCCAGCATGTTTTCCCAAGTCACCATTGGTGAAATCTTTAACTGTTTGGCTACTACCCTGTGCCAGGGACTATCCATGCCCCACATACCACTCAGAATGACATTCCTCTTTGCCTACCAGGTGATTAATAAGCCAGTCTACAACTCCATCCTACCACTTGTGTTCTTAGGTCACTCCCATTACCACCTGTGTTAGTTTAGGGTCCTCTGAGGTGCGTATGCCAAGACAAGATTAGATGTACTAGATATTTACTGAGGGTAATGCCTATGAAAGAGAAAGGGGAGGAAGGCCAGAGAAGGCCTTTGGGTGGTGAAAAGAGAGGAGGGGAAAGGATGATTGGTTGAAAAGTATCTTGAACTGCAGTGCTGTTCTAGGAAAGTTTTGGCCAGGCCTATGGGGACTCCTCACACCAAAGTTGCCTTGTTAGAGGAATGGACCAGTATTACTAACCCTGCTGTGCTAAATCATTGGCTAGGGTTAGTGAAAGGTAAACTTGGCCTTTGCCTGAGCATAATAGTAGATCCAGAAGGGCAGCAGCTGGGGCCTTACCTTAGTCAAGTATGCTTTCTCCAGCAGGAGATCTGAATGGTGCATTTTTATGGCCACCAGAGATTGCTTTATTGCCTTTGTCAAAATCCAAAGAGTGTATGAGTGGAGGTGTATTTCTAGGCTTTCTGCTATTCCACTGTTTTAATTGTGTGTCCTCTGCCAGTGCCACACAGCTTTGATTATTGGTACCTTTTGTAAGTCTTGGAGTCAGGTACTGTAAACCCTCCAATTTGTTCTTTTTCAAGATTGTTTTATATATTCTAGGTCCTTTATAGTCCCATGTGAATTTTAGAATAAGCTTGTCAATTTGTACAAAAACTTTTTTCTGGGAATTTTGACTAGAGTTGCCTTGAATCTATAGCTCAGTTGGGAGAATTGACAACAATATTGAGTCTTCCCATGTCTCAGTGGTGAACATGGTCTGTTTCTCTAATTCTTGGCAGTATTTTGTAATTTTCAGTGTAGAGGTTTTGCATTTTTTCTATCAAATTTATACTGAAAGTAGCTTATATTTTTGACAGTATTGAATTTTTAATCTTACTTTACAGTAGTTTGCTGTTAATCTATGAAAGTACAATTATTTTTTGTATGTTTGCTTTGTGTCCTCCAAACTCGCCGAACTCATTTATTAGTTCTAATAGTTTTGTAGAATCCATAGAAATTTCTATGTAAACAACCATATTATTTGTGAATAGAAACAGTGTACTTCTTTTCTGATATGTATGCCCTTTATTTCTTTTTCTCGTTCTATTACCCTGGCTAGGACTTCCAGTGCAGTGTTAAATAGGAATGGTAAGAGCAGATATCCCTGCTTTGATCCTAGCTTTAGTGGGAAAGCATTAATTAAGTTTCATGTTACCATTAAGTATGATAGCTGCAGGGTTTTTGTAGATGCCTTTTATCAGACTGAGGGAAGTTCTCATTCAGTCCAAATTTGCTGAGAGTTTTTAATCTTGATTTGGAGTTGAATTTTGTCAGATGCTTTTTCTTTACCTGTTGAACTGATGATTTTTCTTCTTTCTTCTATTAATTTGATGAATTGCATTGATTGATTTCCGAACATTAAATCAACCTTGCTAGATAAGCCTTTGCTTAATCATGATTTTTTTAATATACTGTTAGATTTGATTTGCTAGTGTTTTATTAAAGATTGTTGTAATCACTGTTCAGGAGGGTTAATAGTTTCTTTTTTTGGAATGTCTTTGTCAGATTTTCACATATTGATATGTGTTTATGCTGGCCTTATGAAAGTGTTTCCTCCTCTGTTTTCTGAAAGAGTTTATGTAAGACCGGTATTTTCTTTTTTTAATGTTTCATAAATTTTGCCAATGAAATTATATGTGCTTAGAGTTTTCTTTATGGAGTGGTTTATTATAAGAGATTTAACTTTTTTAATAGACATTGATATATTCAGATTTTCAGTTGTGTCCTTTTCATCTAAATTATTTAGTGTATTGACATAAAGTTGTTCATATATGTCTTTATTGTCCTCTCAATGTTTTTAGACTATGTGGTGATATTATGAGTTTTTTAGAATTTGTCTTCCTTGGAATCCAGAAGGGCTTCTTGAATCTGTGGCTTGATATCTTTCATCAGTTTTGGAACATTCTCAGTTATCATTTCTTTAAAAAGTTCTTCTGGCCTGTTTTCTTTCTTTTCCTCCTGGAATTCCAATTACCTACATATTACATTGTCTCAATGTCTCCTCCTTGACTCTCTCTCTTTTTTCTTTTTTTGTATACTTTGGGTCTTCGTTGCTGCGTGCAGGCTTTCTCTAGTTGCGGTGAGTGGGGGCTACTCTTCACTGTGGTACGCAGGCTTCTCATTGTGGTGGCTTCTCTTGTTACAGAGCACGGGCTCTAGGCACGCGGGATTCAGTAGCATGTGGGCTCAGGAGTTGCGGCACGCGGGCCCTAGAGCACGCGGGCTTCAGTAGTTGCAGCGTGTGGGCTTAGTAGTTGTGGCTCGTGGGCTCTAGAGCACAGCCTCAGTAGTTGTGGCACATGGGATTAGTTGCTCCGCGGCATGTGGGATCTTCCTGGACCAGGGATCAATCCCGTGTCCCCTGAATTGGCAGGCGGATTCTTAACTACTGCATCACCAGAGAAGTCCCTTCTCCTTGTCTCTTAATTTTTGTTTTCTATTTTCCATTCTTTGTCTATCTGTGTTTAATTTGGATATTTTCTTCTGTCCTCCTTTGTAATTCAGTTAATCTGTGTCTAATCTGCTGTTATACCCATTGAATAAGTTCCTGATTTCTGTTATATATTTATCATTCTTAGAATTTCCAATTTTTTTAACATTTCCAGTTTTCTTTCAGAACTTTTAATTTTGTCTTCTATCTCCTTAAAAATAGTAAGGATAGGAGAGAGGGGGAAGATGGCGGAAGAGTAAGATGTGGAGATCACGTTCCTTCCCACAGATACATCAGAAATACATCTACACGTGGAACAACTCCTACAGAACACCTACTGAACGCTGGCAGAAGACCTCAGACCTCCCAAAAGGCAAGAAACTCCCCATGTACCTGGGTAGGGCAAAAGAATAAACAGAGACAAAAGAATAGGGCCGGGACCTGCACTAGTGGGAGGAAGCCGAGAAGGAGGAAAGGTTTCCACACACTAGAAGCCCCTTCGCTGGCGGAGACTGCGGGTGGTGGAGGGGGGGAGCTTTGGAGCCTCGGAGGAGAACGCAGCAACAGGGGTGCAGAGGGCAAAGCGGAGAGATTTCCACACAGAGGATTGGTGCCAACCAGCACTCACCACCCCGAGAGGCTTGTCTGCTCACCCACCGGGGTGGGCGGAGCAGGGAGCTGAGGCTTGGGCTTCGGTCAGAGCACAGGGAGAGGACTGGTGGTGTGAACACAGCCTGAAGGGGTTAGTGCACCACGGCTAGCTGGGAGGGAGTCCGGGAAGAAGTCTGAACCTGCTGAAGAGGCAAGAGACTTTTTCTTCCCTCTTTGTTTCCTTGTGTGCGAGGAGAGGGGATTAAGAGTGCGGCTTAAACGAGCTCCAGAGACGGGCGCGAGCCATGGCTAACAGCGCGGACCCCAGAGACGGGCATGAGATGCTAAGGCTGCTGCTGCCGCCACCAAAAACCCTGTGTGCAAGCACAGGTCACTCTCCACACCTCCCTTCTGGGGAGCCTGTGCAGCCCACCACTGCCAGGGTCCCGGGATCCAGGGACAAATTCCCTGGGAGAACGCACGGCACGCCTCAGGCTGGTGCAACGTCATGCCGGCCTCTGCCGCCGAAAGCTCACCCCGCGCTCTGTACCCCTCCCTCTGCCCGGCCTGAATGAGTCACAGCCCCCGAATCAGCGGCTCCTTTAACCCCGTCCCGTCTGAGCGAAGAACAGACGCCCTCCGGCGGACTACACGCAGAGGCGGGTCCAAATCCAAAGCTGAACCCTGGGAGCTGTACGAACAAAGAAGAGAAAGGGAAATCTCTCCTAGCAGCCTCAGGAGCAATGGATTAAATCTCCACAATCAACTTTATGTACCTTGCATCTGTGGAATACCTGAATAGACAATGAACGAATCACCCCAAATTGAGGAGGTGGACTTTGAGAGCAAGATTTATGATTTTTTCCCCTTTTCCTCTTTTTGTGAGTGTGTATGTGTATGCTTCTGTGTGAGATTTTGTCTGTATAGCTTTGCTTTCACCATTTGTCCTAGGGTTCTATCCATCAGGTTTTTTTTTGGTTTGTTTGGTTTTGTTTTTTTTACTTTAAAAAATTTTTTTTCTTAATAAATTTTTTTATTTTAATAACTTTATTTTATATTAACTTACTTTATTTTATTTTATCCTCCTTCTTTCTTTCTACTTTTTCTCCCTTTTATTCTGAGCCATGTGGATGAAAGCCTCTTGGTACTGCAGCCAGGAGTCAGTGCTGTGCCTCTGAGGTGGGAGAGCCAACTTCAGGACACTAGTCTACAAGAGACCTCTCAACTCCATATAATATCAAACGGCAAAAATCTCCCACAGATCTCTATCTCAACACTAACACCCAGCTTCACTCAACGACCAGCAAGCTACAGTGCTGGACACCTTATGCCAAACAACTAGCAAGACAGGAACACAACCCCACCCATTAGCACAGAGGCTGCCTAAAATCATAATAAGGTCACAGGCACCACAAACACACCACCAGACGTGGACCTGCCCACCAGAAAGACAAGATCCAGCCTCATCCACCAGAACACAGGCACTAGTCCCCTCCACCAGGAAGCCTACACAACCCACTGAACCAACTTTAGCCACTGGGGACAGACACCAAAAACAACGGGTACTATGAACCTGCAACCTGCAAAAAGGAGACCCCAAACACAGTAAGATAAGCAAAATGAGAAGACAGAAAAACACACAGAAGATGAATGGGCAAGATAAAAACCCACCAGACCTAACAAATGAAGAGGAAATAGGCAGGGTACCTGAAAAAGAATTCAGAATAATGATAGTAAAGATGATCCAAAATCTTGGAAATAGAATAGAAAAAATGCAAGAAACATTTAACAAGGACCTAGAAGAACTAAAGATGAAACAAGCAATGATGAACAACACAATAAATGAAATTAAAAATACTCTAGATGGGATCAATAGCAGAATAACTGAGGCAGAAGGACGGATAAGTGACGTGGAAGATAAAATAGTGGAAATAACTACTGCAGAGCAGAATAAAGAAAAAAGAAAGAAAAGAACTGAGGACAGTCTCAGAGACCTCTGGGACAACATTAAACACACCAACATTCAAATTATAGGGGTTCTAGAAGAAGAGAAAAAGAAAGGGACTAAAGAGATTATAGTTGAAAACTTCCCTAATGTGGGAAAGGAAATAGTTAATCAAGTCCAGGAAGCGCAGAGAGTACCATACAGGATAAATCCAAGGAGAAACAGGCCAAGACACATATTAATCAAACTGTCAAAAATTAAATACAAAGAAAACGTATTAAAAGCAGCAAGGGAAAAACAACAAATAAAACACAAGGGAATCCCTGCTAATCTTTCAGCAGAAACTCTCCAAGTCAGAAGGGACTGGCAGGACATATTTAAAGTGATGAAGGAGAAAAACCTACAACCAAGATTACTCTACCCAGCAAGGATCTCATTCCAATTTGATGGAGAAATTAAAACCTTTACAGACAAGCAAAAGCTGAGAGAGTTCAGCACCACCAAACAATCTTTGCAACAAACGCTAAAGGATCTTCTCTAGGCAAGAAACACAACAGAAGGAAAAGACCTATAATAACGAACCCAAAACAATTAAGAAAATGGGAATAGGAACATACATATCAATAATTACCTTAAATGTAAATGCATTAAATGCTCCCACCAAAAGATACAGATTGGCTGAATGGATATAAAAACAAGACCCATATATGTGCTGTCTACAAGAGACCCACTTCAGACCTAGAGACACATACAGACTGAAAGTAGGGGTATGGAAAAAGATATTCCATGCAAATGGAAACCAAAAGAAAGCTGGAGTAGCAATTCTCATATCAGACAAAATACACTTTAAAATAAAGACTATTAGAAGAGACAAAGGAGGGCACTACATAATGATCAAGGGATCGATCCAAGAGGAATATATAACAATTGTAAATACTTATGCACCCAACATAGGAGCACCTCAATACATCAGGCAAATACTAACAGCCATAAAAGGGGAAATCAACAGTAACACATTCTTGTAGGGGACTTTTAACACCCCACTTTCACCAATGGATATATCATCCAAAATGAAAATAAATAAGGACACACAAGCTTTAAATGATACATTAAACATGATGGACTTAATTGATATTTATAGGACATTCCATCCAAAAACAACAGAATACACATTTTTCTCAAGTGCTCATGGAACATTCTCCAGGATCATATCTTGGGTCACAAATCAAGCCTTGGTAAATTTAAGAAAATTGGAATTGTATCAAGTATCTTTTCCGACCACAACGCTATGAGACTAGATATCAATTACAGGAAAAGATCTGTAAAAAATACAAACACATGGAGGCTAAACAGTACACTACTTAATAACGAAGTGATCACTGAGGAAATCAAAGAGGAAATCAAAAAATACCTAGAAAAAAATGACAATGGAGACACGATGACCCAAAACCTATGGGATGCAGCAAAAGCAGTTATAAGAGGGAAGTTTATAGCAATACAATCCTACCTTAAGAAACTGGAAACATCTCGAATAAACGACCTAACATTGCACCCAAAGCAACTAGAGAAAGAAGAACAAAAACACCCCAAAGTTAGCAGAAGGAAAGAAATCATAAAGATCAGATCAGAAATAAATGAAAAAGAAATGAAGGAAACGATAGCAAAACTCAATAAAACTAAAAGCTTGTTCTTTGAGAAGATAAACAATATTGATAAACCATTAGCCAGACTCATCAAGAAAAACACGGAGAAGACTCAAATCAATAGAATTAGAAATGAAAAAGGAGAAGTAACAACTGACACTGCAGAAATACAAAAGATCATGAGAGGTTACTACAAGCAACTCTATGCCAATAAAATGGACAAACTGGAAGTAATGGACGAATTCTTAGAAATGCACAACCTGCTAACACTGAATCAGGAAGAAATAGAAAATATGAACAGACCAATCACAAGCACTGAAATTGAAACTGTGATTTAAAATCTTCCAACAAACAAAAGCCCAGGACCAGATGGCTTCACAGGTGAATTCTTTCAAACATTTAGAAGAGCTAACACCTATCCTTCTCAAACTCTTCCAAAATATAGCAGAGGGAGGAACACTGCCAAACTCATTCTACGAGGCCACCATCACCCTGATACCAAAACCAGACAAGGATGTCACAAAGAAAGAAAACTACAGGCCAATATCACTGATGAACGTAGATGCAAAAATCCTCAACAAAATACTAGCAAACAGAATCCAACAGCACATTAAAAGGATCATACTCCATGATCAAGTGGGGTTTATTCCAGGAATGCAAGGATTCTTCAATATATGGAAATCAATCAATGTGATACACCATATTAACAAATTAAAAGAGAAAAACCATATGATGCTCTCAATAGATGCAGAGAAAGCTTTTGACAAAATTCAACACCCATTTATGATAAAAACCCTCCAGAAAGTAGGAATAGAGGGAACTTACCTCAACATAATAAAGGCCATATATGACAAACCCAAAGCCAACATCATCCTCAGTGGTGAAAAACTGAAAACATTTCCACTAAGATCAGGAACAAGACAAGGTTGCCCACTCTCACCACTCTTATTCAACATAGTTTTGGAAGTTTTAGCCACAGCAATCAGAGAAGAAAAGGAAAGAAAAGGAATCCAAATCAGAAAAGAAGAAGTAAAGCTGTCACTGTTTGCAGATGACATGATACTATACATAGAGAATCCTAAAGATGCTACCAGAAAACTACTAGAGCTAATCAATGAATTTGGTAAAGTAGCAGGATACAAAATTAATGCACAGAAATCTCTGGCATTCCTACACACTAATGATGAAAAATCTGAAAGTGAAATCAAGAAAACACTCCCATTTACCACTGCAACAAAAAGAATAAAATATCTAGGAATAAATGTTCCTAACGAGACAAAAGACCTGTATACAGAAAATTATAAGACACTGATGAAAGAAATTAAAGATGATACAAATAGATGGAGAGATATACCATGATCTTGGATTGGAAGAATCAACATTGTGAAAATGACTCTACTACCCAAAGCAATCTACAGATTCAATGCAGTCCCTATCAAACTACCACTGGCATGTTTCACAGAACTAGAACAAAAAATTTCACAATTTGTATGGAAACACAAAAGACCCCGAATAGCCAAAGCAATCTTGAGAACGAAAAACGGAGCTGGAGGAATCAGGCTCCCTGACTTCAGACTATACTACAAAGCTACAGTAATCCAGACTGTATGGTACTGGCACAAAAACAGAAAGATAGATCAATGGAACAGGATAGAAAGCCCAGTGATAAACCCACGTACATACGGTCACCTTATCTTTGATAAAGGAGGCGGGAATGTACAGTGGAGAAGGAACAGCCTCTTGCAATAAGTGGTGCTGGGAAAACTGGACAGGTACATGTAAAAGTATGAGATTGGATCACTCCCTAACACCATACACAAAAATAAGCTCAAAATGGATTAAAGACCTAAATGTAAGGCCAGACACTATCAAATTCTTAGAGGAAAACATAGGCAGAACACTGTATGACATAAATCACAGCAAGATCCTTTTGGACCCACCTCCTAGAGAAATGGAAATAAAAACAAAAATAAACAAATGGGACCTAATGAAACTTAAAAGCTTTTGCACAGCAAAGGAAACCATAAACAAGACCAAAAGACAACCCTCAGAATGGGAGAAAATATTTGCAAATGAAACAACTGACAAAGGATTAATCTCCAAAATTTATAAACAGCTCATGCAGCTCAATATTAAAAAAACAAACAACCCAATCCAAAAATGGGCAGAAGACCTAAATAGACATTTCTCCAAAGAAGATATACAGACTGCCAACAAACACATGAAAGAATGCTCAACATCATTAATCATTAGAGAAATGCAAATCAAAACTACAATGAGATATCATCTCACACCAGTCAGAATGGCCATCATCAAAAAATCTAGAAACAATAAATGCTGGAGGGAGTGTGGAGAAAAGGCAACACTCTTGCACTGCTGGTGGGAATGTGAATTGGTACAGCCACTATGGAGAACAGTATGGAGGTTCCTTAAAAAACTACAAATAGAACTACCATATGACCCAGCAATCCCACTACTGGGCATATACCCCAAGAAAACCATAATTCAAAAAGAGTCATGTACCAAAATGTTCATTGCAGCTATATTTACAATAGCCAGGAGATGGAAACAACCTAAGTGTCCATCATCAGATGAATGGATAAGATGTGGCACATATATACAATGGAATATTACTGAGCCATAAAAAGAAATGAAATTGAGCTATTTGTAATGAGGTGGATGGATCTAGAGTTTGTCATACAGAGTGAAGTTAGTCAGAAAGAGAAAAACAAATACTGTATGCTAACACATATATATGGAATCTAAGGAAAAAAAGAAAAAAAATGGTCATGAAGAACCTGGGGCTAAGACAGGAATAATGACACAGACCTACTAGAGAATGGAGTTGAGGATATGGGGAGGGGGAAGGGTAAGCTGTGACAAAGTGAGAGACTGGCATGGACATATATACATTACCAAACGTAAAATAGCTTGTGGGAAGCAGCCGCATAGCACAGGGAGATCAGTTCGGTGCTTTGTGACCACCTAGAGGGGTGGGATAGGGAGCGTGGGAGGGAGGGAGACGCAAGAGGGAAGCGATATGGGAACATATGTATATGTATAACTGATTCACTTCGTAATAAATCAGAAACTAGCACACCATTGTAAAGCAATTATACTCCAATAAAGATGTTAAAAAAAAAAAAGTAAGGATAGTTCTTTTTTGTGTGTGTGTGTGGTACTCGGGCCTTTAACTGTTGCGGCCTCTCCCTTTGCAGAGCACAGACTCCGGATGCACAGGCTCAGTGGCCATGGCTCACGGGCCTAGCTGCTCCGCGGCATGTGGGATCTTCCCAGACCGGGGCACGAACCCGTGTCCCCTGCATTGGCAGGTGGACTCTCAACCACTGCGCCACCAGGGGAGCCGAAGGATAGTTCTTTTATAGTCTGTGTCTGATAATTCCAGTATCTGGAATAAATCTGGATAAATCAAGTATTCCCTATTTCTAATGTCTGTTATTTCTGTAGGTTTTCTTTATGTTTTCTTCTTCCCTTATGTACCTAGTTATTTGTGATTATGGAAATAATTTGAAGGCTTTTTAAAAAAATGGTACCTTCTTCGAGAGAGGATTTGTTTTTACTATTTTCTGGCCCAGCAATCAGTACAGGATTACTTCAATCCAGTTTTAGGCATGGAGATATTTCAAAGTTGCACTGCAGCCCTTATAGACCCTGTCTACTTTTGATTTGACCTTACTCCTAGGATACAGCCCTTTAGGGTCCTAACCTAAAGTGAGGAGGTTCACCTGGCCTTCCTCTATGTCCAGTCCCAGACTCCAGTTCCTATCCTCCTAGCACCATGAGGGTGTCAGAAGGACTGCTTATTTTCTCAGTAATCCCCTCAAGAATCATTAAACTCATCCAAGAGAAAGTAACTGGGCCATCAAGTTTCCCCAGATCTTGGCCTGGCAGTTCTTTATGATCTAGTTGTCTTTCAAGTGGTTTCAAGCATATATCTTTATATTAATATTTAGTCCAACTTTCTAATTACCCTCAGTAAGAAGGTAGATCCAAATTACCTAGTACCTCTTTACCAGAAGAGATTGGCCGGCCTAATCTCTCTCTCTCTCTCTTTTTTTTCCCCCTCCTTTATCAACAAAAAGGAAATTAGTGTAAAGTCCATTTTTGGTACTAATAAAAAGTAAAAATTAATAACCAGCATTTTTCCATCCCAAACTTGCATTACATAAAATGCACAATTTCCAACTTTTAAGTGAGTTCTTTAAGCTCACAATTAAACTGTTTGCTCTGAAACTGTATGCAGCTGCATTTAAAGACACATCAGAACAAAAAAAGAGAACTGTGAACAATCCGGGTTATTTTTAACTAAGGGAAATGTTCAAAAGCGTAGATACAAAGGCTTACATAAGTGGAGACAGTGCATCCCTGGAGTTTTCTGAAGAATGAGAAAAAGCAAATGACAGACCTGTCAAATGGCTCCCAGTTTACTGCTTGGGGGCTTACAGGATGCTATCTGAAGTTATACAACTTGTAAAAACTTCATCATAAATCACAATTCCCCCGTGGCACTTTACTTTGAAGCATTCTTGCTTAAGGGAGGGCAAGTGTGTTTGAAGCATTTATTTATACTTCCATTTCTACTTTAACTGTTTGGTGACTGTTTGGTATCTTTGTTGATTACAAATGGTGCCCTAACAGGTATCACTGATAATACCTCTGCTGGAGGATAGACACTGTGTCTTACTTATCTTTCTACTCCCAGTTCTTGGTATAATAAGTTTGTTAAAATAAAATATTAGCTATCTAGGATCCTTAAGAAGTAAATAATTCTTGATAAATCCCCTTTACAGGTAATTAAGGGTTAAAATTTTATATATTATAAAAGAAGTATTAATGTTACTACCATTTCCACCCCACCCTCCCACCAACCATCTGTTGTTTTTGTGCAAGGCACTGTCCTAAGTAGTTTACATTCTTCATCTCATTTAATCCACCTAACAACAGGATGAGGTAGGAACTGGCATTATCTCCATTTTGCAGAGGAAGGAGCTAAGGTTCAGAGAAATTATGACTTGCCTGTGTCTCACAGCATATATGGAGTAAAGCCTAGATTTGAATCCAGATCTGTTTCACTCCAAAACCCATGTCCTTAATCACTAATATTACTGAAAGCTACTATGAATTTTTCTACCTTTTAAAAAAGAATATTCTGGGCATTCTTTCCATTTAAAATGTGATACTAACACAGCACTTATGAATATATTGTAATTATTTGTTTATATTACTATCTCCTTATATTAGAGTGTGAGCATCTTTTTTTTTTTTAACCAAGAAATGTTTATTTAGTACATGCTTGATGCCAGGGGACACAGAGTGTGAGCATCTTGAGAACTGTATTTTGTTCATTTTTGTTTCTGCACCCTCAGTATAGGCCCTAGCCTCATAGGAAGCTGTCAGTAAATGTTAAAATAATGAAAGAATGAGTGAGTTAATGTTACTATTATCAGTTATTAGTTGCTGTGAGGTACTAAAAAGCAGATATAGAAGCATATATAGTTGTAGATTGTGGTGTATAAACCTAAAAGTGTAGTGTTTCCATTCTTGTACTTAAACCTTGCTTCTTTTGAGAAAAATTCCAGGTGTCATTTTTTCTTCTTTGCTCATTTTTTAAATTCATTCAACAAATATTTATAAATAGTTGTTGTATGTCAGACACATGACTATTATGTGCTTGTAAAGAAAAGGAACACATAGATGTAAAGTAGCTTACAGTCACTTTCTGATAAAGGTGTGAAGCTGGTGTAGCTGTACCTCTTTTAGGAAGGGTAAGATGGTTTAGGAAGAGTAAGATGGTTTGCTTCCGCCCCCCAAATTTATTAGAAATCAGAGACTGAAGCACCCTTACCATAGAGAATTTTCTGGCTCTAAACAAAATCCTCTTTAGTGTTCTACTATGTTGACTTGTCAGCATGATTGATGCCTCATTAAACAATGAATAAGCAGATACCTCTGATAAGCTTCTATCCACTCTTGCAGTTCACTTGCATTATTAGTTCATGGATTGGGGAGGAATTGCCCACCAATTACCCAGTGGTTATTATACTTGACTGATCATCAGATTCATCTGTGGAACTTTTAGAAACTTCTCAGTCATTATTAAACTTTTCTTCTGCCCTGTTTTCCTTCTCATCTTCTTCTGAGATTCCACTTACATACATGCTTAATAATTTAATATTGTCTCACAGCCCTTGGATGCTTCTGTTCTATTACCCACCCCCACACACTGTCCGTTTTTCTTTGTGTTTCAGTTTGTATAATTTTAATTGCCTTATCTTTGAAGTTCACTGATTCTTTCTTTGGCTCTGTTGAGTCTACTAATGTCAAAGGCATCTACAGCTCTATAACTGGGCTTTTTATTTCTAGCATTTCCATTTCATTCTTTCTTATTTCCATGTCTTTACTGAAGTTCCTGTTCTGCTCATGCATGTTGTCTACCTTTTCCATTAGAGCCTTTAACATAGTAATCATTGTTGTTTTAAAATTCTCTGTCTAATATTCCAACAAAAATAGATGCTGACAACCTTTGCAGTTCACACATGAGTGTGAAACAATTGTCTCTTTGGTTATCATTTTTTCATATCTTTATTGGCCATTTAAGTTTCTTCATCTATTGTCTGCTCATATCCTTTGCCTGTTTAGAATATTTCTCTTCTTACTGATTTATATTAATAATATGAACTATAAATATCTTCTCCCAATCTGTAGGTTGCCTTTAAGTATAATGAGTTTTACCATACAGAAGTTTTAAATTTTAATGTGCATTCATATTTACTATTCTATTTCTTTATGGTTTATACTTTTTGTGGCTTTTTAAAGACATCTTTTTGTACCCTGAGGTCAAAAGATATTTTCATATAATTTCTTTTGAAAGCTTTAGAAGTTAGCTTTTTCACACTAAGTCTTTAACCATCTGGAATTTCTTTTTGTTTAGGGTATGACATAGGAAATATGGTATCATTTTTCTTTATGAATAAAAAACTATACAGTCCTTCCTATCTCCACTGAATTGTAATGCCACCATTCTCATATATCACGTCCCCATGTGTGAATGAGTTGGTGGTATATTAGTCTTTCTCTACAACAACAATACATTTTCCTAATTACTGTAGATTTCTAAGTCTTGATTTCTGGTAGACTATGTTTCTTTTGATTAAAAAAAATATCTTGGCTATTTTTTGTTCCTGTATTCTTCCAAATGAACTTTAGGACCAATTTATCAAATCCCATGAATACTTTTTTGAGATTTTGATTGAAATTCCATGGGTTGGTGACTATGCATAGATTGTATACCTAGAATATGACCCCAATCTCAGGGAACAAATGTCAAGCCACTCCCAAGAACTCCCTTTCCACACTTAGATGACAATCAGTGTTGGCCTACAAATTTTGCAGCTGAGCCAACAACCAGCTACAGAACCCACTGTTAGGCATCTCCAATCTTTATTAGTCTCTTTCTTGAACCAATTGCCCTATCTACCCCTACTCAGTTAACCGTGAATTACCACATGCCTCATAAGTCCACTCTGACCACTTCTTCTTTGTCCTTGTCAGTGCTCTACCTTATACACTGGGCAGGAGTGGAGGTGGATGATGGTAATTTTGCATTCCCTAGAGGGAGGAGTCTGGTCCCATTTGTGGTTGGTTAGTGGTAGTGTTCTTGTAGGTGGTGTACTTGTCACTTGTCCTTGCTTTGGGTCTTAACAGTTCTGGGGAAACAAAACAGAAGAGTCCAAATCAACATCCTGTTTACAGTTGGATTATTACTAGATACCTTATAATCTTTTTAGTTATAATTAAAGGTGTCTTTTTATTATATTTTCTAAATGCTAGTACATATATTTTTCAAATATTGGTACATTTCCAGCAACCTTGCTGAACTTGCCTAAGAATTATAATAGTTTATGGATTCTCTTGGATTTTCTAGGCAGAGACTGTAAAATCTTTGGAAATAGGCACACTGACTTGTTAAAGTTGGTATCCCTAGCATGAACACAGTACCAGGACACATAAATGTGGAATGGATGGAAGCCATATATAACTAAAAATTAAAATATTCTCAATTAAAAGAATAATAAAATTGATCATTGTAGTGTCTCTGTTCCTTTGAAATATTGGGACTGAGAGGTTTTTAGACATTTGAGAAATTAAATTCTGTTAGTTTTATTGTAAAACCAGAACCTTCAGTGAGCCCTAGGATGAAAAAGAGGGTCAAGATGCAAATGTCTACAGCTAATATCCAGGACTGGAGGACATCTCAGAGGAAAGCTGTCCAAAGCAGGGCCAGCCACCAAAGTGCCATCCCATAGAGGGCAAAAGGGAAGGCTCGGGAGGAGGAAGCAGCTGCTAAGGGAAAAAAACAGACAATACAAGTAAAAGAGACCTTTCCCATCCTCCTTGGAATGTTCCAGCCTCCTTATTTGATAGGCACCTGCTCTCTTCTTCTACCCCTTCTACTCCTTAATCAAATATAAGACCTTAGATGAGCTATACTTGCCTGCCCATCCATCCTTCCTGTCTACTATTTTCCTTCACAGTCCACTTGCCATTAGCTCCATCCTGAAAATGTTTTGGCTATGACTGATAACCTGCACTGTGCTACTCACTAGCTATCTATTATTGAGAAAAGATGCTTGCAAAACAGTCCTCCAAGACTCTTGCACTCCAGCAAGGCCCTGACCACTCTTTATCTGGGCCGTTTCTCAGGGTTGTTTTTGCAGTGAGCAACCTTGAAGGATAAGGCAATGTCTCCCTCCCTGGCAAAGAGCAAACTTGCCTGCTTCCTACTTTAAAACAGCAGGCACCCCAAGCTTGTTGTTGCTGTCCTGTAATGCAACCCACTACAGCTCCATCTACATCTAGCCGCATTCACATCACCCCTGTGGGGATTGGAGCTTAGGGAACCACTGTGAACCTCTGACACTCTGGCCACTGCTTTTGCTGTAATAGGCTTTCATTTCTTACTCAGGAATCTCATGTCTTCTGTCAGCATCCAGGAAACTAGCTTGCAAGTAAGATGAAGCTTTAGGCCCTTTATGAGTTTTGACAGACTGAACTCTAACTGTGGCTGTCCTACCAATCAGGTTGTCTGGGACTTGCCTGCAACTGAAACCATCAGAAATGATTGCATTTTCCCTTTTTGCTATCAGCCTCTACATCATTCCAGGAATATTCTGAAAATTGGGCATATCTTAGAGGAGATATGCTCTCCTCTAAGATATGAGAGGATCTTACTCTCAAAACCAAGGTTTGGAATTCTGAACCAAGGCCGGAAAGGGACAATTTCTTCCCTGAAAATATGGCCATATTAAAATGATTCTTCCTGTAATTAATGAAATGTGACAATCAATAGCAGAACTGTAGCTTATTATAGGGTCTGGGCCTCAAGGGACTCCTGTGTACTTGGCTGGAAACTTAAAATTTGCCCCCTTTTCTTCTCCTTCCCTCCTCCTGTCCGCTCTCTTCCCCTAAACCCCAAAATAGGGCAATTAACTTTTTACAAATATTTTATTTGGAAATAATTTCAAACTTATCAAAAAGTTGCAAGAATAAGAATCGTACAAAGAACACCCAGATACCTCCTACCCAGATTTACTTGTTATTAACATTTTACTGAATTTTCTTTATTATTTACTTTGTGTGTATTTGTATGTGTACTTTTTAATGAACAATTTGAGGGTAAGTTATATACATTTAGGCTATTAGGTTTTTTAAATTAATTAATTTATTTATTTTTGTCTGCGTTGGGTCTTTGTTGCTGTGCACGGGCTTCAGTAGTTGTGGCTCGCAGCCTCAGTAGTTGTGGTACACGGGCTTAGTTGCTCCACGGCATGTGGGATCTTCCCAGACCAGGGCTCGAACCCATGTCCCTTGCATTGGCAGGCAGATTCTTAACCATTGCGCTACCAGGGAAGCCCCTAGGCTATTAGTTTTTATATCTAACCTTACACTTGAGATCTGTCTTTTCCCAAATTCCATTCTATTGTGAATAAAATGTTGGCCTGAAGTTGCTATGTACTCAGACACCTTTATTATCTTGAGAACTTAATGAGGAACTTGGTGGGTGAGAGTTGGGGCACCTAGTATTTCTCTAATAACATGACTATTTTCACCTCACAGGAATATTATGCTATTTTATGTCATAGTTCCATATGTATATATAATAATAAGTTATTGTCTTCAAAGTGTGATATTTTTAGAGGTACCATTAAAGATGTTTTTTTATTTCATTCCTTCCTTAGGATAGGATATAATTTTAAGTTTTATGGTTTCTACTGTTATTTGGAATATATGATTTTTAAATATTTACTTAATAATTTTCTCAAGAATTTTATATATGTTGGTGGCATATGGTTTATATTACAGAAAATTACAACAAAGGAATTCTGACTGATTATCTCAGATTGAAAACACTTGCAAATGCTCATACTATATAAACATTATTAATTATGGCTTGTAGTGACTACTCATGGTACCAGAATTATGTGTAAGAAAAGAAACTTAAAGAAAAGGTACACGTGAACCAACTCATAACAGAGATTAATTTTTTAATTATCTGGGTAGCTGTGCCCATGGTCTTGGCACCACTCTGATGCCAGGTAAATAAGGTGGAAGATGCTCTCTGAATATCTTAATGAAAAATCCATAAATTCAGGAATATTAATGGTGGTTATATTTCATTAAAATATGATTTTATTATTGGCCAATTGTGATTTATAACACTGAAACCTGAGTAGAGATAAGCAGAAATCATAGCCAGTTTGCTTGTACCAGTTAAGAAACTTAGTGCCAGATCCACATTAATTCCACAGTTAGTTTTAGGAAAGAGAGGAGCTGGTTTTAATTAGGATTAAAGTTTCCTACTGTGGCTTGTGCTTGAAATAAGCTTGTGCTTGGAATAAGAGAAAGAGAGTGTTACATTAACTTAAAATGACATAAAGTTTATCTTCCTAAGAAAATAGAGCCAGCAACTTCTTACCAGAATTTTATTGGGTTGGCTAAAAAGTTCGTTTGGGTTTTTCCATAACATCTTACAAAAAATCTGAATGAACTTTTTGGCCAACACAGTACATTGTGGGAAGGCAAATTATAAATGGTTCTATCAAAATTTCAGCTAACATTAATAAAATATTTTAACTACCTTTTTACAGCAAAAGCTGGAAGGCATTTTCTTTTTATTTGTTATGCATACATAAAATTATAAAATATATAATGAAACCCACATATCTTCTCCCATCTTAAGAAATATACATTAACCAATACAGTTGAAGCTACTTGTGTTCTCCCTGCTAGACGTAACTACTACCATGAATTCAGTGTGTTTATTATTTCTGTGCACTTATTTATATTTTTATTATATATGTGTATATATATATTCATACTATATGTATACATATTACATATGTTTGTATATATTCATACTATATGTATATATTCATACATATGTATACAAATATATTCATACTATATGTATATGGATATATACATGTATTCATACTATATGTATATATATTCATACATACTATATGTATATATAAAAATATATTCATACTATATGTATATATATAAATATATTCGTACTATATGTATATGTATGTGTGTGTACGTGTGTGTATATATATCCCCAAGAAATATATAGTATTGTCGTGCCTAGCTTTTTTATAAATTTTTTTTATGGGGGAGCGCCCCCCACACTGCACGGTATGTGGGATCCTAGTTCCCTGACCAGGGATCGAACCTGTGCCCCCTGCAGTGGAAGAGTGGAGTCTTAACCACTGGACTGCCAGGCAAGTCCCTGTTGTGCCTGGATTTCAAATTTTGTATTCATGATATACGGTGTATATTCCTCCTTCTTTCTTCAACAATATATTTGCGAGTTTTACCTATGATGATATATGTTCTAGCTCATTCATTCTCACTGCTCAGAGTATTAAGCCAGAGTATTAATAGATTATGACTATTTTATTTATTTTCCTATTGTTGACATTTATTAGGTTGAACCATATGAAATTTCTGTTTCCCCAGGAAAAGGCGATTAACTTTCTAACATGCTATGAGTACATGAACAATGTGATTCATGAAGGATGACCTTCCCTGCTGTGACTTAGATATTCCAAGGACAGGGGTAAGATATGCAGCAACAAGGAGGCTTTTCAGAGAAGATGTGGGTGTAGAAATACACTCCTGGGAACCAGAGTGAGGTAACTGAATAGAGGGAGAGGCTGGGGTCACTCAGCTCACTAATGTAAGAACTTGACAGCAAGGACATGGAAGAATAAACTTGAATCTGCTAATGGAGATGGTTGGCTCTGATTAGTACGTTGGATAAGGAGCTGGAGGCCCAGGGCCAGGAGAGAAAGGCATGTTGTTGATTTCCTGGTAGAGCCCAGAAGACAGCAGGCAAGTTGGTCTTAGAAGCCTGGTAAGGCAGTTTTGATGTCAAAGGGATGGATGGACTTGGACCCAGACGGGAAAATATCCTCTTTCTCCAGAAACAAGAGCAGCCTGTCTGAAAGAAGTCAACCTAGCATGGGGTTAAAAAGCCCTGGGCAAAATGAGTAAAGGGGATCAACTGGCGACAGATGGAAACTAAATTTTTGGTGGTGAGCAAGCTGTAGTGTATATAGAAGTAAAAATACAATGTGGTACACATGAAATTTATAGAATGTTAAAAACCAGTGTTACCACAATAAAATAAAAGCCTTCAGGACAGGCAGGCAGCACCCCATCCCTTGCCCCCTTCTATGCCCAAGAGCTAAAAACTAGGGAAGGGATTTACAGGGTGGTCTGAACAAGACAGTTTAGTCTGTGTCAACCATTTGAGTTACTAAGATTTGCCTTGCACTATAGTAAAGATTACAACCAACAACAGTCATGCTGTGTTACAGGAAAGGGGATGGGATGGGGTTCAACTCTGAAAGAAGAGAGTAAAAAATCACGAACACAAGGGAGCAGCCTGTTCAGGTGAAATTTCCTTGTCCCCATTTTTTAGCAGGGGATGAGGGGAGAAGGACTTCTGAATAACAGCTAAAAGTACAAAGCAAATGATTAAACCATGACAAAAGGGCAGGAGTTTGAAGGAAGTAGAAGGCATGCTATAGGACTTAGTTTTTATCACAGGGAAAAAAAGAGCATTCAAGATAATCATAACTCCCTTCCTTAGGAAGGGAATATTTAAGCTTTTTTTTTGTAGTTAAAGAAACATATATTCACATTCTTAAAAATATTATAGGCATAATCCCAGTTACGGAAATACAATAAACACAGAGAACACTTGGATGAAACTTGTCAAAATATCTCTAGATCATAAAATTATCATTTTTTCTACATAAAAAATTTCAAAAAAAGATTTAGTTTATTTAAAAAACATATTTTAGAGTTTTTTAAAAATCTACCAAAGACCACACTAGTGCTGGGTTGGATCACTAGCCAGAGCCAGCCTGGGGTAGGAGAGAAGGAAAGATATACACACACCCTACATGCATATATATCTGCAGAGAGAGAGTGTTTTATATTCTTTCCTCCCACAGTAAATTTCCCATCTCACTCACAAGGCCCCTTCCATCTTATCCCACCCCACACATTCCTTCCTTCCCAACTACCTCCGTGCTACCTCTGTCCACTGTGCTGGCAGTTCTGCAGCTCCCTAATGTCACTGTGTTCCACCCATAATGCTTTACCCCCAGTCTCACCAAAAATTCACCAGTTCTCTTCCATTCCCCAATGGGCTTATTATACACTATCAGTAAGCTAACAAGCTAATCATGAAAAAGTTTATCACAAATAATTTATTTTATTACCTATAGAATCTTTAAAGTTTGGATGCCTCTTAATTCATACCCAAGAGCTGAGCTTGTGGATTGATTTTTATGGCTTGAGATGTTTTAGTTATTTCGTGATTTCAATACTGAGAGAGAGCCTCTAAGTGGTATCTCAACAAACACAGCTGTAGATAAGGAACATCATTCTTAGTCTAGCTGTTGCCTGCTGAGCTGTTCCAGCCCTCGTGTTACATGTTATGTGACTCTGAAGAACCCTATTTTTCTTTGGTAAAACTCACATTATTCTATGTATGGCCTTTTGAGATCTTTGGATAAATTAAACTGTGCCAGGTATCCCATTATCCAGTATAAGGTCTAGTCTTTCTAGAAATAGGATAAAAGAATAAAAGTTTAGGTAACATGGAATAGGATATGAAACAGAGCCATCTCTGGGCTGGTTTAAAGTTAAAATACTTCATTCACTTTCTTGGAAAGTTGATTGAAGGAAGAAAATACATATTATGCATGTAACTTTAATATATTCTCCTCGCATAAGCTACCCTTTAGACATATGTGCTTCTGTGTAATTCATCAACAAGATTTATTAGACCTCTAACATCAGTATTTGATTCAGCCTTATATTTCCAGCAGGAAATGATTTGTCTTCTCAAAGAAAAGGTGCAAACTCTGGGGTTCTTTCAAATATGCTCCATTTTCATACCTAAAGATACTGCTATCAAAGTGAATTTTTAATCAATAGCAGTACAAACTGTCTGGAGGTTATTTGTGGCTTTAATTTGGTGTTTGTTAGCTAAGCTAAAAGGTAAAGGTACTAAACTCACTTTGTTTCTTTTCTGGAATCCTGTTGAACTCAACAAAGAGAGAAACTTTTAAACAATATGGAATAGAAAATTGACCTGCTATAGTATTGTAGAAAAAGCTACCCTAGTTAAAGGCCAAAACATAGAGGATGCGATATCTAAATAATAATAATTCTAACTAAAATATTTTCAACCATCCAGTTTAAACGCTTTAGATTACCATTACTTTTCAATACACCAAAAACATTAATGAACATTTATGTGAAAGGCATTTCATACGGAGGCAAAGCACCTAGCATAAATATTCAACAAATATTTGTGTACCTCCACAGTGTAATAATAATAAGACATCATGATGAAAAGACCCATTCGTTCAGTATATCTTCAGATGTTCCCAAGTCCTTGGTGGTAACAGTTTTCTCCAAACCCCGAGGTATCACAGATCTGCCTTTCATTGAGATTATATATTCAGATGGACCTTGTATCTCCTCTAGCTGAAGAAACTAATATTGGCATGTCACCTCTTTAAAAATCTTACTTTGGCATATACATTTTTTTTAAAGACGTGAATGTAGAATATATTTCTTTTTTAACTGCCTTGTCTCCATTGTCAGGGGTGCTTGCTTGAAGCAGAAGTGAAAAGTTGTTGGCTGAATTCAGTTGAAACTGGATCTCCTGCCAGTGGATAGTATGACAGTAAAGGGGTATAAAAAGGGTTTATCTATGCTGACAGGCAATGAGAATTTAGAGATGACTCTGAAGGGTCCCCTGACATCTCTGCCATTTAGTGTGTGGCCTAACTGCTATAGTCCCTTGCCACATGTGGATGCCATTACTAGACCCTAGGACATAAGAGAGAAACTTGAAATGGTTAAAGACAGAAACTAGATACTGTTTTTTTTTCTTTTGTCTCATTTTAACAAACTAAAATTAATTGCAAAATGGAATGCTTGCAAAATCTAAAGTAATATGAAATGTTTGAACTAGTAAGTAAAACCTCTAACAGCTAATCCTCATATGGCATTAACTATCTGCCATGTATGGTTCTAAGTGCTGTACATGTATTATGTCATTTCATCTTCACAACCATTCTGTAGGATAGGTATTAGTATGGTCCCTATTTTACAGAATCCAAGGCACAGCAGAATAAATAAATGTCTTGAGGTCACCTAAGTAGTGATTGGCAGAGCTAGTATTTGAACCCAAATAGCCTGGCTCCAGAGCTCCTGGTTTTCACCATTATTCCATTCTATTTCTTATAGTGTGAATATTTTCAACATCAGATGCCTGGAGAAGGTGAAGCAGTATCTCCTTTAGCTGGACCTCTGGTAAACCCAGCTGGATTGGAATCGGTGACTGTTGGTTGTATGCATGCATTATTGAGCTTCTGCTCTGGTCTGAGTTGCTGGCTCACTGAGCTGTTTCAGTTGCATTCAACTTAACTGAGGATGTGGGGAATTGTCTCTTTAGAAAGAGCAATGTATCTCTCTTAAAGCTTTGGATGTGGTGAGGGAGGTTTCATTGCTCTTCAACAAGACATTAAACATTACATAATCCCAGTAGGGAAAGACCTATTATGGACCACAAAAAAATCCCACCAAAACAGACTGTCAGAAAATATGGAAGAAACTTATTCAATGTCTATTTTATCTTTTAAAGTAAATAAATGGATGGCTAGAAAGTAACTTTGTACCTCACACAATAATAGACCTAAAGCTCCATCCATACAGTAGTCTGTTCAGGCAAGAAAAGCTTTGAAATAAGTAGTTCCAATGGAATAGAATTAACCTTGTGATTAACCACTGGTGTGATTTGAAGACTACCAGCTTATCTTTAAAAATGCACCCTAGGACCCATTAATTTCACTCTTGTAGGTGTACTCTTTTTTTGTCTTAAGGCTTTATTTCTTCATGAGTCTCCTTTTAAAATGTAGCTACTCCCGAGAGAGGGCACAGCTTTGCCTTTATCAGCCTACACCTGATACTGTTCATCACTTTGGCAGGGTTATATGACAGGCAGCTGCATGGAAGAATAGCCCACAGAATCAGGCAGAAGAGTGAAGGAGAAAAGGTGCAGAGAAGGGTCAGAGACAAACCCCATTACCTCACAGATTTTCCCATGTCTGGTCTGCCTCGGAAATTTGATGAGTACTGTATTCAACCTAGAAAAAAAATAAGGCTTTTGAAAGCCTTTACAAAGAATGTCTTGTTTAACAGTGATCCCACCATTCTTCTGGTTGCTTGAGCTTAAAATCTTAAGTTCTAAGGCATAGAAAGTTATTCACTACGTTCTTTCCACTCCCTGAACCTAGTCAGTTATCAAGTTGCATCACATTTCTCTTTGCATGGTCTCTTCTCTTTACCCCTTCCTTTGAATTCCAGCTTTTAACATCATAGCTCATACCCTTGTCACTTGCCTAAATTACTAAGTGAAAGGTTGCTCAGGGTGACCATGGATCCTAAATTCCCCTGAGATGTATAATTCCCAAATGAAGTTAGGCAGGTCCCTGAATGGCCTCCTATTCATAAGCATTGTTTCTTTCACCTCAGCTGTAAATTCAGGGCCACTTCCTAGTGAAAGGAACTTTCATGAAGGAAGGACAGAAGAAATTGCTGAATGGGGTCGGGGACCCAGGAGGTTGGGGGAGCAACAATAAGATTTGGAGAGCTCCACCGTCAGGTACAGAGGAGAAAGGAAGAGAGCAGGAAGCTCCAAGTACTACTGAGCAAGGAACTCAGAAATATGATGATGACAACTTCTAAGGTTCTGGATCCTCTATAAGCCTTGTCATTGCCTTTTTTATTTCCCTAAAAAAAATACCTAGAAGAAGAGCCTGCCTGCTTAATTTTGGAGATGAAAGAGAAAGGGGAAAAAAGCAAGTTACTGATCAGTGTTTAGAAGGTTGCCATTTAGGTAAATCCATATGCGTAATATCTGCCTGTATATGTAGAAACCATCTCTGCAAGGATACCCCAAGAGCTGGAAACTGGGCTCCAGGGAGGAAAACCAAGGCTAAGAGGTAGGAAAGTAGGGAGACTCATTTTTTACTCTGTATTGAATGTTGTAATGTGAACAAAATATATTTTCAAAATTAATAATAAAGTAGGGAGAAAACAGTATAGAAGTACATGCTCCTCCACAAGCTGCTCTATGTGGAGTGAGAACTGCAAAATGAAAGTCAGATAAATCTCCCAGGGAACCATGAGAAGAAAGAATAGGGTGCGTGGGAAACCTATGATTCAAGATTAATCCAAAACTGGGAGGTTAAGAACAGAAGACCTGGCTCTTTCCAAAAAATATGTAAAAATCTCCCTCCAGTTAATTATGGAAATGGCAACCTGACCACAACTTTCCTGAAACATACTATTCCCCACATCATGTTGCTGCTCAAACACCTTCAGTGGTTTTTGGGCTTCCAAAGGTTTCAGTGGTCCCAAATTACGAGTTTTTTTCTCATTCCCTTAGATGATTCTAATGTACAGGCAGAGTTGAGAATCATTGCCCTAATAAAAGCAACTTAAAGGTCAGAAGTCGGTAGATGATGTGAAGGAGAACACTGTTTTAGGGCTTAGCATGTGGGAGAAGATGCAGGCACTTCAAGTTCAGTTCAGCCTCAGCCTTCTGCAGACCCATCTGGCAGTGGATTTGTGGGGAAAGTTCCTGTGGAGAAGGACTAGAACAGCACATTGACAACCAATAGCATCCTTGTGAAACCCAGATTGGATTCTGAAAACAAATTCCAAATAAAGTAAAAAAAAAAAAAAAAAAAAAAAAAAAAGATAGATATATAGGATCAGGCTTAAGTCTAGCATGAAAATGTATAAATCTAATGCATGGTAGATGTATACCACTTCCCCAAACTATTTTTAATATATTCCTGGACAAAAGGTGAGTAAACCAGGCCCAGAGTCTAATCAAAAGCTTGTTGATGAGAGAGACGTCCATTCTCCAGAATCTACCTGATGGAACAGCCACAGTAAATGGCCAAGAAGAGAGTTCATGTTGGCTTTGCCACTGCCTGGTAATGTGACATTGGATGTCACTCAGATTCTCTTGGCCCTAGTGTCTCCAACTGTACTGTGAGGGGAGATGTTCTGTGGAACCTCTGCTCTCCGTGATTCTGTGAGGGAGCACACTACTTCCTCATGCTGGTTACAACTGTAGGATCTGGGCACACTGCCAGGCTTTGCATCCCACCTTGCCACTCACCTGCTGAGTATGTGACCTTGGCCAATTTTATTAACCTCTCTAAACTTTAGTTTCCTCATCTGTAAAAATGAGATAATAATAGTACCTATTTCATAGTGATGTTGTGAGGATTTAATGAGAAATGCACATAAAACACTTAGCACAGTGCCTGGTAATAAAGAAATAATGACTGTTGTTATTCTAGGTATAGAATCAGAAGGCACCATCCAGTGATATAGAGACCAGCCAGGCCCATCCCTTGTATTAGAGATGAGGAAACTGGTTCAGAGAGGCTGACTTGCTCAAGGTCATATATTTCACCTTGTGTGCTTGGGGATTGGGACATTAGGGTGAGTCCTGGCAATACTGTTTAGCCACCAAGACTCCATCAGGGGTGCACACAGTAGTCTTTGAATGTGGCAAAATTAAGGAACATAGAGGGTACAGTCTGCACCAGGTTTAAAATAAGCATAATTACTAATTGGGAACAACAGAAAAACTTTATTAAAGATACTTTTTAGGTAGACATCACACAATACCTTGTAGTGAAAGGATTAAAAAGGAAAAAATATTTCAAATACAAAAGGCATACTCTGCCACTTAAACTGAGATAAAGTTCCAGATATTTACTTTAAATCCTACCCTCTTTTATAGGGTACACAAGACAATTTCCCCCTTTGGTCTTAAATTAGCAATTAGTAGTTAGGACTGGTTCCACCATATAACTTCCTTGCTGCCCACTCTCCAGGGGCAGATATAGCTCACTGAAATCTTTCAAGCCAACTGGAGAGAATAGGAAACATAGACCTGGACCCGCCCTCCTCCCCATTTGTCCATTGCCTGCTGTTTGACCTTAGCCAAGTCACCCAACTTGACTTGAACTAGGTGGTCTCTAAGGGCTCTTCTAGGTAAGAGCAGAGACTGTGCAGGTCATTAAGAGCATGGATGCTGAGATCAGAACCTCAGGTTGAATCCTGGCTCCATATCCCACTAGCTTTTTAACTCTGGACATGTCCTTTAGCCTTGTTTGCTATGGTTTCCTCATCTGTGAAATGAGACTACTAACAATACCACATCACCAGGTTGCTTTGAGGAGTAAACAAGTGAATGTCAAATATGTGGCAAGTAGTTAATGCCCAATACATGGTGGCTACTATTAAAACTTATGTAATTCTGTAATGATATGGAGGGATTTTTTTTAGCAACTAGAAGAGGGATTCCTCTGGGAGAGGCACATATATTGGGAGGATGCCTTGGTGAGCAAGGTTGGGGCAGGTGAGCCCACAGGACACACGGTGGGAGGAACAGTTGGTGTTTGCTCTTGGAGGAGAAGGGTATATATCTCCTTTGAGGAGAGAAGTCTCTTCTAGCTCCAAAATCCTATTCTAATTCTATCCAGGCTCCTCTGTTAGCTAGATTTCTGAAATCCATTTTATATCAGAGACATGGGAGAGCACCATGTTTTGACCCCAGATGTGTTTAATTCTCCAACAGAATGACTTTACGGCCTGCTTTGTTTCAGGAGCCAGATCATTTAGCAACAGAATCAAAAGTAGTTTAAAAACCATTGAACCACTACATGTCACAGCCAACGTGTTACACAAATTATGGTTATTTCCTTTATGCATGTGTTTATTCACTCGTTTACAAATATTTGCTGATCGCCCACCATGTGCTGGGTACTGTTCTGAGTCCTGGGGGAAAAGCAGTGAACTACAAAAAAAAAGTCCCTGTTTTTATAAATCTCACATCCTACTGAGGGAGACAAATTTCTGTGATAATAGAGGTAGTGGTTAGTGTGACAAAGAAAAGTAAAGCAGAATAAAGGGATAGAATGGATGGAGTGAGTGTTGTTAACTAATATAGACAGGGAGGATGTTTCTAATGAGACAGAGGAAACTTGGAGAGAGGGAACGAGCTATTCCGGTGTTCCAGGCAGAAGTGTCAGCAAGTGTGAGGCTCTGAGGTCACGTTTGAAGCAGCAAAGAAAACCAGTGTAGGGACTTCCCTGGTGGTCCAGTGGTTAAGATTTTGCCTTCCAATGCAGGGGTTGCAGGTTCAATCCCTGGTCGGGGAGCTAAGATCCCACATGCCTCGCAGCCAAAAAACCAAAACATAAAACAGAAGCAATATGGTAACAAATTCAATAAAGACTTTAAAAATGGTCCACATAAAAAAAAAAACTTAAAAAAAAAAAAAGAAAACCAGTGTGTCAGGAGCAGAGTGAACAAAGAGGAAGGTGGTCAAGAGGAGGTTGGAGGGGAAGGTGCACCGGATCATGGCCCAGAGGCCACTGGCAAGAGCTCCAGCTTCTGTTCTGTGACCAGAAGACACTGGAGGGTTTTGAGCAAGGTAGTGATAGGATCTGATTTGTGTTGTTAAGAGATAGCTGGCTGCCATGTGGAGAACAGGCTGTAGGAAAGAACAAGGGCAAAAGCAGAGAACTCAGGAGGCTGCTGGCGCAATCCAGGCAGGGGTGCCAGTGCCTTGACCGGGAGCAGAGGACTGGCTGAGAAGCATTCACACTTGGGATGTTCTTTGATGGTGGGACCAACCATCTACTCCGGGAGGACTGTCTGGGACATGCTGTGTGTGTGGTGCCTGTTAGACATCCACGTGGTCACATTGAGATGGTGGTTGGCTACGTCAGTCATCAGCCTGCAGATATAGTGAGAACCCTGATACTAAATGAGATCACGTAGGGAATGAGGGTAGAGAGGAGGGGAGAACTTCCAAGGCTTAGGTCATCCAGAATTGGGAAAGAGAAGGAAGATCCTGCAGAGAGGAGGGATCAGGAGCAGCCAGTGAGGTGGCAGGTAAACAGGAGTGAGTTCTCTGGTCAAATGGAGGACATGGTTCAGGACAGAGGCAGCAATCAACTGTGCCCAATGCTGTGGTGAGAAGGGTAAACCGAGCCTAAATCCCTGTAACATTCAGCTCACCAAGCCCCATTCCATGCGAGGGAGGCCTCCCTTCTGCCCACTTCAGAGAGTACTAAAGGTCCCTGGGGCTCCCCTGGTGGGAAAACTTTGTCTCACCTTATCTGAGGAGCTGCTTTGGATCCAGCCTTTCTTTTTTTTTTTTAACGTTTTTATTGGAGTATAATTGCTTTACAATGGTGTGTTAGTTTCTGCTTTATAACAAAGTGAATCAGTTATACATATACATATATCCCCATATCTCTTCCCTCTTGCGTCTCCCTCCCTCCCACCCGACTAGGTGGTCACAAACCACCGAGCTGATCTCCCTGTGCTATGCAGCTGCTTCCCACTAGTTATCTATTTTACATTTGGTACTGTATATATGTCCATGCCACTCTATCACTTTGCCCCAACTTACCCTTCCCCCTCCCCGTGTCTTCAAGTCCATTCTCTAGTAGCTCTGCATCTTTATTCCCATCTTGCCCCTAGGTTCTTCATGACCTTTTTTTTTTTTTATATTCCATATATATGTGTTAGCATATGGTATTTGTTGTTCTCTTTCTGACTTACTTCACTCTGTATGACAGAATCTAGGTCCATCCACCTCACTACAAACAACTCAATTTCGTTTCTTTTTATGGCTGAGTAAATATCCATTGTATATACGTGCCACATCTTCTTTATCCATTCATCTGTCAATGGACACTTAGGTTGCTTCCATGTCCTGGCTATTGTAAATAGAGCTGCAGTGAATATTGTGGTACATGACTTTTTTGAATTATGGTTTCCTCAGGGTGTATGCACAGTAGTGGGATTGCTGGGTCATATGGCAGTTCTATTTTTAGGGGTTTTTTTGTTTTTTTGTTTTTTTTGCAGTACGTGGGCCTCTCACTGTTGTGGCCTCTCCCATTGCGGAGCACAGGCTCCGAACGTGCAGGCTCAGCGGCCATGGCTCATGGGCCCAGCCACTCCACGACATGTGGGATCTTCCCAGACCGGGGCACGAACCCATGTCCCCTGCATCAGCAGGCGGACTCTCAACCACTGTGCCACAAGGGAAGCCCTATTTTTAGTTTTTTAAGGAACCTCCATACTTTTCTCCATAGTGGCTATATCAATTTACATTCCCACCAACAGTATATGAGGGTTCCCTTTTCTCCACACCCTCTCCAGCATTTATTGTTTGTAGACTTTTTGATGATGGCCATTCTGACTGGTGTGAGATGATATCACACTGTAGTTTTGATTTGCATTTCTCTAATGATTAATGATGTTGAGCATTCTTCCATGTGTTTGTTGGTAATCTATATATCTTCTTTGGAGAAATGTCTATTTAGGTCTTCTACCCATTTTTGGATTGGGTTGTTTGTTTTTTTAATATTGAGTTGCATGAGCTCCTTGTAAATTTTGGAGATTAACCCTTTGTCAGTTGCTTCATTTGCAAATATTTTCTCCCATTCTGAGGGTTGTCTTTTGGTCTTGTTTATGGTTTCCTTTGCTGTGCAAAAGCTCTGAAGTTTCATTAGGTCCCATTTGTTTATTTTTGTTTTTATTTCCATTTCTCTAGGAGGTGGGTCCAAAAGGATCTTACTGTGATTTATGTCATAGACATAAATCATGTTTTCATGATTTATGTTTTCATCTAAGAGTTTGATACTGTCAAACTGCCTATGTTTTCATCTAAGAGTTTGATAGTGTCTGGCCCTACATTTAGGTCTTTAATCCATTTTGAGTTTATTTTTGTGTACAGTGTTAGGGAGTGATTAATTTCATTCATTTACATGTAACTGTCCAGTTTGCCCAGCACCACTTATTAAAGAGGCTGTCTTTTCTCCATTGTATAGTCTTGTCTCCTTTATCAAAGATAAGGCGACCATATGTGCGTGGGTTTATCTCTGGGCTTTCTATCCTGTTCCATTGATCTATATTTTTGTTTTTGTGCCAGTACCATACTGTCTTGATTACTGCAGCTTTGTAGTATAGTCTGAAGTCAGGGAGCCTGATTCCTCCAGCTCTGTTTTTCGTTCTCAAGATTGCTTTGGCTATTCAGCATTTTTTGTTCTAGTTCTGTGAAACATGCCAGTGGTAGTTTGATAGGGATTGCATTGAATCTGTAGATTGCTTTGGGTAGTATGCTCATTTTCACAATGTTGATTCTTCCAATCCAAGAACATGGTATATCTCTCCATCTATTTGTAACATCTTTAATTTCTTTCATCAGTTCTTATAATTTTCTGCATACAGGTGTTTTGTCTCCTTAGGAACGTTTATTCCTAGATATTTTATTCTTTTTGTTGCAATGGTAAATGTGAGTGTTTTCTTAATTTCACTTTCAGATTTTTCATCATTATTATATAGGAATGCAAGAGATTTCTGTGCATTAATTTTGTATCCTGCTACTTTACCAAATTCATCGATTAGCTTCAGTAGTTTTCTGGTAGCATCTTTAGGATTCTCTATGTATAGTATCATGTCGTCTGCAAACAGTGACAGCTTTACTTCTTCTTTTCCGATTTGGATTCCTTTTCTTTCCTTTTCTTCTCTGATTGCTGTGGCTAAAACTTCCAAAACTATGTTGAATAATAGTGGTGAGAGTGGGCATCCTTGTCTTGTTCCTGATCTTAGTGGAAATGGTTTCAGTTTTTCACCATTGAGGACGATGTTGGCTTTGGGTTTGTCATATATGACCTTTATTATGTTAAGTTCCCTCTATGCCTACTTTCTGGAGGGTTTTTATCATAAATGGGTGTTGAATTTTGTCAAAAGCTTTCTCTGCATCTATTGAGATGATCATATGGTTTTTTTCCTTCAATTTGTTAATATGGTGTATCACATTGATTGATTTGCATATATTGAAGAATCCTTGCATTCCTGGAATAAACCCCACTTGATCATGGTGTATGATCCTTTAAATGTGCTGTTGGATTCTGTTTGCTACTATTTTGTTAAGGATATTTGCATCTACGTTCATCAGTGATATTGGTCTGTAGTTATCTTTCTTTGTGACATCTTTGGTTTTGGTATCAGGGTGATGGTGGCCTCGTAGAATGAGTTTGGGAGTGTTCCTCCCTCTGCTATATTTTGGAAGAGTTTGAGAAGGATAGGTGTTAGCTCTTCTCTAAGTGTTTGATAGAATTTGCCTGTGAAGCCATCTGGTCCTGGGCTTTTGATTGTTGGAAGATTTTTCATCACAGTTTCAATTTCAGTGCTTGTGATTGGTCTGTTCATATTTTCTATTTCTTCCTAGTTCAGTCTCAGGAGGTTGTGCATTTCTAAGAATTTGTCCATTTCTTCCAGGTTGTCCATTTTATTGGCATATAGTTGCTTGTAGTAATCTCTCATGATCCTTTGTATTTCTGCAGTGTCAATTGTTACTTCCCCTTTTTCATTTCTAATTCTGTTGATCTGAGTCTTCTCCCTTTTTTTCTTGACGAGTCTGGCTAATGGTTTGTCAATTTTGTTTATCTTCTCAAAGAACCAGCTTTTACTTTTATTGATCTTTGCTATCGTTTCCTTCATTTCTTTTTCATTTATTTCTGATCTGATCTTTATGATTTCTTTCCTTCTGCTAACTTTGGGATTTTTTTTGCTCTTCTTTCTCTAATTGCCTTAGGTGTAAGGTAGGTTGTTTATTTGAGATGTTTCTTGTTTCTTAAGGTAGGATTGTATTGCTATAACCTTCCCTTTAGAATTGCTTTTGCCGCATCCCATAGGTTTTGGGTCATCGTGTTTTCATTGTCATTTGTCTCTAGGTACTTTTTGATTTCTTCAGTGATCTCTTGGTTATTAAGTAGTGTATTGTTTAGCCTCCATGTGTTTGTATTTTTTACAGATTTTTTCCTGTAATTGATATGTGGTCTCATAGCGTTGTGGTCGGAAAAGATACTGATACGATTTCAATTTTCTTAAATTTAGCAAGGCTTGACTTGTGACCCAAGATATGATCTATCCTGGAGAATGTTCTATGAGCACTTGAGAAAGAAGTGTATTCTGTTGTTTTTGGATGGAATGTCCTATAAATATCAATTAAGTCCATCTTGTTTAATGTATCGTTTAAAGCTTGTGTTTCCTTATTTATTTTCATTTTGGATGATCTGTCCATTGGTGGAAGTGGGGTGTTAAAGTCCCCGACTATGATTGTGTTACTGTCAATTTCCCCTTTTATGGCTGTTAGTGTTTGCCTTATGTATTGAGGTGCTCCTATGTGGGGTCCATAAATATTTACAATTATTATATATTCTTCTTGGATTGATCCCTTGATCATATGTAGTGACCTTCTTTGTCTCTTGTAATAGTCTTTGTCTTAAAGTATATTTTGTCTGATATGAGAATTGCTAGTCCAGCTTTCTTTTGATTTCCATTTGCATGGAATATCTTTTTCCATCCCCTTTCAGTCTGTATGTGTCCCTAGGTCTGAAGTGGATCTCTTGTAGACAGCATATATATGGGTCTTGTTTTTGTATCCATTCAGCCAGTTTATGTCTCTTGGTTAGAACATTTAATCCATTTACATTTAAGGTAATTATCGATATGTATGTTCCTATTACCATTTTCTTAATTGTTTTGGGTTTGTTTTTGTAGGTCTTTTGCTTCTCCTGTGTTTCCTGCCTGGAGAAATTCCTTTAGCATTTGTTGTAAAGCTGGTTTGGTTGTGCTGAATTCTCTTAGGTCTTCCTTGTCTGTAAAGGTTTTAATTTCTCCATCAAATCTGAATGAGATCCTTGCTGGATAGGGTAATTTTGGTTGTAGGTTTTTCCCTTTCCTCACTTTAAATATGTCCTGCCACTCCCTTCTGGCTTGCAGAGTTTCTGCTGAAAGATCAGCTGTGAACCTCATGGGGATTTCCTTGTGTGTTATTTGTTGTTTTTCCCTTGCTGCTTTTAATATGTTTTCTTTGTATTTAATTTTTGATAGTTTGATTAATATGTGTCTTGGCGTGTTTATCCTTGGATTTATCCTGTATGGGACTCTCTGTGCTTCCTGGACTTGATTAACTATTTCCTTACCCATATTAGGGAAGTTTTCAACTATAATCTCTTCAAATATTTTCTCAGTCCCTTTTTCTCTTCTTCTTCTGGGACCCCTATAATTCGAATGTTGGTGCGTTTAATAGTCCCAGAGGTCTCTGAGACTGTCCTCAATTCTTTTCATTCTTTTTTCTTTATTCTGCTCTGCTGTAGTTATTTCCAGTATTTTATCTTCCACGTCACTTGTCCGTTCTTCTGCCTCAGTTATTCTACTATTGATCCCTTCTAGAGAATTTTTAATTTCATTTATTGTGTTGTTCATGATTGCTTGTTTGCTCTTTAGTTCTTCTAGGTCCTTGTTAATCATTTCTTGTATTTTCTCCATTCTATTTCCGAGATTTTGGACCATCTTTATTCTCATTACTCTGCATTCTTTTTCAGGTAGACTGCCTATTTCCTCTTCATTTGTTAGGTCTGGTGGGTTTTTATCTTGCTCCTTCATCTGCTGTGTGTTTCTTTGTCTTCTCATTTTGCTTAACTTACTGTGTTTGCAGTCTCCTTTTCACAGGCTGTAGGTTCGTAGTTTCCGTTGTTTTTGGTGTCTGCCCACAGTGGGTAAGGTTGGTTCAGTGGGTTGTGTAGGCTTCCTGGTGGAGGGGACTAGTGCCTGTGTTCTGGTGGATGAGGCTGGATCTTGTCTTTCTGGTGGGCAGGTCCACGTCTGGTGGTGTGTTTTGGGGTGTCTGTGACCTTATTATGATTCTAGGCAGCCTCTGTGCTAATGGGTGGGGTTGTGTTCCTGTCTTGCTAGTTGTTTGGCATAGGGTGTCTAGCACTGTAGCTTGCTAGTCATTGAGTGGAGCTGGATCTTGGCGTTGAGAAGGAGCTCTCTCAGAGATTTTCGCTGTTTGATATTATGTGGAGCTGGGAGGTCTCTGGTGGACCAATGTCCTGAACATGGCTCTCCCACCTCAGAGGCATAGCCCTGACGCCTGGCTGCAGCACCAAGAGCCTGTCCTCCACACGGCTCAGAATAAAAGGGAGAAAAAAAGAAAGAAAGAAAAATATAAAATTAAATTTAAAAGTTATTAAAATAAAAAACAAAAAATAATTATTAAAAAAATTTTTTAAGTAATTAAAAGAAAGAAAGAAGGGAACAACCAAACGAAAAAACAAATCCACCAATGATAACAAGCGCTGAAAACTATACTAAAAAATAAATAAATAAACAACGGACAGACAGAACCCTAGTACAAATGGTGAAAGCAAAGCTATACAGACAAAATCACACACAGAAACATACACATACACACTCACAAAAAGAGAAAAAGGGGGGAAGAAAAAAATATATATATAGTTGCTCCAAAGTCCACCTCCTCAATTTGGGATGATTCTTTGTCGATTCAGGTATTCCACAGGTGCAGGGTACATCAAGTTGATTGTGGAGATTTAATCCACTGTTCCTGAGGCTGCTGGGAGAGTTTCCCTTTCTCTTCGTTGTTCGCACAGCTCCTGGGGTTCAGCTTTGGATTTGGACCCGCCTCTGCGTGTAGGTCGCCGGAGGACATCTGTTCTTCGCTCAGACAGGACGGGGTTAAAGGAGCCGCTGATTTGGGGGCTCTGGCTCACTCAGGCCGGGGATGAGGGAGGGGCATGGATGCGGGGCGAGCTTTCGGCGGCAGAGGCCGGCGTGACGTTGCACCAGCCTGAGGCGCGCCGTGCGTTCTCCCGGGGAAGTTGTCCCTGGATCACAGGACCCTGGCAGTGGCGGGCTGCACAGGCTCCCAGGAGGGGAGGTGTGGGCAGTGACCTGTGCTCGCACACAGGCTTCTTGGTGGCCGCAGCAGCAGCCTTAGCGTCTCATGCCTGTCTCTGGGGTCCGCGCTGATAGCCGCGGCTCGCGCCCGTCTCTGGAGCTCCTTTAAGCAGCGCTCTTAATCCCCTCTCCTCGCGCACAAGGAAACAAAGAGGGAAGAAAAAGTCTCCTGCCTCTCCGGCAGCTCCAGACTCTCTCCCTGACTACCTCCGGGCCAGCTGTGGCGCACTAACCCCTTCAGGCTGTGTTCACGCAGCCAACCCCAGTCCTCTCCCTGGGATCCGACCTCCGAATCCCGAGCCTCAGCTCCCAGCCCCCGCCCGCCCGGGCGGGTGAGCAGACAAGCCTCTCGGGCTGGTGAGTGCTGGTCCTCTGTGCGGGAATCTCTCCGCTTTGCCCTCGGCACCCCTGTTGCTGCGCTCTCCTCAGCGGTTCCGAAGCTTCCGCCCTCCGCCACCCGCAGTCTCCGCCCGCGAAGGGGCTCCTAGTGTGTGGAAACCTTTCCTCCTTCACGGCTCCCTCCCACTGGTGCAGGTCCCGGCCCTATCCTTTTGTCTCTGTTTTTTCTTTTTTCTTTTGCCCTACCCAGGTACGTGGGGAGTTTCTTGCCTTTTGGGAGGTCTGAGGTCTTCTGCCAGCGTTCAGTAGGTGTTCTGTAGGAGTTGTTCCGCATGTAGATGTATTTCTGATGTATTTGTGGGGAGGAAGGTGATCTCTACGTCTTACTCTTCCGCCATCTTGAAGCTCCTCCTGGCTCCAGGCTTTTTAATGACAGGTATAAAAGATTTGATGAGAAGAAATGAGCTCACCCTATGTGTTCAACTATCTGCAGTTTACTAACAGTTGAATATTTTTTAAAAATTGCCACAACTACAAAAATCTAATATACGGTGGGGTTCTGTTGTTAACTCCAGTCCCTCCTCCCTGTGGAAGGGGTGAGGGTTTACCCAGGAGCCTGATAGAAATACCCTGACCCCGCCTGGGTTCAGTTCTTGAGTGTGTGCTGATCTTTTCCATGTCACGTTTACATCAGAATGGTCACAGCTGGGTGGATGTATTCCTGACAGAGATTTCCCATTCTGTTTGCAAGAGTTCAGAATCCACTCTTTATGTTCACCTTCTTCAATTGCACCCCTCATTCTTGTTCCTAATCTGCTGCTTCACAGACCCATGTGGTGCCAGAACTTAAGGAGGTCTGCTTTCCTCCATGTGCCCTTTGTGGGGCTGGCCTGCTGCCTCTCCTGAATGGCTTCTCTCTCCCTGCAGTGTGGGGAGGACTGACAGGGCCCACCTGATTTTGGGCAGGGAAAGAACAACTTCTAAAGCACGTTGCTATAGTTACCAAGTCTCCCCCAGTGCATAGCAGTCGCAGGCTCTATGCTCCTTTTTTGTGTTGCTCTATCAGACAGTCTCCTTGGTACAGCTACTTGGGGTTTTGTTAATAATCATTTCATGCCCACTTACACATGGGCCACGCACAGAATGAGAAGCACAGGGACTCTATTATGGGGAGCACACACATAGACCCACACGCCCATACATGCATATTTTAAGTTTGACATGCCTTAAATCACAGATGTTTTTCAACCAGGATTTCTTGCACTGAATCCATTTTAAAAGGTTTTCTACAATGATAACATTATATATGGAATCATTTTGTACATTTCAGAGAAATGTTTGTTTCTATGTTTCTGAACACAAATTATCTGCGTGGAAAGTTTCCCCAATTCTCTCCTCAGTAATTATCTATTTTCTATCTCTAGGAGAAAGAAAGTAAAATAGAAGTTGATTGTAGATTAAATGATTCAGTTTTGAGCATTTTTGAAAGTTAATGTTTCAAATCAGACCCATTGTTGAGAGTTTTCCATTGTTTGTGCATGATGGTAATTACTAGAAATGGTGACATTTGGAGTCTAATTGAGTTCCTCTCTTATCTAACAGGCACAAATGTTCTAAGCAGAAATTCAGAACATTAATGCAGTGAGTGATGAACACTATATGAACAGAGCCTTTCCCTTCACCCAGCTCTCAAGGAAAACACACCCAGTTGCCAAACCAGAATTGTAGTTAGTTAGCATCTCAAGGCAGGCATGGTGACAAGAGCTGTGTGTGCTCCTGGATCTCCCCTCGCATGCTTCCATCCTCTCCCCACCCCATCTTCTCCTGTCCTTCCCAGGCTTCCTTGCCTGGCGGGGCACATGTGCTGCTAGGAGTGAACAGGCCACTGGCCAACCCTCTGAGCTGACTTTCTAGCTGGAGATTCTTGGCTTTTTATTTCCCTTAGGTTGCATTGCTGAAGTGAGACTCTTGGTGGCAGCCCTGGCTCTTTGGCCCATCATTCATGCCCCCTGGCAGATTAATTTGGGGATCACTTCCTCTGTCTGAAGGTGAAGACCTTTACCTGTCACAGCCTCTGAGGTATGCCAGCTGGGCCACCTACAAGGAAGGTCAACCTGGGCACTGCATAAACTACAACATGCTAAAGTGATTGGGAGGGAAAAAAAGGCAGCCGTGTCTCTTCCACAGGGGTGGGCGTCCACATCTGGCAGGTGGGCTTTTGAGTCTGGTGGGTGGGCTTCGGTGAGCTGCTTTCTTACTGGGAAGTTAAAACATACGGGTGTAATGTTGAATTTCCAGATAGGTTTCTCCGAAGACAAGCCAAAGTCAGAGCAACCCCAGCAGGGGAGGGGAGGTGCCTACGCTGGCTAGTCCTGGGAGTCCCAAGGGGCGGTATAAACCCACGCAGCCTTGTCACCCCCCCACCCAACACCTAGCTACCAGCTACCTCCTTCCCGCAGACTTGTACTCTCCAAGCAGAATGGGGCCCCTCTGTCACTCTCCCATCAAAGCTTCATGCCCTGTTTTTACCTGCTCCCTAGGCTACTTGCAGCCAGTTCCAAACTGTCTGCCACAAGTCCCCCAGCCCCCTAGGAAGGCCCCGTGTGAGACCCAGATTTCAAAGCACTTCAGGCCCTCTGGAAGAAGAAAAGGAAAAGACTATATCTGTCTCCCTGAATTCTCACTCTGTCTCCTGGACCCAGGAAGACCATCAGTCTCTGCTTAGGGTCCCCCTCCCTGCCCTGCAGCCTGGAACTCTCTCCAGGCAGTAGACCGCATCAAGTGTTGGACTCACCTCATTTATTTCTCTTCTCTCAGGGATGGCTGTCCCATGCTGCCTGTTCTTCAGTGTCTGAAAACCATTGTTTCATATAGCTTACCTGTTTTAGTAGGTCTTTAAGGCAGGGGGACAAATCTAGACCCTGTTACCCCACTGTGGCCTTCTGGCAAAGTCCTCTTCTTCATGAAACACATTCTTTTCTATTGGATTCCACACCCTGACATTCTCTTGCTTTGTCTCTTGCTCTCTAGGAGCTCCTCTTAGTCTACTTGGCAGGCTCGTGCTCCCCAGCCTGCCATTAACTGTCGGAGCTCCTCCATCATCCATGGCCCTCTTCTCTCCTCCCACTCTCTAACTGCTCCCTGGGCGACCTCGTCCAGACCTATATTACAAACTATGTTCCTGGTCCCGAGCTCCTGTCGCAGATGCCCGACTACCCCTGACTACACAACTTGAATGTCCCTAAGCACCTCAAACTACACGTCTGAAGGGTATTCGTTATCTTTTCTCAGATTTGATCCTTCTCTTACCATATAACCAGTTATGAAGTCAAAACCCATGTATCTCCCTTGACACCTCCCTCTGCCCCCCACCTCATATCAAATCCACCAAGTCTTGCTGATCCTTCTTCAAAAAGATCTCTAATACCTGTTCCCTCTTCATCTGTACACTGTGGTCCAAGTGGTAACTCCTAATTGGTCTTCACCATCTCTTCCTATTTTGTTCTCTACTGCAGGCAGTAGTGATTTTTTTTAAATTGCGTATCTGATTACTTCCTGTGACTGCTTCAGATACTTTAAAGACTTCTATTTTTCTGCCCCATCTGGCCCCTCTCTAGCTTGGGCTCACAGCACACCTGGTCAATCTCCCCTTCCCACCCTCACTGGCCTTCCTCCAGTCCTCAGAGGCCACACTCCCTCCTGCCACTGCTGTCCCCTCTGCTTAGAATGGCCATTGCCCACTTTGCCTGCTTCTGCTCCAGAGTCAGGGCAGCCTGACTAGGTCAGGTCCCCTGTCATGCTCTTACGGTTCCATGTACCTCCTTTTCTTGGCACTTGGTACAATTATAACTTTAGTTTTATTTGTCTAATTCTGTGATCAGTGTTGGTCTTCCCCCTAGACTTGGTAAGTTCCATGATGGTTGTTAAATCTATTTTTCCTCACCACCATGTTGCCAGCTCTGATGTTCAGGTTTGGGACTCCAGAGTACCCTGGGGAGCACATGAGTGCAATGGTGGGCGCTCGGGAAGCAGGAAGAGTTGCCCAGGTCCCCGGCCCTGGGAGGGGCCCTGAGGGGAAGTCACACACCAGGGGTACAGGGACCACAGCTGTCCACCAAGAGAAGGAGAGGATAAGCCCCCTGTGGAGGCTGGGGCACCACAAACTGCTGTGCTTCTGACGTTGTAGTGCCCTCTCTGTTACCAAAGTGGCGGAACTGTCCTAAGCTCTTAAGGTGATCCACTCAACTTTATTGTCCTTCCAATATTTTAATAAAACTTTTAGACAAAAAGAAAAAAACCCAACAAAACCAGGCATGGCAACTGGAGCTATCACCTCAAAGACCCACAGAGGAGGCTGCTACTCTGAGCTGCGGGCACACGACTGGCACACGGGGCAACACCAAGGTGTAGGCTCTGGCTGCAGATTCCTCCGCTGAGTGAGGGCACGGCCCCAGGCCCCGCCCTCTCCTCCTCTGCTATGTCACTTTTCCTCACGAGAGAGAAGCACCAGGAAAGCATGGGGGCTGAGCCGGGCCTGGTCTCGGACCCAGAAACCACACACAGGCCCTGGGTAATTTCGGATCCCCTGCAAGAAAGGAGCAACACGGTTTGTGCACAGCAGGGGTTTCTTTGCATTTTCTCCTTGATGCCACACTGAAGCGGGGTTTTGCTGAGGGAGAGCCCCAGGCCCTCTGTGTGAGGTGGGGTTGAGCTCACAGCACTGGGCGCCTTTCTGACCACAGGCAGGCTCAGGGTGTTTCTTCTACGCAACAAACACGACCGTCTCTTTAAAAGGTGCTAGGCAAGGACCTTACGCTTAGAGAATATTTCAGCGTGCAGCATGTTAATATGGGCACGAGCGGGAGGGAGGGTTAGTATGTTATAATGAAGGCCCCAGAGGGAGCGTTATTAGCTGGGCTCTGACAGCAGATGGCATTTGTTCTTAAAGAATGCATCAGTTCCTGACTCTGCCTTGGAATCTGAAAACCAGCGTGCGTGCGTGCACACACACACACACTCACACACACACACTCACTCCACACACACACACACACTCTCACACTACACACACACACACACACTCTCACACTCCACACACACACTCGCTCACACACGCACTCACACTCTCACATGCACTCACAAACACACTCGCACTCACACTCACACTCACTCACTCCCCCTCCCCCACAGCCCTGAGCTCTTCAGGAATGGGAGAGGAGGACAGAAGCGGACATCAGGAGAGGTGAAGGAGACCTCCCGGTGCAGCCATTCCTGGAGCCTGGCTGGCCGAACCTCCTCTTCTGGACTCTGCAGGGGAAGCACAGCCTCAGCCTTGAGGGGAGGGCCTGTCAGCCAGAGCCCTCTTTCCCAGCCCGAAAGCCTATCCTAATGCTGCTGAAGTTGCAAAGGCATTTGAAGCATACCTCCATGGGCTGCAGCTCCTCACTTCTCTTTGGGAATTTTCGACGTGGAAGAGATGGTAACCCTGGTGCAAAGGTGTGTGTGTGTGTAATGTAGCTATAGGTTTGGGGCATGGTGCCTGGTGGGGAGGACCTGGGAAGAACAGTTGAATGAATGTTATTACTCCACAGTCCTGCCCTCACTGGACAAAAAATTTCCAAAGGTTTGGGAATCAGACAGATTTTGTAATCAAATATCAAGTTTACTATCTGACCAAGTTACTTAAGCCCCCAGAGCCTGTTTCCACACCTATAAAGTGTGAATAAACGTCTCTCTCGGGGCTTATCTTAGGAGACAGTCTTTGAGGCAGAGATCTGTGTACAGGAAGTTCCTGGGAGAATGCTTTCATGGGCCAACATGTGGAGGGAAAGGCAAGGAAGCAGGGTGGGCAGGGAGACAAATTGAGACAATTAACCACAAGGCCTCAGTTGGTTTCACAGGCAGCTCCAACGAATGGCCTTTCAGAGTTGTGCCACCTTGAGTCAAGGGGACCAGGCCTTCATACCCCACCTGAATCCCACATCAGCCAGCCTCTGGACACTGTGGTAAGGAAAGTGACCCCAAACTGCCTTGCCCTCCCTACCAGGTGAGGAGGACCTGGGCAGTGAACTGCAGCAACTGCTGAAGGTGTTGACATAACATCTATATAATAAGGTAAGAAACATAAATGAATGAAACCTAACTGGTTCATCTTTTCCCAGCCTCATCCTTGGAAAAAGTAGCATTATGTCATTAAAGTTCCGTCATCCTGAAATTCAACACCCCACAGGGGAGAGAGAAAGCTTTTGTGTTTCAAACTCATTTAGGGTCAGCAGGCTGGATGGTCCCAGCCCAGAGGGGATGAGGCGCATTTGAAGATAAGGAAATGGAAATGGTCCTGATTTTAAATGGAAGTGGAGAGAAATTCCCTACAACTGAGAGAAGATCAGTGAATGTGGATTCTGACCTGTGAAGGTGGGTCTCATCCCACTTCTATTTAGCCCCCAGAAGGTGATATGCATTTGAGGAGAAGGAGAGTGTACATCTTTAGTTGTTGCTTTGGAAATCTCAGAAAAAACCTCCTGGACTGGTGCCTGGCAGAGAAGCAGCAGAACTGCCTCTTTCCAAAGACTACACAGAGTCCCCCAAGAGACGCTAGCAGGAATTGAAAAGTAGATGCCCTTTCCAGAACGCTCTAGGCTACTGAAGACTCATTCTCTTGGGACTTTTGTATCACCCTAAGGAGGGGAAGCTCCTGCCATTACTGAGATTGACTTTTCCACTAGCCATCTGGGTGAGAGCCCAGAGTGGTCATCTGATTTAGAGAAATACAGAAATGAAACAAATTTTGTGGGGTACATTTCATACCTATCTCACATGTTTAGCAGCTAGCAAATGCCCACACCTAGTGAGCACAGAATGAGAAGTCCGTTCCTTTCTCTTTCCTGTCCCCTTCTGTCAGGGATATTCCTAAACCTTGCAACCAGTTGAAAAGCTTTTCCTGTTTAAAAACAACAACAAAACCTGAAGAGAAAGACATACGTCATTGTTAGCTTTGCTAATCAATTACAAACAATTATTAAATATTTACTGTTAGGTTCCTAGCAAGATGGCAAACTAGATCAGGCTGCTTGCTAACACTGAAGCAAGAAGGAAATGTGCATTTGGGAAAACAAACAAAAACAACCAAAGAAACAAACAAAACCCTCAATAAGCTGCTGGGAATGTTGTCTTAAACTCTTATATATGGAGGGGGTACTGCAGCCTGGGGTGGCAGGACCCGGAGGCAGCAGTGAAGAGACCAGTTGGAGAAAAGCCTTTAAAAGGCCGTCCTTTCATCTCCCTGGAGTAGCCTTATGACAATCATGACCTGACTCTCTGTGCTTGTAGCCTGGACTATTGGTGCAGGTATTTGCAGGGCAAATTCATGGCAGCACAACAGCCCTGCTGAGGGAAGAGTGATGGAAACAGATGTGGACTGAACAGCTAACCTCTGAGAGTCATTCCTCACCTCTCCCTCTCCACACCCCCAGGGATGGGGGAGAGCATGTTAGGGGACTGCCTCCTCCCAATCCTGCCTTATCCTAAAGACTTAAAGATGAAATCTTGACCGGAGGAGGTGCCTGACGGAAAGCCAACAGCCCAGAGGAATCAGTAGTGGTTCCATGGTGCCTGGGACTCTTCATCCCAGAACTCCATTCCCTCCTTTCTCCCCATATTCACTGGAACTGGCCTGGTTTAATGTCTTTGGCCCTTTACCAATACGTATTATAAAATAAAGTAGAGGAAATATTAACAGGTAAAATGAGGAGAGGGGAGTAACACAAGCTCACACGCCAAAATGACCGGAGAAATACAACTACCAAAAAAATAAATAAGCTGCACAACATATGCCATCAGGCAGAAGTATTTGAACAGATGGACCAAGAATTTAAAATAAGCACTATAGGTACACCTAAAGAAATAGGGGTGATACTAATAAGAATAAAGAGTCGCCAAAAAGAACCAAGTAGAAATACTAGGTATGGAAAAAGTAGGCAATAAAATAACACCATAGAAGGGGTAACTAGTAGGATTGATACAGCTAAAGAATAATTAGTGAGTTAGAAGATCAGATTGAGAAATTCTCCCAGAATGCAACAGAAAAGGGTAAGAGGAGAAGAAAATACATATTTAAAATAAATAAAGCTTAGAGAAATGGAGGATAGAGAAATGTCTACATCCACACGAATAGAGTCCTAGAAAGAGAGGAAAATAAAAACAAGAAAAGGCAATATTTGAAGAAATAAAGATAAATTTTCTGGTATTAAACTACTATATCCAGACAATCTGCTAATCAAATGTAAGGACATAATAACAATATTCTCAGGCATAGAAAGCATTAGAAGTTTTGCCACAAAAAAGACCCATATTAAAAACACTTTGGGAAGAAGTATTTAAATAAGAAATAAATCCAAATGATGGAGCAAGATTTATAGGAAGTAAGAGTGATCAAATATCTTGGTAAAGCTTATCTTTGTCTTAAAAGCTAAGGTTAAAGGAAATATATTTACATGATGTGGTATAAGAAAGATATTTGGTTTTTGTCCCCAGCTCCTGGCACAGAGCTCCTAAAACCCTTGGAATTTCCTGAGTGATAAGGTGACAGAGCATCTTTTGACTAATAAGGCAAGGTCTGTCAGGCCCCTAGATAGCTTCTGGATGGGGGTTGGTGGCCAGAAAGAAAAAGCCTTGATTAGAAGCTTGGAACTTTCAACCTTACTCCCCAACCTCCAAGAGGGAAGAGGGGCTGAAGATTGAG
Source organism: Hyperoodon ampullatus (assembly GCF_949752795.1). Classification (NCBI taxonomy): domain Eukaryota; kingdom Metazoa; phylum Chordata; class Mammalia; order Artiodactyla; family Ziphiidae; genus Hyperoodon; species Hyperoodon ampullatus. Next base: position 40,608,035 of record NC_136925.1, on the reverse strand, counting down.
TTAATCACCAGTGGCCAATGGCTTCATCAATTGTGCCTATGTAATGAAACCTCCTTGAAAACCCCTAAATGATGGGGTCTGAGAAACGTCCAAACTGGTGAACACATCCACATGCTGGGAGGGTGGTGCACTCTAACTCCACAGGGACAGAGGCTCCTGTGCTCAGGACCCTTTTGGACCTTGTCCTGCATACCCCTTCATCTGACTGTTTATTTATAACCTTTATAATAAATTGTAATAGTAAGTATAGTATTTTCCTGAATTCTGCATCATTCTAGCAAATTATCAAGCCTGAGGTGAGGGTTGTGAAAACCTCTGACTTTGTAGCCAAATTGGACAGAAGCATGAATAAACTGGAACCTGAGACCTGTAACTAGCATCTGAAGTGAGGGCAGTCTCCAGGGCTAAGTCCTTAAGCCTGTGGAATCTGACTAACTATGGGTAGTTAGTGTCAGAATTGAACTGTAGGGCACCTCGGTGGTGTTAGGGAGTTGGAGAAATAGTGTTGGAAAAGACTCCACGTATTTGGTGTCAGAAGGAAAAAAACCCTCTCACATAAAACCCTGAACTAAAATTCTATCAGCATGATGTAGGGAGCAGAGTGGGAGGGAGCGCAAGAGGACATGAGATTATGGTAAAGTAAGGGGGGGATATATAGACAGCAGTGCATTTGGGAAAACTTCATATATGCAATGGAACTGAGGAACAGAGGAAAGAGAGAGTAGAGCAAACAGAAAATAGTCGACAACATGGATGGACCTTGAGAGCATTGTGCTAAGTAAATAAGTCAGAGAAAGACAAATACTGTATAATCTCATTTATATGTGGAATCTAAAGAAAAACAAACTCATAGATACAGAGAACAGGTTGGTGATTGCCAGAGGCAGGTAAAATGAGTAAAGATGGTCAAAGGTACAAACTTCCAGCTATAAGATAAATAAATCCTGGGCATGTAATGTATAGCATGGTGATTATAAAAAAGAAATAAATAACTAAATGAGACAGTGGAACTAGAGCAGCAAAAAGTTAAACTCACCAAAGGCAGAGACTCTCAGAGTGGATTAAAAAAAAAACAAAATATGACACAACAGTATGTTGTCTACAAAATTTATGACAAAATACAGAAAGTTGACAATGAAAGTAGATAAAAAATATATACCAGGTAATTATGAGTGAAAAGAAAATTAGAGTAGCAATATTAATATCTTACAAAATGGGAATTTAAGGCAAAAAATATCACAGAGGATAGATGATAGACATTATGTTGACATATGTATAAAAGGAATAACAACAAAAAAAGATATGTCCATTATGAGCATATATATACCTAATAAAAAAGCTTCAAAGAATGACAGAGAAAAATAGATGATCCTACAATGGTAACTGGTGTCTGCTTATGTGAACGTGATGCTTATGTGAACGTGATGGGAGAATGAGTGTGAGATATGAGGAAAAAGGAATAAACTTTTAAAAACAAATGAACAAATAAGCAAATAGAAAGTACGTAGAACTCATAATCACCCTGGGTAGAGGTCATTTTAATAGACACATTGCTGGAGAAGTTTCTGCTTAATCATGTCAATTTTGATTAATTTGCTTTGTGCAAAGATTAAAAAAAAACCCACTATCACTTCCAAATTGTTCCCACGATGCCTCAGGATATCTCATGTAATGAAGTTTAAAGGATAATTCTAAAAGCAAAATTATATGTTAATCAGTTTAACTTAAAAAATAAATCTAAAAAATATACAGCGTCTAAGAGGGAAAGAAAGGAAAATCACCAAGTCAACGACTGATGTGATAAATCATCTAAAATACTGACTGTCATCTGTAGTTTTTTTTTTCTCATATCCATTATGTAGTTCATGCTAAAATGTAAAATGTAAATTTACATGTAAAATGTAAATTTAGTCCTCCGCAGAAGGTGCTCACCATTTATATGAACACATCAGTGTGTTTGACTTCTGTTTTAATCACCTCAGCCTTGCTCTCTTAAGACTCCTGTTTGCGACCAAGCCCCGGCCTCCTGGGAAGACCGAGCAGCCTCCACACTGACCTGCCTGCACTGACTGCTGTTTTCTTGAAGGCTTTTCTGTCTCCCTGGATCCATTAATAAAATGCAAATTGCTTTTTGAAGGAAATTCTTAGTTGAAGCAGACTGGCCAATCCTCTTGCGTGTGCGGATTCGTTGGAAGGCAGCCAGCAGCCGGACAAACGGGGAGAGGAAGAGAGAGGATTAGGATGGAAGAAGGAAAACACACGTTTGCTTCCTCATGACTTTTTCTGGGGCTGGTCGTCTCCCACTAAGCTTTAAAACATGTGAAGACATGTGAAGTACACTGTCGGCTGTGCTGACCCCTTAGCCGGGTGTGAATGAGGTTGATGTTGTCTTTTCGCGGGTTCCCTGGGACCCTGCTTCATATCTCATTTCCCTGAAGTGGGAGCTCTCTCAAGTCACACTAAGGTTTGATGGGTGCTGAGGGGGACTCACGGGGACTACGGGTTGGGCTGCTATTCATGCATCCGGCATTCAGCTTGCTTCTCCGCGAGGGCTCGGCCCCGAGGAGAGATTTCAGTTTGAGATGGACTGCTACCCAGCTCCTTCCCAGACTTTTCTCTCACTTTCCTGATTTTGCAGTCATGAAATACGCGACTCCCTTTCCTCCTACACTGTTGTTTTCTGCATCCGCAAGAACTGGGGAGACTCTCCCAAGGCTTTCTCAGGGGCATGTGTGTGAAAAAAACAACTGTGTATCTACGTTTTTGCAGATTATCACAATAATGTTTTATTTGAGAGGTACTATTTTCTGCTCTGTATACAAAGCAGGGAAAGTAGGGAAAGTGTGTCTTTCAGAAATCATCAGCTCTGAACGTGAGTTCACTTTGCAGAAATGTGCTGGGTCAGGGTCGGATGGGGCTGGTGCTTGCCAGTTGTGCACTTTTCTTCTCAACTCCGTGCTCAGTCACATCACAGTCGCTTGAAACTGGCCACAGCAGGAGCATTTACACCATGGAAATTGGCAAACACTACAGATCAGGGCTTCCTGGCCCCAGCAGGTGGGTGGTGTGGCTATTCAACATTTACTAGCCTACCACTTCTCTGAGGGCTACAAAAGTTACTTAGCAGGGACTTAGAGAGACGAGGTGGGAACTGTGAAACAGAGACTCTCATCTGGGGAGGTTATGCCTCAAATTCTCAAGTCATCACTGGGTGGGGCTTAACTGAGGAAAGAGATTTGCTGTTGGCAGGTGTGGCTGACAAGCTATTCTAATGATTGGAAACACTGAAGTCTGAGGCATAGACTAACCCAAGCCCAATTCTGAGACAGGACATCTGAGGATAAATTAGGTGAAATAAGTAAACACATTTAAAAACTAACAGATGTGTTTAATGGGTGTAGTAGTATTTTGAAAATTTTACAGGATAAGGTTCTTTTTTATTACTATAATTTATAACTGATTTTTTTATTTTAGCAAATGTGTAACAAATTTTTATTTGAAGATGTGACAAATCAGGACTGTACATGTACCTCTGAACCCCCTTTGTTCTTCCATTTCTGAGGCTGACTGTCCAACCTGCAATGTCCTGTGTTTACCGGGTGTGAGAAAAAGTCCTAACTTGTGCCACAAACCCTCAAAGCTCCAGGGCCCTGTACACAGGTGTCCTGGGCAGTAAGGAGGGATCCCTTACTACCAGTCTCTGGCTGATGACCCCAGGGGTTCCCCATGTGGGGAAGCCCCAGTTGCTGCGCTCTTTGGGGGATTTGGGCTCCTAGTGGCGGCGGCAGCCAAGGGTGGTTTGAGCACACCCCACTCTCTGTTTGAAAGGTCGAGGGGGAACCATTCAGACAAATCCAGGGAGAATGGACACACAGCCGTTTCCACAGTCATTCTCTTGCTTGGAGGCACCTCTTTTCTGCAGGCCCAATTAATTGTTGCAGGGTGGTAATGACCCACTGGGGAAGGCCTCAAAGAGAGCTCTTTCTATTCATTTTTTTAAAATAGAATTTTTGCAATATAATTTTTGATGTTATGCTTAGTTCAGAAAATTCACTTGCAGTGCCTTCCCATTACATGTTATTAGGTACCCAGAACCATATAGTATTGGAGCTGGAAGTCCCTGCTTACCCCACCCACCAGAGCACCTGTGAAGGGAAGGCACTCGCCCAGTCCCACAGCTAATCAATGGCCAGGCAAGGACAGAGCCCAGAATTCTGAAGTTGAACTTCTAGACTCCCTTACTCCTCTGATCCTACAGAACTTTCATAAGTGCACTGTCACCCCTCGATGTCTGCTGAGGGTTGGTTCCAGGACCCCCAGAGGATACTGCAGTTGCTCCAGTCCCTCACAGTCTGCCTGCTGTGGGATGCAGAACCCGTGGATGCAGGCGGTGTTGGAGCCCGACTGTGTATGAAATGGACACCTGGTTATGCAGAGGTGATTTTGAGAATAGGGAGCTGGTATGGACAGGCCATTTTTAAGTATATTTACTAATTTTTAGATCTATTTGTGTAAAATGGACACATTGGGCAGAAACATAAGATATTGAATTTTCTAAGTATCTAGCACGAGTAAAAGCCTAGAGTAATATTTACAAAGTGAGTGTACAGGGAAATGTTTGTGCTCAAACAGGGATTCTGAATAACCAACAGGTGGCAGTATTTCCCTACCTTATACAATCCTGTTGGCCGGCTAAGAGGAGGAATACTGTTCCTGGACGGACCTCTGGGTTAAACACTGATAAAGAACTTTAGAAAAGCTGGCAGCCTGCGTGGATGAGCTAGTGCCTGGCAGTGCCCCCGGGGGCCCCCTGCACCAACCTGCCCACACTGTAGTAGAGGGGTCACCTGGCAAAGTCCCCTCCACCAGAACAATCTGCCCTCAGGTCTCTGAGGGGAAAGAATTGAGGAGAAAAGAGGAAAACAGTGCTGACCAGGCTGGGCCCAACTGGATTGTTACTTCAAGTGTAATTTATAAAATGCTTTGAAATATCTCTTTTCCGTTTGCTTTTGACTTAAAACCATAGTGGGGCGTACTTGAGGCAAGAGGTGAGATTTGGAGATGTGTTCCCAGTGACAGCTGGTCCAGTGGGGCCACTGTCTGGTGATGAGGATGGAGCCAGCAGAGTCATTGGGCTGGAGGGATGGCCTGGGTCAGGCACAGAAGCAGGAAGGAGGGCAAACCACACCACAACCCACAGACCATTGCGTCCGGCTGTGCGCCCCAGCCAAAAACTAAAAACAGCAAGAATAATAGTAAACATTTATTGTGGCCTTACTATGTGCCAGGCATTGTTATACACTTTTCACATTGTTTAATTTATTTCTTACAACCACCGGTGAGGTAGATACCATTATTATATCCATTTGACAGATGAGAACATCAAGTTTCAGAGAGAGAAATTTGACCGTATAACTAGTAATGGATCCAGAATGTGAACGGCAAACCCAGGGATCTGATTCTGTGCTCTGCCTCTGGTTCACTCCAGCTCTCCAAGCAGAGACCTTCAGGCCTTGTGGAGTCCAGGCCAACTGCCTCGTTCAAGTCAGTCCCTGTTTCTTTTTTTTTTTTTTTGCGGTACACGTGCCTCTCACTGTTGTGGCCTCTCCCATTGTGGAGCACAGGCTCCGGACGCGCCGGCTCAGCGGCCATGGCTCACGGGCCCAGCCGCTTCGTGGCATGTGGGATCCTCCCGGACCAGGGCACAAACCCGTGTCCCCTGCATCGGCAGGCAGACTCTCAACCACTGCACCACCAGGGAAGCCCCAGTCCCTGTTTCTTTAGAAACAGTGGTGTTGTCTGTTGGAGGAGGAACTCTGTGGAGTTGGCTTCTGGTGCCCAAGCAGGGCTGTACCAGAAGTGATGCCCCATGCAGGGTCAGCTCCTCATGAACACCTGGACTGAGATAGTTTACTGCAGCTTCATCACTGGTGAGAATTACACTTACCTTTTTTGAATAACAATCACAGATTCTTATGGTTGCACCAAATAGCAGGGGTCAATACCCAGAGTAAAAGTGACCTGGACATCTGTGTTTCGTGGACAATCTCCCAGGGCTGTACGAGATCCCCACTATCAACGAGGTCCATGAGGAGCCGTAGTCTAAGCTTTGATTTAGCGTAAACAACACTGAAAACCTTCATTTCAAGCTTGAGGAACTCTTGTGAGGGTTTGCAGACTGAGGTGTCTCTGACAGACACCGATGGGCAGTGATCAATCTGGAGTAAAACACCTCACCTTGGCATTTGGTTTATTTTGTGACTTATTCCACTCCACAGAATATGGTTTAGATCTTCATTCATTCATCCTTTTGAAAACATTTACCTCTTAGGCACCAAGCTCTGTGCTCAGCCTGGGAATAATAAAAACAACAATAAGCAGCGGCAACAGCTAACATTTATTGAATGCTTATCATATACCAGGTCCTGTGCCAGGGATCTTTAAGTCTTAGGAAGCTGAGTCTGCTCTGCATTCATAGTGGGTAGCTGTCATCTCTCTTACCTCTCACCAAATCCGATGAGGGAGGCACTATTACTATCCTCATTTACATATGGGGAAATTGAGGCACAGAAAGGTTAAGTAACCTGCTCAAGGTAATATAGTTGGAACATATGGATCTAGGATTTGAGCCCAACAGTATGAGTCTTTGGGCTCAACCATCGAGCCCATACTGTGCTGAGTATATATGGCGTATGAATAATTGTCCCTTAGGAAGGTCTACAAAGTGGCTGTCAAAGAAGATGAATAGCAATTACCAGAAAAGAACCAGAGCCATCCTTTGTGATGGAGCCAGGATTTGAACCCAGATCTGTCTAACTCCAGAGGGTGGCTCTAACCAGTTGTACTACACTGCCTGGTGGAAAGGATACTAGGATGCAAGTTTGGGTGTTGCAGCAAAGGCTGGAACAAGCATGGACAAAACAAGCTAGAAGTTTATTTCTCTTACATCACAGTCCAGGGCTGTGTGGTGGCTCCATGGTGGTGGACACCAGGCTCCTTTCATCTCAGCACACTGCCACCCTCAAAACTCAGGTTCCATCTTGTGGTGTAAGCTGCTCTAACACCAATGACCAGGTCTGCATTCCAGCTTTGGGAAAGAGAAGAGGAAGGGGAAAGCAGTCTCCTTCCCTTCGAGGGCACCATCTGGAATTTGTTCCCATTATTTCATCTTACGTGACTGTGATCAGCACTTAGCCACATGGCTGTGCCTAGCTGTGAGGGAGGCTGGGCATATGGTGTGAACTGCCTAAAATTCTATTCTTTTATAAGATGGCAAGAATGAATAATGGCATACGCCTAGCATTCTCTTCCACAGAAAATATGTACCAGAAGTGATGCATACGGAAGGCCAGATAAGTGAGGGAGGCTGTTAGGAACACACACTCCCTGGTGCAGAGTCGGAAGTTAGGCTTCTTGGGTTTGGATGCTAGTTGCACTGGTTACGTTTGTCACGTTGAACCTTCCTCAGGGCCCCGTGAAAGTCCCAGTCCTCCTCCAGCACAAGCCTGGGCTCTAGCCACCCTCCATCCTACAGAAGCATGTTGATTTTTTGTTGATGTTTCATTTCGCCAAACATAAAATAACTTGAAAAGAAAGGGGAAAAACCAAAGTCAAGAACAACGAGCTCTCAAGGTAGACTCAGGAGATTAAAAGCACTCATAACCATTATAAGGCTCAGACTATTGGGCAGGAGATTCATCCCAGAGATGTGAGTCTTCCCCTCCTCTGAGTGAGGTCAGGGGAAGCCCCAGTTCTCTGATGCATCCTTGCAGGGGGACACAATTCCCTGTTCCCATCAGGGACACCCCAGCTCCAATCTTCCAGAACCAGGGGCAGAGTTCACTTGACACTGGGGCTTGCCTTCCTTTTGAAGTCCCAACTACCGGCTCACAACTCACATTGTACCAACGCACGAGTTAATGTGCATTATCTACCCCCAAGTGAGAACATTTCCTTTAACCATGTAACTCTTTATTCCTTATGAACCCAAAGCGTCTCTGTGCTCAGTTGCTTTATTTATATGGCATAGCTGTTTGGGGTTGCTGCAGGGAGAATGTCATTGTTGCCCTTACATGGTTGACTTCTTTATAGTGGGTTCAAATTGTTTCCTTAGTGACTCCCTGACAGGGCTCCGTCCAGGTTATCTGGGGCATGAAGCTTACATAGTTTTGGAGGTACTCTTAAAAACAAAAACACACATTACAAAGTTAGGTATAAAAGTATTTATTTATAATGAGAAAACACAAACAAATCAAATATAACACAAACATTATAAAATTCAAACAATATGCTATTTTATTTTTTTAAACTTTTTTTAAAAATTAATTTTTAAAATGTATTTATTTTTGGCTGTGTTCGGTCTTCATTGCTGTGCACAGGCTTTCTCTAGTTGCGGCGAGTGGGGGCTACTCATTGTGGTGGCTTCTCTTGTTGCGGAGCAAGGGCTCTAGGCATGCGGGTTTCAGTAGTTGTAGCATGCAGGCTCAGTAGTTGTGGCTCGCAGTCTCTAGAGCGCAGGCTCAGCAGTTGTGGCGTACAGGCTTAGTTGCTCCGCAGCATGTGAGATCTTCCTGGACCAGGGATCGAGCTCATGTCTCCTGCATTGGCAGGTGGATTCTTAACCACTGTGCCACCAGGGAAGCCCAACAATATGCTATTTTAATTAACTCTTTGAAACACCCTTATAATGCTTTATTCCCTTCATTTATTTATTTATCTTTTCCTTGCATACTCTTTGATCACCTCTTCATATGACAATGATTCTGTAGTTTTTTTTTTCTTTTTCACTATTGTAAAATTGTATTGAATACAGCGGAACATAGTAGGTGGTGCGTGAATGTTTGTTGAATGAGTAAGTGAATTCTCTTGAACATTGATTTACAGTCATTAAACAATCTTCTTTATGATCTCTCCTTCAGAAATAAACCATAAGGCAAGTTGTTAGCTGAATAGAGAAAGTCATTACTTATAGTTTTTCTGGGTTAATAAAATAAAGGCTTATAATTATTTGTCCCTGATTCTTACAATTATTTAACTCTCAGTGTAATATATTTTTAATGGAGAGAAGAGAAAGATACTTCATCTTTCCTCTGACTTGGCTGATCAAACTTGGCCCATTTTTTCTTATTATATTTTAGCAAAGTTTCTTCCAGCTTCACAACTTTTCATTGGCAATGCCATGTAAATGTTTAGGCTTGTTGTCAGATGTTTGAAAACTGCTATCAAATTTCTTTCATATGTGAGCTGTAAGAAGTGGATGAATTTTCCACAGACTTGCCTCTGGCTTCATACATTCCAGACCTTGATTCTCCTTCACTACCCCACTCTTCCAGTATGTGCTAGCATTGCTACACATCCCCTGGCCTTGCACATTTGTGTCAGGAGGGCAGAGGAGAATGCCCAGTGGGCAGTGGAAGATTTCCTGGAAGCCCTTCCTCAGGGTGGCTAGCAATAATCTAACAAGACATGGAAATAACTGTGGACCATATAAAATGTCCCATGAAACCCGTATTCCTTACTCTGTTTCTCCTTAACTCATGCCCAGAATGTCTCCATCACTCTACAAGAGTATGTTGGAGGGAATGGCAGAAGGGAAAGTCTACACTGACTGAGGTTATAAAATATCTACACAGTTTACAAAAACATGATGTATGAATGCATTGCTAGGACCCTACACAGAACCTTGAAGTAAGGCGTTCATTCACCTCAGCATTAGTCCACTTCTGCTCCTGCTGAGTGTGTGGAAATGAAGCAGAGACTCTTCCTGTCTCGGCTCTGTGTTTAGCTTCTGTGCTGGGGACGCATGTTGCAGGCACAGGCCTAAGCATGGCTCCCTCTGTGCTGGGACAGCTCTCTGTTTAGCCTGGGGCCCAGGACAGAGAAGGCCAGGACCTGCCTTTTAACTCCCCACCTCCTTTGCTAAGATGCAGGAAACACAGGCTCTCAAATTTTGAATGATAAAAACAGCTTTGGAAGGGGCTGTCTCCCCATTATGGCAATTTCTGCCCCAAGAAGAAGGAAGGCAAACTCTGTTTCTCTTACGGTCCAAAGAAAGAGTGTGTGAGAGGAGGGGAGTTGGGGTCTAAGGTCTTGGGTGGGCTGGTGCCACGGCGGTCCAGCCTGACGGCTCTGGTCATGGGACTGGTTTCTCAGGAGAGCCGCATGTATCAGGAAATTACTTCTTGTCAAATTAGAGGTGAGAATAGGACAATACCTGGCAGTGTCTGAGGGCACTGAGAAGGCAACGAGATGGAACAGAGAATTTCTTCACTTGTCTCTGCCAAGCCAAAAATGTATGTCAGCACCAACAGGCTGGCTTATTCAGAAATTGGGGTTCAGGGAGTCACAAAGAGACATTCTGTTCAGGGGCTCAGTATTAGTTTTTATGTTTTTGTGGGGCTGCAATTGGCCGTTGGAGATGAATGATTGGGCTGGCTGGTCTGTAAGATCTCTCCCAGTGCTAACTTTCTGTAATGACTGGCTGTGGCTTAAAGCACAGGCCCAGCGGCAGGGCAAGGACCCTTGGGAGGGGTAACACACCATCCTACCATGTTTCTTACACCACGGTGAGAATTTGTTCTTCAGCTCATTCCACAGGCCAGGTGTCTGGAATTATCAGCAGGCAGACGAGCCTTGGCAAGTGCAAGGGGGATAGTGTGGGAGAGTTCAGAGCTCTGACCTCACCCTCTCCCTTTTTCCCTCAGGGTGCGGGGCCCCAGCAGCCTGTGGGCATCAGGAGTAAGGGGTATAGGAAAGCGGGGTGAAGTTGGAAGAGCGTCAGAGAGAAATTTTGTCATGGACCCACCGGAGTCAGTCCCCAACAAGGATTCTCCTGCTCAGTGTCGTTTGAGCCAATAGAATGAGAGCAAGTTTGGTTCCGAAGGCAGCGGAAAGTGTTCTTCTTTGATCGGAGGACAGAGAGGTGCGAGCCAATGATCTAGAGCACACGCTCTTCCCACAGGCTGTGGGCTGCTTAGTAGGGTTCTCACCTGCGTCAGTGGGGTGGGGGGAGGAAGGGGGCGGAGTTCTCACGCAGCTGCAATGCTCACAGCTGCAGATCCTGATCGCAGGGCCGGACGCAGCGTCTCTGCACGGGGCCCGCCCCTGCCGCCATCTTGGATTGCAGTGTCGAGCGCAGCGCTCGCGCGCACGGCCTGCCGAGCTGAGGTGTTGGGCGCTGCTGTTTCACACTAGGAGCTCTGGTCTGAAGAGCCGGGTGCACTTCGAATGAACCTAGACAAGCGCAAAGGAAAAGAAAAAAGGTTAGACTTTCTTTTATTACCCAGATTCTATTTTTATTTCCCGGGAATTGTTAATGAGCTTCACGGGTGACAAATTCAGTTGCTTTGTGGACTGGTCTGCAGCTGACCTGGAATCCCTCATGTCTTCAGAAGTATAGCCTTCTGTTCCCAGAAGCCTTGCTGAGGAAGGAGGAAAGTGGTGAGGTTCCAAGCTCTGGTGCTAACGTGACTCCGTCCTCAGGACTCCCCAGGCTCTGGGCCATCCCAAGAGGTAGCAGCAATGGTAGTGAGCCCTCAGCGCGCCGTGCTTGCCTCACTTTCTTCTCTTCCCCCCTCATCCCAAGTTTCTTTCCTTCCTCAAATGTCCATTGAGCACCATTCACTCTCCAGGTGCTGGGAGACAGACGGGAACAAACACACACCACGTCCCTATCCTCAAGGGCTTACATTCACGTGAGGTGAGAGTCACAAACCAGTCACGAAAAGGTTAGACACCTCATATCCTCCTAACAACTCTGAAAATTGGGATTCTTATTCCCATTTGACCAACAAGGAAATAATACCTAGGACAGTGTCTAAAGCCTATTCTTATTCTGTAGGATGGACGATCGAATAAACTAGTGAACAAACGAATGAACCAGACAACAAATGAATGAGTAGAGATATCAAGGGTGTAAATGGCTCATAAGTGATATAGCTTTGGTCTGGCTCCCTGGTTGGCCTTCCAAATTGGGTGGGGTTAGAATCTCTGATTCTGGAAACAAAGGCAGGTAGGCCTCTCCCTGCTGAGCTCATTAATGCTTTCACCCTTTGTCCTTCTCCTTTCTTTTTTTTCAGACTCTCCTTCTCCCTTCTTCTTTCCCGTTCCCCCTCCGTTTCCTCCTCTTCCTGTCTGCTTCTCAGCCAGTGGCATGGCCGTCCTTCCCAGGGGTCTTTGGGCCTGTAGTGGACAGGCCTGAAGCAGTGTGAGGGGATGAGGGAGCCAAGGAGAGGGAAAGAGAATCCAGTCATCCTCTCCTTGGTCCCACACGCCCTGGGAAAGTGTTTCAGACGGGACTGGTGAAAACTGATAGAACAGTCCATTTTGAGAAGACTCTTGTTCTGGCTGAAATGTATCTCCCCAAATTTATACATTGAATTCTTAACCTCTGGTACCTCAGAATGTTACTGTATTTGGAGATTGGGTTTAAAGAGGTGATTAAGTTAAAATGAGGCTGTTAGGGTGGGCCCTAATCCAATATGGTGCCCTTGTAAGATAAGGCCATGAGGATGCATAGCGAGATGCCAGGGGCATGCATGTATGGAGGGGTGACCATTCTGCAGAGGCAGCAAGAGGGCGGCTACCTGCAAGCCAAGGAGAGATGCCTCAGGAGAAACCAAATCTGCTGACACCTTGATCTTGGACTCCCAACCTCTAGATCAGAGAGAAAATGTCTGTTGTTTAAGCCACCCAGTCCCTGGTGCCATTTTGTAATGGCAGCCCTAGCAGACTAATATAACTCTTATTCTCACATCCTCAAATAACTTAGCTCTTCTGTAGAATTAAGTGTCTGAGGCAATGACCACTCACACACACTCTCTGAAGCAGGCACTCAAACTGAGCAGTTTCTATAATTTTCATGTAAAGGGAACCAGTCATTTCTCATCGCAGCTTCAGATAATTATATTAGTGCTGCTCACACTTCAGCCTGCACCAGACTCCCCTGGAGGGCTTGATGAGACTGAGTTTGCTGCGCCCCACCCCCAGTTTCTGATTCCGTAGGTGTGGGGCAGGGCCTGAGAATTTGTATTGCTACGCAGTTCCCAGGGCGTGCTGATGCTGCGGCCTTGGGACTATACTTTGAGAACGAATGAATTATATTTTATTTCTACCATTCATTGTTTAAGTGGCTTCTGCTTGTTTAAAACTTCTTGGAGGACACTTAGGAAGTCTTCTTCCCCATGTCCTCTAGTGGGGAGTGGGCATTGTGAGCCAGCATGCATGGCTGGGTGGTCTGGGACACCCTCTTAAGGGACTTTTTTCAGCACCCCCTGGCCTTGCCCACCTGAGAGGGCTGACAGACGCTGTGGTCATCTGAAAGGGCAGGACAGCAGGAACTGGGGGGCCCAGGGACAGGGTAAATGGCTGTCAGCATGCACGGCCATTCTGAGGCCTAGAATTTATGTAGCTGGAACACAGTTCCAGTGTGTTCCGCTTAATTCCTGGGGCCAGAGACGGACTGGGGTCAACGGGAAGATGAAAATGGAACTAAAATGAGCCCGAGGAGCTCCACTCACGTGAAGCAGAACTTGCTTGGCCTCCAAGTGGACAGTGTGAAGTAGGAAATAATTAAAAGTTGTTTGGTGCTCTGGCAACCTGCAGGTTGGGACATTCACTCAGGAGTGAATTCACTCAGCTGGGAACAGCTGCCAGCAGTGGTCACGTCCATTTCATGAAATTTCTGACTAACTGAAATAGCAGCTTATTCCAAGATCAAAAAATTTTTTTCATTTTGTTGCATATGAAAAGGTAGCTTACAGAGGCGTCATTTTTCAAAAATCAGAGGTACACTTGGGTGCTTTGGTTGAGTCTTTCACTGGTAAAGAATTCAGTTAATACCCCCATCCTGCTCCCCTCCCCAGAGGAAGCCACTTCTGGCGTGTTTCTTTTCAGACCTTTTCTATGCATTTGGTGTAACTAGTACCTTTGGAACGTTTTTACCAGGCTGCGAATTTCTTGAGGGCATCTGCATGTATTCCGTGCTCAACGGCATGTATTGAATGAATCAAGTAAAGGAATAAATAAATGAACTGATTAATTTTCAGTGAGGCGGGTGGGAGTGAGGCAAACAGCACTAGCTACTCGGAGGCTGGGAACGACAGTTACTCATTCCAACTGAAGTAATGTTGATGTTAATTTCCTTAAACACTAAATCCTAACGTTTGTATACAGCAGCGGTCCCCAACCTTTTTGGCACCAGGGACCGGTTTCATGGAAGACAGTTTTTCCACAGAAGGGGGGTGGTGGTGGAGGTGGAGGATGGTTCAGGCTGTGATGCGGAGCAATGGATGGGGAACCGCAGATGAAAGTTCACCCGCTTGCTCACCCGGCCGCCGCTCACCTTCTGCTTTGTGGCCTGGTGCCTAACAGTACGGGTCCGGGGACCGGGGGTTGGGGACCCCTGGTATAGTGCTTTACGGTGCACATTTTCTCGTTGAAGAGCCCTGCCAGTCTCCCGGCCTCACAGACCCCTTTGTCACAACTTTTACGTCGTCTGTGTGTCTGAGAGGTAACCCCAGGCATGTGTCCCTGCTTTTGAGTGTGGCTCTGTCTGAAGCAGGTGTGAGCTGCCCCCTCCTTTCAAGAGTTCGCCTCTAGGGATGGAGCCTCCTGGTGACTTTGAAAATGAGAGCTGAATTCCTGCTGCTGACACCCCACAGCGGCCCCCACCCTTCCCGCTACACCTTCACCAGCTGCGGTGGAGCCAGAGATTTTTGACCCAAGCTCTGGTGGCCTGCATGTCTGATGTTCTATGCTTTAAACTCTAGACACTCTTGAAATTTCCCTCTCTGTCTGAGTGTGTACGTAGGTGCATTTGTGGGGGGGTGTGGTTTATTTTTCTGACATGTTTCCTAATGCGATGGGCTGCTAAGACCTTCAGGTTAAAGTTGCCTGCTCCTTCACCTGCTGTCTTGAGCTCTTTTGAAACATACAGTGTCAGGGGTGGAACACATATCCCTGTTTTCTCCTCTTTCCAGGTTTGCTGCTCCTTTAATACAGAAAGGTTGCCTTTTATATACTCCAGGCAAAGGGAATAGTATTAACCCCTTGTGCTGATTTTGCTTGAAGGCAAGCAGTCAGTGAAGGTAGCTGAGACCGTTTTGCATTTCAAAATCATTTTAAAAGCCATAACTCACAGGTGTGTGCTGCCCCGGTTTGCTTTCCTATGTT
Source organism: Hyperoodon ampullatus (assembly GCF_949752795.1). Taxonomy (NCBI): domain Eukaryota; kingdom Metazoa; phylum Chordata; class Mammalia; order Artiodactyla; family Ziphiidae; genus Hyperoodon; species Hyperoodon ampullatus. The sequence continues at coordinate 40,592,864 of NC_136925.1, read as the reverse complement.
TACATCGAAGTGAGCCAAGGAGTCCATTTTACCCCACTGGTCTCCATAAGGAAGGGGGAAAACTAGCAAAGGGTGCAAGGGAGTAGCGTCCTTGGTGTCTCCTCTCTGAGGTTTGAGTCTCTCTAACCCCATTGAGTAGGTTCCCCAGAGACAAAAGAAGCTGGAGCATTTCCAGTCTACCCTCGGCAACCAACGCATAGGCAATAACCAAACTCCTGGAATACCTTCTTATTTAACCACTTAACCAGTACTTGGTGAATTCAGTTGAGCCCTGAAGAAGACAACTCACAGGTTCCAGGAGTCAGGAGCCAAGCCCCAGGACAAGTACTGCCTCTTCCATGCAGCCCTCTCTGATTACCTGTTGTCCCCCTTCAGTATTATTCCTCCTTTCTCCTCTCTGCTCCCAGAATGCTCTTCCTCCTCCCCCATTAGAGCATTTACTGTGTGTTATCCTGAGTTGTGGGTATTTTTTACATAACCTATCTGTCCTTGTAAACCTCTTAAGAGTGAGGACTGTGTCACCCAGAACACATGGTAAGTGCCTGAGGTTTACTGAATTGAAATGAATTTTAAATTTTAAATTTTCACTATTTCAAATGCTCTTCAAAGCCAGTTCCTGGTGTTACCCTGCCTTGGGTTCCAAATGACTTAGGGGTTAGGCAGTGGAGGAGAGCTTTTCATACCTGGGAGCAGCTGTCTGTGTGTGTTGTGGGGCGGGGCAGTGGCTGGTCTGGCCTTACCAAAGGGTCTTCAGCCCCAGGAGGAAGTCCAGAGCTCTCTTCTTTCTCAGGGATAGGGACCCACCCAGGGGCTGCCTGCCCAGCAGATTTTTTTTTCTTTCCCTGCTCTTCCTGGGAGCGAGGCTCCATCCTTGCCCTTTCCAGCTTCTGCCACGTGCTGCATGAGGCTTCAGACAGCACAGGTCTGTTTTTAGCTTTTGCCTCACGTTTGTTCAGTTAACTTAATGAGCTCTCTATAGGGGTAGCTTTCTTGAGAAACTGTTGCTAAGGGCCAGTCACATGTTTCTCACTGTGTTGTGATGGAAACGTGATTAGATGCTGATCCCAGCTTGGCAGACTCTGCTGAAGTGTCTGGTTAGAGTGGCCTCTTCTGTAGGAGCCTGTGGGATTTCATAGGACAGCAGATGCAACCTTGTGATTTCAGCGAATAGACAAAGGGTGACAAAATGCCAGGAGGTGGTGGTTCAGGAATACTCCAGAGTCATGCAGTCTGAGGGCACATGTCTGCTTCATCTGCTTTGCCTGAGCACCTGCCACCTGTGGTGAGCACCCAGGAGCAGGACCTCTTTTGGCCCCTGCCCTCTTGGAGCACATAAGCTGGATGGGGAAGTGAGAGTAGACAGAAATGGTTAACTGGCACCCTGCAGATACCTGGGCCTAAGTGCAGAAGGTTGGGGGGTGCCAGAGGAGAGAGGGTATGGAGGAGGCCAAGAGGGCTGGAGCGGTCAGGAAAGGTAGCCCTTGAACTAGAAGGTAAGGAGCCCTCAGCAGGGCAGCAGAGATCAGAATAAATAGCAGCTGCGGGCAGTAGTGAGCCCCCTGGCAAAACGATGGTGATGGTCATCAGTTGTTGACCGGCGTCTCTGGGCCAAGCCCCCTTCTAGGTATTTCCTCTTTCTGTCCTCACAACCACCAGAAAAGTTCGTGCTATTGTTCTGATTTTACAGGTGAGAACTGAGGCCCATAGAGGTTACATACACTGTCCGTGGTCCCACAGCTGGTAAGCAGCCATCTGTAGTTAACCTTAGGGATTCTGACTCCAAAGCATGTGTTGGGATGGAGGGGAGTAATGGGGAAAGCTGCCTGACAGAGGCGGAGTTCTGGGTCGGCATGGAGAAGGTGGCAGGTCTGTCTGCGGAGAGCCAGGACAGCTTCTGAGGGGCTTGGTTTGGATCCTGTGGTTAAGGGGTCTCCAGAGGAGGGCGTACACTTCACGTGAACCACAAAAAAATCCTTGGTATAGAAAATATTAGTGTGTGTATATACATTATACGTACAAAATGTAAAAAGTGTTAAAGAATGAGAAAATAAAACACAACACACACAGGTTTTTTTTTAATTAATTAATTTATTTTTGGCTGCGTAGCATCTTCGTTGCTGCACATGGGCTTTCTCTAGTTGTGGCGAGCGGGGGCTACTCTTCGTTGCAGTGAGCGGGCTTCTCATTGCGGTGGCTTCCCTTGTTGTGGGGCACGGGCTCTAGGCGCGTGGGCTGCAGTAGTTGTGGCACATGGGCGCAGTAGTTGTGGCTCACGGGCTCCAGAGCGCAGGCTCAGCAGTTGTGGCGCACGGGCTTAGTTGCTCCGCGGTATGTGGGATCTTTCTGGACGAGGGCTCGAACCCGTGTCCCCTGCAGTGGCAGGCAGATTCTTAACCACTGCGCCACCAGGGAAGTCCCACACATGTATTCTTAAAATGGAATTCTTAAGGTGGAAAATATTGCAATGTATATTATATATATTAAATATTAAACATATATTAGAGAGTGCTATATTTTATAATTTAACATTTTCCATATATAACACTTTCCATATTTTTGTGCTTTATGAAGTATATAATATACTGGTACAATAGTGCGTGTCTCTGATTTACATATAATTAAATGTACATATATTAGGGGTACAGGTGCAGAAATGTTTTACTGATGGGGTTTCTGATGAAAATGGTTGGGTGTCTACTGCTGCAGATGATGTTCAAGGTGTGAAGTCAAATGGAGTCCCCATAAGTCTCAGGAATGTAAACCTCACAGAACCCCAGAAGAAGGTGGAAGCTGAGGGGCAGTGTGTGCTCTTCAGACGTGGAGTGTAGTGAGCCACAGCGGCGTGAGGCTGTGGTTGAGAGGCCAAGACCTGGAACTGGACCCAGGCCCTAGTCAGGGAGGCCAAGGCCGGGAGGCAGAAACTGGAATCCCACTGGTATGGTAAAGTGTTCACAGCCCCTGCTGTAGCCCTGGGACATCCAGCTGCAGGCCAGCATCACACAGTGAAGTGGGCAGTGGGATTGGGGATGTCAGGATAGAGCAGGTTCTGGTCATGTGTTTGTGTCCAGACCGGGAGAATCAGCAGGAGCGAGGCAGGGCTCCATGCTCAGTGTGCTGAGAAACTTGACAGCATCAAGACTGGAACTAAGACAGGGATTCAGGGTCACAACTGACATAGCGGGTGGGTGAAGAGAGGCAGTGGGGTCTAATGGTTAAAAGCATGGGCTTTAGAGTCAGAGCTGTCTGGGCTTAAAACCCAACTCTGCCTCTTCTGGCTACATGAACTTGGGAGAGTTCCTCAGCCTCACTGAACTTCACTCTCCTTACATGTGAAAGGACTAATGATACCTAATTCGTAAGGTAGTTGTGAGGATTAAGCGGACTCTACTGTGTGTGTGTTTGGTACTGTACAATATATGATAACTGCTATTGTTATTTTAGATTTATTTTTATTTTAGTGAGTCTTGAGATAAGGCAGCTGCCTTGAAATCATAACTGAGGCAAAGACCAGAGGCAGGCTCACCTCTTGGGTAACTGGATGTGAATCTCTTCAGTTCCACTGGCTTCTGGTCAGGGGAGAAAGGAGGACTGTGGATATAAAGCACCACCAGTCCAGGTGTGACAGCAGCTCTCCAAAACCTGAGTGAGCATGAGTTGTGTGGAGGTTATTGTCCTCTGATGGCAGTTATTATAGGACCCACCTCCCATCTCAGGTTCTTTGCACCAGCCACTCCCTCTGTCCAGTCTGCCCTTACCCTGGTCTCTACCTAGTTGGTTCCTTTTTGTCATTTACACATTTTAACTATGACTATCCCTGAAAAGCCCTTCCTGACCATTCAGTCTAAACTTTCACCATTTGTAGAGTACTCCACCCAACGCCAGCAGAATACTCATCCTTTTCAGATACACATGGATCATTCACCAAGGTAGGCCACACGCTGGCCATTAACAGTATCTCAGTAAATTGAAAGGACTGAATTCACACAGAGTATATTCTTGGACCACAACAAAGTTAAACTAGAAATCACAAACAAAAGAAACCTGGAAAATCTCCAGATATTTGTAATTAAATGACACTTTTCTAAACAACCCACGGGTCAAAGAACAAACCATAAGAGAAATAAGAAAATATTTTTAACTGAATAATAATGAAAATACATCAAAGTGTGGAGTGCAGCTAAAGCAATGTCTGGAAGGAAACTTTTAGCTTTAAATGCCTGTATTAATAAAGAAGAAAGGTAACACAATGAATACATATATTAAAACATCCTGCTGTACACCAGATTTTATACATAAAAATATATACAATTTTTATTTATCAATCATAACTCAATAATGCTCGAAGCAAAAAGAAAGCTCTAAAATGACCAATGTAAGCTCTCATCTTAAGAAGCTAGTGAAACACAAGTAAAGTAAATATAGAGAAAAGTAAAGAATGGAAATAATACAGAGAAAATTGATGAAACAGAGAACGAATAAGCAATAAATAAAATTAATAAAACCAAAAGCTGGTTCTTTGGAAGACTAAATAAACTCATAAAACTATAGCTAGTCCAATCAAGCAGAAAAGAGAAAACAACAAATTGCCAATATGAAGAATGAAAGAGGAAACGTCACTACATATTCTATAGTAATTAAAGGCATGTTAAGAAATATTATAAATAATTTTATATCACCAAATTTGACAACTTAGGTAATATGGACAAATTCATCATGTGTGTCTGACTCCAGTTTTTGATGTTTGACTGCTGACAGCTTTCAGGCCTCGGTCCTCCCTCTTTGTGTTACACGTCCGGACAAGCCCATAGAAAATGCAGATACTCCCTCCTCTTTTGCTGGTGGGAGGTTCAAACCATGCAAGACCTTTTACCCTCTGCTCACAAACCCTCACTCTGCCCCCACCAGTAACCGCCATAAAAATTCCAAGTCAGTTTCCTTTCTCTGCTCTCATAAAGCCAAAACCAGGCTGTGTATACAGTAAACCAGGTTCAAGCCATCAATCTATACATTTTCAATAAACAATGTAGACAAGCTGATACAGGGTGCCTCTAGGGAAGTTTTGGACTTTAAATAGCACGTTATAAATTACTAACTAATATATCTCATTCCTATGTTGGCCAAAGGGTCTGTTTCATGGTTCCATGTGTCCTCAGAAATAAGCACAGATGGGACTTCCCTGGTGGTCCAGTGGTAAAGAAGCTGCCTTACAATGCAGGGGTTGCGGGTTTGATCCCTGGTCAGGGAACTAAGATCCCACATACTGTGGGGCAACCCACGCACCGCAACTACTGAGCTCGCACGCCTCACCTAGAGCCCGCGTACCGCAAACTACAGAACCCACGCGCTCTGGAACCTGCGCACCACAACTACAGCACCCACGCGCCCTGGGGCCTGCGTGTCACAACTAGAGAAGAGGAAAAACCCGCCCACCACAGCTAGAGAGAAGCCTGTGCAGGACAAGGAAGAACTCGCACGCTGCAATGAAAGTTCCTGCGCGCCGCAGCTAAGACCCAACGCAGCCAAAAATAAATAAATAATAAATTTAAAAAATCTTAAAAGAAAAAAGGAGCTCTTTCACAAAAAAAAAAGAAAGAAAGAAATAAGCACAGAGCCATCAGAGGTGAGCTGTAAAGATAAGCCTCTCCATATATGAAGGACATTTACAAAAAAACCTACAATGCACAACATACTTAATGGTGAAAGACAACACTTTTTTTTCATAATATCAAGAAGGCAAGGGTAGCCACTCTCACAGTTTTGATTCAGTATTTTACTGGAGATACTATCTGGTACAATAAGGTAAGAAAAATAAAAGCCATACAAATTCAAGAGTCAGGAAGTAAAACTGTCTTTATTTGCAGATGACATGACCATGTATGTAGGATATCCTAAAGAATCAGCAAAAAGCTATTAGAAATAAAAACTGAGTTAGCTGGGTTGCTCAATACAATGTGAAATACGCAAAAAATAATTGTATTTAATAAATTAGGAGTTCAGGATTAGCAGATACAAACTACTGTATATAAAATAGATAAACAACAAGGTCCTACTGTATAGCACAGGGAACTATATTCAATATCTTGTAATAACCTATAATGAAAAAGAACATGAAAAGAATATACATATGTATAACTGAATCACTTAGCTGTACGGCAGAAACTAACACAACATTGTAAATTAACTATACTTCAATTTTAAAAAATTAATTGTATTTTTGTAGACTAGCAACAAAGAGTTGGAATATAAATTTAAAAAAATAACACCATTTATTTATTTACAATAGTATCCAAGAAAAGATTAAATACTTAGGTATAAATTTAGCAAAGGCATCCAAACCCTCTATACAGAAAATGACAAAACATTGCTGAGAAAAATTAAAGAACACCTCCATAAAAGAGTTTCGCCACTTAGAAAATAAAAAGCAAATTTTAGTGCTTTCTTAAAATAAATATAATAATGTAATATCAAACATACAGTGAGAAATAAAGCATACATATGAAAAGTATAGTAACAGAAAGTTCACTCAGGACTGTTAAATACCCAGCACTTTAGAAATCATATAGCCTTTCATTACTTGTGTTCGTGGATTAGAATCGTCAATATTGTTACGATGTCATTTCTCCCCAAACTGGTTAATAGAGTCAACAACCACAATTCAAATAAAAATTCTAGCTGCCATTTTTAAAAATAGAAATTCACAAGTGGATTCTAAACTTTATATAAAAATACAGAATGACCTTAAACAGCCAAAACTACTTTGAAAAAGAACAAATTTGGAGATTTTATACTACCTGACTACAAGACTTACTGTACAGCTACAGTAATCAAGGAGTGTTGTATTGGCATAACGGTAGTTATATCCATCAGTGAAACAGGAAAAAATACCCGGAAATAGAACCATATATGTATGGGCCTTTGATTTTCAAAAAAGATGCTAATGTAATTCAATGGGGGAAAGGATAGTCTTTTCCACAAATGATGCTGGTGTCCATTTGGAAAAAGAAAAACAAACCTAGAATCTTATGTCACACCATATGCAAACATTAACTCAAAATTGATCAGAGACCTAAATAAAAAAGCTAAAATTGTGAAACTTCTGGAAGAAAACATAGGAGAAAGTCTTTGTGGCTTTGGGGTAGGAAAAGAGTTCTTAAGACACAAAAATCACACCTTAAAAAAAAATTGGCTTTATTCAAAACTGAAAGCTCTGCTCTTCAACAGATAATATTAAGAAAATGAAAAGGAAAGCCATAAACTGAGATAAATATTTTAAAATGTATATGTATCATAAATGTTACACATGTAAATATATATCATATTGCATATAAAAATATATGAAAAAATAAAATATTTGCATATTCACAAATATATGAAATATATCTATTATTAAATATAAATACAGATATTTGCAAATATTTTGTGGATATCTATATCTACCGATCATCATAAAGGGCTTGTATTCAGAAGATGTAAAGAACTCAATAAGAAGACAGTCCAATGAAAAAATAGGCAAAAGATTTGAACAAGCATTTCACAAAAGAAGATATACAAAAGACCAATAAGCACATGGAAGATGCTCAAAATTATTAGTCATGAGAGAAATGCAAATTAAATCCATAATGAAATACCACGACACAGTCTCTAAAAAGGCTACAATTTTAAAACACTGACAATATCAAGTGTTAACAAGGATTTGAAACTACTGGAACACTTATTCATTGCCAGAGCAAGTGTAAAATGGTATAATCACTTTGGAGAACAGTTTGGGAGTTTCTTATGAAATTAAACATACTTACCACATGACCCAGCAATTCTAATCCTGGGTATTTACCCAAGAGAAATGAAAATATATGTCCACAAAGATATTTTTATGTAAATGTTCATAGCAGCTTTATTCATAAGAGCCCCAAACTGGAAACAGCCCAAATATCCATCAACAAATGAGTAAATAAACAAAACGTGGAGCATGCATACAATGGAATACTGCTCATCAATGGAAATAATCAAACTACTGATACATACAACATGTATGTATCAGTATGTATGTATTAATTAAAAGCATTAATCTGGGGCTTCCCTGGTGGCACAGTGGTTGGGAGTCCACCTGCCAATGCAGGGGACACGGGTTCGAGGCCTGGCCCGGGAAGATCCCACATGCCACAGAGCAGCTGGGCCCATGAGCCACAACTACTGAGCCTGTGCTCTGGAGCCCATGAGCCATAACTGCTGAGCCCGCATGCCACAACTACTGGATCCCGTGCGCCTGGTGCCCGTGCTCCACAACAAGAGAAGCCACTGAAACAACAAAGAGTAGCCCCCGCTCGCCGCAACTAGAGAAAGCCTGCACGCAGCAATGACCCAAAGCAGCCAAAAATAAATAAATTAAATAAATAAAATTTAAAAAACATTAATCTGAATGAAAGATGTCAGGCACATAATAGTACATACTGTACAATTCTATTTATATGAAATTCTATAAGGAAAGCAAATTTATGATAGGGAATAGATAAGTGGTGGTAGGAATAGGGCACGGGGGTGAGGGATCGACTGGAAAGTAGCAGAAAGGCAATTTTGAAGTAATGGAAAATTGCTACCTCTTGGTTGGGGTGATAGATCCCCAGGTGTACACATCTGTCAAAACTTATAGGTCTGTATCTAAAACCAATGCATAAAGTTGGTTTTTAAATAAATGTTAATTCCACTTTTTAAAAGGACTGAATAAATTAATTTTGTGGGGATGGTTTTAGGGCTTAAATCAGAGATGGCTTTGATCCTGCAGTTGAATTTCTTAGAGCATTTCTAATAAGGGAGCATGTCAAGGGCTCTCAGGGTAGTCAGGGCACCTGTCCCCAACTGTACTTCTTCAGCTTGTCAGGTGCCAAAAAGAGTAGAGTCAGGAACTCTGACGACAGGCATAATTTAATATTTGATTAATTTGTGTGTTTCTGCAAGTTCGGCTTGCTGCAACTAGAGAAAAGCCCACGCGAGGCAATGAAGACCCAACGCAGTCAAAAAAAAAAAAAAAGGATTGGAGTAAATTTATAACATTGTCTATAACAGGATAAAAGAAAAGTAGTTGAAGAAGCTGCAAAAAGGGAAAATGATGGAATAAAAAGAAAGTAATGTTAGGGGTGGTGTGAAAACACTGAGATAGCCACCCACGATTAAAGTCCTGTACGACAGCTGGAGTGGACTACAAATTGACTTTGAGCCTCCTAGCAACTGAAGAAAAAAGGGAACATAATCACTGTGTAATCACAGTGGCCATAAGAGAAAACAAGCCTGTGGCTAAAAATGGTATGTTTATCACATCATCTCTCTGGGAAGAGTTGTTAGGCAAAAAGGAGACTTTCTGATGTAAACTTATGGAGGGTCTATCAGGGAATCTGAATGCTTATTATTATCATTATTGTTTTAGACTTTGTAAAAATTCTGTCTTAGTCTATGTGTGAATTGGAAATACCATGACTACTGAATGCTTAGTTCTTTTCAGCTCCTGACCAAACTGAAAATCATACACTTGCCAGGAGGTTTTGAACCCAGTTCAGATTTCACTGTCCCTCTGTCTCAGAGGTATCCTTTTCCCTCCCAGCTTTATTGAGATATAATTGACATAGATCATTGTATATGTTTAAGGTATACAATGTGGTATATATTTATATATTGCAAAATGGTTGCCACAATAAGGTTAGTTAACACATCCATCACTTCACATGGTTACAGTTTTGTGTGTGTGTGGTGAGAACTTTTAAAATTTACTCTTTGCAATTTTAAAATATATAATATGGTATTATTAACTATAGTCGTCATGTTATTCACCTTGTAACTGGAAGTTTGTACCCCTTGACCACTTTCACCAATTTCCCCACACCTTGCCCCTGGGCAAACACCAGTCTGTTCTCTGTTTTGGTTCTTTTTAGATTCCAAATATAAATGAGATCTTTCAAAATTTGTCTTCTCTGTCAGACTTATTTCTGTTAGCATCGTGTGCTCATTTCATCCATGTTGTCACAAATGGCTGAATCAATCAAACTAATCCAGTGTGTGTGTGTGTGTGTGTCTGTCTGTCTGTCTGTCTGTCTGTCTGTCTGTGTGTATACCACACTTCTTTATCCATTCATCTATTGATGGACATTTAGATTGCTTCCATATCTTGGCTTTTGTAAATAATGTTGCAGTGAACATAGGGGTGCAGATATCTCTTCGAGATAGTGAGTTCCTTTCCTTTGGGTATATACCCAGAAGTGGGATTGCTAGATCATATGGTAATTCTATTTTGAGAAACCTGCATACTGTTTCCCATAGTGACCACACTAATTTACATTCCTACCAACAGTGTACAAAGGTTCCCCTTTCTCACATCCTTGCTAGCATTTGTTATCTCTTGTCTTTTTTTTTTTTTTAAGAGAAAGTGATGACAGAGATTCTCTACCAGTCAGAATAGGCTAGATTATGCTGAAGTAGCTAAAATCCTCATATTGTAAAGGCTTTTACCAATGCATGTTTAAATTCATTTATTTATTTATGGCTGTGTTGGGTCTTCGTTTCTGTGCGAGGGCTTTTTCTAGTTGTGGCAAGCAGGGGCCACTCTTCATCGCAGTGCGCGGGCTTCTCACTATCGCAGCCTCTCTTGTTGCGGAGCACAGGCTCCAGACACGCAAGCTCAGTAGTTGTGACTCACGGGCCTAGTTGCTCCGTGGCATGTGGGATCTTCCCATACCAGGGCTCGAACCCGTGTCCCCTGCATTAGCAGGCAGATTCTCAACCACTGCGCCACCAGGGAAGCCCCTCTTTTTGATATAACCATCCTAAAAGGTTTGAGGTGATATCTCATTGTGGTTTTGATTTGCATTTTCCTGATGATTAGTGATGCTGAGTACCTTTTCAGGTACCATGGCCATTTGAATATCTTTGTAATAATATCTATTCAGGTCCTTTGCCTATTTTTTAATTGGATTGCTTGTTTTTTTGCTCTAGAGTTGTGTGAGTTCCTTATAGATTTTGGACATTAACCCCCTATCAGTGTGGTTTGCAAATGTTTTTTCCCATTCCATAGGTTGCTCGTTCATTTTGTTGGTTATTTCTTTGGCTGTGCTGAAGCTTTTTAGTTTAACATAGTCCCAATTATTTATTTTTGCCATTGTTGCTGTGCTTTGGGTGTCATATCCAAAAAACCTTTGCCAAGACCAGTGTCAAGGGGAGAAGTACCCCTTTATTGAAGTGGATCCCAGAGAGGAATGGACTTTTTGGGCTCCACTGTTACTGGGCTGAGATAGCCTCTCTGACATCTAGCAGAGAAGAAAACGATTGTGGGAACCCAGAGCTGGGGCACTGGATTCTTCCGGGTCATCATGGGCCATAGAAGGTATTCCAGTTGGCCTTGGGGGAAAATTGGCATTCATCACTCCAGTCATCATTTCTTAAGAAGATTTACAATTTAAAAGTCATATTAAAATAGATATTAATTCTAGGAAAGATCTCTTCCATTTTATGTTTTAACTTAAAGAGTGAAAAGTAATCATTCAGATGGGTACAGACGTTTTCATATTATATTCTTGAGATACCCATAGTGCTTAATGTTAGAAGATACTTACATTTATTAGCTATAAAACTTTAAATTTTTTAATTGCATTGACAAGATATCATTATCAATAGCTACTAATATAAAATGGAAAAAAATCCACTCACAATATTTCTACCACAATATATCAAATTGTTTTCATTGTTTTGTACTTGTATGCTGCTTTTATGCTAAATGTTACATCATATAAACATTTAATGTTTTTACAATGTATTCATCATTGTCTTTTTAAATGATAATATTATATTGATTACACATAGCATAAGTTGGTTAATTATTTCCTGCCATTGTACACTTCGGTTGTTTCCAGTGTTTCACTATTATAGATATTGCTGCAGTAAACCCATTTTTTTTTCTTTTGGAATATTTCCCTCAAATGGTATTTCAGGGTGTTTTGTATTTTTGACTCTGAGATGGTCAGTCATGTGTGGCCACAAGAAGAAAGAGGCTCAGGATAAAAGAAAGTTTATTATATTAACAGGTCATAGAGACAGGAGGCACAGCATGCTGCACTGGGACATGTGGAGAACACCAGGAAGGTGTTGACCAGGTTGGGGTTTCCAGGGGGAAAGGCAAGGTAGGGCAGGGTGAACAGTTCAGGATTGGCTATTTGGAATAATCTCAGTGGGCTTTGGGCTACAGGGGTTGTCCCTAGTAGTCTGGTACCAGGCCCTGGGATGATAAAGGCACAGGAATACGACCTCCTGCACACAGGCCAGATAGAGGACTGCCTTGGCTAGTTTGTATATCAAAGGCTTGCTCCCTGCTGGGCCCTTAGCTCTCTCTAAGAATTGGCTAGCCAGGGAGGCAGTCTCTTCCCAGCCAGAAAGTTTTCTTAAGATGTCAAAGCATCATAATATAAAGAGAATTGAAATACATATATACACACAATACACAATGTCAAAAGATTTGAAGATTGGCAAATTGATTTGCAGAGTTCAAAGTTCTGTATCACATTTCAGTAACACATAGCAATGTACAAATGTACAAGTATTATCAGTCTCATCAACACTGGGTTTTATCAGATTTTCTACATTTTTCCAATTTAATACATAGACTCTAATGCTTCCGTCTTATGTTAGTATTTTGTTTTGGTGGTTATTTTAGGTAAGGAGGAAGATGCAAACATTTTTTCATGTGTATTTTGCTAATGATATCACTTCTTATGTGGATTGTATGTATCATTTCTCATTTATGTCAGTCTTAATGTTTTCTTAATATATCTTCATGAGTTCTTCATATAATATAAATATTAATCTTTTGGACTTTGAACAAAAATATTTCTTCTAATCTATTATTTTCTTTCAGTTTTTGTCCTGTCAAACTTAACACTTTTATGTAGCCAGTTCTGTTGACCTTTACTTTTGTATTTTCTTTTGTTAAAAAACAGAATTCAATTGAGTAAATTTTAAAGGTCCTATTGGCTTTATTAAATGATTCCTGAATCAAGCAGCATCCAATCTAGCAGATAGAAAGGAGTTCTGAGGAGCTGTACAAAATGAAAGACTTTCATAGGCAGAAGGGAACAGAAACAAGGAAATTATACTAAGCAAAAAAGCGAGTTGATTATTGCAAGGTTACTTTCCTTTAGGGGATGGCAGGGATCTCTCAGGCAGATTACCTAACTAGTGCTGATCAGAGGATTCCTGATTGACTGCGTTAAGATTTCATGTATGAAAGAGGCTGAAACTGTAATTAAGTCTTGGTTTTGTGATGTGGGGCTTAGCATAAGCAACTTCATTTTGCGCCCGTTGTCTTATTTTTAACACTTTGATCACTTCATAGCTTTAAGTTAATTAATCCCCCAGAGACCTGATAATCACTCAGTTTTGTTTTCTGCTAGTTTTTCTGTGTTTTATAAGAACTGTTTAACTCTTTAATACACATATGGAATTTATTTTCATTGTGTGGTATGAAGGGTTAATCTAAATTATTCTTTCCAAATAGCTTATTGTTATCCCAAGAATATTGAACAAATCCTTCTTTTCATCATTATTTTGTGATGGTTCCTTTAGAATAGATTACATTCTCACAATGAGTAAGTCTCCAGTACTTTCTATTCTTTGTTTATTTACATGTCCACCTTTATGTCAGTAACCTGTTTATTTTACTCATTGTTTTAAATCATACTTAAATATCTGGTATGTTTTAAATCATACTAGTGTTCTCTGCTTTCCTTTAAAAATAGGTTTTGTTTGGTTAAAATTAACTGATAATCATAGTAGTTAATATATAATGAGTACTGACCTTGATCTTTATATGAACTATCCCATTTAATCTTTGCCACAATTCCATAAGGTAGAATTATTATTACCCGTAATGAGAGAACAATGAGCATTTTATCCATGATCCAGCAGGCCTCTCAGGCCCCATATTCAGGGCTTATACAGAGCCCTTCTTCATTTGTCTCTCGTAAAGCCTTTTTGTTGTCTTTATATAGGTCTCATGCATGGCATGCCAGGCTTATTTCTCAGTACATTCTGTGTTTTGTTACTATTGTGAGTGATACCCTTCCTGCTGAGGCTACATCACAGGATTCCTCTGGCAATGGGCATCCCTCGCACATTTTAACTTCCATAAATTGCAGGCCCACACCAGGGTCAGAACCTGCCCCTGCATGATTCAGGCCTTGTCACAGCCAGGGAACACTTTCTTTCCATGCTGACATGGATATGAACACAGATTATATTCCTTTCTTACTATTTCATTTATGGGAAAAGCAGGTTTCCAGGCCAGTATGAATAGAGAACTGGGGAAGGTGTGGGGTGGGAGGAGGGGGAGGAATGGTATTTAACAACCAGTGCAGAAAAGACTACAGGCACCTCCCATTTAACCAAGGAAAAGCAGAACCGTCCATGGACCCACACCGCAGAGGAGGGAATGCTGCATTTTGTACGTGCACTGGGCTAATTCCTTGCTAGTATTCTGGGTACAACCACTTACATTTGGCTGGAAGAGCCATTCAGTCAGTAACATTATTGAGCCCCTTTTCTGGTACCTCTTGGGTACAACTTAAATGCAACTACTGGCCCACCAAAAGAATGGAAGTCATTGGGGTCCCTTTGTCTTCTCTCTCCAGGGAGAGAATGGATCTTAATGAGCAGTCTGGAGCATAAACAGCTCTTCAGACCCTTGCCAGAAAGACTGTTCATGGTAAAATAATGAATATCTTTTAGAGCAGAAATCCTTCTATCATCTCATATTAGAAGAGCAACAGGGAGCCAAGGATGGACAGGATGTTAATAACATGCCTTTCACCTAGGCCAGGACTACATGGGGCGAAGCCCACCCATACCACCCCCAAAACTCCTAGAGAACCAAAACATGAATTCACCACACTCTTGGCAAGCATCACACATGGGCTCTGTGGAGATTCTGTTCAACTCTGGGGTCTGTCATTAACCAACACTGTAACAATGGGCAAGTTAGTTAATTTGGATGAATCTCTGCTTCTTCAGCTGCCAAGGTGTAAGGAACTTATTAATGTAAGAAATTATAGCAAAGAAGAAAGTCAGCATAAGTGCCTGGCTGACAGGGATCTTGAAGGCCTATATCCACTTTAAGATGCACTAACGTTTTAAAGCTGCACTGTCCAATACAGTAGCCACTAGCTATATGAAGCTATTTAAATTAATTAAAATCAAATGAAATTTAAATTTTATTTCCTTAGTCCCCCTGGCCACATTTCAAGCACTCAGCAGTCACAGGTGGCTAGTCGCTACCATATTGGGCAGACATAGAACATTTCCATCATCAAAGAAAGTTCTATTGGGCAGCATTGTGTTAGAGCAGAGATCAACAGACTTCTGCTGCAAAGGGCCAAATAATAGTATTTTCAGCTTTGTGGGTCATAGGCCTCAGCTGCAAGTATTTAGCACTGTTTTTTTTTTTTGTTTTGGTTGGTTTTTTTTTGTTTTTTGTTTTGCGGTACGCAGGCCTCTCACTGTTGTGGCCTCTCCCATTGCGGAGCACAGGTTCCGGACATGCAGGCTCAGCGGCCATGGCTCATGGGCCCAGCCGCTCCGCGGCACGTGGGATCCTCCCAGACCGGGGCACAAACCTGCGTCCCCTGCATCGGCAGGCGGACTCCCAACCACTGCGCCACCAGGGAAGTCCTTAGCACTGTTTTTGACTGAAAATAGCCACAGACAATATTTTTTTAAATGGACATGACTGTGTCCCAATAAAATTTTATTTGTGAAAACTGGCAGCAGGTCATCTCCTGCTTTAAAGACCTGAAGAACTTTTGACTCAAGCCTCTTTGCAACCTCTGGTTCAGCTTTCTTACACTGTAGACGGTTTCACAGAATCCCCATTGATGAAATGCTTAGGCTGGAGTGGTAAGCTACACCTCTGAGGAGAGTCACCCTGACTATAATTCAGTCAAACTCGTGTACAGCCATAGGATTATACTGTTACCTGGTGGCCTGTGGGAAATAGTTCAAGCAGAACTTCACTCTCATTTCTAGCCAATGTACTAGGGTTATTGATTGTTGAATAATCAGTTCTCCCTGAGAGAATTGTGGCTGACATTGCTAAGTACCCACTCAATATCTATTCTCTCTCCTTTTCTTACTGACTATACACAGTTTTGCACGGGGCAGCAATATACCCTGAGGGGGGTGGACAGTGTGCTTAGGGAGAAATACTACATTTCCTGATCTTTCTTTCAGTCACCGCGTGACACAGTTCTGGCCAGTGTGGTATACGCATAAGTAATTAATTAATTAGCTGTTGTTTCTGGGACATTCTTTTAACGAGGGTAGACTTAGGCAGCCATCTCCTTTTGCTTTTTGCCCATCCTCTCTTTCCTGCCTTGAACTTGTCTCAGTGCTGGAGGTGGACAAGCCAGCTCATACCCATGAGGTGACAGGCAAACACTAAAGAGGGCTGAGTGGGAAGACAGAAGGAGCCTGAGTCCCTGGTGGCATTGAGGAACCATCATGCCAACTCTGAAGTTCATAAATCTGGACTTTCTAAAATAAAATAAAAATGAAATATCCATTTGAATAAGCCATTGTATATTGGGTCTTTTATTCCATGAAGCCAAATGCATTTCTAATTGATACAGAATCCTTACACAAGATGAAAAGAAGTCAATTCCCTCTAAAGGCAGCATGAACATAAGGTGGTTTTGAAGCCACACAACTTGGATTGAGACTTGAACCCACGGGCTGGGACTCGAACACACTGTCTTTTAATTGAAATCAAACATCTGGTGTCAGGACTTAAAGAAACTCATGTTCTTTATGTCTCATTGTTGCAAAAAGATTTCAGTGAGAGACAAAGTGATAGGTAAGAGGTGAATTTATTTAGAGAGATACACGTTCCATAGACAGAATGTGGTCCATCTCAAAAGGTGAGAGAGGCCTGAAATAAGAGGTGGTTAGTTTTTATGGGCTGAGTAATTTCACAGGCTAACTGGTGGGAGGATTATTCCAACTGTTTTGGGGTAGGGGTGGGGATTTCCAGGAATTGGGCCACTGCCCACTTTTTGGCCTTTTATGGTCAGCCTCAGAACTCTCCTGGTGCTTGTGGGTGTGTCATTTAGCATGCTAATGTATTACAATGAGTGTATAATGAGGCTCAAGGTCTACTGGAAGTCAAATCTTTCACCATGTTGGGCCTAATCAGCTCTAACCAGTTTTTGTCGTATCCTCAATGGCTATGCCATTCTTTTAAAGGTTGTGCCCTGCCCCCTTCCCTCCTATTTCAGTTTGAATCCTGGGTTTGAATCCCAAATCTAACTACTGGACAAGTTACTCAATTCTGAGCCTTAATTTTCACATCTAAAAATTATCAATACAAGTAATAGAAAGAAAAAAAAAGCCAGCATAAGTGCCAACTGACAGGAATTTTAAAGGCCTGTATCCACTTTAAGATGCACTGACATTATCTTCACAAGATTTTTGTGAGAATCAAAATAAAATCATGTAGATTTTAGGCACATAGTATCAAGGACAATATCTCTCTTGAACAAAGACACAAAAATTCTTTTAAAGTATTACCAAACTAAATCCAAAAATATACAAAGAAGACCATCATGACCAAGTGGGGTTTATCCCAGGAATGAATGCAAGGTTGGTTTAACATATAAAAATCAGTCAATATAGTCTATCACATTAAACAGACTAAAAATGAAAAACAGTATGATCATTTCAACAGATCTAATGCATAAAAAGAATTAGATAATATTCAATACTGATTTAAAAAAAAAAAAGAAACAACACCTCTCAGTAAAATAGAAATAGAAGAAATTGTTCTCACCAAAATGAGGATTATCAATAAAAAACCTGTAGCTAACATTATACTAGATAAAGACTGAATGCATCCCCCCTAAGATTGGGAACAAAGTAAAGATGTCTACTCTTCTCACTTCTATTCAACACTGTATTGATCCTAGCCAGTCTAGTAAGATAAAAAAAGAAATAAAAGACATATAGATCAGAAAGAAAGAAATAAAACTGTATTTACAGATGACATTATTATCTATGTAAAGAAATCTTAAGAAACTACAAAAAATCTATTAGAATTAATAAATGGATTTAGCAAGGTCATAGGATAAAAGGCGAATCATCAAATTTTTATAACCAACGAATAATTTAGAAACTGAAATTTAATAATACTATTTATAATGGCATAAAATATGTGCAAGACCTGTACAATGAAAAATATAAAACATTGCTTAGAGAAATTAAATGAGGCCTAAGTAAGTAGAGATACATACCATGCTTATGGTGGAAAGACTAAATGATATTAAGATGTCAGTTCTCCCCAAATTGATCTGTACATTCAATGCATTTCCAATCAAAATCCCGGAAGGAGTTTTGTAGAAATTGGCAAGCTAATTCTGAAATCTATAGAGAAATGCAGAGGACCTAGAATAGCCAAAAGAATTTTGAATAAAAAATTGATTTTGATTAAAAAGAACATATTTGGAGTTCTTTATTTATACTTCATGATTTTATGATTTAATATAAAGTTATAGTAATCAGGACAGTGAAAATGCAGATATATAGAAAAATGTGTAGTTCTGATAATTAATGTGCCAAGCATTCAGGAGAAAGGAAAACTCTGTATGGGCTGAGGCAGAGAAGTCTTCATGGACCAGAAGGGGCAGGGAACTGGAGGATACATACCCTAGATCTAAATCTGAAGATCTGAAGCATTTGATAGAATTTCAAGGTGTAATTGCTTGGGTTATCCAGAGAAACAGAACCCATAGGAGGTGTATATACAGTTATGGAGGCTGAGAAGTCCCAATATCTCCAGTCAACAAGCTTCTGAAGACCTGAGAACCAGGAGAGCTGGTGGTGTAAATTCCAGTCCAAGTCTGAAGGCAAAAGACTGGTGTCCCAGCTCAAAGATAGTCTAGCAGAGAGCGTGAATTCTCTCTTTACTCAGCCTTTTGTGCCCTTTTCAAGCCTTCAATGAATTGGTTGAACTCCACTCACATTGGGGAGGACAATCTGCTTTACTTGGTCTGCTGATTCAAATGTTAATGTCATTCAGAAATATCCTCACAGACACACGCAGAAAAATGTTTAACCAGATATCTAGGCACCCTGGGGTCAATTTGACAAAAAATTAACCATCACAGAACACCTCGACACTACCTTGGAAAATTCTGATTCTGTGGGTCTGGAATGGGACCAAGGAACTATATTTTTAATAAATTCCCCCAATGATTCTGATGTGCAGGTATATTTAACTCTGGTTCTCAACCAGGATGCTTAAGCAATGTGTTAAGGCAGCACTGTGAGAAGGGTTCCTGCACAGATGAGAGGATAGTACTGTACATCTGGGGGCTAGTGAGCTTACGCTGAACAGACTGGTCCTTTGTTGGAGAGGAGGAAGGAAGAAATGAGAATTGCAGGGAGGGACATCAGATGATTTTTAACTTTTTCTGTATTTTATGATGCTTTGACATCTTGGGGCCTTGCTAATCCCAGAGACTGCCCCTTCCAGAGCTAGCTAATTCCTAGAGATAGTAAACAATTTGCCTGTGAGCACACCTTTCATATGCAAACCAACCAATCCAAAGTCCATATTCCCAGTTACTTCCTTTATTAACTCACACACCAAGCCAATATTCCCTCTAAATCACCCAGGGACAGGTACTGGACAACTAGGGACCACCCTGTAGTCCAGAGCTTTCTGAAATTATTCAAACTAGCCAATCCTAAACTGCTTACCTTGCTCATCCATCCCTTTCTACGAAAACCACAATAAAGTCTTTTGCCTATGCTTTCCCTTCATTCCTGCCTCCTGACCAACACTGGAGCTTCCCCATGTGGCCTTGTGTGGCCTGCCTCCTGCTTCTAGGGATCTGTGAGTAAAAACTTCTTCCTTCATAACAGTCATTTCTATGTTGGCTTG
The DNA here is from genome assembly GCF_949752795.1 of Hyperoodon ampullatus. Taxonomy (NCBI): domain Eukaryota; kingdom Metazoa; phylum Chordata; class Mammalia; order Artiodactyla; family Ziphiidae; genus Hyperoodon; species Hyperoodon ampullatus. The sequence goes on along the minus strand of NC_136925.1, from coordinate 40,572,904 downwards.
TTTTTCCGTACCTGATTATGATAGATCCTAGATACGTTTTAAAACTGTGTGTCTATAGAAGAACAGGGAAGAGATTGAGTGTTTCTTTGCCGACCCTTTGTTTTGATTTTTGTCTTCACCAGCTCTATGGATAAGAGAGAACCTTATGCTGGGAGGTGGGTCGTAAAAGATCTTGCCGTGATTTATGTCAAAGAGTGTTTTTCCTATATTTTCCTCTAAGAGTTTTATAGTGTCTGGTCTTGCATTTAGAGTAATGAAAATAAAAACAAAAATAAGCAAATGGGACCTAATTAAACTTAAAAGCTTTTGCACAGCAAAGGAAACCATAAACAAGACAAAAAGACAACCCATAGAATGGGAGAAAATATTTGCAAAGGAAGCAACAGACAAAGGATTAATTTCCAAAATATATAAACAGCTCATGCAGCTCAATATCAGAAAAACAAACAACCCAATCAAAAAATGGGTGGAAGACCTAAATAGACATTTCAGCAAAGAAGACATACAGATGGCCAAGAGGCACATGGAAAGATGCTCAACAGCACTAATTATTAGAGAAATGCAAATCAAAACTACGATGAGGTATCACCACACCACTATCATCAGAAAATCTACAAACAATAAATGCTGGAGAGGGTGTGGAGAAAAGGGAAACTTCTAGCACTGTTGGTGGGAATGTAAATAGATACAGCCACTATGGAGAACAGTAGGGAGGTTCCTTAAAAAACTACAAATAGAACTACCATATGACCCAGCAATCCCACTACTGGGCATATATCCTGAGAAAACCATAATTCAAAAAGAGTCATGTACCAAAATGTTCATTGCAGCACTACTTAAAATATCCAGGACATGGAAACAACCTAAATGTCCATCAACAGATGAATGGATAAAGTAGATGTGGTACATATATATAATAGAATATTACTCAGCAATAAAAAGACATGAAATTGGGTCATTTGTAGAGATGTGATAGACTTAAACTTTGTCATACAGAGTGAAGTATGTCAGAAAGAGAAAAACAAATATCATATATTAACACATATATGTGGAATCTAGAAAAATGGTACAGATGAACCTATTTGCAGGACAGGAATAGAAAGGCACACAGAGAACTCACGTGTGGACACGGGGAGAAAGGGAGGGTGGGATGAACTGGAAGATTAGGTTTGACATAAATACACTACCATATGTAAAATAGATAGCTAGTGGGAACCTGTATAGCACAAGGAGCTCAGCTAGGTGCTCTGTGATGGCCTAGTTGGGTGGGATGGGTGGGAGGGAGGGCAATGAGGGAGGGGATGTGCGTATGCGTATGGCTGATTCACTTCGCTGTGCAGTAGAAACTAACATAACATTGTAAAGAAATTATACTCCAATAAAAATTTTTTAAAAAGAGAGAGAGAGAGAGAACCTTACAACAAAGACAGCCAGACTCAGGGCTGGCCCCAAGAGCAGTTATCTCCATGGGCCAAGGACATAAATTTGGGCTCCTATTGGAGCATGCTGCATGTGTACCCAGCCAGAACCCCTATTTATTATTATTTTTTCAGTTATATGAATATTATGTATATATATTTTTTTACATCTTTATTGGAGTATAATTGCTTTACAGTAGTATGTTAGTTTCTGCTTTATAACAAAGTGAATCACTTATACATATACATATGTTCCCATATCTCCTCCCTCTTTCGTCTGCCTCCCTCCCACCCTCCCTATCCCACCCATCCAGGTGGTCACAAAGCACCAAACTGATCTCCCTGTGCTGTGCGGCTGCTTCCCACTAGCTATCTATTTTACGTTTGGTAGTGTATATATGTCCATGCCACTCTCTCACTTTGCCACAGCTTACCCTTCCCCCTCCCCATATCCTCAAGTCCATTCTCTAGTAGGTCTGTGTCTTTATTCCCGTCTTACCCCTAGGTTCTTCATGACATTTTTTTTTCTTAGATTCCATATATATGTGTTAGCATACGGTATTTGTCTTTCTCTTTCTGACTTACTTCACTCTGTATGACAGACTCTAAGTCCATCCACCTCACTACAAATAACTCAATTTCGTTTCTTTTTATGGCAGAGTAATATTCCATTGTATATATGTGCCACATCTTCTTTATCCATTCATCCGATGATGGACACTTAGGTTGTTTCCATCACCTGGCTATTGTAAATAGAGCTGCAATGAACATTTTGGTACATGTCTCTCTTTGAATTATGGTTTTCTCAGGGTATATGCCCAGTAGTGGGATTGCTGGGTCATATGGTAGTTCTATTTTTAGTTTTTTAAGGAACCTCCATACTGTTCTCCATAGTGGCTGTACCAATTCACATTCCCACCAGCAGTGCAAGAGTGTTCCCTTTGGAGCCGGAGGAAGATGGCGGAAGAGTAAGACGCGGAGATCACCTTCCTCCCCACAGATACATCAGAAATTCATCTACACGTGGAACAACTCCAACAGAACACCTACTGAACGCTGACAGAAGACCTCAGACCCCCCAAAAGGCAAGAAACTCCCCACATACCTGGGTAGGTCAAAAGAAAAAAAAGAATAAACAGAGACAATAGGATATGGACGGGACCTGCACCAGTGGGAGGGAGCCGTGAAGGAGGGAAGGTTTCTACACACTACAAGCCCCTTCGAGGGCGGAGACTGCAGGTGGCGGAGGGGGAAAGCTTCGGAGTAGCAGAGGAGAGCACAGCAACAGGGGTGTGGAGGGCAAAGCAGAGAGATTTTGGCACAGAGGATCGGTGCCCTCAGGCACACACCAGCCCGAGAGACTTGTCTGCTCGGCCGCCAGGGCGGGCGGGGCTGGGAGCTGAGGCTCGGGTATCGGCTTTCAGTCGGAGCGCAGGGAGAGGTCTGGGGCTGGCGGCAGGAAGAGACCCTGAAGGGGTTAGTGCTAGCCCGGAGGGAGTCCGGGGAAAGGGTCTGGAGCTACCGGAGAGGCAAGAGACTTTTTTCCCTTTTGTTGCCTGGTGCGCGAGGAGAGGGCATTCCCCTCCCTCCCCTCTGCCTGAGTGAGCCAGAGCCCCCGAATCAGCGGCTCCTTTAAACCCGTCCTGTCTGAGCGAAGAACGGACGCCCTCCGGCGACCTACGCGCAGAGGCGGGGCCAGGTCCAAGGCTGAGACCCGGGAGCTGTGAGAGCAGAGACAGGGAAATCTCTCTGTGCAGCCTCCGAGGCAGCGGATTAAAGCTCCACGGTCCATTTGATGTGCCCTGCGTCTGTGGAGTGCATGAATGGACAGCGAATCATCCCAAATTGAGGAAGTGGACCTTGAGGACAAGATTTAAGACTTTCCCCCCTTTTTTTTCCTCTTTTTACAACGAATTATCTCAAATTAAGGAGGTGGACTTAGCAAGATTTCAGACTTTTCGCCCTTTTCCTCGTTTTACAACGAATTATCCCAAATCGAGGAGGTGGACTTGGAGAGCAAGATTTTTGATTTTTCCCCCTGCTCTCTTTTTGTGAATGTGTATGTGTAATCTTCTGTGTAAGATTCTCTCTGTATAGCTTTGCTTCCACCATATGTCCCAGGGTTCTTTCGGTCCGTGTTTTTTTTCAATAATTACTTTTTAATTTTAATAACGCTACTATATTTCATACTTTATTCTATTTTACTTTACCTGCTCTTTCTTTTTTTCCTCCCTTCCCTTCCTCCCTCCCTCCCTCCGCTCCTCCTTTCCTTCTTTCTTTTTCTTTCCTCCATCCCTCCCTCCCTCCCACCCTTCTTCTTTCCACTTTCTTTTTCTTTCCTTCCTCCCTCCCTCCCTCCCTCCTGTCTTTCTTTCTTTCTTTCCTTCCTCCCTCCCTCCCTCTCTTCTTCCATTCACTCTTCCTTTTGCTTTCATTCCTCCCTCCCTCCCTCCTTTCTTTCCTTTCTTTCCATCCTTCCTCCCTCCCTCCTTTCTTTCTTCCTTCCTTCCTTCCTTCCTTACTTCCCTTCTTCCTTTCTTTCAATCTCTCTTTCTTTCTTCTACTAATTATTTCTTTCTACTTTTTCTCACTGTTATTCTGAGCCGGGTGGATGAAAGGCTCTTGGTGCTGCAGCCAGGAGTTAGTGCTGTGCCTCTGAAGTGGGAGAGCCAACTTCAGGACACGGGTCCACAAGAGACCTCCCAGCTCCACATAATATCAAGCAACGAAAATCTCCCAGGGATCTCCATCTCAACACCAGCACCCAGCTTCAGTCAACGACCAGCAAGCTACAGTGCTGGTCACCCTATGCCAAGCAACTAGCAAGGCAGGAACACAACCCCACCCATTAGCAGAGAGGCTACCTAAAAACATAATAAGGCCACAGGCACCCCAAAACACACCACCAGACGTGGACCTGTCCACCAGAAAGACAAGATCGAGCCTCAACCACCAGAACACAGGCATTAGTCCCCCCCACCAGGAAGCCTACACAACCTACTGAAACAACCTTAGCCACGGGGGACAGACACCAAAAACAACGGGAACTACGAATCTGCAGCCTGCAAAAAGGAGACCCCAAACACAGTAACATAAGCAAAATGAGAAAGCAGAAAAACACACAGCAGGTGAAGGAGCAAGATAAAAACCTACCAGACCTAACAAATGAAGAGGTAATAGGCAGTCTACCTGAAAAAGAATTCAGAATAATGATAGTAAAGCTGATCCAAGATTCTATTTCCCAGATCCAAAATCTTGGAAATAGAATAGACAATATGCAAGAAACAGTTAACAAGGACCTAGAAGAACTAAAGATGAATCAAGCATCAATTAAAAACACAATAAATGAAATGAAAAATACTCTAGATGGGATCAATAGCAGAATAACTGAGGCAGAAGAACGGATAAGTGAGGTGGAAGATAAAATAGTGGAAATAACTGCTGCAGAGCAAAATAAAGAAAAAAGAATGAAAAGAACAGAGGACGGTCTCAGAGACCTCTGGGACAACATTAAACGCACCAACATTCGAATTATAGGGGTTCCAGAAGAAGAAGAGAAAAAGAAAGGGACTGAGAAAATATTTGAAGAGATTATAGTTGAAAACTTCCCTAATATGGGAAAGGAAATAGTTAATCAAGTCCAGGAGGCACAGAGAGTCCCATACAGAATAAATCCAAGAAGAAATACGCCAAGACACATATTAATCAAACTGTCAAAAATTAAACACAAAGAAATCATATTAAAAGCAGCAAGGGAAAAACAACAAATAACACACAAGGGAATCCCCATCAGGTTAACAGCTGATCTCTCAGCAGAAACTCTACAAGCCAGAAGGGAGTGGCAGGACATAATTAAAGTGATGAAGGAGAGAAACCTGCAACCAAGATTACTCTACCCAGCAAGGATCTCATTCAGATTTGATGGAGAAATTAAAACGTTTACAGACAAGCAAAAGCTGAGAGAGTTCAGCACCACCAAACCAGCTTTACAACAAATGCTAAAGGAACTTCTCTAGGCAAGAAACACAACAGAAGGACTATACCTACAATAACGAACCCAAAGCCATTAAGGAAATGGGAATAGGAACATACATATCAATAATTACCTTAAATGTAAATGGACTAAATGCTCCCACCAAAAGACACAGAGTGGCTGAATGGATACAAAAACAAGACCCATATATATGCTGTCTACAAGAGACCCACTTCAGACCTAGAGACACATACAGATTGAAAGTAAGGGGATGGAAAAAGATATTCCATGCAAATGGAAATCAAAAGAAAGCTGGAGTAGCAATTCTTATATCAGACAAAATAGACTTTAAAATAAAGACTATTAGAAGAGACAAAGAAGGACACTACATAACGATAAAGGGATCGATCCAAGAAGAAGATATAACAATTGTAAATATTTATGCACCCAACATAGGAGCACCTCAATACATAAGGCAAATACTAACAGCCATAAAAGGGGAAATCGACAGTAACACAATCATAGTAGGGGACTTTAACACCCCACTTTCACCAATGGACAGATCATCCAAAATGAAAATAAATAAGGAAACACAAGCTTTAAATGATACATTAAACAAGATGGACTTAATTGATATTTATAGGACATTCCACCCAAAGACAACAGAATACACATTTTTCTCAAGTGCTCATGGAACATTCTCCAGGATAGATCATATCTTGGGTCACAAATCAAGCCTTGGTAAATTTAAGAAAATTGAAATTGTATCAAGCATCTTTTCCGACCACAATGCTATGAGACTAGACATCAATTACAGGAAAAGATCTGTAAAAAATACAAACACATGGAGGCTAAACAATACACTACTCAATAATGAAGTGATCACTGAAGAAATCAAAGAGGAAATTAAGAAATACTTAGAAACAAATGACAATGGAGACACGACGACCCAAAACCTATGGGACGCAGCAAAAGCAGTTCTAAGGGGGAAGTTTATAGCAATACAATCCCACCTTAAGAAACAGGAAACATTTCGAGTAAACAACCTGACCCTGCACCTAAAGCAATTAGAGAAAGAAGAACAAAAAACCCCCAAAGTTAGCAGAAGGAAAGAAATCATAAAGATCAGATCAGAAATAAATGAAAAAGAAATGAAGGAAACGATAGCAAAGATCAACCAAACTAAAAGCTGGTTCTTTGAGAAGATAAACAAAATTGACAAACCATTAGCCAGACTCATCAAGAAAAGAAGGGAGAAGACTCAAATCAGTAGAATTAGAAATGAAAAAGGAGAAGTAACAACTGACACTGCAGAAATACAAAAGATCATGAGAGATTACTATAAGCAACTCTATGCCAATAAAATGGACAACCTGGAAGAAATGGACAAATTCTTAGAAATGCACAACCTACCAAGACTGACTCAGGAAGAAATAGAAAATATGAATAGACCAATCACAAGCACTGAAATTGAAACTGTGATTAAAAATCTTCCATCAAACAAAAGCCCAGGACCAGATGGCTTCACAGGCGAATTCTATCAAACATTTAGAGAAGAGCTAACACCCATCCTTCTCAAACTCTTCCAAACAATATCAGAGGAAGGAACACTCCCAAACTCATTCTACAAGGCCACCATCACCTTGATACCAAAACCAGGCAAGGATGTCACAAAGAAAGAAAACTACAGGCCAATATCACTGATGAACATAGATGCAAAAATCCTCAACAAAATCCTAGCAAACAGAATCCAACAGCACATTAAAAGGATCATACACCATGATCAAGTGGGGTTTATTCCAGGAATGCAAGGATTCTTCAATATACGCAAATCAATCAATGTGATACACCATATTAACAAGTTGAAGGAGAAAAACCATATGATTATCTCAATAGATGCAGAGAAAGCTTTCGACAAAATTCAACACCCATTTATGATAAAAACCCTCCAGAAAGTAGGCATAGAGGGAACTTTCCTCAACATAATAAAGGCCATATATGACAAACCCACAGCCAACATTGTCCTCAATGGTGAAAAACTGAAACCATTTCCACTAAGATCAGGAACAAGACAAGGCTGCCCACTCTCACCACTCTTATTCAACATAGTTTTGGAAGTTTTAGCCACAGCAATCAGAGAAGAAAAGGAAATAAAAGGAATCCAAATTGGAAAAGAAGAAGGAAAGCTGTCACTGTTTGCAGATGACATGATACTATACATAGAGAATCCTAAAGATGCTACCGAAAAACTACTAGAGCTAATCAATGAATTTGGTAAAGTAGCAGGATACAAAATTAATGCACAGAAATCTCTGGCATTCCTGTACACTAATGATGAAAAATCTGAAAATGAAATCAAGAAAACACTCCCATTTACCATTGCAACAAAAAGAATAAAATATCTAGGAATAAACCTACCTAAGGAGACAAAAGACCTGTATGCAGAAAATTATAAGACACTGATGAAAGAAATTAAAGATGATATAAATAGATGGAGAGATATACCATGCTCCTGGATTGGAAGAATCAATATTGTGAAAATGACTCTACTACCCAAAGCAATCTACAGATTCAATGCAATCCCTATCAAACTACCACTGGCATTTTTCACAGAAGTAGAACAAAAAATTTCAAAATTTGTTTGGAAAAACAAAAGACCCCGAATAGCCAAAGCAATCTTGAGAACGAAAAACGGAGCTGGAGGAATCAGGCTCCCTGACTTCAGACTATACTACAAAGCTACAGTAATTAAGACAGTGTGGGACTGGCATAAAAACAGAAAGATAGATCAGTGGATCAGGATAGAAAGCCCAGAGATAAACCCACGCACATATGGCCAACTTATCTTTGATAAAGGAGGCAGGAATGTACAGTGGAGAAGGGACAGCCTCTTCAATAAGTGGTGCTGGGAAAACTGGACAGGGACATGTAAAAGTATGAGATTAGATCATTCCCTAACACCATACACAAAAATAAGCTCAAAATGGATTAAAGACCTAAATGTAAGGCCAGAAACTATCAAACTCTTAGAGGAAAACATAGGTAGAACACTCTGTGACATAAATCACAGCAAGATCCTTTTTGACCCACCTCCTAGAGAAATGGAAATAAAAACAAAGATAAACAAATGGGACCTAATGAAACTTCAAAGCTTTTGCACAGCAAAGGAAACCATAAACAAGACCAAAAGACAACCCTCAGAATGGGAGAAAATATTTGCAAATGAAGCAACGGACAAAGGATTAATCTCCAAAATTTATAAACAGCTCATGAAGCTCAATAGCAAAAAACCAAACAACCCAATCCAAAAATGGGCAGAAGACTTAAATAGGCATTTCTCCAAAGAAGATATACAGACTGCCAACAAACACATGAAAGAATGCTCAACATCATTAATCATTAGAGAAATGCAAATCAAAACTACAATGAGATATCATCTCACACCAGTCAGAATGGCCATCATCAAGAAATCTAGAAACAATAAATGCTGGAGAGGGTGTGGAGAAAAGGGAACACTCTTGCACTGCTGGTGGGAATGTGAATTGGTACAGCCACTATGGAGAACAGTATGGAGGTTCCTTAAAAAACTAAAAATAGAACTACCATATGACCCAGCAATCCCACTACTAGGCATATACCCTGAGAAAACCATAATTCAAAAAGAGACATGTACCAAAATGTTCATTGCAGCTCTATTCACAATAGCCCGGAGCTGGAAACAACCTAAGTGTCCATCATCGGATGAATGGATAAAGAAGATGTGGCACATATATACAATGGAATATTACTCAGCCATAAAAAGAAACGAAACTGAGCTATTTGTAATGAGGTGGATAGACCTAGAGTCTGTCATACAGAGTGAAGTAAGTCAGAAAGAGAAAGACAAATACCGTATGCTAACACATATATATGGAATTTAAAAAAAAAAAATGTCATGAAGAACCTAGGGGTAAAACGGGAATAAAGACACAGACCTACTTGAGAATGGACTTGAGGATATGGGGAAGGGGAAGGGTAAGCTGTGACAAAGGGAAAGAGAGGCATGGACATATATACACTACCAAACGTAAGGTAGATAGATAGTGGGAAGCAGCCGCAGAGCACAGGGAGATCAGCTCGGTGCTTTGTGACCGCCTGGAGGGGTGGGATGGGGAGGGTGGGAGGGAGGGAGATGCATGAGGGAGGGGATGTGGGAACAGATGTATATGTATGACTGATTCACTTTGTTATAAAGCAGAAATTAATAAAAAAAAAAAATTAAAAAAAAAAAAAAAAAAAAGAGTGTTCCCTTTTCTCCACACCCTCTCCAGCATTTATTGTTTCTAGACTTTTTGATGATGGCCATTCTGACTGGTGTGAGATGATATCTCATTGTAGTTTTGATTTGCATTTCTCTAATGATTAATGATGAGCATTCTTTCATGTGTTTGTTGGAAGTCTGTATATCTTCTTTGGAGAAATGTCTATTTAGGTCTTCTGCCCATTTTTGGATTGGGTTTTTTTTTTTTTTCTTATTGAGTGGCATGAGCTGCTTGTAAATTTTGGAGATTAATTCTTTGTCAGTTGCTTCATTTGCAAATATTTTCTCCCATTCTGAGGGTTGTCTTTTGGTCTTGTTTATGGTTTCCTTTGCTGTGCAAAAGCTTTGAAGTTTCATTAGGTCCCATTTGTTTATTTTTGTTTTTATTTCCATTTCTCTAGGAGGTGGGTCAAAAAGGATCTTGCTGTGATTTATGTCACAGAGTGTTCTACCTATGTTTTCCTCTAAGAATTTGATAGTGTCTGGCCTTACATTTAGGTCTTTAATCCATTTTGAGCTTATTTTTGTGTATGGTGTTAGGGAGTGATTCAATCTCATACTTTTACATGTCCCTGTCCAGTTTTCCCAGCACCACTTATTGAAGAGGCTGTCCCTTCTCCACTGTACATTCCTGCCTCCTTTATCAAAGATAAGGTGACCGTATGTACGTGGGTTTATCTCTGGGCTTTCTATCCTGTTCCATTGATCTATATTTCTGTTTTTGTTACAGTACCATACTGTCTTGATTACTGTAGCTTTGTAGTATGGTCTGAAGTCAGGGAGCCTGATTCCTCCAGCTCCGTTTTTCGTTCTCAAGAATGCTTTGGCTATTTGGGGTCTTTTGTGTTTCCATACAAATTGTGAATTTTTTTGTTCTAGTTCTGTGAAAATTTTCAGTGGTAGTTTGATAGGGATTGCATTGAATCTGTAGATTGCTTTGGGTAGTAGAGTCATTTTCACAATGTTGATTCTTCCAATCCAAGATCATGGTATATCTCTCCATCTATTTGTATCATCTTTAATTTCTTTCATCAGTGTCTTATAATTTTCTGCATACAGGTCTTTGGTCTTCTTAGGTAGGTTTATTCCTAGATATTTTATTATTTTTGTTGCAATGGTAAATGGGAGTGTTTTCTTGATTTCACTTTCAGATTTTTCATTATTAGTGTATAAGAGTGCCAGAGATTTCTATGCATTAATTTTGTATCCTGCTACTTTCCCAAATTCATTGATTAGCTTCAGTAGTTTCCTGGTAGCATCTTTAGGATTCTCTATGTATAGTATCATGTCATCTGCAAACAGTGACAGCTTTACTTCTTCTTTTCCAATTTGGATTCCTTTTATTTCCTTTTCTTCTCTGATTGCTGTGGCTAAAACTTCCAAAACTATGTTGAATAAGAGTGGTGAGAATGGGCAGCCTTGTCTTGTTCCTCATCTTAGTGGTAATGCTTTCAGTTTTTCCCATTGAGTACGATGTTGGCTGTGGGTTTGTCATATATGGCCTCTATTACGTTGAGGAAAGTTCCCTCTATGCCTACTTTCTGCAGGGTTTTTATCATAAATGGGTGTTGAATTTTGTCGAAAGCTTTCTCTGCATCTATTGAGATGATCATATGGTTTTTCTCCTTCAATTTGTTAATATGGTGTATCACGTTGATTGATTTGCGTATATTGAAGAATCCTTGCATTCCTGGAATAAACCCCACTTGATCATGGTGTATGATCCTTTTAATGTGCTGTTGGATTCTGTTTGCTAGGATTTTGTTGAGGATTTTTGCATCTATGTTCATCAGTGATACTGGCCTGTAGTTTTCTTTCTTTGTGACATCCTTGTCTGATTTTGGTATCAGGGTGATGGTGGCCTCGTAGGATGAGTTAGGGAGTGATCCTCCCTGTGCTATATTTTGGAAGAGTTTGAGAAGGATAGGTGTTAGCTCTTCTATAAATGTTTGATAGAATTCGCCTGTGAAGCCATCTGTTCCTGGGCTTTCGTTCGTTGGAAGATTTTTAATCACAGTTTCGATTTCAGTGCTTGTGAATGGTCTGTTCATATTTTGTATTTCTTCCTGATTCAGTCTTGGCAGGTTGTGCATTGCTAAGAATTTGTCCATTTCTTCCAGGTTGTCCATTTTATTGGCATAGAGTTGATTGTAGTAATCTCTCATGATCTTTTGTATTTCTGCAGTGTCAGTTGTTACTTCTCCTTTTTCATTTCTAATTCTATTGATTTGAGTCTTCTCCCTGTTTTTCTTGATGAGTCTGGCTAATGGTTTATCAATTTTGTTTATCTTCTCAAAGAACCAGCTTTTAGTTTTATTGATCTTTGCTATCGTTTCCTTCATTTCTTTTTCATTTCTTTCTGATCTGATCTTTATGATTTCTTTCCTTCTGCTAACTTTGGGGGTTTTTTGTTCTTCTTTCTCTAATTGCTTTAGGTGCAAGGTTTGGTTGTTGATTCAAGGTGTTTCCTGTTTCTTAAGGTAGGATTGTATTGCTATAAACGTCCCTCTTAGAATGCTTTTGTTGCATCCCATAGATTTTGGGTCGTTGTGTCTCCATTGTCATTTGTTTCTAGGTATTTTTTTATTTCCTGTTTGATTTCTTCAGTGATCACTTCATTATTAAGTAGTGTACTGTTTAGCCTCCATGTGTTTGTATTTTTCACAGATCTTTTCCTGTAATTGATATCTAGTCTCATAGTGTTGTGGTCAGAAAAGATACTTGATATGATTTCAATTTTCTTAAATTTACCAAGGCTTGATTTGTAACCTAAGATGTGATCTATCCTGGAGAATGTTCCCTGAGCACTTGAGAAAATGTGCATTCTGTTGTTTTTGGATGGAATATCCTATAAATATCAATTAAATCCATCTTGTTTAATGTGTCATTTAAAGCTTGTGTTTCCTTATTTATTTTCATTTTGGATGATCTGTCCATTGGTGAAAGTGGGGTATTAAAGTCCCCTACTATGAATGTGTTACTGTCAGTTTCCCGTTTTATGGCTGTTAGTATTTGCCTTATGTATTGAGGTGCTCCTATGTCAGGTGCATAAATATTTACAATTGTTATATCTTCTTCTTGGATCAATCCCTTGATCATTATGTAGTGTCCTTCTTTGTCTCTTCTAATAGTCTTTATTTTAAAGTCTATTTTGTCTGATATGAGAATTGCTACTCCAGCTTTCTTTTGGTTTCCATTTGCATGGAATATCTTTTTCTATCCCTTTACTTTCAGTCTGTATGTGTCTCTAGGTCTGAAGTGGGTCTCTTGTAGACAGCATATATATGGGTCTTGTTTTTGTATCCATTCAGCCAGTCTGTGTCTTTTGGTGGGAGCATTTAATCCATTTACATTTAAGGTAATTATCGATATGTATGTTGCTATTCCCATTTTCTTAATTGTTTTGGGTCTGTTATTGTAGGTCTTTTCCTTTTCTTGTGTTTCTTGCCTAGAGAAGTTCCTTTAGCATTTGTTGTAAAGCTGGTTTGGTGGTGCTGAACTCTCTCAGCTTTTGCTTGTCTGTAAAGGTTTTAATTTCTCCATCAAATCTGAATGAGATCCTTGCTGGGTAGAGTAATCTTGGTTGTAGGTTTTTCTCCTTCATCACTTTAAATATGTCCTGCCAGTCCCTTCTGGCTTGTAGAGTTTCTGCTGAAAGATCAGCTATTAATCTTATGGGGATTCCCTTGTGTTTTATTTGTTGTTTTTCCCTTGCTGCTTTTAATATGTTTTCTTTGTATTTAATTTTTGACAGTTTGATTAATATGTGTCTTGGCCTGTTTCTCCTTGGATTTATCCTGTATGGGACTCTCTGCGCTTCCTGGACTTGATTAACTATTTCCTTTCCCATATTAGGGAAGTTTTCAACTATAATCTCTTCAAATATTTTCTCAGTCCCTTTCTTTTTCTCTTCTTCTTCTGGGACCCCTATAATTCGAATGTTGGTGCATTTAATGTTGTCCCAGAGGTCTCTGAGACTGTCCTCAGTTCTTTTCATTCTTTATTCTGCTCTGCAGTAGTTATTTCCACTATTTTATCTTCCACATCACCTATCCGTTCTTCTGCCTCAGTTATTCTGCTATTGATCCCATCTAGAGTTTTTTTTTTTTTTTTTTTTTTTTTGTTACGCGGGCCTCTCACTGTTGTGGCCTCTCCCCTTGCGGAGCATAGGCTCCAGACGCACAGGCTCAGCGGCCATGGCTCACGGGCCCAGCCGCTCTGCGGCATGTGGGATCTTCCCGGACCGGGGCACGAACTCGTGTCCCCTGCATCGGCAGGCGGACTCTCAACCACTGCGCCACCAGGGAAGCCCTAGAGTATTTTTAATTTCATTTATTGTGTTGTTCATCATTGCTTGTTTCATCTTTAGTTCTTCTAGGTCCTTGTTAAATGTTTCTTGCATTTTCTGTATTCTATTTCCAAGATTTTGGATCATGTTTACTATCATTATTTTGAGTTCTTTTTCAGGTAGACTGCCTATTTCCTCTTCATTTGTTAGGTCTGGTGGGTTTTTATCTTGCTCCTTCATCTGCTTTGTGTTTTTCTGTCTTCTCATTTTGTTTATCTTACAGTGTTTGGGGTCTCTTTTTTGCAAGCTGCAGGTTCTTAGTTCCCGTTGTTTTTGGTGTCTGTCCCCAGTGGCTAAGGTTGGTTCCGTTGGTTGTGTAGGCTTCCTGGTGGAGGGGACTAGTGCCTGTGTTCTGGTGGATGAGGCTCGATCTTGTCTTTCTGGTGGGCAGGTCCACGTCTGGCGGTGTGTTTTGGGATGTCTGTAGACTTATTATGATTTTAGGCAGCCTCTGTGCTAATGGGTGGGGTTGTGTTCCTTTCTTGCTAGTTGTTTGGCATAAGGTGTCCACCACTGTAGCTTGCTGGTCGTTGAATGAAGCTTGGTGCTGGTGTTGAGATGGAGATATCTGGGAGATTTTCACCGTTTGATATTATGTGGAGCTGGGAGGTCTCTTGTGGACCAGTGTCCTGAAGTTGGCTCTCCCACCTCAGAGGCACAGCACTGACTCCTGGCTGCAGCACCAAGAGCCTTTCATCCGCATGGCTCAGAATAAAAGGGAGAAAAAGTAGACAGAAAGAAAGAAAGAAAGAAAGAGGAAAGAAAGAAAGACAGGAGGATAAAATAAAATAAAGTTATTAAAATTAAAAATAATTATTAAGAAAAAAAAATTTTTTAAGAAAAAAAAAAACGGATGTATAGAACCCTAGGACAAATGGTGAAAGCAAAGGTATACAGACAAAATCTCACACAGAAGCATACACATACACACTCACAACAAGAGGAAAAGGGGAAAAAATAATAAATCTTGCCCTCAAAGTCCACCTCCTCATTTTGGGATGATTCGTTGTCTATTCATGTATTCCACAGATGCAGGGTACATCAAGTTGATTGTGAAGAGTTAATCCGCTGCTTCTGAGGCTGCTGGGAGAGATTTCCCTTTCTCTTCTTTGTTCGCACAGCTCCCGGGGCTCAATTTTGGATTTGGCCCCGCCTCTGCGTGTAGGTCGCTGGTGGGCATCTGTTCTTCGCTCAGACAGGACGGTGTTAAAGGAGCAGCTGCTTCGGGGCCTCTGGGTCACTCAGGCCGCGGGGGGCGGGGGTGGTGGTGGTGTATGGAGGCGGGGCGAGCCTGTAGCGGCAGAGGCCGGCGTGACGTTGTACCAGCCTGAGGCGTGCCTTGCGCTCTCCCGGGGAAGTTGTTCCTGGATCCCGGGACCCTGGCAGTGGCGGGCTGCAGAAGCTCCCGGGAGGGGAGGTGGGGATAGTGACCTGTGCTCACACACAGGCTTCTTGGTGGCGGCAGCAGCAGCCTTAGCGTCTCATGCCCGTCTCTGGGGTCCGTGCTGTTAGCCGCGGCTTGCGCCCGTCTCTGGAGCTCCTTTAAGAGCGCTCTGAATCCCCTCTCCTCGCGCACCAGGAAACAAAGAGGGAAGAAAAAGTCTGTTGCCTCTTCGGCAGGTCCAGACTTTTTCCCGGACTCCCTCCCGGCTAGCCGTGGTGCACTAACCCGCTGAAGACTGTGTTCACGCCGCCCTCCCAACCCCAGTCCTCTCCCTGCGCTCCGATGGAAGCCCGAGCCTCAGCTCCCAGCCCCGCCCACCCCGGCGGGTGAGCAGACAAGCCTCTCGGGCTGGTGAGTGCCGGTCGGCACCGATCCTCTGTGCGGGAATCTCTCTGCTTTGCCCTCTGCACCCCTGTTGCTGCGCTCTCCTCCGGGGCTCCAAAGCTTCCCCCCTCCGCCACCCGCAGTCTCCGGCCGCGCAGGGGCTTCCTAGTGTGTGGAAACCTTTCCTCCTTCACAGCTCCCTCCCACTGGTGCAGGTCCCGTCCCTATTCTTTTGTCTCTGTTTATTCTTCTTTCTTTTGCCCTACCGAGGTACATGGGGAGTTTCTTGCCTTTTGGGAGGTCTGAGGTCTTCTGTCAGCGTTCAGTAGGTGTTCAGTAGGAGTTGTTCCACGTGTAGCTGTATTTCTGGTGTATCTGTGGGGAGGAAGGTGATCTCCGCGTCTTACTCTTCCGCCATCTTCCCCCTCTCCTCCAGACCCCTTATTATCTTTGTGCAAGCGCTAAATTTGTGAAAGTGCCAGAGAGAAGCTGTATATAATTCTGTCAGCAGCTAAGGGACTTCTGACTCTTCTGAAAGGCAAGAGACAGACTCTTCCTTCCCAAGAGCTAAAGATAGCAGGAACACACACTTTTGATTTTTACTTGGAGCCAATCTTATTAGGTTACTAATTTAGAAGAAATATAATGTAGTCTCAGGCTTTTCTGACAATGAGTACATTAGATTTGGTGCTGCCACCTCAGAAGTAATCATTTGCCAAAGCCTCTAAGAAGGAGGTTAGGGGCTGCTTGTTCAATGCAGGAAAAAAAAAAATCTATTCTAGATAGCTGAATGTTTAAGATCATTAAGATTATGAGTTTTCCTCCCTCCTTCACTCTACTCCATCTTTCATTTCATTTTGAGCTGACATGGAGTGAACACAGTTTTAAAAAAAAATTTATTGGAGTATAGTTGGTTTACAATGTTGTGTTATTTTCTGTTGTACAGAAAAGCGAATCAGTTATACATATATCCACACTTTTTTAGATTCTTTTCCCATATAGGTCATTACAGAGTATTGAGTGGAGTTCCCTGTGCTATACAGTAGTCCTTAATAGTTATCTGTTTTATATATAGTAGTGTGTATGTGTCAATTCCAATCTCCCAATTTATCCCTCCCCACCCCTTCCCCGTGGTAACCGTAAGTTTGTTTTCCAGATCTGTGACTCTATTTCTGTTTTGTAAATAAGTTCATTTGTACCATTTTTTTAGATTCCACACATAAGTGATATCATATATTTGTTTTTCTCTGTCTGACTTACTTCACTCAGTATTGAATACAGTTTTGATCTACATTTTTGTTTTTATAGTCTATTTTTAATTACTAATTGCATTGGTTCTCTCTAATATGTTTGGCTTGCTCCTAGGACATCACTATTACAAGTAGAAATATTTCCTTAGAGATAAAGGGCTCTAAAATCCACAGTGCTTGGAAGTGAGTAATGTGTGGATTGCGGAGATTCAGAGCTTAGATGGTAGCTGTAGATGGTGAGCTGAAAGTCATCTTACGGTTAAAAATGAGTTGTCATTTATAAGAAGTTCTAGGAGATATCCAAAGTTTTTATTGCAGGTATTCTGTAGAAGTTACCTCATGTGTGTTTTCCTTTCTCTGCTTCCCAAAGGTATACAGAAGAGCATTCTATAAAATGTTACTCTGAGAAGTTTGACAGGTTCCATCAATTCTTTCTTTTGTAACTGTGGTAAAAAATTTGAAAATGGTAACTTGTATTTGCCTCTCTCTTTTTTGCTGTGAAATTTCTCAGTATTTGTAATGTCAACTTGAGCCATTTCCAAGTTGTACTCAATTTAATGAATCTAATGAGAATAAAATGAGGAGTTTTTCAGATCGAGGATGCCAAGGGAGCTCTTTGATTCTCTTTAGAATTTGGTCCTCATAATTCAAACCTTTCATGTTCTCATCCTCCCTTCCGAACTTTTTTTTTTTTTTTTTTTTGTGGTACATGGGCCTCTCACTGTTGCGGCCTCTCCCGTTGCGGAGCACGGGCTCCAGACGCGCAGGCTCAGCGGCCATGGCTCACGGGCCCAGCCGCTCCGCAGCATGTAGGATCTTCCCGGACCGGGGCACGAACCTGTGTCCCCTGCATCGGCAGGCAGACTCTCAGCCACTGCGCCACCAGGGAAGCCCCTCCCTTCTGACCTTTAAGAAACCCTGCTATATGTCCCTCACTGTCTTCTCTCCTGAGCTCCACTCTCTAGCTCTGGCCCTGACCTCCCTCTGAAGCCCAGGTCTGCATTTTAGTCATTTCTTACAAGCTCCATTTTAATGTCCCTGGAGCTGGCTGTGTTTCTCTGATTGTAAATCTCTAACAAGTGGGAAACTCTGCCTGAACTATCCTTCACAAAAGAGAGCCTGAGGGAAGAGGTAGGGCTGGGGTCCTGCCCCAAGAAAGGTCTGACCGTTCACCAAGCTCAGAACACCACAGTCTTCTCTGTCCTAGAATTAAGGAAACACAGAAACACCCTTCAGACAGGAAACCAGGAACTCAGTGGGGAGCCTGAGTGGGCTGTGGACTCAAAACAGGGAGTTGTCCTTCCTCACAATTGGGAGAGGCTAATGAAAAGCAGCCAGGTTCCAGGGACAGGGTGCTTCCACACCTAGGAAGCTGGGCTAGGGCGGAACCCAAGAATCAGAGCTATGGTCCTCTGAAGGCTATGGACAGTGAACATGTGTCAGACAAACCCAACAGAGATAAGTACGGGATGGGGGAGAAGGTAGGGTCCTGTCACCCTAAATGCATTCCATGGAACACTCGTGTCCTGGGAGAGATAAATAGGTCTCCCATGAAAACTAGTTCTGTAATCAACTACATTTGGGGGGAAATGGGCAAAC
The DNA here is from genome assembly GCF_949752795.1 of Hyperoodon ampullatus. Classification (NCBI taxonomy): domain Eukaryota; kingdom Metazoa; phylum Chordata; class Mammalia; order Artiodactyla; family Ziphiidae; genus Hyperoodon; species Hyperoodon ampullatus. The sequence continues at coordinate 40,554,248 of NC_136925.1, read as the reverse complement.
AAAGTTCAATAGGTTTCTTGATTACTGGAAGTCTCAAAGCCTTTAGCAAGCTAATGTGCAAGGTAAATGTACACAGTGTTTCCCAAAGGTACCTTGGTCCTGTAACAATCTCTCTCTCCACAATAAGAGGCTGTAGAATGCTACAGTGGAACAATTCCTCAAATAATTAGTTAAGTGAAACATTACTTGCCACCATTACTATCAAATAAAAACACGATGGAAGACTTCCTGGTCCACAGGACCAGAACTGTGGAATGCGTGAGGAGGGGTGAAGAAGATAAGATAAAGTCCCCTGCAGGCCAATCAAATGGCCCATGGCTGGGAGCAAGGGCTGTTGAAGCCAGGAGGCCTGAAACAAGGGTGCATGCACACAGACTCAACCATACACCCACGATCAGGGTGGTTGATGAGCAGAAGTGCCTCATGGCCCAGGCTGATAGTAGACTCTGGAAGGGATTAAGGACCCCTCGGAGAAAGGGCAAAGCAATCGAGCATCTGTTTTCACATTGCAGGCCACCACGTCTCTAATCTCTGAGTCAGTTGTGTAACCTTTGAGGAGATATTTTCCAGGAAGGTACGGGGTTCAGGGAAGATCACTCTGACCTGAGAGAACAATGGGGTATATTCCTGGTACCCATCTCTTCCATTTCCTTGTCTCTTGGGGGGAGCACCCTCCCTCACAAGGTTCTTACATAGAATAAATCAAGCACGCACATGTGTGAGTGGACTTCCTACTGGAAAAGCACTATTTGAGTGTTGGGACTGTTCCAGGGAATAATCACCCCGTGGAAGGTTTGTGGAGGGCGGAGCAGGGTGGGGAGTGCCGAGGTGGGGAGGTGGGTTTGCATGAGACCTTGGCTCACCCTTTGGGTTCCACTCACAAAAGTGAGACACCAGAAGTCTGCCCTGGTGAGCAGGGCTCAGGTGAAGCTCAGAGGTGTTCTGGCCTTGGTGCATGTCACTTGTAGATTTCTCTTCCTCAGACTAAGTCCCTGCTGACCCTCCACCTCAACGTTCCCCAGAAGGGTTATAGGATATGGCTCCCAGGTGCTCAATATTAGGGTCACTGGAATAGGGGGTGACTTAGTTAATCATTCTGCGACTTCCGTGTGTCCTATTAAAACAGATTGCTGGGCCCGATGCCCAAATTTCTGATTCAGTAGAAATTTGCATTTCCAACAATTTCCCAGGCGATACTGATTCTGTTGGTCCTGGGCTGTGCCTTGAGACCCACTGCCTTGGGCTGACCAGATTGGAGCCGAGGGGGCTCTCACTTGAGAGTTTAGAGATTCAAGCTCTCTGCTGGCCTCGGTCCCCCTCCTGTAGCCCCTTCCCTGTAAATTGCACGCTAGTGCTAATGAGTCAGCGGGGTCTGGCTGCATTGTCTTTTGTGAGAATGGGGGAGGGGCTTGCTTGTTGGGCTGCATAATCCCCCAGCCCCCTTGTCCACTAGGATTATGGCTGTGCAGTACATCAGCACCACATGGTATCTGTTTTCTCAAAGGAGAAAACAGATGCAAACCTTCGTTTTCCAATTTGGAATGTTAGCCAAGGACTGACTCAGGCCGCTGCTTTTGGGTTTGGTCAGTTTTTTCCGTCTTGCTTTTGTGGGCTGAGGGCCGGCCATAGTTCTCTGACCTGAAAACGCCCTTCAGCCAGCAGATGGGCTCCTGCGCTGTGGTGGTTACAGCTGGGCAATCTAGTAATTGCTTCCGGTCCCCACCCCCAGTCTGTCCTTCGCCCCTCCCCATGCATGTTGCCAAGTTACCTGCCAGTGCCAGCTTTCTCACTTGTCCTCACCACTGCTGGCCTGGCTGCTCCCCCTGCTCCGGGCTCACTGAGCAGCCGCTGTCCTCACTCAGGCAGTGTTTTCTCATCACTGACCTTCCAAATGCAGAGTCAGCTCCTTGGGCTGATTCTCATGTAACTTTTCCTCACCTCATTTCTCTACTTTTCCACCTGTTCAGTTTATGTCATTCCCTTTCGATGCCCGAAGGCCTGGAGTTCAATTTTCCTCCAGATTTTATCTTAAGGGAGTGGTATTAAGCCCTGTGAAACTTGCTTTATATGAAATAATAATTCTTATCCGTCTCATAAAGGTGTTCTTGGTCTAGCAGCTAGCAGCATGAGTTCGTTTCCTGTAGAAAACTTAGCAACTTATGAAAATGCATTTTCTAATAGACTTTTAAAAAACAGTCTTATTGAGATATAATTCACATACCATACAATCCACCCAATTAAAGTATACAATTCAGTGGTTTTTAGTGTATTCACAGATCTGTATGACCGTCATACATCACCTCAAAAAAAACCTTCTGTGACCTTATCTATCATCTCCTCATCCCCCCCACCTACCCATCCCTCAGCCCTAAACAACCACAAATCTATTTTCTCTATAGATTTCCATTCCCTGGGAATGGAATCATATAATATGTGGTCTTTTGTTATGGGCTTTTCTCACTTAGCATAATGTTTTTAAGGTTCATCCATGTTATAACATGTGTCAGTACTTCATTCCTTTTATTGCTGAATAATATTCCATTGTATGAACAGACCACATTTTGTTCATCAGTTGATGGGCATTTGGGTTGTTTCTACCTATTGGCTATTAAATTTTTTAGACTCAGGGAGCTGGAACTGAAATGGGTCTTTGAGATTGGAAATACCAACCTTTACAGATGAGGAGCCAAGGGCTCTGGGGGTCCAAGTTCACTCCACGGCTCCCTGATGGAGCTGGAAATGGAATCCCCGCCCCCTCAACCCCATCTGTCTTCCAGGTTGTTGCACATCCTCTTTCTGTGGAAACAAATCTATTAGAGAAATTTGAAAAATTACTCAGTGTTTCCCAAAGCAGTTTTTGGTTTTGCAAATGTTTTGACCTACCTACATTTCTAAATGTCCCCAGGGTTTTTAATAGTCTGATTCCATTTTTACTCTTTTTTCTCCTGTAAAAATAACTACTAACACCTTCGGATTTGTTTCAAGTCATCCTTCCAACAGTCATTAGAAACAGTTGAAAGAAGTTATAATTTTTTATGTGTATTCTTTCTTGACATTGTCATTCTCCGTACTGAAATCAAAAGCATCTGTCCAGTAACTAATTGTTCTGTGATAAAATGGAATAAGGATAAAAGTGCTGCTGGAGAGAGAGCATCCACTATCATGTAATGCTTCTTCATTGAATTTACTTTTAAAAGGCCCCAAATGGTTTTATGAAGACAAAGTACATCTTGAATAGAATCAGATAGGCATCTTCTTACTGTGGCTTCCAGATCTGTTTCCCCCAAGGGTGTCTTTCATGGTCCCTCTCCCCTGATCTGCTCTGGAATTTGCTACCACCTTTCCTTACCCTCATGCCCACCCTGCCCCCCCAACCCTCCCCTCCGACAAGCCCCCCCCCCACCCTCCAGCATACTCACAGGCTCTGGGGTGGGAAATAGCCCTCCCACGGAGGGTCAGGGAATCTTGGTTTAATTCTAATAGCGTTTCCACGAGGAAGGAACAATTAAAGATGAGAAACAAGCTGCTTCCTGATCTTCCTTTTTTCTTCTACCAGCTATGGGGAAACCAGATCAGTGAGCCACAGCAGTGACCCAGTTCACACTGGGCAGCCTAATGACACACAGGAAGGCAGGACTGGCTTATTCTATACTAATGTGAAATCATACAGTTTAGAATGAAGGGGACAGGGTCCATGCACATAAGTACCCCAAAAGGATGACTTGAAATAAATCCGAAGGTGTTAGTAGTTATTTTTACAGGAGAAAAAGAGTAAAAATGGAATCAGACTATTAAAAACCCTGGGGACATTTAGAAATGTAGGTAGGTCTAAAGTCGGGTGGGGAATTTGCATTTCTAAAACTTCCCAGGTGAGGCTGAGGCTGCCAGTCAGGGGCCACACTTGCAGAACCACTGGTTTGGACAATTTTCCAGCCCCTGGTTTTCCCTTTGTTGTTCCTGATCTTTCCCCCTTTCTTTCCCAATAACAATATACTAGGGAAAGCAAAGAACATGCCACTTTGTTTGAACTGGCTTTATAAAATCATCCACAAATACTTCCTCCAATTCTTACATTTCAAAAGGGCCTCATTGCATGCAAAAACAAATTCAAAATTGTATTGTTCAAACTCGTTTGTATTACCAAAGTATTTGTAATAGAATCAGCACCAGTGGAATAATGGTGTAGCCTCTACTAAAATGTGTACCTTTGGATATAGAGTTTGTTTGGATAATACTAGTAAAAGATTAATAAAATAAAATCCCAGGCCCATTATCTTACAGTTCCTTCTTATATTTAGTCAGCACCTTCCATATTTATATGGACATCTCTAGAGAGCAAGGGCTGCATATGCTGATTAGTCTCTGCTCTCATTTCTTCTGGCATCTTCCTTTGAACTCGGAACAAGTGGGAATTGAGTGAGGAACTGGGTGTGTGGTTCACAGGAGTAGCGGAGGGGACAATTTCTTTTTTCTTTCCAGTGCAGTGGATGTTTCCTTTTCCCAACCTAAATACATTGGGAAAGAATGAGTCTGTAGCCAATGCTGAAAGAATTTTTATTTCTCTTAAGGCTCAAAACTTTAGCTTTCAGTCATTTCTTTATTCATTCAAAGAGGATAAAGAGACAAGGAAAACCTGGAGAACAGATATTGTCCCTTTCACCTTAGTAACAGGATGAGGTTACAGCTGAGTCTTCATGAAGGGGGTGCCTGTTGGTTCCCCAGTCTCTGGACAGGAATACACTGCATATGACCTTGACCAAAAAAATAATAAAGTTTTTAACTCTATTTTTAAAAAATAAAAAACGTCATGAAAAAAATTCCAGAACCTCAAACAGGAATGTTATTTTGTTCTGAAAAGGTGAAAATGTGATGAATTCCCCTCTTTACCCACTGGTGGCATGGAGTGGTCCTTGGGTGAGCCTGGGCAGTCACGCCATCTCAGGTTTGAGACTTCACTGGATTCATATTTGTCACAGGGCCTGTCAGCACCTCCCAAGCAGGAAGCGTTCACCTCTGAAGAGAACTGAAGGCCGGGGAGGCTTTGTTGGTGATGCAGCTGTCATATACTATTAGTGCATGGGTGGGTCTCACCGGGTACAGGAGGTATATCATTTATAGACAGAAATTGCATAATTAATCTTGATAGAATTTTGACACTTTCTTGGCAGTGCAATTTGTTCGTCAAGTAAAAAGCAAAAGGAAGCTGGTCACATGGAATTTAGAACTCCTGAGTTCAAGACTAGGTATTTTTCACAGGTGGAACTGGGAACTCAGGAGCTGATTTGATTTGGAGCAATCATAAAGGCTCCCAGAAAGACCCACTTTTGCCTTTGGCTTCTGGCCTCATATGCTCAGGTTTCAATGGGATAAAGGACATAGATGAAACCAGATTTCTTCCCAAATTGTTTAAGAATATGGACCATATGCATCGACTTTAGTTCCTTCCTATTAATTTTTTTAATTGAAGTATAGTTGATTTACAATATCATGTTAGTTTCAGGTGTACAGCACAGCAATTCAGTTATTTATATATAAATATATTCTTTTTCAGATTCTTTTCCCTTATAGGTTATTACAAAATATTGAGTATAGTTCTCTATGCTGTACAGTAGGACCATGTTGGTTATCTATTTTATATATAGTTTATTAATTTTCTTTTAAAAAATCATTTTTTATTGTGAAGTATAACTCAAATATGGAAAAGTACACCAAACCCAAAATACATAGCCCAGGTAACAGTTGCAAAGCAATCACAGTGTTTCCACCATTGATACTTTTGAACTTTGTTATACAAGTGGACACAAACAAGATGCATTCTTTTGTGTTCTGCTTCTTTCATGAAGCACTGTTTGTGAGATTCATCCATGTTGTATGTAGAAATAGTTTTTCATTTTAATTTTTGAAATGAAATTCTATTCTGTGACTAGACCTCAGTTTTTCCATTCTACTGTTGATAGACACTATGGTTGTTTCCGCTTTTTAACTATTACAAATAGTGCTGCTATGAACATTCTTCACGTGTCTGCATATCTGAAGCATCTGATAGAATTACAAAGCCTGAGCTCTGCCTCAGAAAATTCCAATTCTATGACAATGAAAATGGCTGAGGTGCAGGGTATGCATATGTCCAACTTTAGCAGATGATGCAAAAATATTTCCTAAAGAAATTATAATAATCACCCAGTGATGTAGCTGTATTCAGGATCTGACATCTTTTATTACTAGTCAGGTCATTTTAGGGTCACCACCACCAGGTGACCACTGATAACGTATCTCAAGGTGTATATGAAAATTCTAGCTTAGTAAAAAGACCTAGTTCTGTCTGCTTCTAATTACAGACTTCTAGAAATGCCTCCAGAAGAACTTGTTGGAATGGCTTTGTTACAATAAGCAAGAAGGAAAAAAAAAAAGGTATAATCTGATGCTTCACCTAGGATTAAAAATATCTTTCAGTGGTTTCCTAGAATTTGGCCATAAGCAAATTTATATTTTTCTATAGGCTGGTGAGGGGGAAAAATCCTGTTTTGAACTGCAACAGACTTAGAGGTGAAAGAGCACACATTTCTGGCAACATGTTATTAGTGTTGTGTGGGACATTATACATGTATATATTTGTACATTTTATCAGAACAAAGGGTTTTGAGATAAAAAAGCAGTAGAGCTCTGGGCATGCCTGGTTCCTGTGAGAACTGTCACTCATGTGAGGAAAAGACCACAGGGGGCTCTGGGCTCCCCCATACTTTTCTCCTAACAGATCCACATGTTGATATTGGCATGGATGAGTTTACAGAGCAGTTCTGTGCAGAAATCCAAAAAGACTCATTCTCCTCTACACCCAGTCCCAACAGTATGCACAATTCCAATAACTGTATGCCAATATCATACAAAATAAGCCAACACCACTTCTGAGTTTTCAGGGAAGTTGTGCTTTTTTGCCTCTGCATCATTTTGGATGAAAAAGATTGAGGATTTGGGCTTTGGCATCCTTGCACGCTACCAGTGATTTCTCAGCAATAGCAGCATTTACCACTTCTACGTGAGCTTTGGGCACATGACTATGTGTACCAGTCTTCCAACTGTCATTTAAATTTGAGAGATTGTATGCCAAGGTGGGGAAGAAATCCAAAAGGCAGCTTGTTGAAGAAAGAAGAGGAGGATTCATCAAGTGGTAGAAAGACACCTCTGAAGACTTTCAACAAATTGGCATATTGACCCTGTGGCCCCCAAGCTGGGTAAGACCATGACAGGATCTTTTCCTATGCTGGGAAGATGCTGAAAAATCACCTTGTTAAAAACAACCTACTGTTTGTAAAAACCACACCACTGTCATGGATAAATTAATTAAGCTTCCACATTCTCAAAAGAGAAAGTTAATAGTTTCCCAAAATAGATTGTCAAACTAAAGAATGCTTTTTAAATATTTAGCAAACTCCATTTGAGTTAGAGTGGTTAGGAGTACAGTCAGCCAGCAGTGTGTATGAACAGCTCTAGGAAGTGGGGTCATGCAGGGTTTCAGAGAATAAACTGTGGAGTCAGATGCCTGGGATAGAGCCCCAGTGTTACCACTTCCTAGCTTGGGTGACCTTGGTAAATCATTTAACTATTTTCTGCATCAGTTTCCTGAGTAATATCTGCTTTATAGGGTTGCTGTGGGCATTAAACGGTAAAGCTAGTGCCTAACACATAAGTAGGTGCTCAATAAATGTGAGTTATAAATGTTTAATGTGAGAGTAAGGATGCTGTAGGCACTAAGGAGGTCTTGGTTGTGATATAAGGAATGGCTTTTCAGGGTTACTCAGCCTGGACCCCTCAGAGTCAAGTTCATGTTGATTAAGTGGGGCCCAGATCACTGTAAATACTGTACTGTTTTCTGGCATCTTACAGAGACACCCCCAAACACCTAGTGGCTTCTTAGGTGATTAGCCCTAAGATGGCCCTGTGGCCGTCTGCCAAGAGACCACTAGGGATGTGACCAACACCCACTCTCACAAGTCTAATGAGACTGTTGGCCTGTTATCGCTCAGAAAATGGACCCCAGGCATCTTCTCTCTGCACCAGGAGGCTCTCTCTTCCTCCTCTGAGCTCTGATCCCTTTAATTTCTATAATTTTGAATCTTCCTCTTGCTTTGTTGTGACTTGATAATCATTCATTTAAGTTATTTAATGGGCACTAACCATGTTCAAAACATAATGATAAGTACTGAGGATACCTCTTGGGAGGGAGACAAATAAAACCCCAGTTAACAGACAAATAAATAAAATAACAATAAATGATGGGAGGTGTCATGCTATGAAGGAAGCCAGAAAGGGATTGGGAGAGAGATTACCAGCAGAGGAAAGGAAAAGGAATCCTAATTTGGATGGTCAGGAAAGGGCCTTTCTGAAGAGGTGACAGTGCTGGGCTCCTCCAATCAAGAGAAGTAGGGTCTGCAAGAAATGCGTAGGGTTGGGAGGGCACTGCAGATGGAGGGGACCACATGGCAAATGTCCTGAAGTGGAGACAAGCTTGGGACCAAGGAAGAGAAAAGAGCCAGTGAGATGGGGCAGAGTGAGTACAGAGGAGTGGGCAGGGCAGACGGTGTGGGGCCTTGTGGCCACGGTTCTTAGTGTAATTTGGCTGCCTGACTCTTCTGGCAGGGCGTCTGCACTATTTCTCTTCGTGTATCCCAGTCCTCCACTCCCACCCCAAACTGGCCCTATCACCTAGCACAATGCCATGGACAGAGTAGATACAATAATAGTTTCTGAATGTGATGGTGACCTCTGGTAGTTTGGGTCTACATGAGTTCAAAAACAAGGAAAATGAGATCTGCTAGAGCTCCCAGCTGACCATTTATCTTTGCACTTGATTTTACATTAGGAAATTTCTCTTTCATAAATACTTGACCTTGTGTAATGCAGGAGATGATTTCCTGAGAAAATTTTGTGTAAATTAAATTCTACTTTACATACAGTAGTGGCACTAGCAGATTGAAGAAATCCAACTTTGAATCATTTTCTATCATTCAGACCTACTATGGAATGTGAATAGTGAATCTTCCATCATTCAGATACAGGTTTGTATTTTTATACATGTCCAATGCATGACCTGGGCCCAGTGTCCTTGGGCTGCCCTCGCCGCCCAATTGATTGTTAATATCCTCCACCTGGGCATGGCCCTCCTTGACCAAGGATGGGAGGAAGTTGCTTCCTTTCACAGCAGAAAGATAGTAGAGATGAGCATTTTTACCTATCACCATGTAGGGAAGGCATTGGGGACCTACAGGCATTGTATTAAATGCATTATATACATTCTTTATTTCATTTGCTGTTTAACAGATGAGGAAACTGGTGCTCAGAGAGATGAAGTGTTACTTCACTTGTAACATTTTGGCACAAGCATGGACACACAACTCATAGTACACAATAGACTTGGCTAGCACGTTTAAACAAGGCTATGCTATGGGCTGAGGAAAGACAAAAGGGAAATAAACAGATAGGAACATACTATTATTAGTTATTTAGACTTACAAAATATAGCTCACTCATCTTTAGTCCATAGTCCCCCGGGCCTCCCTGGTGGCGCAGTGGTTGAGAGTCCGCCTGCCGATGCAGGGGATACGGGTTCGTGCCCCGGTCTGGGAGGATCCCATATGCCGTGGAGCGGCTGGGCCCGTGAGCCATGGCTGCTGAGCCTGCGCGTCCGGAGCCTGTGCTCCGCAACGGGAGAGGCCACAACAGTGAGAGGCCCGCGTACCACAAAAAAAAAAAAAAAAAGAATCCGCCTGCCAATGCAGGGGACATAGGTTCAAGCCCTGGTCCGGGAAGATCCCACATGCCGTGGAACAGCTAAGCCTGTGCACCGCAACTACTGAGCCTGCGCTCTAGATCCTGCAAGCCACAACTACTGAGCCCGCATGCCATAACTACTGAAGCCCGCGCGCCTAGAGCCTGTGCTCTGCAACAAGAGAAACCACCGCAACGAGAAGTCCACACACAGCAACGAAGAGTAGCCACCGCTCGCCGCAACTAGAGAAAGCCTGTGCGCAGTGACAAAGACCCAACGCAGCCAAAAATTAAAAAAAAAAAAAAAAAAAAGTCCCCCAGCTAAGTGATTTCCACCTAGGAGAACTTTATAAAAAGACATATTTCCGGGCTTCCCTGGTGGCGCAGTGGTTGACAGTCTGCCTGCTGATGCAGGGGACATGGGTTCGTGCCCTGGTCCGGGAAGATCCCACATGCCGCGGAGCGGCTGGGCCCGTGAGCCATGGCCACTGAGCCTGCGCGTCCAGAGCCTGTGCTCTGCAACGGGAGAGGCCATAACAGTGAGAGGCCCGGGTACCGCAAAAAAACAAACAAAAAACCACATTTCCATCCCACCCTTAGAGATTGGTCTCTAAGACTGGGGTGGGGCCTGGGAGTTTGCATCTTTAAAAAGCTCTGTCCAAGGAATAGGATATGTAGTGTGAATGAAAAATATTGCCTGCCATATCAGTAAGCAAAGGATGTTGCAGCCTTCAAGCCATCACATTACAGTCGCCTTGCTGCCCCTAATGGTGAGCCCTGAGGGAACTTAGATGGAGACAAATGGGCTGCCCACTGCCAAGCCCTCAGCCACGGCAGTCACCCCCAGCTGTGCACCCTGAGGGGATTCAGGATGGAGAAAAGCAGGATACTGGCCCCAGATAGCTGAGGTGCATATCAAAGGAATGATTTCAGTGAGCCCAGACTCCTGCGTCTTCCCATACATAGAAAAGCGCTAAATTCCTTAACTTGCGATATCTGGTTTTCTTTAATTAACAGGAATCTTCTGATGTTCTGACTACCTGGTCTTGCAAAAACTCCTATATATCCTGACTCCCCCCTACCCGCCACCACCTGTTACCTCTTTGGAGCAGTCTCTCATAGTTATCTGAGATGCTGTGTCCCGGGATTCAAGTCTTCAGAATGTCCACTGAATACAACATAATTCTCAACTTTTAGGTTGTGCATTTTTCTTCAGTTGGCAGTAGTCAGGTTTAAGAATAGGAAGTGCCTTGCTGCTTGGCCCCCAGCCTGCCTCACTAAGGTATATGCAAGTTCCCTCTACAATCCAGACCATTCTCAGAGAGCTTTGGGCTCCTAGAGCACCTAACTCAAGAGAAAAGAGACTTTCTCCTCCCACTGATGTCCTATTTGTTGCTAAGGACAATTTCTTCTTCAAGGAAAATAGCATATATCTATCAGGCCCTAGCCAGATTTCAGTACAACACAATGAAAACAACATTTAAACAAGAGACATACTCCAGGGCATGGGACTAAGGCATCTTAGTGTCAAAGACCGAAGTCTGGAACACACCAACCTCCTCCCCTTAACCACAAATTTCCTTCCTGGGCTCCATTCACTAGGAATGCTGCTTTTTGCTTCTGAGGCTAGCAAACTAGTCTGTTAATGTCATTGAATTCTGATCCATCAAGATCAGCATTTGAATAGCTGCTTTCCTTAGATGTTAATGTAAGGAAAGCTCTTGTTCAAACCTTAGTTTTGGAATCAGACAAATGTAGGTTAGAAACTACCTGTAAATTTCAAAATCTCAGACTGTTTCTTCCTGTATAGGCTAGGCATGGAGAACACCCCCCTCATGAGGTGGTTTTAAAGATTAAATGAAATTACTTATCTAAAATCACTGGCTTTTCAATTTGGGTGCCTATTGGAATCATCTGGGGAAGTTTAACAAAATACTGACTGATGCCTAGATTCCATCCCTAGAGATTCTAATTTAATTGGTCTGGGGTTTAACCTGGGCATTCAAAGCTTTAAGAGGTGTCCAGGTGATTCTAATATGCAGTTTAGTTGCGAGCCAGTGATCTAAAGCACCTGGCTGTTGCCTGACCCATTAAGTGGACAATCAAGAAGGGCTTAGAGGCAGGACTGATGGCCAGTGCCTCACAAGTAATTTGGAGAATTATGTCTGGTCTGCATGATTAAACTCATTTTCTAGGCTATTCTGAATGGCTCTTAGGGACCTTTGTTTATCAGTGACCACATCTACTAACTTCTCATTGCTCCCACTGGTTAATTTACTACACGTTCCCAAGCTTCTGTAATGAGAATTACTTTAGTGATAGGACAAATTGCAGGTCTCAGGGGCACCGTGAGGGTGGGGATCAGGACTTAGGCATCCTTGACTTTTCAACAGTCAGTGCCTAGCACTGATAGCTGTTCATTAACGTTGAATGAAAAAGAAAATGTGGTTGTAATTCCTTATTCCAGGTTAATTTGGTTTGCAATGACTTCCCACTGTTTGCCTGGTCCCTGAATCCCTCAGGCTGGAGTGGCTGTGCCTAGAGCATGCCCTTGCCCTGCTGTTACCCAGGCAGGTTAAGCTCCAGTTGCCTGCAAACAGAATTTCAGCCAAGTGGGATTCAATCTATGCAATGATTGTAAGTGGGTGTAATTGGGGTAATACCCCTGCGTGTAGTGCTCAAACAGAACATGTTTTCTTCAACTTTTAAGCTTTTGGATGGTCAAAGACATCTTTGGAGATTTGGCTCCTTTTTCCTGCTTTGCAAGAAAATTGCTTCCTTCTCTTTTTTTTTTTTTTTTTTTTTTTTTTTTTTGTGGTACGCGGGCCTCTCACCGCTGTGGCCTCTCCCGTTGCGGAGCACAGGCTCCGGACGCGCAGGCTCAGCAGCCATGGCCCACAGGCCCAGCCGCTCCGCGGCATATGGGATCCTCCCAGACCGGGGCACGAACCCGTATCCCCTGCATCGGCAGGCGGACTCTCAACCACTGCGCCACCAGGGAGGCCCTGCTTCCTTCTCTTTTTGATTCTGAGGCTTTTATTGATGATGGGTGATGAGATGACAAAGGGTAAGGCAGACATCTCCAGCAGAGAGTGTTTTTCTATGCAAGAGGTATTAGAACAACTGGACTTGTATGTGTGAATTTAAAAGGTATGCGCCCCTATTTTCATGACCAAAAACAATCTGAAGAGTCATGAAATGAGAATTTGAAGTGGATGTCACTGAGGAAAAGCAAAATTCTTAACAGGGCAACTTTTCTGATCTTAACCACATTTCAATCAAAAGTAAATCTAACATTCTGTGTATAAATAGGACAGTTTCTCATCATGAACTTGAGTGATGTGAGCCAACTGAACAAAAGGGTCGCATGACAAGGTGTTTGCCTTTTTATGCAAATATAAGTTAAATATTCATGAAGCTTTATTTCAGGGAGAGATGTTAAATGGCAAAACTAATTTAAATTTTATCTCATGTGCACAAATATCTTAAATCCTTTGGGGAACAAGGTAGGGGTATAATTATATATTCTTAAATGTGCAAGTGTACTTGTGCTTGTACATATATGCCCATTTTCAGTGAAAATCAGGAACTGAATCATGGTTAATTCTTATTCGATGAGAGGCCTGAGGACTTGGAAAAATCACAGAATCATTATTATATGGAAATCTCATAGTGTTCAACCATGGATTCCTTGGGCCTAATAAGATCCGGACGGTGGGTGGGCTGAGGTTGCCCAGGGATCACCCAGAAGCTCTGGAAAGGAAACCTCAAGCTGCCAGCATTCTGAGGACTGGCTAGCCCACGCTGTGTGATGAGTATAGCAGATCTCAAGACTCATTTCTGGACTGAGCTGTATGAAACATCTGTAGATGCTTGCTGTGTAGACACTAAAGATGTTAAAAAAAAAAAATGAGGCTGGGCCTCCCTGGTGGCGCAGTGGTTGAGAGTCCGCCTGCCGATGCGGGGGATGCGGGTTTGTGCCCCGGTCCGGGAGGATCCCATATGCCGCGGAGCGGCTGGGCCCGTGAGCCATGGCCGCTGAGCCTGCGCGTCCGGAGCCTGTGCTCCGCAACGGGAGAGGCCGCAACAGTGAGAGGCCCGCGTACCGAAAAAATATATATATAAATAAATTTAAAAAAAAAAAAATGAGGCTAACTAACCACAATTCAGTTTCACTTTTCCTTTTCTGATGCTAAACTAGTAATTAGTTTTGTTTTCTTTCAGTTGTCTTCTCAACATAAAGTTTTTCCTTTTTATTATGGAAAATGTCAAACACACCAAAAGTGGGCAGAAGGGTATAACAAATCCCTGTGTACTCATCACCCAGTTTCAGCAGCTATCAACTCATGGCCCATCTTTTTCATCCATAATAATCCACCTCTGCTCTCGGATTAATTCAAAGCAAATCCCAGATATATGTAATATTATTTAGTCAAAGCTTTTTGTTTTTAAACCAGTATTTCAACAATCAAAAGTACTAACCAATTACTATCTAGTTATAACATATTGGACTGACCAGATCCAGTTGCTAGAGAAAAAAAAAAATTGTTTGGCTGAATTTAATTTCTTTTTCCTAAATAGTTTGTGCAGTCAGATACAACCGCTGTTTATAAACTCTTCTGAACATAAAGTAGCAAGATGCTAAATCAGCTTTAAATTAGAACATATTGAATACTAACCCTAATCTTCCAGATACAAATCCTAGGAGATCTGTTTCTACCTACATTTATGTGAACAACTCCGGGACTTTGGTTTTCTTACAAGACACATGCAAACTTCTGTGTCTGCAATTTCAGTCTTTCATCTGTTGTTTGTGATTTACAGTCTATGAAAATTGTTTTCCCACTGTTTGTAAATTAGACTACAGGAGAAAAATTAGGATAATTGCAAACATTTGTGAAGCTTTTGTTAAGTTTTGCTGGGTGTTGAATATATTAGAGCCTGTTTCTCAATTTAAAATTGTGTTTGATCTTTTCAATTTAACAAAGGTTTTAAATATGATTCATATCTTGAATTGTCATAAATAGTGTTTGTGCCTTTAAAACATCTTTTCATCTTACATAAATAGTTCTCAAACTATTTAGTCATCACTGCTTTGATTGTAATATAATCCACAGGGGAAAAGAAAAACATTCTCATTAACTTGGACACACTGAAGTGATCAGTTTGAATTTTACATATGTTTAAAGAAATGCAATTTTTTTTTACTATTTTCATGTACATAAACTGAAACATGATATTGAGATGTTAAGAATAAACATTAATATTAACGTTATTTAATATTAAATATTAATGTTTATTTAATGTTTAATTAACGTTAAATAAACATGATATTAAGAATAATGAACAGAAGAAAATAAATATTTGAGTAGCTTCTAAATGCATAGAAGCATTTCAAAGGACTTTACATTTTTTGATAAGCAGACTAAATATATCTCTATGTTTAGTTTGCTTGGCAAACCCTTTCTTTGTAGATTAGACAAAGGCAAAATTTTAGTCATTCCAGCTGGTATAGAATTATCAAAAATTCTGAATGAGTAGAACGCAAATTAATGAAATTTTAATTTCCAAAGATCATAACTATCTGGATACTAGAGAGTAAGTCAGTTAGGGGAACCAAGTTTTCTGGGTGGTTGAGGTTTTATCCTTTCAAGCAAGTTAGGGGGAGGGGGGAAACTTTTCTTAATCTTTATGAAATCTAAAAGAAATTAACCCACACACTTCCCTGTTTTCTTAAAGAGAGCTAATCAAACGTCATTTGTCTTTTTCTATGTGATTCAAAGCTAATGTTTTGAATAACAGTTATTTCAGGGTTGTTCAGTGGACTCTGAAGAGCCTGGGGTATTTTTTACCTGCTCTAATCAAGTCTTAGAAAGTGTCTGCATGTGAGTGTGCCTGCTCATTGAGACTCCTGCATACCCCTTCATCTCCAGGTCCTTGCTATTGCTGAGGTCATTGTATCCGCCTAACAGAAATTTACTCCATTCCACGTGCCCTGACTTCTAGCTTGATACTTCTCCTATCACCTTCTCCTATCTCTGTGGGAAATCAGATGATCACATTTATTAGAAGGATATCTAAAGTAAAGCACTGTGGCTCTGTGAGGGCCAGATGGGCTCTCCTGTGAATGGAGTACAGGATGCTAAATGGGAGTCTTTATTATCTCCTGTTTTGGAGGTTCAGAGGTAGGTCCCACTCACTTCCTTGTTCTTAACTGGGTCCCAGATAGGTAAAGGCTGAGGCAGCAATATTCCAAGCCAGAGTGCTATTCTTTTTTTCTTTTTTTAATTTTATTGAAGAATAGTTGATGTACAGTGTTATGTTAATTTCTTCTGTACAGCAAAGTGACTCAGTTATACATATATATATTCTTTTTCATATTCTTTTCCATTATGGTTTGTCACAGAATATTGAATATAGTTCCCTATGCTATACAGTATGACAACAAGGTCATCCATCCTTTATCCATCCTGTATATAATAGTTTGCCTCTGCTAATCCCAAACTCCCACTCCTTCCCTCTCCTACCTCCCTTTCCCCTTGGCAACCTCAAGTCTGTTCTCTATATCTGAGTCTGTTTTTGTTTCATAGATATGTTGATTTGTATCGTATTTTAGATTCCACATATAAGTGATATCATATGATATTTGTCTTTCTCTTTCTGACTTACTTTGCTTAGTATGATAATCTCTAGGTCCATCCATGTTGCTGTAAATGGCATTATTTCATTCTTTTTTATGGCTGAGTAGTATTCCATTGTATATATATACCACATCTTCTTTATCCAGTCATCTATCAGTGGACATTTAGGTTGTTTCCATGTCTTGGTTATTGTAAATAGTGCTGCTATGAACATAGGGGTGCATGTATCTTTTCGAATTATAGTTTTGTCTGAGTATATGCCCAGGAGTGGTACTGCTGGATCACATGGCAACTCTATTTTTAATTATTTGAGGAACCTCCTTACTGTTTTACATAGTGGCTGTACCAATTTATATTCCCACCAACAGTGTAGGAGGGTTCCCCTTTCTCAACACCCTCTCCAGCATTTGTTATTTGTAGACTTTTTAATGATGGCCATTCTGAGCGGTGTGAGGTGGTACCTCATTGTAGTTTTTGTTGGTTTGTTTTTTGTTTTTTTTGTGGTATGCGGGCCTCTCACTGTTGTGGCCTCTCCCCTTGCGGAGCACAGGCTCCGGACGTGCAGGCTCAGCGGCCATGGCTCACGGGCCCAGCCGCTCCGTGGCATGTGGGATCTTCCCGGACCGGGGCACGAACCCGTGTCCCCTGCATCGGCAGGCAGACTCTCAACCACTGCGCTACCAGGGAAGCCCCTCACTGTAGTTTTGATTTGCATATCAGAGTGATATTCTTGTATTTACCACCTTGTTGTTCCTGTTTAAACTAACAGAAAGGATGCTGATTAGAATCTTTCATTTATCACACAAGTTAGAGGATGTAGTGATGGTTAGAAACTCTGAGTACTTAGAATAAAATAGATTAATTACTAATCAAGTCAAGAAGATCCAATTTAACAACTATTTTAATTTTAAATATATATTTTATCACTTAAAAAATTCTTGGCCTTCATAGCTATGAGACAAATGATGATTTTATTTAAAATTTTCATCTCTGTCAGAAAAATTGATGAAGCTATTAAAATAGATGAAACTCTCTAATTTGAGCACTTTGGGGGGGCCATATTATAGTATAATTATCACACATCACAGATATTAAAATGCTTTTATTGACTAAAAAATGTTTGCTCTCTATATTTTCAAAAGTTTGTCATTTTAACCAAATAGAGAATTTTGGTATATGTCGTAAGTTGAATAATGCCTACTCCCTCTAAAAGTTGTTTATGTCCTAATCCCCGGAACCTGTGTATGTTACCTTACCTGGCAGAAGGGACTTTGCAGATGTGATTAAGCTGAAGATCCTGGGATGGGGAGATGGTTATGGATTACCTGTGGGGGCTCGGTGTAATCATAAGGGTCCTTCTGAGGGAGACAGGAGGGTCATGTTATGAAGGAAGCAGAGGAAGAAGAGGTGATGTGATGTGGAGCAGTGAGCCGAGGAATGAGAAAAGCTTCTAGAAGCTGGGCAAAGCAAGGAATGGATTTTCCGCTAGAGCCTCTGGAAGAAACCAGCCCAGTGAGATCGAAACTTTAAGAGAATACATTTGTGTCGCTTTAAGCCACTAAGTTTGTGATGATTTGTTACAGTGGCCTAGGAAACTAATATACATAGGAAGTAAAGATACTAAGAACCTCCTGCTTAAAAATAAGCAGATATTAACTGAACATGAAAATAGTGTAGTTAGTTCAGATATCTTCCTCATCCTGTTTATTCTTAAACATAATGGTAAACATAAGCTTTCTTGTCTTTTTCAAGTTCCAAATAAATTCTTAATTTAGAATTAACCTAAAAGAAGGAAAAGTTCTTCTTAAGACTTTTTAAACCTCCATGGATGAAAGCTGTCCTTTCCCTTCAGTGGGGTCCCATGTACCACGACTGCCACTATTTACTGGTATGACTTTGTGTAAAACTCCACCAGCAAGCATATTCTTGAGTGAGTCATTCCTCGTCCTAAAATGCGTTGCAGGGTGGTGGTTCTTACAGAGAGATGATTGTTAGAAGCCCACACCATCCCAGCTCTTGCTATGATGATTAAAAGTTGATTAAGACCTTGCTGCTGTGTATTAAGAATCCTGGCAGGAAACCAAACTAGAAATTTGGGATAAGAGGCCAAGTACTACATTTTTAACTTTTGTATAAAGGTCACAATACTATGTTGTTTTTAATACTAGACAATATAGCCCCCATTTTATATTTTCTTTACTATAAATTAATATTTCCATTATTAAATCTATGTGCATCATCAAAAATAATTTGGAATACAGAGAAAATAAAAAGAAATCAAACATGCCCCTATCTTAACACAACCACTTAGCATTTTTCTTCAGCTGTACTAGCTGCCTCTGAAAATGTAAGGAGCTTGGTTGCAGTGTGTCTTTATGTAAATACTATTTAATGGACACTTTGTTTCTATGAATATCTGCTATTCACAGAGGTTATAATGAGAAGAACCTGCAGTAACAAGGGGGTTTCTCAGGCTTCCCAGCTGGCCTCTTGGCTTCCCTCTGCCTCTGGGACCTCAGAATTTTCCCAGGAGTGTGTGATTTAGCCGTGCTGGCTGCAGCTGCTTGAGGACACTCCAGGATTCTGGACAGGGAGGGAGGAACCTGCTATCCTAGGGCCTGAGACAGTTGGAAATTAACTTGACTAGTGAGTCAAGAGATCAAAGTGAAAAGGATTTAATGCCCCTTTTGTTTAAAAGTTGGAAAGAGTCTCTTTACTTTCCGCTCTTTAGCTGGTTATTTGATCAGCTGAGCCATATCCTATCCCTGTGCTGTGATGTGCTGACACCATCTAATAACATCACCATCCCAGCCACCAGAATGGCTTAGAGCCCCATCTGCAGCCCTCCCATTGCCACCAGACATCTCTCCATCATTTAGCTTTCAGCTAATAAAGCCACTTAGCTGGATCATTTTTAAGGCTTCTGGGCCAATCGCCATAGCAGTGCCTAAGAAAGAAGGTGTTTCTCATCATGAAGAGGAAGCAAATTCATTCCTTGGCCCTCCTTTAACATGGATGTTTTGAATACCTCTTAAACACGGGCTTGCTTCAGGCCTTGGGATATAGTGGTGACAAGATGGACAGGGTCCCTTGGAGCTAAGAATCTAGCAAGGAGAGGCAATTTAGAGAAATAATTGCCAGAAAGGGTGAAGACTACCAGGCTGGGGGATGCTCAGCGCACTTGGAGAACATCCTGTGGAGACCTAACCTCGTCTGAGGTGGAGGAACATGTAAACTAGGACCTGAGGTATTACTCACCAGTTGGGAAGAGGTGGGGAGGGCAGGCGAGGAAGGTTGGGGTCGAAGGTAACAGAACATACAAAGCCTTGGAGATGGATGAGAGCAGCATATTCAAGCACTAAAAGGCATCTGGCTTGGCTGAGAGGTCCATGGGAAGAAGCTGCCAGGGATTAGATGATGAAGGGTTTGGCTGGTCATGTGTAGGAGTCTGACTTTAGTGGCAATGGGAGCTACTGTGGGTTTAAGCAGAGGAGCTGACAAGAATAACTCACTTCTCTGCTCTTTTTTTTTTCTTTTACAGCTTTATTGGAGTATAATTGCTTCACAATGGTGTGTTAGTTTCTGCTTTATAACAAAGTGAATCAGTTATACATATACATCTGTTCCCATATCCCTTCCCTCTTGCGTCTCCCTCCCTCCCACCCTCCCTATCCCACCCCTCTTGGTGGTCACAAAGCACGGAGCTGATCTACCTGTGCTATGCGGCTGCTTCCCACTAGCTATCTGCCTTACGTTTGGTAGTGTATATATGTCCATGCCTCTCTCTCGCTTTGTCACAGCTTACCCTTCCCCCTCCCCATATCCTCAAGTCCATTCTCAAGTAGGTCTGTGTCTTTATTCCTGTTTTACCCCTAGGTTCTTCATGACATTTTTTTTCTTAAATTCCATATATATGTGTTAGCATACGGTATTTGTCTTTCTCTTTCTGACTTACTTCACTCTGTATGACAGACATACACCTTTCTCTAATGCAGCTGGAGCCCTGTGATGAACTTTTAGAACATGAAATTCTGCCAGTTTTCAAAGCATTTCTGCCTTAGTCAAAGCCGGAAAGCACAGAGCAGCCTCTGGATATAGTGAACCCCCGCCCAAGTTATTTAAGCAAGGGATCCCCTGAGGAATAAGCTAGTTCTCGGCCAACATAGCATCTCTCTAAGCCCCATCAGAGATGGGATCTTGGCTGGCCAACTGCTCAGAACAGAGTGACAAGGCTAAAATAAAAGATAACTCAGAACTCATCTCAGTCCAAAGCCCTCATTTTGCAGATGAACAAGCTGAGGCCCGAGAGGTGAAGGACCTCATCTGTGGTCACACATGCAAAGAAAGAGCCAGGGCTGAGGCCTAAGTCTCACTCCCAGGGTGCCAGCCCCACCATGAGCAGAAATTATACCCTCTGATTACAATACAAGGGGCTTACTATATATATATAGGGCTACCATTTGAGGACTTTAGATGGGTCCACATGTCTAGGGTTTCTGTCCTCTCTTAATACTTCACCACAAAGATGGCTAGAGTGATGATTCTAAAGGGTAGGGTGTAGTTTAGGGTGGGGTCTTTGTGTCAAGACAAAATGTAAAGAGGGCTATCTGGAACTCTGGCCCAGCGCAGCCCTGTGTGGAAGTGGGAAGAATGGGGCAGAGGTATGGCGAGGTGGCCAAGTGGAATCTGCATGAAGATGCAGAGGAGGGGTGGTCCATCTCCACCTTTGTTCCAATGCCTAGTATCTAATGTGTCCTGCAGAACTATTGAAATCCTCTTTGTACTTTTCCACTGCTCTGTTTCCAGTACTTTCCACAATGTGGAGGTGTCAGCAGTCTGAACATAAAACTAAACTATAATTAAAATAATCAATAAGAACCTCAGATAGGAAGACTGAAGGAGAGACAGTATGTCTAGATAGCTCCTCAGCAGAGCACTGGATGACTGGTACTGGCCCTAAAAGTCAGCGTTCAAAGACAGAAGTGCAAAGTGAGAAGCTGCAGGGAAAGGAGAGAGAGGGAAGAAGGAGGAAAGGGGAGGGTCCAGCAGACATCTCGGGAGGTGATGGACGCAGGAACAGCTAATCATGGTGCTGCCATCCTACCCAAAGAGCAGGGAGAAGTAACAATGGTCCTGAGGGGGGAGAGAGAAAACCAGTTGCTAGAGCATCACAGCTCTCTGGGGGCATTTAGAGTGGGGCAGATAGCCCTCTATACACCTCAAGAAACCCTGAGTGCAACACTGGACCAAGGCAGATTGCAAGAGACGATATTCATAATGATGCCATTGAGTTATCTAAAGATGAGGCTGGGGTAAGCAAACTTCTTCTGTGAAGGTCCAGATGATATTTTAGACTCTGTAGGCCATACAGTAACAACTCTGTCTTTGTAGTGCAAAAGCAACCATAGACAATATATAAATGAACGAGCTGCCTGTGTTCCAGTAAAACTTTATTTACAAAAATCAGTGTGCTCTGTCTACTAAGGCAAGAAAATAAGCTGTATATTTTCCTAGGAGCTATTTGGTTACTAGAAAGTAGCCTATTTTTTTAAAAAAAGAATTCAGTAGGTCACAAACATTGTAGGCATCCAAAATGGGGAACAGAATTCAGGAAGACCCACAAGGACCAGGTCCAGGGAGTCAGCAGATAAACTGCTTCTTCCATTTCTAGTGCAGCTACATGTCGGCTCCATTCACTGCTTCTCTCTCTCTCTCTCTCTCTGTCTCTCTGTTTCTGTCTCCATCTCTGTCTCTGTCTGTCTCTGTCTCTGTCTGTCTCTCTCTGTCTCTCTGTCCTTCTCTCTCTCTCAACTGATTCTCCCTGCTTAATTATCAGTGCGAAAGTTGTTGACGGTGGTTGAACCAGAGTAGTTCTGACTCTAAACTTTCAGTTCAAGTGTCCACCATCTTCTAACTGAGTCTTTCAGTGTCCTTATCCCAAATTTTTGGTAGAAAGTATCTGGTTGGCTCAGCATGGTCAAGGTGTCCATCATTGTCCAATCAGCTGTGGCCTGTGGGGATAAGTCCATCTGGTAAAACTAAGGAGGCCAGAGCAGGAAGCAGGTGTGTGTGTACAGGGCAGGTGGAGGCGGGGTGAGAACAAAGTGATTAGCATCACTACTGTATCCATTTTGCTTTATGGAAAATTCCAAATACTCACACTTCTGTGATATGGAGCAATTAATATAGAGATAAAACCATTCCGGAGAGCAATATTATACTGCTTAGTCAAATTTAGCAATTTTTTTTTTTTTTTTTTTTTGCGGTACGCAGGCCTCTCACTGTTGTGGCCTCTCCCGTTGCGGAGCACAGGCTCCAGACGCGCAGGCTCAGCGGCCATGGCTCACGGGCCCAGCCGCTCCACGGCATGTGGGATCCTCCTGGACCGGGGCATGAACCCATGTCCCCTGCATCGGCAGGCAGACTCCCAACCACTGCGCCACCAGGGAAGTCCCTAGCAATTATTTGAGTCAGAAATTCTGGGTCAAGTGATCCAGTAATTCTGCTCCTGACTATATATAGTTCAAAGAAATTCTCAGACTGGTCAATAAAGGGGCATACTTGGGAGTGCTCATTTCGAGACTATTTGTGGTTTTAGAAAGTTGGAGGCAATCTGGGTGCCATTACTGGGAGACTGGAATGTGGTGGAAGCACACTGTGAGATTCAGCAGTGAGAAGCATAATCTTTAGAGTCTACACAGCCACAGGGATAGCTCAGAGGCATGGCACTCAGAGAAAAAGGTAAGAAACTCAAGGAGATCTCACACAACACAACACCATTAATGTAAATTTAAAATATACACATAGGAAACAGAGAAAGCATACATTCTTCTGGAATACATCCAAACAAAATAATGCTCAGTAAACATATATTAGGAACTTCTGACTATGATGGACTAGATTGTAAGAAACCAATCCTTCCACCAAGAACAACTGTAAATGCTGAATAAAAATACATATTTGAATGTGACTTTATTTAGAAAAAGTGTCTTTGAGGATATAATTGAGGATCTCAGTAGATGAGATCATCCCAGATTATCTGGGTGAGCCCTAAATCCAACGAAAAAGGTCCTTGTAAGAGACAGAGGAGGAGAGGACACAGAGAAGAGAAGGCCATGTATAGATGGAGGCTGAGACTGGAGTTATGCAACTATAGGCTAAGGAATGCCTGGAGCTACCAGAAGTTGGAAGAGGCAAGAAAGGATTCTCCCCTAGAGCCTTCAAAGGGAGTGGCCCTGCCGAAATCTTGATTTCAGACTTTTGGCCCCCAGAGCTGTGAGTGAATAAATTTCTGTTGTTTTTAAAACCACCCAGTTTGTAGTAATTTGTTACGGCAGCCAGGGGAAACTAATACAGCACTGTTACCATTTCCCAAACAATGCAAAGACTGTTAATTTTCTCCATCATACAGTTTTTTTCCTACTTCGTAAATTTCTGCTCTTATACAATGAAATGTTGTGTCTTACATTTTACTTCTACATATATTTCAAAGTCAACAAGACATTATGATTATTATTTTGTCAATACTTGATACTTTCACTGAAAGAAGTACCTGACTTGCTAGATGAAAAATGGCATCTTGCTGCTTTTATTCACATTTCTTGGATAGTATAATTGAACAGTTTATCTTCCTTTTTGAAATATGTTTCATATTTTTATCGAATTTTCTAATGGGTTCATTAGCTTTTCTTGATTATAAAAATTCTTCAAATGTAGGAGAGTAACCCCTTTGTCATATATACACTTTAAATATTTACTATGTTCTTTTTCTTCTGGTTTAGGTCATGACAGGTTTGTTTTAGCACACATACTTTAATTTCTTATATACTTTTGTGACTCTGTTCATTGCTTTCAGCTCAGAAAATCCTCCCCACTCCAGAGATGTCAGACATAGGTACTCACTTATATTTTCTTCTAATTTTTAATAGAATAAAAATTTGTAATTTAACTCATTAATCTACATTAAGCTTAATTGGGGGAGGTAGAAAACTCTTGACTCTTTAGGCTAAAAGCTTTACTTAAAGTTCTGAAGATGGTCAACTGCATGACTTAGTGGTTGAAGATGGTATTTCAAGTATAAACAATATACAGAGCAAGTCCTGGACTGAATTATAGGGCACAAGAGAGTTTGGCTCTGATATTTAGGGACATCTGATTTACAAGCTGATTACTCAGCTTGTCTACCAATTGACTGAATGCTTAGCCAAGGACTGTCCTCCACAACAGTGGAGCTGGAAGTTGCCACAAGACTGCTTCCTGGGTGGTATCATTCTGTCTTGGCTGTGATAGAAAAAAGAAAGGCGGCCAAACTTTGAGCTTTGGGAGGAGGATAAGCAGAGTCTAGGGTCAAAACTCCCTTCTTTCACCACACTGAATGGCCAGGACTCTGGACTGGTAGGACCATTCACTCTGAGCCTGAGGTTTGAAGTCCAGAAGAGATAGTGTCGGGCTTTGCAGGTACCTCCAGCACCCTCTTTGCCAAAAGTCCAGCTTGAGTCACCAATCCTAACAACACTCAGAGCTCTCAGTCCAGGCACTAGAGTTGGCATGGAGTCCTGGCCCAGCTGCTTTGCTAGGATGTAAGAAAGGGACATCTCTGAGAAGAGAGGGAGGGGCAGAGAGGGACTGTAAAGGTAGTTGAGAAAACACATGAGTCTATACGGGCTGACAGAATGCCAAACACTTCATGTGATAGGAAGGAAAAAGAGGAAACCTGTCTTCCCCATTTACAAGCTGTGCAATCTTGGGTAAGTGACCCATTTTCTCTGAACTGAATCCAAAGACAGTATTACAGTCTGAAGCCCAAGTGAGTGGACAAGATGGTCCCTCCAGTCCTGACTGGCTCTGATGCTACAGCCGAAACCCCCAGCAGACCCAGTTGGCTCCCTTGACAACTGGAGAGGAAGGAAGTCACAGATAGCCACAAGCTCCAGGAGTTAAGTACACGAACCCGTGTCCCCTGCATTGGCAGGCAGACTCCCAACCACTGCACCACCAGGGAAGCCCCGTCTTGACGTTTTTATACTGTGTTCCTCCAAATGAACCCAACAGCCCCACAATGTAAAGTTTTATTAAATGATGATAAACTTCTGTCTAGTCTTAAATAATTGAAGATTTGGATTTGAATCTTGTGAATCTCTTCTCTCTGCAATTTGATGTTCAGTTTGGGATGGCAGAGACAGTGTATTTGTTCTTGAAACCACGAGTGGTAAAATCTTCGTGAATTCATCCATTTCTGATTTGCCTTTCTTTCTGAACATTCAGGATTATTTCTTTTCCCCATGCCCTAGTAGTTAGGTGGGCTATGTGACTAGCTCTGCCCAATGGGCTGTGAGTGGAAGTGTCATTTATGGGCCAAAGCATTGCATTGCTGGTGTGAGACCCTCCAGTTCTCTCTCTCCCCAGTGATTATAGAGATAGCCTCATGTTGTAGGGAATAGAGCCAGAAGATGGATGGCTACATTGCTTCATATAGAACAGTTGTCTTGGGAAGTTGCCCAGGCAGTGCAGTTAACATTGTACAGGTGAGAAATCTTTGCTGTGTTAAGTCACTGTGATTTTGGGGGGTTGTTTGTTACTGCAGCATAACTTACTCTGACACATGAATCATGCCATATTGGAACTTTATATTTTATTTCCATCTAGCATTATTTTTAATTAGATGCTATTTTACTATGATTCTTTCTCTGACACTTATTTATTACAACTTTATTGAGGTATAATTGATGTATAATAAACTGTACATATTTAAAGTATACAACTTGGTGAGTTTTGACATATCAAGTATACACCCATGAAATCATCATCACAATTAAGATAATGAACTTATCCATCACCCCAAAATGTTCCTTGTGCCCCTTTGTGATCCCTGCCTCTCTCTCTTTCCCATCCCTACTCCCCCAATCCCAACCATTGATCTGCTTTCTGTCACTATATATTTTCAAGGTCTTTATATAAATGGAATCTTACAATGTGTGTTCTTTTTTGCCTGGCTTCTTTTACCCAGCATAATTATTTGGAGATTTATCCATGTTGTTGCATGTATCAGTAGTTCATCCTTTTTGATTTCTGAGTAACATTCTATTGTATGATGTATCACAGTTTGTTTATTTTTATTCATTTACCTGTGATGGACATTTGAGTTGTTTTCAGTTTTTGGCTATTACAAGTAAAGCTGCTATGAACATTTATGTGCAAGTCTTTATATAGACATATGCTTTAATTTCTCTTGCATAAATACGTAGGAGGAGTGGAATGGCTGGGTCATATGGTAGGAGGAGTATGTTTACCTTCTTAAGCAACCACCAAACTATTTTCCAAAGTGTTTGTACTATTTTACATTCCCATCATCAGTATATGAGAATTCTAATTGCTCTACATCCTTGCAGTACTCGGTGTGGTCTGACCTTTAATTTTGATTAAATGATTACACTATCCCAAATTCACAGTGTTGTCCCCAAAGTCATCAACTTAGGTTCTTGATACTTCTTGCAATAGTCTCTTAACTGGCACTCCTCCTTCAGATAAATTGAGGGTGTCAGATGAGAACTCTGTGAACTTCCTCCCACCACCTATAAACTTAGCTCTATCAGTACCAATAATTCCCACCTTGTCTCCTGTCAGAGCAAGGGAGCTGTGTCTCCACCTCCTCCTGTCTAAGTCCCTCTCTCCACATCACATTACGTTCTGGACTCCATTCTCCTGTGAAGCCTCCCCCTGTTAGGCATCTTACTCTCTCTGCTATCTTCTGCTGTTCCAATTACATGGTACTTGCTCCTCAGTATAATAACATATTCTATTCTTGCCCATTTTAAAAAACAAAACAAAACAAAGACTATCTTGTGACCCAGTATTTCTCTCAAGCTACCACCCTATTTCTCTCCTTCCATTTAAAGTTAAATATATTGAAAAAAATTAGAAAATTCCCATTACCTCCTCAATCTACTGCAATCTAGCTTTTATCTCACTCTCCATTGAAGCTGCTCTCACTTAAGTCACCAGTGACCACCATGTTCCTAAATCTAGCACATTCCAAACCCTCTCTTACTTGACCTCTGGGCATGCTTTGCACACTTGATCACTTCCTTCTTGAAACTTTTTTCCTCTTGGTTTTCCAAAGGTCTCGCCTGGATGATCCTCCTTGGTCTCCTTTTCTCTTTTGCTTCCTTCACGGTACTCCCATATGTTACTGTGTCCGGACTGTAACTTTGGCCTTTTCTCATTCCCTCCCGTGGCTTCACTTCCACCTTAAGGTCAATGACTACTGAAATTATGTCTCCATTCCCACCACACTGCAAGCTCCAAAGCCACAGGGCCAGCTGCCTCCACTTGGATATTCCCACAGATCCTGACATTTAATATGTAGAAAACTTGATTCACCACCCTCTTTCTCAAATCTGCCTTTCCTGCTATGCTCCCATCTCAGTGTTATCCCCCCATTTGAACATCCTTGACTCCTAAATTGTTCCTTAATCCCCATAATCACTCAGTCAAAGACACTCTCTTCTTTGATACCTCTTGAATCCATCCCCTTCTCCTACCCCTTAGTTGATGCTGACATCAGCTCTCACCTGGATTGCTGCAACTGGTCTCCAAAATAGTCTCTTGTCTTCCAGTCTTTTCCACCTGCAATCCATTCCCAGCACTGCTCTTTGTGATCTGGTTCCTGCCTACCTCTCCAGACTTATCTCCCGTTATTTCCTCTCTAGGTTCTAGTTCTTACACACTCCAGCTATACTGAATGGCCTGCATTGCTCTGAATGGGCCACACTTTTATGCTTCATGTTGTCCTCTTGGTCTGGTACACTCCCCTTCAATGTCCTTTGCCTTGAAAACTTCTTTTGTTCTTCTTGACTCAGTTCAGTGTTGCCTTCCTAGTGGATTTCCATAGAATTTCTCTGACCTTCCTATGGGATCCTTACACTCTGTGTATGACTTTACTATTGTACTTTTCATTAGTACTGCTCTCAGAGCTGTGACTGTTACTTTATATGGCAAAAGAGATTTTGCAGATGTGACTAAATCAAGGATCTTGAGATGGGGAGGTTATCCTGAATTACATGGGCAAGTCCTAAATGTAATCACAAATGTCCTTATAAGAGGGAGGCAGAAGGAGATTTGACTACAGAAGGAGGCAGTGTAACCACTTAAGCTAGATAATACACTGATGACTTTGAAGATGGAGGAAGGGGCCACAGACCAAAGAATGCAACTTTAAAAGCTGAAAATTTTAAGGAAACAGATTCTCCCCCTAGAACCTCCAAAGAAAGTGCAGCCCTGCTTAAATTTTGATTTCAGCCCAATGAAATATATTGCAGATTTCTGATCTTCATAACTGTAAGAGAATAAATATGTATTGTTTTAAGCTACCAAGTTTGTGGTCATTTGTTTACAGCAGCAATAGGAAACTAATACCTTGGGCCAAGTGAAGCCCTGCCCTGGGCCTCAGGCTGCAGAGGCCCCTGCTCTATTCCTATTCCAGCTGTGGGGGTAAAGAGCCTATGTCCTCACTTCTAGACTCAAGAAATTCTTCCTCAGCAGCCACATAGCACAGGGAGATCAGCTCGGTGCTTTGTGTCCACCTAGAGGGGTGGGATAGGGAAGGTGGGAAGGAGACGCAAGAGGGAGGAGATATGGGGATATATGTTTATGTATAGCTGATTCACTTTGTTCTACAGCAGAAATTAACACACCATTTTAAAGCAATTATCCTCCGATAAATACGTTAAAAAAAAAAAAGAAAAAGAAAAAAATTCTTCCTGGAGGCCTATTTCTTGAGCCTAAATAACTCTTCCCCAAGTTTGTTCTTTTGAGACAGATTGTACTGCTAGTGGACCCATGCTTTGATCTGAAGGGTAGTCAAAAGAGCAACTGTTTGTAGGATGAGCCACTGTACAGACAATAGACTGAAGGGCACAAGAACTGAAGCCAGGAGACCAGAGAGAAGGCTACCACAGTAATTCAAGTAAGAGATGATGATAGTGGTGGAGATGTGAGAAGTGGCTAGATTCTGGGTATACTTTGAAAATAAAGGCAATAGGCATCCACATTGGATGGGAGGTATGAGAGAAAGGGAAGTGTAAGTGTGATTACAAGGTTTCTGGTCTGCACAACTAGAAAGATGTCATTGCCATTAATTTAGATGATAAAGAAGGGAGAAAGAGCACTTATTGAGGTAAAGATTAGTGGCTCTATTTTAAATGTATTAAATTTAGGATGCCTATTAGATAGCAAAATGGGTAAGTGGTTGGATATTTGAGTGAATCTTGCTTTTCTCAAAGACTATATGCTTCCAGCAACTAGCATAGGGTCTTAAAATAGAGATTATTAATAATTGATGGGTCAAGTGAATATGTGACATTCCTTCATAGAAATGTTTCAAGATATACTCACAGTTTTTTATCCTTACATCATCAGGTAGGTTAATATCCAGACCCTTGACATCACACAGCCTGGCCAACTGTGTAAGCCAGGGATATTAACAGCTTGATTGTTTAGTATCCTCTTGTTCTTGGCTCTCTCAAACGTTTTGATTAGGACTAGGGGAGATATTGAATATTAATACCAAGTGGACTGAAGTCAGATCCATAGTCTGTCTTACTGTCTTAGTGTTGAACTTTCTTAACTTGCTGATTGCAAGAAATTTTTCTCTGTAATTATAACATGTATAATAATTTGACTTCTTTGTTCCATCTCTGAAATCATGTTGTTTTCCCCACCACGTGTTTGGAAAAGTTTACAGCCAGAGCTTTTGTTATTTCAGTCCACTTGAAAGCATCCTGGATACTAATAGGGCCTGAAAGAGTGTCTGATGTTGCTGAATAGTCTATAAAGGTTGTTTGTTAGAAAATGTTAATTTGATGAATGAGCAATAACACTGATCCTACTGGATCTAAATTTACAGCCACTATAAAACTATAAGTCTATAAAACTTAGCGTGTTTTATATTGATAAAAAGGTCACAGCTCTGTTGCAAGATGTTGGAGACTTGATTGCTGGTGCATTTTCTCTTGTACCTTCTACAGTTAATCCCCACCCCCACCCCCACTCTCCTGAAGTTTCTCTTGTCAAGTTCACCAATGACATTCACATTACAAAATCTAGAGTCATTGTTTTTAATCCTCATTTTACTTATTTTCTCAGCAATGTTTGACCCGGTTGACTCCTCCCTCCTGGAACACTTTTTCTCCTTTATTTTGGATTACTGTGTTCTCTTGGTGTGATGGTTAGTTTTATGTGTCAACTTGACTGGACCACGGGGTGCCCAGACATTTGGTTAAACATTCTGGGTGTTTCTTATTTTGGGTGTGTCCGCCTACTCAGTAGGCTGAGTAAAGCAGATTGCCTTCCCTAATGTAGAGGAGACTCATCCAATCAATTGAAGCCCAGAAATGAACAAAAGAGCTGAGTAACTCCTGCTGCCTGATTGGTCTGAGCTGGAACATTGGTATTTTTCTGCCTTTGGTTTCTGATTGAAACATCAGTTCTTCTTGGGTCCTGAACCTGTGGGCTCTCCTGGTTCTCAGGACTTCAGACTCAGATTGGAACTACACCAGCAGCATTCCTGGGTTTCCAGCTTGCTGACTGTACACCTTGAGACTTCTCAGCCTCCACAGTTGCATGAGCCAATTCTTCATAATAAATCTCTTCATACATATTTATTTGCTTGTAGGCCATCTCCCCTACTAGAGGATAACACTATGAGCAGAGACGTTTCTTCTATTTAGTTCACATCTGTATTCCCAGCCCTGGGATTGTGTCTAGCAGATAGTAGGCCTTCAATAAATATTTGTGGACTGTATGAAAAAATTTACTTGTATATGTTTTCCTAAGGCCTAAGACCAGTAACTACCTGTGCTTGTGTGCATATGTCTTCACAGGTGCTCAGAATATGTCCATATATGTTATCTTATTTATCCTCACATGACCTGTAAGAAAGGAAGGAGGGGAACAATTTAACAATTCCGAATGGGAATATTTAGTTCTTGAGGATATTAGTTTAATGTCCTGTACTTTGAAGATAAGAGTGCCTCAAAGTGGGCTACTGGGCTTATCTTAATTTACCTCATGAACACAGTATATCTTGGAATCCTGTCTTTGATGAATTTATTTATTTTATAAGGCTGTGCATTTTGCTACAAGACCTGGCCAGTAACAGTGTACTCAGTCAATATGAATTTTCAACATTTAAAATTCTTTCCAAACGGCAAAAAATACATCTAAAATTTGTGGTTTCAGGATTCACAAGTACACATGTGGTAAGATAAAGGAATGGTTTCAGACATCCTCTGGAGCTTGTCTTCCAAACCCAGTAACCAAGGGAGTAGATTAATTTGCACTGATACACAAATAACCCGTTAGTGTCCTGTGAATACTGTTATGTGAATATATTACTCAGTCCCTGTACCTCCCCAATAATCTGGATTAGGTGTTTCAGTGACAATTTATGAATAATGTGCAAATGTGTGTGATTTTTTACATTAAGATTTTCACAGGATGGAGATAACACAAAATAAACTTTTAAAGTAAATACACTAATAATTCGTCTCTTAAATAGTAATTCTATCATCAGTCACATGCCAAAAATTACATTTTTATAATGTGTTTATTTGTGTACAAAATATGTTGTAATTTACTGATGCATATGCAGCAAAATATTCTATCACATACAACAAAAATACACTTTTACCCCCCTTCCCCTGCCCTTGAAAATGGCAACACTGTTTTGGCAGTTCAGCAGCTAAAAATAAAGTGCTATAATTAAGCAGTATTGGAATGTCTTCATTTGACAAGTGTGATGTACAATTTGAGTATACAACCACCTTTTGTTAGTTTTTTCACAGAACAGGAAATTCCACATCCTGAACACCTCCAGAAGATACAAATATTTGTATATATATGTACACATGTATACACTGTATATGTAAAGTTCCAACAAGCCTCTTTGTCCTTGTGAGTTTGTTGTGCTTATGTTTATTCTCTTTCCAAAGTCAGAGTCACACTGTGGGATCTCAGAGTCCATCAGCAGGCACGGAGAAGCTCACCAAAGGCTGGCTTGTTGGGGGCGTGGTGTTGGTTAGAGGATGGAAGGAGCCATCAGACCTCACTGGGGGACCTGGAGCGGAAGGGCACTTTGGACTGGAAACAGCCACAAAACAGGAGCCACAGGGCGCGTTGGATCTCCTGGTTGCGGAAGGCATAGATGATAGGATTGATCATAGAGTTGTAGGTGGCCGGCAGCAGGGTGGCGTAGGTGTAGACAGCTGGGTCCTCATGGCTGCCTACCACGCAGTAGATGGCAAAGGGCAGCCAGCTGGCACCGAAAGTGCCCAGCACCACGGCCAGCGTACCCACACCCTTTCTGGTGGCGGCAAGGTGGGGCGGCGCCAGGCAGTGCTGCTGCAGCGCGATCTGGTGCGCGTGACGCCAGACCACCTGGCAGATGCGCACGTAAAGGTGCAGCATGATGCCGAAGACCGCAAAGAAGGTGGCGGAGAGCAGTGCCACGTGGCTGCGCGTCAGCGGGCGCACCACGCTGCAGGCGGCGCGCTCTGCCAGGCAGTTCCAGCCAAGCACCGGCAGCAGCCCAAGGCCTAAGGACACCGTCCAGGTGGCAGCGAGAAGGAGGTGCACGCCCAACAGGGTCCGTCGCGAGTAATAGGTGAGCGCGTTGTAGAGGGACAGGTAGCGGTCCACCGTAATGGCCAGCAGGCTGCTGACGGAGGCAGCGAAGGAGGCCACGAGGAAGCCCACAGTAAGCAGGCTCACAGTCTCCGAGGGCACCACGTACTGGAATACGAAGTGCAGAATGAGACCGCAGCCCGCCAGCAGGTCGGCGGTGGCCAGGCTGCCTACCAACACGAACATGGGCGTGCGCAGCGCAGGTGTGGACGCGATGAGCGCCACCACCAGCGCATTTTCGCCTGCGATCACCGTCCCAGACACGCAGAGCAGTACGTCCCATGGATTCACTGAAGACAGCAGCAGCCCCGCCGGCCCCGCTGGCAGCTGCGAAGACAACTCCAGCGACGCATTAGCTGCGCCGCTGCCCCCCAGCGCCGCTGCCGCTGCGGCTGCCGGGGGCCCCCATTCACCGGTGTCCCGCGCTCCTGCTGCGGTGGCCGCTGCCGCCGCACCCTCGGCCGCCACTGCCACCACCTGGGAGTCGTTGAGCGAAGATGAGCTCGCGTTCATCACGGCGGGAAGCTACACCCTGCGTGGAGAGAGAACAAGCGTCAGGTGTGCGGTTTGCGCCGCCAGCGTACTTCGCCGGGCGCTGCTCCCCCGCTCACATTGCCCATCCCACCCCGGGACCCCAGAGCAGAGCGAGGAAGCAGTGGTTGAGAGCCCAAAATAAATACCTGTAGAGTGAGTGAGTGAGCGTGTGAGTGCAATGCACAAGGGATGCCCGCACTGATATCTGAGGTTTTGCACAGATATACACACGAATAACACGCACTCGCATACACACAGATCACGTAAGTATGCCTGTATTTGCACACGCATCTTGCGCACCAAGCTAGTAGTGTCAGCCTCAGCGAGTGCCGCCCTGGCTCTGACCGGCTCGGTCAGGCGCTCTCCTCAACTGGGAGGCGGAGGAGCTGTCCGCGGTGCTGAAAGCGAAGTTTCTGCGACCGTGGAGCACAGCGGACCCCTGGGAAAGCGGTTTCGGGGGAGAGAAGCTAGGAGGTCTGTGTAGGTGGAGGGTGTGTGGCGTCATGCTTGGCTCCAGGAAGGAGCCATCCCCTGGCCATCCTTCACCCCTTCCCCTCTGCACGCCCTCAGAGTTCCTCTAGAGAGCCGGGCTGCTCACCTGGGGAGTCAGGGCTTCAGTAAATCGCTGATCATGAGCGCTGTGGCTGGGCGTCAGGCTGCGCTGCCCGCGCGGACAGAGCCGACGCCTGAAGGAGGTGGCCGGGACGGCGCGCAGAGGAGTGCGGGGCGCCAGTAGCTGTGCCGGCGCCGCCGAGAGTTACAGAGACAGTCAGTACAAGAAAAGGCGGTTACGAGCAGCGCGCCCGCTGGAGATTGACAGGCAGGGCGTGGTGACGTCAGACTCCTGTTTCCAGGGTGCAAGCTAGGCACTCGCTTTCCTCGCCCGCCCATCAGCAAGCTCCCTCACCATATACCCTCTCCAAAGGATGTCTCAGAGGGTTCAAGGAGGGAGGAGAAACCAGAGGGCCGCCGCCGGCCCAGAGCCTCCAGGAATGGGATGGAAGAAAGAGGCAAGGGAGAAAAGAGTGAAGACTAAGGGCAGGCAAGGAGGGTGAGATGGGAGGGGAGCGATGAGGGATGAGTTGCACTGGCCAGGCTGCAAGGCCCTGAGTCAGAGGTCACTGAGGGGGAAGGTTGAAGAAAAAGGCCTGGAGAAGGAGGAGGTTGGGGGCAGAGAGGCCCAATCGCACGCAGAGTTGCTACCTTAAAGGAAAAGTACTGTTTGGGGGACAGGAATGAACTGGTGTGTGTGTGGTGGGGGAGGATGAGGTTTTTTTTTAAGGATGTTTCTGGTACAGTGTGTCAGCTGAGTAGAGCCAGAGGAGAAAAGCCAAGTTGTGGGGAACAGAGAAAAGATGGGACAGTTGAGGAAAACAGTCTCTTCTTTTGAAGGTTACCTGTGCAATCAATTCCTCTCTCTCCCTCCATTTCTTCCTCTCTCTCTCACTATCTTTCTTGAACTCTACACAGCGTGTTTCACCATGATCTTCCCAGTCAAATGTTTCCCAACTGCACTAGCTAATAGTGCTCTTGGAACTTGCTCTTTAATTAAAGACCAGGTCTGGGTCTTGTTAGAAAAGAAGAAAACAGCAAAATGTGATTTACTTTGCTGGCAACAGACTTGCCCTGTTAATTAGTACCCTATGAAACAAATTACAGGACGAAAATAGTGATAACTCAGCTGCACCAGACTTCAGTAGGCAGGAGTTTTATTTTCAGCTCCAATAAATCATCCTTTTGGTTTAAAGGCGTTCTGTTTTGTCAGTAAAATACAAGTATTAGACTTCTTCTTCTTTTTTTAAATTATCCAGAATCTCCAATAGCTGTACTTGGGGAAAAAGCTAAAATAATTGACACCATCTAAGACTCTAGAATAAATGATTGCATATTGGCATGATGGTATTATGCCAGAGCCACAGACATGATTTTCAGGGACCACATGCTCTGGGCAAGGTGAAAATAGACAACATTTGTTACTGGTCCTTCCTCTACTTTTCCCTGTATACCTTCTTCCCTCTCCTGGCTTCACTTTGCCTCTACACCCAGGGGCCCAAAAAGAAAAAAATATATTCGGACTGTCTACAGGCTGGAGTGGAAGGGGGATTGTTATCCTGGCCTTCTCCCTCTAAAAATGGCCCCCAAGTCCAGACTACTCCTGCCCTCCTGCCCCTGTGCAACTGAACTTAACTAAAGAAAAGAAGGAATACTATAGGACCACTCAATTCTTTGCTGCTCTTTGCTGCAATAGCCAGTGTTGGCCCATAAGATGAGTTTACATACAATTTCTCCATTTGGGGAGTTTATAAAATTCTCATGAACCTTCAAACTGACTGAAGTTCTAAGTTTCTGGAAAGTATCATTTTGAGTTTCAGTAAAAGATTGTCAACTAAAAGCCAAGAATGTTATTTCAGAGCTGTCAAGCAAACTGTCAAACCACTGTAATCACATGTTAATCGCAAATTTTTCAAACAATTAGATAAAGGCCCAAGGGAAGGAGAATCCTTCTTAGTGTCTGAATGTGTTACATTTTTACATGTCACAATGCAGTAGAAAGTATGAGATTAAAATTGAGCAAACAGAGATCCTGTGTTTCAGACATCTTCAGGCTTTCACTATTGCCAAGAAGGGACTGACTTTTCAGTAGTTTCAGGAGAAAGACAACACCTGTATAATCATGTACATAAATGCTGGTTGAGGGTTTGTAGACTGTCTTTTGGTTGTGCCAGTCTGTGGTTACCTCTCTCAGATGCTAGACTGGATCCTGACAGCAGACAGGCACATTCTTTCAAGCTCCTCCTTATCTCCCCCACACCCACCTATCTCCTGGGAGGCAGAAGATAGGAAAGAAGAAAGGTATGGGTTCATTGGTTATGGATGGGTATTAGATGTACTTCATTGCCACTCTGCCCACAGCTCCTCACAAGAACCTGCCCTTCCAATGGTCTCCTAGAATGTTCAGCCTGTGAACCATGTGACAGTTTCCACCCCCAGCCCAGCTTATGGGAAGAGACTGATGCTTGACCCAAGGCTAGACAAGACCAGCCATCATTTGCTGGACAGTGACCAGATTCCCTTCCTGAAAATTTGAACTAAGAAACATTGTGACAATGGTCAGTCAGTGCTGGGCTCTGGACCTGAAAGATCATGATAAGTTAGGGCTGCAGCACTCATGTTGAGCCTTGTGTGAAATGAGAATCAGAGGAAGACAGCTGCAATGGAAGAATGAAGCAGATGTGCAGAGAGGAGCAGAGATAAGGGAGATCAAATGAGTGAGAGATGGAGAGAATGACCTCAGTCCCTGAGTATCTGGTTGCCAGCTCTGGGAGTCTAGATCCCTGGATCCCTTGAAATTAGTATTTGTAGTCTCTACTACAAACCTTCCTAATCTTGAGGTTTCTTGAGTGGGTTTCTACTCTGTGAATCTTTGAAACTTGACTGAAACACACAACTTAATGTATTATTCATCCACCAGGTTGTCTGATCCTGGTTATGTTTTGGGATGTTCAGAGTTTGGTTTCTGGATTATAGGCACAGGTTAAACTCATTACCACCCCTGTGACACACCCAACATATCCTCTGGCGCCTTTATATTCCAGTACTATCCAAGCATAAACACAAGGAAACTTTCCTTCTCTGAGGTTATGCCCAGGAATCACAACCTCTCAACCACAACTCTTTCTCTTGCTCCCCTGGCTATCTCTTGCCCACCTCAGGCTCAGCTAGTAGTTCCCAACTCTGGCTGCACATTAGAATTACCTGGAAAGCTTTTTAAAACTACTGACTCCTGGATCTCTCACCCAGAGATTCTGATTCATCTGTCCTGGAGTGAGGACCAGGCACCAAATTTCCTAAAGACTCTAATGGAAAGCCAGGGTTGAGAACACTCATCTTAGCAATCATACCATTTCATTGTCAGTTTAGCATGCAGTGAAACTTCTGAAAATTGTAGATTGGAGTTTGGAATAGTTGCAATAGGGGAATTTTAGCAACAATCCAGCTTCAAATCACTTAGTGTAATTTCAGATTCAGGACACTGACCAGTCCTCTGTGACCTTTAATTTTCCACGCTCACAAGAACCTTCTTGATGGCCCAAGACGAAAGCTGATGCTTGGTTCCCTTTTGGCCCTGATGAACTCAATAGCCCCATCAAGGAGCTCTAAATTCTGGTTGCCCTGAACCCTCTATTTTTCTGTAGCTCGCAGGTATTTTCCCTGTTCCTTATTCTGAGTTCACAGCCACTTCCCAGGTGTGCCCTCTCCTGGCCCAGATCTTTGCAAATCAATCCTATTTTACAGAATCAGAGCTGAAGTCAGCCAAACTGTCTAGACCTTATAAAACTGGGTTGGAAAGACCCTTGCCAGCAATTCTGGCCTCTCTCTCTGGGCATCTACATACACACACACACACGCACACACGCACACACGCACACACGCACACACACACACTCCCTCTACTTGGTTCTTAGAAATAAAACAGTTTTCTCCTGGGAAGTATAGGTCTATTTGATGGTATACAGATACTTATGCTGACAGCTCAGGAAGAGAGCAGGTGCTTAGCGAGATGTATGAAGCCATTACTAAGAAAGGTTGTTGCTGAAAGAGGCAGGAATCACAAAGGGCATTGAATACTCTAAATTGTATGGCCAGAACCAGGGTCTTGGATGGAGGTAATCTTCTGGGGACACATGCTGAGGCAGATAAATGATATTAAAAATGTCTCCTGGGCTTCCCTGGTGGCGCAGTGGTTGAGAGTCCGCCTGCCGATGCAGGGGACATGGGTTCGTGCCCCGGTCCAGGAAGATCCCACATGCCATAGAGCGGCTGGGCCTGTGAGCCATGGCTGCTGAGCCTGCGTGTCCGGAGCCTGTGCTCCACAACGGGAGAGACCACAACAGTGAGAGGCCCGCGTACAGCAAAAAAAAAAAAAAAAAAAAAATGTCTCCTTTTCTCTGCCTCCACCTGTCCCCATGGTTTCCTCTCCCCCTAAAGCATCAATGATGGGTCATAATGTCCAAGGTGCCTACCTCCTCAGCATGTCCAAACACATCAGGGATGCTCATGCTTCATGCCAGGTGAGCAGTCATCACTCCAAAGGGCTGTTATCCTGGGAGGTCAGCATCACATGATATTCCCACCAACTTTAGAAAAGGACCAGACTACATTATTATTATTACGTGTCCACACGATGCAGAACATTGTGCAGTACAGTTGAAATTTTGTCTTTAATTCATTTGGTGAGCAACACCTCTTTTTTTGCATGAGAAACAAATCAGGAAAAATAATAACATTTAAAGACATGTTCTGGTTCATAAAGAGTGAAAATAACTTTATTGAGTTTTGTGGAGGTATGTATAATCTTACAATTTAGATTACTAGCTGAATATGAGAATGATAAAGTTGGTTCTATTGGTATATTTGAAAATTAACAGGGAGGTAGTCTTCTAATCTGCTGTGCCTTACTTTTTCAAAGTGCTTTGAAGCTCACACAGTGGGTTCATACTCATTACCTCATTTTATTCTTTGAAACAATTACATGGAGTTTGGGGTTATTTTCTTTGCAGGTGTGACAAGTGAAGTTCAGAGAGGTGAAATGAGTTGTCCAAGGACACACAGGTCACCAGCAAGTACATTGTGTACAAGATAGCAACAGTCTCATGGGAAAGCAAAAGAAACATGGATTCAATGTATGCAAAGGTATGTAGACTCCAAACTCAAAGAGGCCTTACCTTGGATAGATGTATCCAAAATGATGGAGGTTATATGTTATAACTTCAAAATCACTATGAGCAGCAGTTGATAGATGACTTTTTTTTTTCTGTTTTGTAAGCTGCTTTTAAAATGTATTGTAAAAAAAATAAAGGGAATTTTGAAAGAAAAACTTTCATCCATATTCTCATCAGCTAACCAGGATTGCTTTTTCCCCCAAGGTTGTAAACTTCTTGAGGGGATGGACAAGTTCTAATTAACCTTTTCATCAGTATGATCTGTCACAGAGGAGGTGCTCAATACATGTCTAGTGAATGACTATTTCCAAAATTTATCCACACGCATATATATTTGATGTAGGTATATTGCATAGTATGCATGTACTATATGTACAGTGCACAATTTAAGTTTTCACTTTGTAATAAAGGGTATGTTGTCAATATTTCTATATGTTGTATTATAATTATTTTTCATACTTTTGCATAGCCATTCATTCATTCAGTAAACACGTATTGAGTGCCTACTACATGCTAAACATTGTGCTAGAAAATCAAGATGGCACAATAGGTGCCTGTCCTCAGAAACAAGTAAATGGATTCTGTGAGAAAAGTGTGGTACATACTAATAAAAAGAGGTGATCACAGGAGTAATGGGGACACTTGAGAGAAGGCTATCACCCAACCTAGAGGAATCAGGAAAGGCCTCTCAGAGGAGATGATGTCCAAGCTGAATCTTGAAGAATGAGTAACAGTCATGGAAGGTAAGAAAAGACATGCAAGTGTTCCAGGCAGAAGGAGCTGCATGTGCAAAGGCATGAGGTCAGGTGAGGCTGGTGCAGATCGCTGGGACTGTGGGCAGTTGATTGTGGCTGGCATGTCAGATGAAGAGGGAAGGAGCATAGGTACATCAGATAGGTTGAGCCAACTCATGAAGGGCCTCCTACATCATGTTGGAAGTGAGATTTTATCCTGAAGGTGATGGGGAGCCAGTGACAGACGTTCTTAAGCAAGGTGGTTGATATAATCAGATTTGGGTCCCTCTTACAACCCGTGGAGGCCCCACCAACAACTATACAGTGAATGGAGTAGAGAAGGGCAAGAATGAGGTTAGGTGAACCTGTTAAGTGGCTCTTGCAGTGACCTGTACAGGAGATTCTGAAGGCTTAACAGTGGGTAGTGACAGCAGTGACTGGAGAAGCTGATGGATCCTTCACATGTTTTGGATATTATATTAAAGCATATCTAGCTGCTATAAAAGATAGTTCTACAAAACTTGGTGGCATAACATACTAGAGGATTGTCTCTTACACGAAACCCAAAACAGGTTTCCTGAGCAGTAGACAGCCTTTCACATGATCAATCAGGGACCCCGCTCCTTCCATCTTAGTTCTAGCCTCCTCTGGGACTTCAGAGTTTTCAGCATTCACCATTTCAACATTTCACCATTCTTGTGATTGGGAAATGAACTTGGAGTATTTTATGGGACATTCCTGGAAGTGGAATGGTAGACAGACACAGATAAAGGGAGAGAAAGTATGAAGGATGACTTCCAGTTTTCAGGTATGGACAGGAATGGGACTGGAGAGGGGCAGAATGGCTAATGCAGTTGTGGACATATTGAGTTTGAGGTAGGACATCCAGCTCAGATCTCCAGTAGGATGTTAAATAGAGGGGTTGTTCTGAAACTCAGCAGAGAATCTAGATTGGAAAAGCAGATTAAGGTGCCATATACTACTACTAATAAGGCTACCGTTCACTGAATGTGTGCCATTTGCTAAGGTACCCTATGGGGTGGACCCTATTACTATCTTCATCTTACAGAAGAGAAACTGAGGATTAAGGGGTGAAGTGACTTTTCCACATGGTTGGGAAGTGAATCTGAATGCCATTCCTCTGACTCCAGTTGAAGGGAACTGATAAACCTAAGTGAAGAGGACCAGGGGCGGTCCCTGCAGCATGGATGGAGGAAGAGATCACCACAAAGGAAGTTGAGAAGAACAGTCAGAGAGGCAGGACCTATCATGGAAACCCAGCCTCAGTCAGAGAAAAGAGAGCGGGTATGGAAATCAAAGGAAGAGTGAGTTTCAGAAGGAGGAGAGTCAACTGATACCCAGAGAGGTCAAATGAGGTGAGGTCAAATGAGGTAAGGTCAAGGAAGAAAAAGTATTAGCTGAATTTAGCTAGGAATTTATAGGTGACTTCAGTAAAAGTGCAGGAATGGCAGGCAGCCAGGAGAAAGTGAACAGGCTGTAAAGGAGGGGTGAGAAAGGGGAGTGTGATGTCTTTAAGAAGTTTGGCTTGGAGGAGAAGAGAGTAATAGAGCAGTGGTTAGACAGAGATGTAAGTTCAAGGGAGAGTTTACTTTTTAAAATGGAAGAGATTTGAAAGGGAAAGAGGTGGCTGAGAGGCCAAGGTTGATTTCAGAGAGAGTAGCTATTTGAAGGACTGAGATGGTAGAGAAGACAGAGAGGGTCTGAAGACAGGTGGAGAGATTAACCTGAGAAAGGGACAGGGACAGGAAGGATGAGGAATGCAGGTGGGGCCATACATGTAAATTTTAAGTGGGGAGCCAGGAAATCAAGGGATTGCCTTCAAATTCCTTGTGAAACTTGGGGAGGAGGACATCAGCTAATAGTGAGTTGACAAATGGAAGGGACTTTACAGTTATCATTTTGATGGCTGCACAATATTACATTGAGGACATAGAGCAACATTTAATTGACCAGTTCTCCTAATGTTAGACTTTCAGATTGTTTATATGTGTGCCATTGTAGATAACCCCACAAAGATTACTTTCATGCACATAATTATTTTTATTTGTGTGATTATCTTGACATAAAAATTGTCAGCCAAAGGGCAGAAAAATTTTCATGGCTCTTGAAATGCTCAGCCAAATTGCGTTTCAGAATGACTGTAACAGTTTACAATGCCAGTAGCACTCTGTGAGCATACCAGTTTCTCTGCAGCTTTTGTAGCACTGGGTTTTATTATTTTAAAACATTATTTCAATTCAATGGGCATAAGTGGTACCTCATTAATGACTTAAATTATATTTATTTGATGACCACTAAGGTTGACCATTTGTCTCTCTTTTTTTAAACAATCTGAATTTTCTTTTATTTGAATTATCTGTTCTTAACCTCAATCTGTTAGGACTTAATGCTGTTTTTATATAGCTGACAAAGTTTCCACACAAAAATTGTTTGTGTGTCCGAGTTGAGGGAAATTTCTTCCATTTTCCCTTTTTTTACTTTAGTTTTGATTGTTTAGGTATATTACATTTTTATAAAGTTTGTTTTTTTAAAAGGAAGATAATGTATACTTTGGCTTCTACCCTGAGAAAGGCACATACATGGCTTTGCACTAGAGTTTTCCTGTCATTTATTAGGGAAGAGAGAGGACAGAGATCTTCTGGAGAGACAAAAGTTTCTGGGAGGGGAATGGGGCCTGAGGCAGGCTGCAGTCTCATCTGAGTGTCAGAAGCTCACTGTCTGGCCAAGGTCTGTATGATCTACCTGAGGAGGGTTTGGCACATGAGGACAGCAGAGCCTTTGGGCAGAGCTGGGAGGTCATGGCTCGTCAAATTCTGGCACAGACCTCCCCAGGTGGGGTCAGAGGTTAGGGCCTCAGCTGCAAGGGAAGCCAGTAGGCTCCGGGCAATGGAATAACCCAGCCAAGAGGGAGCAAGGTACAGACCAGCCCCAGCAATGGCATCCAGTTGGAACACAACCTGCTGCAAACTTTGAGAGAAAAGAAGCCCTAAACAGAGGGGATGGGGAGAGGAAAGTCACAATCACTTAGGCCCTTGCCAGGGGCCAGACCCAGTGCAAGGCACGTTACATGCATGATCTAGTTTTACCCACTTTGCCCCCATGGGACTGTTTTTATTATTCCCATTTACACAGCAGAAGCAGAGGGTCAAAGGGGTTAACTAACATTGACTGTTACGCAGCTTATAAGAGAGTCCATTTGGTTCTCAAAGTCTCACTTTCCTAAACAATGTCTCAGCTCTGAGATAGGCACCTTAGATGGTATTGGCGTCAGTACAGCGTGTGTTCTGGGGAGGGGAGATCAGTCTGGCCAGCGAACATATTTTGGAGTGCACAGCAAGTCAAGTGGAGGAGTTTGGATTTGGTGCAAGAGGAAATGGGGACCCAGGGGAGGACTCTGAGCAGAGAGTTGGTTTGAATCGATGCTTTAGGAAGACAGCAGGGAGTGGAGAGCAGAAAGTAGCCTGTTTTTCTATGACATACTTGTGGGCACCAAGTAGATAAAGCAGCCTATTCAATGAGAGCAAGCGGGAATCTCTGAGTTGCTGCTAAGATAAGTCACCCCTCTGGATGCTTATCTGAACTGTAATCCCCTCATCTTCTAAGAAGGATTCTGAAACCTAGGAGAGGTTGCTAAGGGAATAAAGCCTAAGTATCATAAGCAGCAGAATCCATAAAATAATTTTCCCAAATGAGCTCAATTCTCCAGCCAGCAGCAGTTGAGTGTTTGATTGGAGATGAGGAGGGAGCCAACAAGGATCTGCTTTCCCTTCCTCCCTCTAGACTTTCTTCCCATGTGCACAGAGGTGAGTCCTCACCAAGAGTCCTCTTCACACCTGCATTCTCAGGATGTCTACAGCCCCAAAGTTCCTTCAGCCAGGGACCCTGCCCTCTCATAGATTCTCAAACTCCCCTGGCTTTTCACTTGATGTAGATTTGCACCCTACCCTGAACCCCAAACTGAATGATT
The DNA here is from genome assembly GCF_949752795.1 of Hyperoodon ampullatus. Classification (NCBI taxonomy): domain Eukaryota; kingdom Metazoa; phylum Chordata; class Mammalia; order Artiodactyla; family Ziphiidae; genus Hyperoodon; species Hyperoodon ampullatus. The sequence goes on along the minus strand of NC_136925.1, from coordinate 40,510,183 downwards.
CTTCAAGCAAGAATAATTGATTTAAATGACTTGTATAATATGCTTATTTTATAGGTGGAGGTGGATTAAATTTTTCTTTTGAGCTTTTAAAAACAAGATAGATGTCTACATATAGACATAAAAAGATATTCACAACACAAAACCAAAAAAAAGGGTATACTGTATGAATTCAGTTTTATAAAATAAATTATATATATACATATATTTACATATATATGCTATATATCAAAGTGTTAACAGTGATTACCTTGGAATGGAGGCTATTTTTATCCTTTTTTGTTCTTTAATGTGTGCCAGAAACCAATAGCTATCTTCCAATATCCATTCTTTCTTTATTCGACAGTAATGGAACCTCCAATTTTATTTGAGCACGTGGCCACCTAGAATAAATAGCATATTTCTAGGCCTCCCTTGCAGCTAGATGTAGTCACAGTAACTATTCTGACCAGTGAGATATAAGTGGATGTGTTGTATGGCACCTTCCAGAAAGTGTCCTTGAAAGGAAGAAGCATGCTTTCTTCTCTTTCCTCCTTCTTGCTGGCTGGAATGTAAGCATGATGGCTGGAGCTGGGACAGCCATCTTGGATCCTGAAGTGGAAACCATAATGCTGAAGATGTTGAGGCAATAGAGAAAAGAAGCCTGGGTCCTTGATGGTTATGGACCATTCATACCAGGCATGGATACCCTATATCTACATGAGAATTATTTTTCCTCTTTGTCTTGTATAAGTCACTACTATTTTGAATTTTCTGTCACTTGACAGCTGAACCAAATTCTAGATAATACATTTGTATATTTTTGAAAGCCATGAAATACATAGGGGTATATTGAAAATTCTAGTCCAAGTCTTATACATGGGGTGATTTTTCTAGCTGCAAAATTTTTCATTGAAACCACTTGTCCCAAGTTTCACTCACATCTGCTCTCATACACCATTCAAATAAATTGCATTGTATCAGCACTTAACACTGTGTTCAGTTTTTTTATAGAAAGAGCACATTGTCCCATCCCTAGTCCATAGACTGTCTTGATTTTAATTCAAAAGTTTTCACAGCTCTCCTGGGAATAAGGTATTGATGTGGCTCCATCGTAATGATTTGGGGATATTTGTAGCAGCCTTTTAGGTTATTAGAGACTTGTAAGTTGAGGCAAAACCAAAGTTGAGATGGTTTAGGCAACACTTTCTCTGCCCAAGTGAGCTGCTTCTATCAACATATTGAGACTGTGGCCTGTGAGGACCAAGAGGAAAGTCTGTGTGTTGCAGCTATGTGTTACACATGCTTGATGTGGGTGGCTGTTGCTCATGTGCTGTGTGGTTTTAGCATGTGGGTGATGCACACATGTTCATAGGTGTTCACATGTTCATGTGTGTTTTGTGAGCTATATCTGTGGAGCTTATGTGTTGTATAGGGGTGTGTGTAAGTGGGGATGTATACTGTGCTCCTGTGCCACATAGGGGTGTATGTGTGTGCATGCATGTCATGTTGGTGTGTGTTTGCAGTGTCTGGATGTGTGAGCTCATGCTTGCACACACCCATGTGTAGTCCTGTTATGTAACAGTGACAGAAGAGAAACCTTGCATTACTGGGTCCTGAGGGGGGTTGCAGTTGATTTAGGAGCCGTGCCAGCACCCGTCCTATGGAAGAGCCCCCATCTCCACCACTCCTCCTCCTCTTACATTTCTAGATCACAGGCGTCCCCATTCATTCCTAATAATAGTGCAAGGTTTACATTACATTTGGTTATCTAAACTGCAGGCAAGCACCAGCAATTTAATTTTAAGCTGGCTTCGATTCAGTTGCTACTTTTGCTTTTGCTGCTCCAAATGACTTAAAGTCATTAAAAATTTTTTTTTGCCAGGCATTTGCTTACACTGTGAAGGGAAAATTATCCTGAAACATAAGGAATACTTAAAATAACAAAATAAAAGGGAGATATCGGATGAAGAAAAACAGATGTTAACGAAATACAGTGTTGACATTTCAGCTATTTTCACACATTTGGTGTGAAAAATATTCTTGGGCACCTCGCACGTCACCACTTTACCTCCACAAAGAATGCATCGTTTTCTGCTCTCCGGTTCAGTCACTACTGTGACTTGTCATTCCTGAGCAGGTCTGGATTCACGGAGACCCTCTAAAAGGGAAAAAAATCCCCACATTCCTGTGGGAGTATTTACAGATTACATCTCTGTGTACCTAGGGATCCCTGACTCTACAGATCATTTGACCTCCTGAAGTTTTTCTCACACAGAATGCGAAGGTGCCCATTGCCTTGGAGGTCTGCGAGGAGAGGATGCCCGGACTCTGCATCTCCATGCTGTCCTGGGGAAGGGCCAGGCTACCCCTAAGTGGTGCTGTGGAGCACTGGCTGGGAGGGGCACTTGCCACACTGATATGAGGAGGAGATGGAGCCTGCAGGCAGGCGTTAGAGGGTTTCTAGAGCCTGCTGTCCCTCCTGGCTGGTTTTGGGCACATCTGAGAATGTGCCCAGACTGCAAACGTGGGATCATTAGCATGTACGCATTATGCATATAACCCTAGGAGGAACAGACTATTACCCATAGTTTAAACTGCCGTTGAAATTCCCTTGTCCAAGGTTACACATGTAGTAAGTGTCCATGTTGGTATCTGAACCCAGGCAGTTTGCTTTCAGAACTCTGCCCTTAATTCTAGCTCCCCTCCTGAACACTTGCAGCATTGCCCATGCAGGAGCCATGTGGAGATGGGGTCTGCTTTACTGAGGCACAGATTTGACACCTGTTATTTAGCTCAAGTGAACTTGGCCAACAGCCCAGCATCCTGGCATGATGTTGTTCATTTTATTAGGAATAATCTTGTGAACTGAAGAAAATTCTCTCTTTCTGGAAAGTGTTTAAAATGTTGACTGGTAGTAGAGGGAGAAACATAGCCCTCTAGAGAGAATTTCAGCTCTCACAGGTAATGAGGGAAACATCAGGACATCCTTTAGGCTCTACTTTCAAAAGAGAAACAGAAACTGACCACTTCTCACCTCCTCCATGGCTAACCCTTGACCACCTTCGTTCCATTCTCAACACTGAAGGCAGAAGGAAGCTGCTATAAGGTGAAAGTTAGATTCTGCCCGTCCTCCACTGTGACTACTCTATTTAAAACTGCAACTAGCACTCCCACCCCCTGCTTTCCCCTTTTCTACTTTTTCCTGCTCTATCTTTTCCCCTGGTCCTAATCGACTTCTAACATACTGTATAATTTAACTATTTATTATGTTATTGTTTATTGTCCCCCCTCCCACTAGAATGTAAGGTCTTTGAGGGCAAGGGTCATTGTTTTGCTCACTAATAAATTCCAAGAGCCTAGACTAGGCTGATAGCAGTAGAACAGAGAACACTAAAGTTTGTTTTTTTTTTAAATTAATTTTTATTGGAGTATAGTTGATTTACAATGTTGTGTTAGTTTCTGCTGTACAGCAAAATGAATCAGTTATACACACACATATATCCACTCTTTCTGAGATTTTTTTTCCCATATAGGTCATTACAGAGTATTGAGTATAGAGGATGATTTTGAAGGAAGAAAGTGCCAACAAAACTGGACATGAGTTATGAGAGATTTATAGATCTGGAGTTCAGGGAAGGGATCTGGGCTGGAGATATACATGTGGGAGTCACCAGCATGTAGATGGTGTTTAAGGTCACAGGCCTAGGTGGGATCACCAGGGCAGTGGATGGATATGGATAGAGAAGAGAACTGGTACAGGCCTGAGCCCTGGAGCCCTGCTGTGTTCAAGGGCAGAGAGGTGAAGAAGAAAGAACAAGGGAGGCTGAGAAGAAGGAGTCAGTGAGGTAGAAGGAAAAGTGGGAGAGTGTGATGTGCTTGAAGTCAATTGATGGCAATGTTTCAAGGAGGAAATGATCAGCTACATCAGATGGGTTAAGTAAGGCAGGGACTGACTACTAGAGAAAGGAGTTCATTTGAGACTTTGATAACCAGTCACCAAGCCCTCGTGTTCCTTCTCAAAATTTTCTCTCAAATCAACCCCTGCTACTCACCCTGTTGTTTCAAGTCACCAACTTCTCTTGCCTTAAAGTTGCTGAAGTCCCTTAACCAGCTCTGCCTCAGCCTATACCTGCACTTTCCATTACAGTAGCCATTAGTCACATGTAGCTACTGAGCACTTGAAAATGTGGCCAGCCTGAATTGAGATGTGCTGTAAGTACGTGCTGAATTTTGAAGACTTAGAGAGGAAAAAAAAAAAAAAAAAAAGTATGTAAAACTAGCTCGCTAGTGATTGTTTACATTCCTTCATGTTGAGATGATAATAATTTTGGATTTTTGAGTTAAAATATATTATTAAGATTATTCCTGGGTTTTAAAATTTTTACATTTTTAAAATGTGGCTGCTAGAAAATTTAAAATTACATATGTGACTTGCATTTGTGGCTCTTGTTATTTCTAATGGATAGTGCTGGGATAGACCATTTTCCATGCTGCACCCACGGTAGTCTTTTAAAAGGACAAAATTGACCATGTCACTGCCATGCTTCTCCCCTTCAGCAACTCCCCACTGCTTTTAAGGTAAAACACCACATCTTTAACATAAGGCTCTGAGAGGAGGCCCTGCTGTCCTGCCCCATCTCCTGACACTCTCTCTTTCTTGTCTGTGCTCAGGGCACACTGGCCACATTCCTTACCACCTGGGGTCTGCTCATATGCAGCTCTCTCTGGCTGGAGTCCTCTTCTGGTTCTTCGCATTGCTAACACATCTCCCTAGGGCGTAAGTGTCATTTCCTCAGGAATCTTTCCTTGGTCCTCAAACTAGATTAGGTGCTCCACTTTATTTATGTATTTATGTATGTATGTATGCTGCGCTGAGTCTTAGTTGTGGCACGTGGGATCTTTGTTGCGCCGTGCGGGATCTTTAGTTGCGGCATGCGGGCTTCTTAGTTGAGGCATGCATGTGGGATCTAGTTCCCCGACCAGGGATCGAACCTGGTCCCCCTGCATTGGGAACGTGGAGTCTTACCCATTGGACCACCAGGGAAGTCCCTAGGTGCTCCACTTCTAATCTTACACCTCCTGAGCTTGTCTCTTACAGCACTGGTCCAACTTGTTCACCATTATTTGCGTAATCAATTTTAGTCTTTCTCCACCAGACTGAACATTCCCTGTGGGCAGTTTGTGCTATACTGTTCATCGTATCATCTACACTTAACACAACAGACAGAAAGCTGAATTCCTATGTTTTACGTTATATTCATCCACCTAGAGATTACTTCTGCTCTTTTTTTTCTCTTATTTTTTTTTAAAAAAAACTGTATTTGTTTTAGAGCAGTTTTAGGTTCACAGCAAAATTAAGAGGAAGGTGCAGAGAGTTCCCACATACCCCCCACCCCAACACGTGCATAGCTTCCCCCGTTATCAACATCCCCTGCCAGGGGGTACCCTTGTAACTGGTGAACCTAACGTGACACATCCTTATCACCCAGAGTCTACAGTTTATATTAGGATTCACTCTTGGTGTTGTACATTCTATGGGTTTAGACAAATGTATAATGACATGTATCCACCCTTTTAGTATCATACAGAATAGTCTCACTCCCCTAAAAATCCCCTGTATTCCATCTAGTCACCCCTCCCTCTCTTTAAACCCCTGGCAACCACTGATTTTTTTTAAACTGTTTCCACAGTTTTGCCTTTTCCAGAATGTCATATATTTGGAGTCATATGAAGTGTAGCCTTTTCAGATTGGCTTCTTTCACTTAGCAATATACCTTTAAGGTTTCTCTGTGTCTTTTCGTGGATTGATAGCTCATATTTTTTTAGCACTGAATAATATTGCATTGTCTGGATGTACCACAGATTATTTGTCCATTACTGAAGGACATCTTGGTTGCTTACAAGTATTGGCAATTATGAATGTTTCCTACAAACAACTGTGTGCATGTTTTTGTGTGGACATAAGTTTTCAACTCCTTTGGGTAAATTTTTAAGATATTTTTCAGTTGGAGAGAATTGCTTGCTGGGTTGTTTTCGTTTGGTTTTGTGATTCATTTTTCTTATTCTTTTAGAACTAAAGTAAAAGTTGCCTAGAGGGAAATGCACAAATACTAAGTGTATGATTCATTGACTTTTGACAAATTAATACATCCATGTAATCAACATTCCAATCAAGACATTAAAGATTTTTATCACCCTCAAGAAAGTTCCCTCGGCCCCCTTTATAAACAGTTCCTGACCTCTGACACAACCACTCCTTGATTTCTACTATCACAGATTAGTTTTACCTCCTCATAATTTTCCTGTAAATAGAATCATACAGCACATCCTTGGTTTATCTGGCTTTTTTCACTTGGCCTCATGTTTTTGAGATTCATTCATGCCATTGCTTGAAATCAGTAGTTTGTACCTTTTTATTGCTGAGTAATTGACTGGCTATATTACAATTTATTTATCTTTTCACCTCTTGATAGATATTTGGATTGTTTCCTGTTTGGGGCAATTATGAATAAAGCTACTATAAAAATTCATGTATAAATTTTTGCAGACATGTTGTTTTTCCTAGTAAATACTTAGTAATGGAATGACTGGATCATATGGTACTTATGTTACCTTTATAAAAAGTTGTCAGAACAATATATGAGAGCTTCAGTTCTCCATGTCCTCATTATTGCTTAGCATTTTCAATCTTATTAATTTCAGTCATTCTGATGAGCATGAATTGATATCCTGGGATATACCCCTTGGTCATTATGTATCTTTTTCATATATTGCTAGATTCTATTTTCTAATATTTTACTGTATGCATTTTTGCATCTGTGTTCATGAGGATTATTGATCTTGTAATTTTCTTTTCTTACAATATCTTTATTGGATTTTTGTATCAGGATCATGGAGGTCCCACAAAATGAATTGGGAAGTGTTTTCTCGTCTCTATTTTTTAATGGATTTTGTGTAATGTTAGTAATATGGATAGAATTTACCAGTGAAACCATCTGGGCCTGGAATTTTCTTAGTGGAAAGGTTTGTAGTTGCAAATTCAATTTCCTTAATATAAGAGGTATTCCATTTTTTAAAAATTTCTTCCTGTGTCAGTTTTGGAAAATATTACACAAGGAATTTATCCATTTAATCTAAATTGTCAAATTTATATAGTGATATAAAATTGTTCATAAAATTACCTTATTATCCTTTTACCAGCTGTAGTGATGTCCCTGTTTTATTCCTGATACAGGTAATTTGTGTTCTGCTTCTTGCTCATTATCTTTATCTCTCTTCCTCATCAACCTTCTAGAGGTTTACTAACTGTATTAAACTTAAGAATGGTCTTTCGGCTTTGATGGCCTTTATTAATTTTTGTCAGTTCTCCAGTTCATTTTTGCTCTTACCATTGTTATTCCTACCTTCTTATATTTTTGGTTTAATTTGCTTTTCTTTTTCTGAGTTCAAGTGGAAGCTTAGGTTATTTTTAGATTATTTATTTTAAAGCTTTCTTCTTTTCTAATACAAGTATTTAAAGCTATAAATTTTTTTCTAAGCACTGTTTTAATTGTATACCACAAATTTTGGTATGTTGTGTTTTCATTAATTAAGTTTGAAATATTTTCTAATTTCTCTTGTGATTTCTTCTTTGGCCTAGAGGAAAGGGGTAAATTATTTAGAAGTGTGTTGCTTAATTTTCAAATATTTAGGGAGATTTTCTAGGTATTTATTGTTATTAATTTCTAATTTAATTTTGTTGTGGTAAAAAAAAAAAACATAGTCTGTTACCGTTTCATTCCTTTGAAATTTATTGAGACTTATTTCGTGACCCAGCAATTGATTTGTTTTGTTGAAGACTCCATGTACACTTCAGAGAAGTGTATTCTGCAGTGGTTGATTTGTAATGTTTATAAATGTTAATTTTGCCAAGTTGGTTGCTAGTATTATTTAAATATTTTATATTCGTACTGATATTTTTTAGTCTACTTGCTCTACCAGTTATTGAGAGAAGAGTGTTAAAATCTCTGTGGTTGTGAATATGTCTGTTTCTCTCTTCAGTTTTGTCATTTACTACATGTATTTTAAACTCTATTATTAGGTGCATGTCCATTTAGTGTTAGTATATCTTCCTGATGAATTGTCCCTTTGTTCATTATGAAATATCTCTCTTTATCCCTTGTTGCACACTTATCTTGAAGTCTACTATATTAGTTCACTAGGGCTGTTGTTAACAAAGTATCACAGAGTGGGTGGCTTAAACAACAGAAATTTATTTTCTCACAGTTCTGGAGGCTAGAATTCAAGGCGTCAGCAGAGTTGGTTCCTTCTAAGGTCTCTCTTCTTGGCTTGCAGATGGCTGTCTTCTACATGTGTTTTCATATGGCCTTCCCTCTGTGCATGTGTGTGTCCTAATCTCTTTATATGACATCAGTCAGATTGGATCAGGGCCCACCTTAATGACAAAGACCATCTCCAAATGCAGTCATATTCTCAAGTTGTGGGGGTTAGGACTTCAACATGTGAGGGGATTTTTGGGGGGAGGAAGGTGACACAATTCAGCCTATAACATCTACTTTGTTTGATATTATCATAGCCACACTGCCTTTCTTATGCTGTACTGTTTGCATGGTGTATCTTTTTGCATCCTTTTACTTTCAACCTATCTGGGTCTTTGAATTCAAAATGTATCTCTTAGGGATAGTATATACTTCTATCTTGCTCTTGTATCCATTCTGACAAGCTTTGATTTTAATTGGAATATCTTGGTTTTTAATATTTCATGTATCTATTGATAGGATTGGGTTTGAATCAGTCTTCTTGGTATTTGTTTTCTATTTGTCCTATTTGGTGTTGTGCCTTTGTCCTTTTTCTGCCTTCTTTTGGGTTAATTGGGGTTTTTTAGTATTCCATTTTATTTCTGCTATTGATGTTTTAGCTATACATTCTTATATTATTTTCTTAATAGTTGCTTGGTAGTTTTAAATATGCATCCATACTTATCACAGACTACTTAGGATTAATATCATTTCATTTCACTTATAATGTAAGGATTTTACAACAGGTATTTGATTTATTCCTCCTTCTGTCCTTTCTGTTATTGTTCTCATATATTTTACTTATATTTTGAACTCTACAAAAAAATTATAATTTTCTTTAAATAGTCATTTGTCTTCTAAAGGAAAATAAAAAAGGGTGGTCTTTTACATTTACCCACGTATTTGCTTTTCCACTAATTCCTTCTTATAGATCTGAATTTTTATCTGCTATCTTTTCCTTTCAGTCTGAAGAACTTCCTTCAGCATTTCTTACAGCACAGTTCAGCTGGTGCTTAATTCTCTCAGAATGCTTTTATGAAAACTTTCTGAGTCAGGGGCTTCCCTGGTGGCGCAGTGGTTGAGAGTCTGCCTGCCGATGCAGGGGACACGGGTTCGTGCCCCGGTCCGGGAGGATCCCACGTGCCGTGGAGCAGCTGGGCCCGTGAGCCATGGCCGCTGAGCCTGTGCTCCGCAACAGGAGAGGCCACAACAGTGAGAGGCCCGCGTATCGCGCAAAAAAAAAAAAAAAAAAAAAAAAAACACCTTTCTGAGTCTTTCTTTCCATTGCCTTTCTGTACTTCATTGTTTCTGATGAGAAGTCAGTCAACATTATTATTATTGTTCTTTTGTATATAACGCATCTTTTTTTTTTTTCTGGTTGCCTTTAAGGTTTTCTCTTTATCTTTGGTTTCAAGAATTTTATTATGATGTGCTTAAGTGTGGGGTTTTTTGGTTTGTTTTATCATAATCAATTAATATGGAGTTAAAGAATAAAGGAAATCACATTTATAGTGCATCCACCTTGTAACAAATGCCACATTATGCACTGATATATAAATCATCTTCTTTAGTCCTTTCCTTGGATTAACCACACCTCCTCACTGAAGGACTGAGACTAGAAATTCTGTATCCAGCCATGACAGAGTGACCGACAATGGGCTTATCTTCTAGTCCTAAACAACAATACAACTGGACAAGAGAAAGGAAACAGTTGTGTTCAGGCAGACAGCACAGTCCATGCCCCTGGAGAAAAGGGAAATACCCGAAGTTAGCTCCACATCCCATCCCTCCCCTCTCCTCTCCCTACTTTCCTCCTGGGCACTTTTAGACCTTGGTGCAGAGAGGTGCAGGCCAAGTAGAAAGCTACAATTTGTCTAGATGGGGGAGGCAGAGCTCAGAGCTGGGGGCTGCTGAGTGGGGCTGGAATATGTAGGAAGATGCACACAGGGGGAAGCCCCTTGAGCCCTGGCCACTCAGTGCTGGAGGGTGCAGGGTGAGCCATCATGAGGCCTGAAGAGGCCTGTGCTCGGGGGCTGAGGGCTGATTGGGGAGGCCAAGGCTCACAGTGCTAGAAGACATAGGAGTTGGGGCTCTGTCAGAACAGAAAAAACATCCTGAGAATGACAAGTATTCAAGTGAGACCTAAGAAAGGCTACATCTTAAGAGAAAGGACCACCTGCAAGGGTAAGGACTATGCCCTGAGGACAAAGTACAAACCTGACACAGACATGTCCATTCCCCAAACTCAGTTGTTCTCCTAGCTTCCTCTTCTTCCTCTTTCTCTACATCTAATAAACTAATAGTAGCCAGCATTTATGGGGGGCTTACTATGTGCCAGGTTGGCTCTTCCAAGTGTTTTACTTTTGTTGATTCATTTTTCATCCCAGGACACTGTGAAGCAAGTAATATTTTCATCTCCATTTCACAGATGTAGAAACTGAAATACTAAGAGATGAAGCCGCTTGCCCAGTGACACACAGTTAATAAGGAACAAAGCTGAGTCTTGAACCCAAGTGAGCTGACTCCACATTCTTACCTGCAACACTGACTACTTCAGTTTTCCCTAGGCTGTTACTTATAGGCTGAAAAATCTCTAGTGTCTGTTCACCTTTTCTTCATTTCCTGCCACCACAACCTTGGTTCAGACTCTCCTCATCACTTGCCTAGATTTTTATAATGATCTTCCTATAGAGTTCCCTGCCTCTATATTTAATCACAGAGAATTTCTAAATTTGCAAACTTGATCATACAATTTTTTTTTCTTCTCAAATTCCTTTAATGGCAGCACCTATAGTCCGTTATGATCCACCTCTCTATCCAGAATTTTCCCCAGCACTTTCTTCCTGCCTCTTTCTTTCTCTCCTTCATTCTTTTTTTTTCCAGCTTTTATGACATATAGTTGACAAATAAAATTGTAATATATTTTAAGTGTATAATGTGATGATTTGATATATGTATACATTGTGAAAAGATTCTCACAAACGAGTTAATTAACACATCCATCCCCTCACATAGTTACCTTTTTGGGGGTGGTGTGGTGTTAAGAGCACTTAAGTTCTACTCCCTTACCAAATTTCAGTTGTAGTTAAATTTATTTTTATTATAGTTACTATAGTCACCAAGTTATACGTTAGATCCTCAGACTTTATTCATCTTATAACTGAACATTTTGCCAACCACTCCCTGTCCCTCTCCCCAAACCCCCAGCCCTTGGCAACCACTGTTCTTCTCTCTGCTTCTGTAAGTATGGCTTTTCTCTTCTTCATTCTTTACCACTCTAGCAATACACACCTACTTGTGGTTTAAAAAATCACACAATTTCATGCCTCTGAGCTTCTGCCCATGTTGTTCTCTCTGCCTCAGACACTTTCCCTACTTGTCAGCCGGGCAACCTCCCTCCTCCAAAGCCTGTCCGGGCTTCTCCCAGGCACATGAGAGCCTTTCTTCCACCACAGGGTGGGAATATGCACCCCCTGGCCCCGGCACAGGCCATGGCAGGACTCTCAGTCTCTGACTGTCTTGCCCTGGGTCGGGCCATGTTTTACTTATTCCCCAGCACTTGGCACATGGTGGGCACATAGTAGGCACACAACAGATGCTTCTTGAAATGTGGTACACGGGAAACTCCTACCCCAGCTGAATGACGATGTATTGTCCTGCCCTCAGGTGGGCAGGAGTGAGGGTGAAGTGTGTTTTAAGAAGCCCAGATACACCAGGAAAGGAGAGCAGGGAAATGTCAGAAAGCTTTTTTGGCTTCACAACCCTGCCAAGGCTGGTGCTGCTTTATTAGCAGAAGGGCAACAGCCCACTTGGCCAGTATTCTCACAAGAACTAGAGATTTCTCCTCCTTGTTTTTAAACAAAGCTGAATTCCACTTGAGCATTTCGTTGTTCTCTGCCTGCCTCCTTTGCCTAATTGTTTCTCCTAGGAATTGTCTTTTTCCTGGGAGAGAGTGTTCACAAGACACAACTGATCACAAAGAGCTCTAGAATGCTTCCTTGGGGGGTGCTCCGTGGCCCTGCCGCGTGTGAGCGGAGGAGCGGTGACCGCAGTGCAGGTACCCACCATCTTCCTCTTGCCCACGGTACACACGTGACTAGGAAGGGGGCTTTGTTAACGGAGGTGCAGTTGAGCCGGCTGATTCTCCTTCCCAGTCGACCTTGCCAGAAATTGTGTCAGTAGGATAGCTTTTGTTCTTGCTATTTAAAAACAATTTTCCTCTTTAAAGAATTTTCACTAAGATTCTAAGAAGGTGACTGTTGGACCGACACACAGCTCTGGGGAGATGGGAGGGGTAATCAGCAGACCAACCCTGATGACCCGTGTGGAAGCAGTAGCCCTAGCCAGGACTTGTCCAGACCGATTTCACTAAAGCTGTGCTGTCCTGGAGTGGACTCAGGGTCGTGGACTCAGGGTGCTTTCTGAAGAGGGCAGCCGGCCTGTCATCTGGCCCCCCAGTAAGCTCCGGATTCCTCTGACTGCTTTTCGGGGAAGCTCTCTGCCCTCAACCCAGGTCAGGTACACCACCCACGGCCTCTCACATCTGTATTGTTCCTCCATAGCACTACCAGAGCTTGCAAGACACATCTGAAGTCTCCTCTTTTTTTTTTTTTTTTTTTTTTTTGCGGTACGCGGGCCTGTCACTGTTGTGGCCTCTCCCATTGCGGAGCACAGGCTCCGGACGCGCAGGCCCAGCGGCCATGGCCCACGGGCCCAGCCGCTCCGCGGCACGCGGGATCTTTCCGGACCGGGGCACGAACCCGTGTCCCCTGCACCGGCAGGCGGACTCTCAACCACTGCGCCACCAGGAAAGCCCTGAAGTCTCCTCTTATTGAATACCTCCTCCACTGGACCTTGAGCTGCATGAGGAAAGAACGTGTCTGTTGTATCTAGAGGCTGGCACGTGGCATGTGTTGAATAAATGTTGTTAAGCAGCCTTGGCAGCTCCTGGAAGGGGAAGGGTTTTATGAAATTCTTTCATCATGACACATTATAAAATGCTCTTCACTAGCATTTCACTAACTTCCTCTTTCACTAGCATGACACTCCAGACCTCACTGGTTGAGACGAGGCCGCTTCTGAGCTGTGTGTCCATGAGTGGAGGTAGTTGGCATCGACAGTCACAAGCTCAGTCTAGCCAGCTTCCCTTCCATCTTTGCTGTGGACTGTGCCGGGCACTATGGCAGAGCTTTGGTCAAGGCCAAATTGTGTCCCCTCAACATTCATAGGTTGAAGCCCTAACCCCCAAAGTGACTGTATTTAAAGGATAGGGCCTTTAAAGAGGTAATTAAAGTTAAATGAGGTCATATGACCTAAATCAGTTCAATGAGGTCCTAATCCAATAGGACTAGAAAAGGCCATGTGAGGACAGAGAGAAGGTAGCCATCTGCAAGGCTGGGAGGAAGGCTTCAGGCGAAACCAAATCTGCCAACACCTTGATCTCAGACTTCCAGCCTCCAGAACTGTGAGAAAATAAACTTCTATTGTTTAAGTCACTTAATCTGTGGTACTTTGTTATGGCAGCCCTAGAAAACTAATACAGGGCTTTACTATACAAATAAGTGAATGGTATGGAAATGTAAGGGAGAGAAGCATTTCTTCTATGGGGTCTGGAAGACTTTGAGGAAGAGGTTATATTTAAGCTGGTCTTGAAGAAATGAAGGAACTTTAGCTGATGACTATGGAGCATCTTCAGGTGCCAAGCATGGCCAGAGACTTTATTTGTATGACCTCCCTAGGGGATGACTGCATCCCTGGGACGTCTCTAATCTCCTTTTTCCAGGAGGAAATTGAAGCTAACTGAGGTTAAGTAATTTGTCTAAGGTTACACCATTAATAAGTAGCAGAACCAGAGTTTGAACCCAGGACTAGTTTATACCAAAGCTGCTACTCTTTCTATTTCACTGGGCACAGTGTGTATCAGATATTAATAACGATAATAACACCCACAATAACTATGAGCTCGGCATGCACATAAGTTACATACATCATCTAATTTAATCATTTCCAAAAAATGAGGGAGATACTCTGATTATCTTTATTTTACAAATTACATTAAAAAACACATAGACTTAATAACTCATTCAAAATCATACAACTAGTAAGGATCTAGGAATTGAATCCAAGCTGGTTTCAGAACCCACTTGCTTAACCATTTCATTTAATTTTTTCGAATGTGCACACGTACTGGGATTGGGGCCAGGGAGGAGTGGGGCTGAATGTTGCTAGTTTTATAGTTTGGGGGCTGAAAGTCTTTTAGGGTAAGGATTGATTGGCAAAATTCTGTATGAGCAGTAACAATAGTAATAACCAGCAATGATAAATATAGCCAAATATTTGCTTTCTCTGGAGCAAACCAATTAGGGTGAGGACAGTGTGTGTCCCTAAATCACCTCCACACCCTTGAGTGGGCACAGGATCTCTGGTGGTTCTGGGATTGAAGCATCTGTGAACTGAGACCAGAGATGGGCGCTTCAGTGACTAACAACCCTGGAGGATGCTGTAGATCCTTGGGCCCTCAGCCTCACTATGTTTGCTCCCACCTCTATATCTAACAGTCATCTCTCGGCCTGGGAGTGAGAACCCGGCTGGAAGCTTAGGGTCCCTGGACTCTGTAGTTCAGGTAGGCCAAGCCTTAGTCTTATTCCTGCGGCAGCAGGCAACCTGTGAGGTAGTGAAGGTGCAGGACTGCCGCCTTTTGGTCATGGCAACTGGTAAACCAGTTCAGTGCTCTATCACTGCAAATTAAAGGTAGCTTTGTGTAGGACAGGCAGAACTTTGCTTAGCTCTGTGTGCAGAGTTCCCTCAGAAAAAGTCCCAGGGTCTCCCTGACTTTCCATTTCTGCTCTCCTCACCTCTGCCTCACCTGTGGGCAGTACCTACAGGAGCCTGCAGCAGTTGCTAGACAACAAGCCATCTTGACATCCTCCTTGTGGTTTCTAGACTTCACCACTTGGATACCCCTGTCTCTGTCCATCTTCCCTGCAGCAGAATTGGCCAGACCTGGACCAGAGATTCTGCAGGACTCGTGTGGGACCTGGGTGCTCCCTCCAAGAAGATCCTCCCTGAGAACTAGTCACTGCCCCTTAGGAGCTTCCACCTTCCAATGTTGCTAGTGTTCCCATTTTATCACATTAAAATATGTGTATTCCAGAGGAAACTCATTATGGAAGGGTTTACTAGTTCATCCACGGGTTATCTGAAAGTTTTCCTCTTCTCTCTCATGCTGTTATTTTCTGGCCATTTTCTGCTAGGAGTCAGAGGTCTCTGGGTACAGAAGAGTAACCTGTGTGCCATGATTTTGGTTTGGGAGTGTCAGGGACCAGAGCATGCCACCCCAAAATACCCCTCCTTGGCTTAAGGATTATTTTGAGCTGAAGGCAATTGAGGAACAGCAGACATAGGAAAAGCTCTAAAAACAGAGAATGTTTCCCTTCCGTAAGGGAAATTTACATTTATAAATGCAATTCCAGTTTGTAAAGGTGTCTCCCTCTCCTGAAGTAGGAAGAGAAGGACTCTTAATAACGGACTCTTAATAACACATCAGTGGAGAAGGCAGGGATAACTCATCAATGGAGAAGGCGGGGACCTACATCTGCATAGCAAACCTTACTAAACAACCCTCATTTACCTGCTTTTCCTGATTACCTTTCTATACCTTGCCTCCACTGCCCAGAAGCCCCAAACCTCTCTTTCTTTGTCTAGCCTCTTCTCCACACTCTGTTGCCCTTTAGGGTGGTGGATAAGTCCCCAAATTGTAAACTCCTCCTTGAGCCACATTTTTCTTTGTGAACTTCCATCAAACATATGTAATTAAATCTATTTTTTCTCTTGTTAATCTTTTATCAGTTTGATTCGCGGGCCCCAGCCATTGAACGAGGAGGGTTGAGGAAGAATATTTTCCTTCTACCACAGAGGGGTGACTGGGATACCCCACTCACTCTGGAGGCTACAGCTGGAATCCTGGGATGTCAGACAAAGCCTGCGAAAGGTGAAAACTCTCACTAAGTCAGCCTCCCAGGTTTCTCCCTGTAGGGTCCAATTGACAGAGGGCAGTTAAGAGTCTCTTTGTCTTTTCCTTTCCAAATTTAGATTATCAGGAGAAAAACATTAGTAAGAACTACTTATTTACGCTGTGACTCTTGTGAATTTGGTTTTGAGTGCTCACTGGTTATTGGTCCTTTCCTTCTTAGGGACATTTACAGTTTGTCCTGCTTCCTGTCCTGAGAGCTTGGCTTGGCTTTCTGCCTGCCAGAGGGCACAGGTTGGTAGGTCTGCGTCTGTAGGTGGCCAACCATCAGGTTGGGGGCCCTCAGAATTTGTAGATGGCCATACAGAGATGTGGGTTGCGCCCCAATGTGGCTGATGTCCTACTGACAGTTGCCTGTTCCAGAGGGTTCATATAAGTCTTTCTTTCAGCTACCTTTGCAAGTGGCTGTGGACCATGAGGACTGCATCTTTTGCACTGTCTTGGGGAATTCCTCTTGTGTCCCTGTTTAAGCAATGAAAAGGCTTATTGGTTTTGATTTTGAGTCAAAACTGGAATAGGTATACCTTTGTATACCTAAAAAAAAAAAAAAGCCCCAAATCCCTTTTCCTTTGTCTAGCTTCCTCTCCAGCCTCTGTTGCCCTTTGGAGTGGTATATAAACCCCCAAATCCTAATCACCTCTGCACATAATTTAAAAAAATTTTTTTCTCATGTTAGTCTGTCTTTTGTCAGTTTAATTTCCAGGGCCCCAGATGGAGAACCCAGGAGGGCAATGGAAAAATTTTTTTTCCCTCCCTTACAGGAGACAATGTGTTATTGAGTGTAGATAGATAGATAGATAGATAGATAGATATAAAAGCCTTCTCACTTGTGTGGTTGAAGATGAACAGGTTACAGAATTAGGAAGTGAAATATTAAATAAACCACACTCACCCCACCCCGGTCTTCTTACTCTTCATGAATAGGAGGCATGTGGCAACTCCATCAGGAGGGTCTGCAAAGATTGCCCGGTGCTGCTCCATTCCTCATCAGTCTTTATTC
Organism: Hyperoodon ampullatus; assembly: GCF_949752795.1. Classification (NCBI taxonomy): domain Eukaryota; kingdom Metazoa; phylum Chordata; class Mammalia; order Artiodactyla; family Ziphiidae; genus Hyperoodon; species Hyperoodon ampullatus. The sequence continues at coordinate 40,492,878 of NC_136925.1, read as the reverse complement.
AGTGTCCTCCTATGCCCCTGGATTTCAAACCTTGTTTGCACAGCTCTGGTGGAACTCATATGCAATACAGGATTAAAGAAAATGTCAATTAACCAAGAAAGTGCTATTCAGCAGCCTTTAAAAAACCAACTGAAAGATTTCTACCAACTATCCCAAAACACGTTCATGGGTTTTTTCTGGCTGGATGTCACCCAGCACACGCCACACAACTCCACTGCAAAGAACAACATCCTTTAGTGCCCACCATCCCTCTTCTCTCCCTCCCTGCCCATCAAGGAAGCTCTCTCCTCCCAAAATTCTTTGCCTCTGTCTAGAAAGTCTGTCCTTCTGAGGAAGGTGTGGTCTTAGGAGTGGAGTATAAAGGGGAAGATAACCAGAGTTTATGGAGGGCTGACACTGGCCAGGCATTGCACTAGGCGCTTTCTCTACTTTTTGTACTAAATCCTTTCAACAATACTCTAATGTGTAAATCCTGTTTTAGAAACGAGGAAGCTAAAACTCCGAGAGATTAAGGGATTTGTTCACTGTCATACAGCTGGTAGAACCTCCAGCTAACTTCCTCTGTTCCTCAGTCAGTTTTTTCCACTCAGGGTAGAGTCCCCAGAAGCAACAGGGGTTTGCTAATCCTTATAGCTATTCATAGCCAGCTATTCTCCATGGCTCAAGCATGGAGACCAAAGGAAATGGAGGGTAGCAGCTGGGGTTTCAAGTCCAGGTGCTAACACTTGCAATTAGCTGGCAAACAGAACAGACCAGAGAGCCCAGAGTAATCAGAGGGTTAAGAAAAGCCATCAGGAGTGAGCAGGTTTCAAACCTCTTTTGCTCCTTGGATGTCTATGGAAGAGTTTAGAAATACGGCTGTGAGGACCTGGCTGTGTTTTCTGAACTGGCAGATCTGGAAGCTACGTGGAGGTTAAGGTATGCTTAAGAACATTTCCTTATAAAGGAGAGCTTTGGTCTGAAGAAGAACTCAGCTGCTGCATTCTGTGACCCAGCAGGAACAGCAGACTTGAACTGCCATCTCCTCGTTGCTATGGGGACAATTTCCTACACATTTTCTGAGACACTCAGCCTAGGGTAAATGCTGCCAATTGTCAATGCATGTACTTCAACTGGTTCAACTGGAAAAAGAATGGCCAGGTGATCACCTACCAAAGACAGAACCTGAAGACTTTCTTCACAACTTGAAAACGAATTGACATTCCCATTTTTCTAATCATAGGGGTACCTACAGGCTCTGCCCGGTGGTGCATTCAGACTTTCTCCTTGGGCTTGTTTCCTAGGTGAGCAGTGATTGGTGAAGGAGGTGCTGCAGGTTCAGTTCAAGGAATGCATACTGGTGACTGTGAATCATCCTAGGAGCCTTGGTTCAGTACAAGCACAAAGAAGCTGCAGATGAGGAGTGGTGTGTGCACATACTCATTCACTCCACACACACACACACACACACACACAGCAGCAGTGTAATTGTTCTGTGCTCTACTACGTTCCCGTCCTGGAGGTCACGTCACATTTGGTCAGAAGAAATCCACCGAACCTTAGGACTCCAACAAAGGTTGCTTCTCCTTTCACTGAGATCCACAGTCTGCACACCATTTTTATTTTGCATTGATGTGCAGGACATTTAACTTTTTTTTTTTGGCTGCGCCAAGCAGCTTGGGGATCCTAGCTCCCTGAACTGGAGTCGAACTTGCGCCCCCTACAATGGAAGCCTGGAATCCTAACCACTGGACCACCAGGGAATTCCCTGGACATTTAATTTTTAAAGGAAGATGAGGACATTTTTGCAAGGTGGAATTCCCCATATAGAGGCTGACTCAACATATGCAGAAAAGAGGGCTGGAGTAAGACTTGAAAGACTTGCCCTGCCACTGATCTAGCTGTGGGATCTTGAGCAAGTCATCTGGCCCAAATGCATGACATTTTTCTCATCTGTAGAAAAGGATGATCAAGCCTCCTTCACAGCCAGGTTGTTACAGTTAAGTTAAATTGGTTCATTCATTCAACAATTATCTAGGGCTGGGGATATTTCAAATGAGCATGAGACAAGGTGTCTCCTCTCATTCTAAGGTACATACATAAATGAAAAAATAATAAATAGGGGGTAAATAGTAAGCAGATGAATAAACATGGGAGTGTGGAAGAAGGGACTGGGCATTTGCTTTAGACTGGGAGTGGGAGCAGTCAGAGCAGGCATCTCTGAAGAAGTAACATTGAAGCTGGGATCAGAATGACAAGAAGGAACCAAGGGGAAGGTCAATCGGTAGAAGACACATGTAGTTCAAAGGTCCTATTACAGGAATAAACTTGGAGTGTTCGAGAAACCAAAAGAAGGGCAGCATGCCTGGAATATGGTGAGCAAAGGGGTGAGGGAGCCAGGGGCCAGGTCCTGCAGACCTTTGTAAACCCGGTAATAAATTGAGATTTTACTCTAAGAGAGATAGGAAGCCAAAGGAATGTTTTCATGAGAGGGGGATGTCATGACTTGATTTTTGTTTTAAAAAGATTTCTCTGGTCACTGTGAGGAAAGTGAAAACCAAGTGGAAAGAAGACAACCAGTTAGGAGGCTGTTGCATGAGTCCAGGTAGAAGATGATGGTGAATTGGCCCAGAGCGATAAGAGAGAGATGGAGAGGAAAGCACACTTCTGGGCTATGAGTCTTGCTGATGGATTGGATATGTGGGGAAAAGAAGAAGAAAGGTTAGGTCAGATTTTTGGCTTGAGTTGCTGGTTGAGTGAAATGGGGAAGCCTAGGAAAGGAGCAGAGTTGGAGGGATCAAGAATTCTTTTTTTTTTTTTTAAAGACACTTTAGGTTTGCAATGTCCTTTAAATATCCAAGGAGAAATGTTAGCCAGGCAGTTGGATATAGGGGTCCAAAATGCAGGAGGAGATAGGAGATGGAGATAGAAATGAGGAATTCGCAATGTAAAAGAGGTATTTGAAGCCATGGGACTGGATGAGTCACCTAAGGAGAGAGGATATGCAAGGACTGAGCCCCGGGGCTCTTCAACATTTAGATGATGGTGAGGAAGAGGATCCAGCAAAAGAGACAGAACAACAAGTCACTTAGGTCAGAGGAGAAGCAGAAGAATGTGGTGTCCCTGAAGGCAAGTAAAAAAGGGAGTGTCTGACCAGAAGGAGGGAGTGGTCAACTGAGAGGCCAAGTGATAAGATAGGAAAAATGACCTTGAACCTGACAATGTGGAGGCAGTCTCATCAAGCGGTTGTGTAGGATGGAAAAGAGCTTTGAAAACCATGAGGTGCTATGGGTGCTTCTCCAAAGGAAGAGGTACACAAGGAGAGCTTTTTCAAAATACACATGTGTGGATTCAGCCCCTGATCAACTGGATGCAAACCTTTGGGGTGTTTGAAAAACCTCTGACACCTCCCTAATTAAGAGCCTCTATGTAACCAACTGTAAGTTACTATTACTAATACCTCTGTGTCCCCCTCCCAAGTATATTCTGTGTCACTTTTACCCTTTTTACATATGTCTTAGGGACATCTCTGTAGGAGGACAGTTTATGTTCTTATCACCAGTTACACTGGTAATGTATAACAATCATGTTCAGTGACCCTACTGAGATATTTTACATACAAGTATTCTTTGCATTGTCCAAATACCCTTGGAGCTCTGGAGTTAATAACTGAAGAGTTCACAGTAAATATTGCAGATAGAGGGCTCTAAATTGACTTATGAAATCTCCCTGCTCAAACATGAATTCCAGTTGGTTTAGATGAGAAAATCAGTAGGTAACCAAAAACACCTCAACAGTCACCTTTCAAGGCAGGGCAAACAAGATACGTTCCAACCCATGTCAGGGAGCCACCGGTGACCCCACAAAAGGCTTGCTCACCATTCCTCTTCTCTTCTTCCTGCTCTGTACCTTTGACCTTGTTTTCAGATTCTTCCATTTTAGGGGCTCTGGATCAATGAGAAGATGTGGAGAGGGTGGAACAGTGAAGGGAATATTTTTTAAAGATCTTTTAAGTGCTTTATTGATTTAAAAAATGTGATTTTGAAAGTAGCTAATAATTGTATGACAGTTGCTTCTGAAGAGGTTGCTGAGCCTCGGGGAAAAGGTTATGAACATATTATTATGTCAGTTATCACACAAATAATCAAATGGCCCTCTTCTCACATTCATACACCTGGATATAGCTTAGGAGGGCTGTCACAGGAGTCTACTTTGCTGTGATATCTTTATTAATGAGCAAGAAGCAGAGGTAAATAGTGTCCCAATTAAACCTACTGTGGATACTAATCGAGAAGGCACAGCGAGCCAGGGGGAAAGCACAGATGCCACACTAACTCACTCTGAGCTGTTAAGTACATGGAATGAGAACAGCAAAATGAGTTTTGACGACAGAGAAGGAAGATGAGGGGAAAAATATCCTAGATGCACAGGCTATCAGAAAGATAATAATAAGAAGGAAATGCCAATTACTATCATTATTAGTTCACCAAGAATGCTGAGTTAGCATGGCCCTGCCCGTAAACTGGATCTCCAGAGAATATATACTACCAAATGTAAAATAGATAGCTAGTGGGAAGCAGCTGCGTAGCACTGGGAGATCAGCTTCATGCTTTGTGACCACCTAGAGGGGTGGGATAGGGAGGGTGGGAGGGAGACGCAAGAGAGAGGAGATGTGGGTATATATGAATATGTATAGCTGATTCACTTTGTTATAAAGCAGAAACTAACACACCATTGTAAAGCAATTATACTCCAATAAAGATGTTAAAAAAGGAAAAAGACTGGAATATTAGTTGGAAAATTAGTTTTCAAGGACAGGAAAGAGGAAGCCAGGTGGTTTGAGACTAAGTTTACAGAATGGGGTTGTTGAGGTCTAGTTGGTTGAGCCCTACTAGAAGAAGTAGAGGCCAGTGGAAGCAGCCCACCTTAGTGGGGAAGTCCAGGAGGCAATCGAAGGAAAGTAGAATTTTTAAAAAATTTTTTATTGGAGTATAGTTGATTTACAATGTTTTGTTCGTTTCAGGTTTATGGCAAAGTGAATCAGTTGTACATATACATATATCCACTCTTTTTTTTTTTAGATTTTTCCCATATAGGCCATTACAGAGTATTGAGCAGAGTTTCCTGTGCTATACAGTAGGTTCTTATTAGTTATCTATTTTATATACAGTAGTATGTATATGTCAATCCCAATCTCCCTTACCCCTTCCCTGCCTTATCCCCTGGTAATCATAGGTTTGTTTTCTACATCTGTTACTCTACTTATGTTTTGTAAATAAGTTAATTTGTACCTTTTTTTAATATTCCACATATAAGCGATGTCATATGATATTTGTCTTTCTGTGTCTGACTTATTCACTCAGTATGACAATCTCTAGGTCCTTCCATGTTGCTGCAAATGGCATTATTTTGTTCTTTTTTATGGCTGAGTGATAGTTCATTGTATATATGTACCACATCTTCTTTATCCTCTTCTCTGTTAATAGACATTTAGGTTGCTTCCATGTTTTGGCTATTGTAAATAGTGCTGCAATGAACATTGGGGTACATGTATCATTTCGAATTATGGTTTTCTTCGGGTATATGTCTAGGAGTGGGATTGCTGGGTCATATGGCAGCTCCATTTTTAGTTTTTTAAGGAACCTCCATACTGTTTTCCATAGTGGCTGTACCAATTCACATTCCCACCAACAGTGTAGAAGGGCTCCCTTTTCTCCAGGAAAGAACTGATGTGGTATCTCTTTCTCTCAGGGTCCTGGGGGTAAGTGGTCAATGGGAGTCTCATTGGGCAGAGGTTGACATAATGTGAGGTGATTATGCCTAAGAGGGAAAGGGCAGAAATGCCTTTACCCCCTGGGTGACCTAAGCTACTTTTCACCTTTTCTTCCTTTTTCCAAAGCTCCTACCCTCTTAGTATTATTTCCCTCTTCTGTTAACCCTGGGCCTGGCCTCAAGAATGAGTGGGGGGGCTTCCCTGGTGGCGCAGTGGTTGAGAGTCCGCCTGCTGATGCAGGGGACATGGGTTCGTGCCCCGGTCCAGGAAGATCCCACATGCCGCGGAGCGGCTAGGCCCGTGAGCCATGGCCGCTGAGCCTGCGCGTCCAGAGCCTGTGCTCCACAATGGGAAAGGCCACAACAGTGAGAGGCCTGTGTACGCAAAAAAAAAAAAAAAAAAAAAAAAAAAAAAAAAAATGAGTGGGAAGAATATTCATAGAAATCCAAAGAATTAACCTAACCTTTTGTTTGCTCCTAGCAGTGCTTGCTAGGCCCAAGGAAGATAACAGGCCCTTCTGACTTACAGATGGAGGGTTTAGAGAGACACGAGGACACCAGCTCTGACATGGACCACTGCGTCCAACCTGCTTGGACCTGGAAAGTCTAATGGAGATGAGGTCCACGAGAAAGACCTGAGCCCTCCCCAGTAAGGGCCACATTCACTCACTCAGTGTCGTTCTATACACACTTATTGGCCAACTGCCACTGCCAGGGACTCTGTTAGGATCTTGGGAAGCAGGAAGAACAGATCAACAAACCACATCAACATGGGAAGTCAATAACTTGTCCATATTCTAAGAACGTTGTGGCACTGAAGAGGGTGTAAACCATTCATCCTTGGGCCTGAGGGCTGTCAGGGAAGGCTTCATGGAGGAGACAAAGTCTGGATTCCATAAACCAAGTAGGAGAGTTTCCCAGGAGATGTTGGCAGAGAAAGAAAGGCAGAAAGAGATGGGAAAGGAGGAAGAAGAGAGGCATTCCAGAGGGTGGGAACAGCATATGCAAAGGCACAGAGGCCTCACAGGGCAGGGTGTGTTAAGGAGGCCACAGCACAAGTTGGACATTACTACTGTTTAACAGTTTCTGGTTCTCTTTTCTTTCCTGAGCACATGCAAGATTATACTTCTCATCTCCTTTGTGAGGATGTGGTCCCACAGTGGTCTTTGCGTGAATAAGAAATAAATTTCTGGTATGTTAAGCCACAGAGATTTGGGAAGTTGTTTGTTACTACAGTATATCCCAGCTTATACTGACTCGTAGAGTACATGTGGGGAGTGATGAGAAATGAGGCTGGAGAGTTTGGCAGCGGATAGAGCTCGGGAGGGGGATTTGGGAGCAGCTTCTCTCTGTGCTAAGGAGTTTGGATACTCTGGGCCATGGGGAGATGTGAAAGGTACTTTAAAAATGAGAGTGACATGATCACTGGATGGAAGGGTTAGGACAGCTGACAGTTAGGAGATAATTGAAGCTGCTGAGTAATATCGAAGGCTTGAACTAAGGCCATGGCAGTGAGTTGAAAAAATGTTAATATGGTGAAACTAAGAAGACTTAGTGACTGCTTAGATGAATGGAGAAAAAGAAAAGGAAGAATGTAGAATGACTTTTTGGTCTTTGGCTTAGATGGCTATATGATCATTTCATCATTAACCAGGATTCATGATGGTGGACAGATTTGTGTGACAGATTATTTATTGGCTTTTTCCTGTCAATTTCCCAAAAGAGCTTATTGTTACACCGAGTAGAAGGTTAAGTCCACAGGTTCAAGCTTCCAGGTTCTTCCTCTATAATGTGTCCCAGCCATAGCCTGGGTCCAGCACCACATCTAGAATCATTCCTATAAGTCTTTCACAAAACCAGTGGAGAAGACTATCACGATATCCCTCCAAAGGGTTGGGCTGTGAAATCGGGGTCTGCAGAGCCTTCACACTGCACACTTGTGGTTTCTGGTAAAGTCATACCACTTGGGATAGCAAGTGTTAATGATCCAGATGCTATTAGGCTCCAAAACCTTGGAAGGCACCATTGACCAAGAGAAGGTGAGGCAGATGTGATCCTTGGCTTAGAAGAGCCTCCCTATAATTGTGGTGGATCTCCTGGTCAGTGACATAGGACCTAATGACCACCAAAATCCATGAGGCAGTGGTTTTTCCAGATGTTACTTGATCACCCATTCCCTTCCCCCAGCATTCCCATAGATCTATGGAATCCTGTGGCTAAGTTGGTAGGTCTCGGTTATCACCTGGAATAATCACATGCCAAACTTAAGAATTTGAATACTATTGCCAATAATAGTAATAATGGACATTCATTGAATATTGGCCAAATATGTGGAGGCACCCAGCATCTGGACACTGTGGTCGGCTTCTGTACTTAGAAGTGGGTGGGCACATCCTAGTCCTAGGACTGGCTGTCCAGATTAGCACAGAGTTCAAATCAGAGGCCCTTGGAGTTGCTTGGGGGTTCGTTTCTGGTTGGGAATGATGAGGATCAAGAATCTGATCAGAAACAAGTGCATGGGGAAAGGGACAAGAAGTAAGGGAGAGAAGGTGCACTGGGTGCTCACACCATGCCATATGACTGCCATGGAAGATGCATTCCAGCATCTGCCCACTGAGGGCATTGGCCAGCCTGGCCTGTCTCCCCTGGATTCAGTAACAGGAGAGGCCTGCGTCTATGGGTGGCTGGATATCAGTATCAATGGCTGAGCAGGACAGCATGAACAGGGACAAATGATGATCTCTGGGACTTCATGAGAAAAATGAACCCATGGTGCAGGCTATTATCTGGCCTTTCTGGGGTCCACTTCCTCAGAGTAAGAAATACATGAAAATTAGAGGGTGCAACGATTACCAGGCTCTTGGAGCTGGCCTCCTTGTGCGTCCCCCTCACAGGCTTTCAATCTCGGTGCAGTGGTTAAAGGCATAGGTTTACTTCACTACTTATGTAATATTTGAAAGTGGGCCTGTGCCAACCCTTTTGGAACCTTGTGTTTCTCATCTAGAAAGTGCAGATAACCTGTCTCATATAATTATTGCTATGAGGATTAAATAAGTAAAGTATAGGGGAAGATTCCCATTCCCACCAACAACTTCATGTATGGAAAGGTGATCTAAAAAATGGAAAATAGGAGCGCCTACCTAGGACAGTTTTTAATGATACAATAGAAGAGGAACTTGGAAAGCCAGTGCAGGAAGGAGCTGGGGGCTATGGAGTTGGGTTGTAAGGACTATATACCTCTAATCCCCTCCTAACTGCAGATCTCTAGTATAAGCCTTGTCAGAATCTGCGCCCAGAAATACTGACTCGCTTGTGGTTTTCTTTCATTCTTGGTTGCTGTGGATAAGTCCCACCTGTGTGATAGATTTTATGCTTGGAACCGTCTGTCTATCAGGCCTGACACAATATAGATATTATCTCCAGCTACAGATCAAATCTCACTGCAGGTGGTGCAGCTTCACAAGGCGTTGGAGCTCACTCTGAGGGGAACATTTCTGCTCATACCCATAGCCCTGATGCTTATAACACCAAACTGAAGTATCATTTCAAAGAAGAGGAGAAGGAAAGCAGGAGGCTCAAGCTAACTGAAAACTTAGCTGGTTAGCAAAGCAGTCATGTTTTCCAAAGATCGAGTGCAGCACAATCTCCCAGATGTTAATATTCAAACAGTTCACCACAGTGTTGAACATACAGCAGGCACTCAGGACACACTAGTTATGAGTGGTTTAGAATGGTACTCCTAGGAACAGGAATTTGACAATATCTAGCACAACTACCAGTGAATTTGCCCTTTGACCCAGTCACCCCACTTCTAGGATTCTACCTCAAAACACACTAGAAAAAATACTAGATGATATACGCATAAAACTGTTTGCTCTGCCCATTGTGTAATAGCCAAAGACTGGAAACAGGGCTTCCCTGGTGGCACAGTGGTTGAGAGTCCGCCTGCCGATGCAGGGGACACGGGTTCGTGCCCCGGTCCGGGAAGGTCCCACATGCCGTGGAGCAGCTGGGCCCGTGAGCCATGGCTGCTGAGCCTGCGCGTCTGGAGCCTGTGCTCTGCAATGGGAGAGGCCACAGCAGTGAGAGGCCCGCGTACCGCAAAAAAAAAAAAAAAAAAAAAAAAAGACTGGAAACAACCCAAATGTCTATAAACAAGGAATTTGTTGAATAAACTATGAATATGCTTATAATAGAATACAATGCAGCTGTCAAAGACAATGAGAAAGATCTCCATAAACTACTATGGAGTGATCTCTAGGACACACACACACCCGCACATGCACACGCACACACAGAGTCGACCCTTGAATAACACAGGTTTGAACTTCAAGGGTTTACTTATATGTGAATTTTTTCCACAGTAATACAATAGTAATTACGTGGTTGGTTGAATCAGAGGATACAGAACCTTGGATAGAGAGGAACCGTGGATATGGGGGGCCATCTATAAATTATAGACAGACTATGCCCAAGGTTGGTACCCCTAACCCCCGTGGTGTTCAGGGGTCAACTATAATAGTATATGTATGATATGTGTGTATATATATACATATAATATGGGTGTACACATATATATACATACACACACACACACACACTCATTTTTTTAAAAGTTACCATTGGAGAGGAGAGAGAACAGGAGGGAAGGGAGTCAAATAGACGCTAGACCTCTCTGAATGCACCTTGTTTTATAGTTTGATTTTAGAACCAGTAAATATTTTATATAATTTTTAATTAACTAAATAAAAAGAATCCCCTAAACATGGACAGTAAACTGAAAAAAGAAGTATTTGTGTATCTAGTGGATGGCATAACCACTTATAGGAGGCTTATTTCAAATGACTTTAAGCCACAGTATTTTCATTACACACCCCTAGTAGGATCTATCACAAGGATGTAAAAGAACCACAAAGATGTCAAGAAACCTGACTCTGCATTCAGTGGTCTTGTTAGCAGTGGTAATATTGATATTATTGGGTTGGCCAAAAAGTTCGTTCCCGTTCCCATTCTTCCATAACATCTTACAGAAAAACCCAAATGAACTTTTTGGTCAACGCAATATTATTTTGAAACCAGAAACTAGGATAAAACAAGTATGTTTGCCCAAATCTCACTAGGAGGGAACCAAGATTTTCTATGTAAAAATATAAAACATAGACATATAAATGAATAAAATCGGAAGTTTAAATAAAACCTTGTAATTCTTCAAATTGAAAATATCAGTATTAACTCATGATTACTTTTCTTTTTCTAAAACTTTGATATTTCCTAGTGACTTCCACTGAAAAGATTTAGAAGCAATGGTAACTCAATAACAACAAACACCCCTAGTCCCCAGATTGTAGTCTCCAGATGCCATTTCCTGCTAAAAGGAACAAGGCCTTCTTGAGCTGGAACATCTTGTCATGCCTGAAAACAAGGAAGCTGTCAGAGATTACTGTCACATCAAATGACATGGTAGCTAACTTGAAGGGGCCCCCATTTACCAAAGATAAGACAGTTTGAACATAAACAAAAAAACACTGCAATGGATTGAACTACATCAATATGTAAAATTCTCTGGGTTCATAATAATACTCCATATCTGCTACACACACACCACCCCGCCGCCCGAGTACCACAGTAGGTAAAAGCTCCTTAGTTACTTTGGAAGTTGCCAGAACACCAACTCATCATTCTGAAAATTGACAAAGAAAGAAAAGGAATCAAGTAGTTATCCTGCCTTTCCTAAACAAACCTCATGGTTTGTACCTCGCAGCAACCAAATATTTGCTACGGGGAAGTTCTTTATGTAAGAAACATAACTGGTAAATGCTGTAGGAATGATAAAATTGGGCTCTCTCCAATGTGCAAATCCTAACAAAATAATGGTTCGAGGCAACAATCACCAATGGCAGCTAAAGCCATTAATTTAAAAGTTGATGGGAAATTAAATGATATATGGATCCTGCTGACACCATCTAAATGCAAAGATCAAGGCTAAATGACCCAGGTATTATGTACATCCTGATGTGATACAAATGGAAGTACACCACATCACCTATGAAGTTTTATCCTCCCCCTCCCCCAAGGCAGAAAACCTGAATGTAATCAAACTCTAGACGTAATTCCCAGTTCTCAGGAAATATGGGACATAGAGGAACACATTAAATGACACTGTGAGTAATTTAATCAGGAACATTAAGTATGTGGGAAATTCTACAGGTCAAATCATGTAGTTTAATTCAGAAATAAATTACTCTCTTTTAAAAAGAGAAGTGGAACAATTATAGATAAAAAAGAGATTTAAGACACATACCAACTTATGTGACTCTTCTTGAAAGATACACAGGTGTTCTTTGTAGTATTCTTTCAACTTTTCAGTTCAAATTTTTTTAGAAATCAAAGGGGGAAAAAAGCGTATTAGTCAAATGAGGTGTGTAGCTCACCTCACACATTTGAATGCTAATTTGAACAAGTCTAATTTAAAAAGACATATTTGAGACAACCAGGGAAAATGGAACATGTGCTTTATTGTAAATTATTGTTAATTTTGTTGAGTGTGAAAATTGTACTGTCGTTATGTTTTAAAAAGTCATTATTTATTAAAAATATATAATCAAGTAGTAATAAATGAAAACATATTAATACAGAGCTTAGGCTGTAAGGTACAGGAGCAAGAACATGTTGGGTGTTGTTAGAGGATTTGGCCTCAAATCCTGCTCCCTCCACCTTTTAACTAGGAGGACTTGCATGAGTTTCTTGAGTCTCTCTTAACTTTAATTTCCGCCAAATACCCTGCCTCATGTGAAAATTAAATGAAATAATGTTTACAGGTGCGCCTAACACATAATTAATACTTCACAGCCTTTTTAAAAAATGCAGAGTTATCCATTACAGATGGATTTGCATGTAACCAATGTCAATATCTTTATCTAGTGTCTCGCGATAGATTTTCAAGCATTCACTAGAGGCTAATGACTAAGGTATTCCTTACATCACATGAGCCCATATTGCCTGTAGTTACTGGTCCTGAAAGCATTATACTGTAAAGGGCAGAAATCAAGGAGAGAATTGAAGGAATGGGCAGTCCCATACTGGCCATATCAGCGAGGTGGTCATATAGTGGTCTGATGAAATCAGTTAATGCATGTAAAGTGCTTGGAACAGTGCCTGGCTCATGGTAATATTATAAAATCGATAGTAATAGTAATAATGACCTAGCAGAATACAAGCCAACTTCAACTTCTTCAAATTCCTCTTTTTCTGTTTCTCTGAACTCCCTCTCAGGTACTGAGGTGGCAATCTATAAATTGATATATTTTTCCTAGGCTTAGAAAGGATGACTCAATCTCTTAATTCACAGATTCTGCCCTTGTCTTGGGCTTGAGCCATTTTGAGTTTCCATTTTGACTGCATTATCACTAATGGGTCTTTGGCTGTCATAGTTAACAACTGCCTTGACCATAATGATGAGGGAATCGATGGCCCCATGGGGTCCTCCTTCCAGCCTCATCCTGCTGCTCCAAGGGAAGCCTGGTCCTCTTTGCCGCCGGTGGTAATCAGGGATAGAGACACGAGTCCTTTGCTAATACCCTGAGAAGTTCTTGGAGAAGGGCCTGGGCTAACTACCACCCTAGGAAGTCTGCCAGCTTGTAGCCTTTTTGCTAGAGAGGAGATTTCTATCATTTCAAATTCTTCCCCTGACCATGGGCTGCATAGTGTTAAGTCTCTGTGTAACATGTACTCAGTGAGTTGCTCTATGAATGAACTTTGGGCTTGGAGATGATCCAAACAAGGACTGTGGACTTAGAAATGTGACCTGTGTAAGGACTTTGCGACATCAGTAAAGCATCCTAAGACAAACAGGTTCACAGTGAACCTATGGTCCTGGGCCACCTTGGAGTAAAACATTCCATTGTCTTTACCTCAACCTGAAATTGCAGGAACTTCAGCCCCCCCGGAACCTGCTGCATTCCCAGGCTATGTCCTACACATTCTCACAATCCTAGCCCTCCTGGCAGAGTGGTGACCATTGATAGCCTCTTCTCTCTCTGGGTTCTCCCCACGATTCTGCCGCAAGACCTCTGTTGCTCACTGTGGTGGGGCAAGGGAGAGGTCCAATGTTACTGTAAGGCCTCCCGAAGATTACTCTCCTGCTTCCCCTGGGGCCTAACTCTATGCTGCCCCATCCTCCCATATCACTTTGCTTTAAATTAACAAGGATACATTTCAGGTGAGGGGTGGTGCTGCCAGCTGGTTACTACTTAGAGGAGGGCGTGCAGGTAAGATGGCGAGATGGCTAGGTCCAGGAGGCACTGGGCCACACTGCCAGTGGTGACTGGGGAGGCCAGATCAGGGCTTGGGTTTCAGGGAGAGAGGTCAGTGGGGACTGAGGAAGGACTTTAAAACAGCACAAGGACATCTTAAAATGACCCAGACAGCTGAGAGAAGTCCAGCAGAAGCTATAACCCTGCCGGGGCTAAAGTTACCTGACTTAGCGGGGTTTTCTGTCCAGTACCCATTTTCTAGAAATGGACAAATCTCTTACCATGCAGAAACCCCACCCTGTCAGCACCTCACATAGGCTCCACTTCACAGCCACAGTCACACCACCCAAGTGCACTTAACAGGTGTGTCTTTGGACTTGTTATTTGATGTCTCTAAGCCTCATTTTCCTCATATATTTTTTTTTAGGATATTCCTTCCCTCTAGCGTTGTTTGGAACATCAAATGCATGTAAAGCCCTTAGCACAGAGCCTGGCACATGCGAAATGTTCAATAAATGTTTTGTATCAGCATCGTCACCGCCACTGTGATCACCACCATCAGCATTTTTATGAGCCCTAGAATTCAGTACATTTTTGTATCTGACATTAATAAAGCCACACGTGGCCCCTTCTCTGCATACACTTATATATTGTTCAGGAGCCAATATTAAATATAGAGGTATTCCAATATTTATTCACATTTCCTGAAGAACATTAAATATGGTCCAGCCCCTAGCCCACCCCAGTACTTTGCAAACCCTGCTTCCTGCCCGCCCCCAGTTCCCTCACCGCCCCCAGATTCTCTGGAGCCTCGTCCAAGCAACCCACCCCCTAACTCTCTCGCCTCTGTGGCCAGTTAGTCCTCCCTTCTCCTTCCCTCCCACCCCTGTCTCTTTTTCAACCTCTGCAGCCTCTCCATACAATCCATTTGAACCCTATTCTCTCTCATAAAAGATGTAGACCAGAGCTGGTTAGCAAGAGAGAATTCACCTCAGGCAGCAGCCTGGGGGATTCCCCAATGAATAAAAATAGTAAAAATAACATCACTGGACATGTATGTAGTACCTTAACATATATTATCAGTTTTTGACTTCTAATTTAATTCTGCGTAAATTAATAATTCTGGGTAAAGCAACAGTCTTTTTGGTGGGCAGGTGGAGAAGACAGGAAAGGTCAGAAATACCAATAGGTTACTAAATTTGGCCCCAGGAATGTATGAGTCCTCCCTGAGGCCATCACGGATCAGTCTAGGATGGGTATATAACCCCAGTTGTCTATGAAGGGCTTTCATGGGATCCTTGAACTTTGGACTAAGAGAGACTTTGAAAGCTGAATCTGTAGATAGTAAAACTTGGAAACTTTTATGGAAATCATGCTTTTTCATCAGTTTTATTGAAGTCGTGTTTGTTTTGCCATGAAGATAAGCTACTCTGTAGCAAGACATAGCATGAGGCAAGAGAAAAGAAGTAGGCAGAAGTCAGTAGGTAGAAGAGTCCCCCAGACTTCTGGGCCCCTCCATCCAGGGGGTCCTGAGGCCCTCAGTGATATTCCTGCCACTTCTTTCTGTAATTTCCTCATGGCATAAGCGGGTTTGAGCTGTGCCTCTGTCCCTTATAACAGAAAAGTCTCACCCACACCCCTGGATTGAGATGTGGCCTTTTAAACAGACAGGGGCTACAGCAGGCAGGCCTCAACTGTAGGCAGGGGATCGGTCGAGCCAAAGTGAGGGACAAGAGTGTGGCAAGAGGCAGCAACGAGGCAAGAAAAGGCCTCAAGATTTCTTGAACACGAGAAGTGGGGACCAGCAGCTTTATCTGTGGTGCTGGAAAAAGGCCAAGTTCACCTGAAACCTCAGCAGAAGCCAGTATTGAGCTGTGCACAAGGCAGGGGCAGGCCTGGGAGGTCAGTGAGAACCGCAGTGTACATTTAGAGCGGGGGTACAGGCTGTCTCCCCTGCGCCCGCCCTCCCCAGGCCCTGCTCCAGTCGCTACAGAAGCCTCCCTGTTCTTGCCCGCCTGCCTCTGCCGCAGCAGTTGGCTCCAGCAAGCACTTCCCCTGCCTGGGCTTTCTTCCCCTGCCTCCCAGATCAAAACCTGACCTCAGCTTTCCTTCCCTGCCCTTCGTCGCCACTGGGTGGTCCCTTGGTGTTTTCACGGGTGTGTCAGGTAGAGGGCCTGCTTTGAGCTCAAGCAGAGTCACTGCAGATGTACAGGGTACACTGGCCTGTGGCCTCCTGAGCTTGCCCACCCTCAAAGCCTGGGGTCTCCTACAGGAACCTGCACACCCACTCCTCCAGCCACCATCGTCCTATTTGAATGTGAGATTTGAGAGCTGTGATAAGAAGTTCACTTTTCAAGTCGCTTCCAAATGTTTCTGTCTTCAGTTCAATCCGGGGCATGTTGTGAGTAATAGTCATTTATTCCTGTAGGTGTTACTGTTAATTATAAAGTTTCCAGTATAGGAAAAATGAGTTTGACGATATGACTGTGTTTAATTACTTAGTCAAGCAGTACCAGCTTGACTCTACAATTGAGGTCACCAATCAGGAGTAATAAAAAAAAAATAAGTAATGCTACCAGGCATATTTTTAGACTTTATAGTTTAGACTTAATTTTTTTTTTTTTTTGTGGTACACGGGCCTCTCACTGTTGTGGCCTCTCCCGTTGCGGAGCACAGGCTCCGGACGCGCAGGCTCAGCGGCCATGGCTCATGGGCCCAGCTGCTCCGCGGCATGTGGGATCTTCCCGGACCGGGGCACGAACCTGTGTCCCCTGCATCGGCAGGCGGACTCTCAACCACTGCACCACCAGGGAAGCCCTAGACTTAATTTTTTTTAGAGCAGTTTTAGGTTCACAGAAAAACTGAGAGGAAAGCACAGAGTTCCTATATAACCCACCCGCCATGGTCTACCCCACTGTCAACATCCCCTACCAGAGTGATACATTTGTTACACTTGATGAACCTGCATAGACACATCATAATCACCCAAAGTCCACAGATTACATTAGGGTTTACTTTTGGTGTTGCACACTCTGTAGGTTTGGACAAACGTATGATGACACATATCCACCATTATAGTATCAGGTAGAATAATCTTGCTACCCTAAAAGTCCCCTGTACTCCATGTATTCACTCTTTTCTCTCCAAACCCCTGGCAACCACTGGATTTCCCACAGTCTCCATAGTTTTGCCTTTTACGGAATGTCATGCATTTAGAATAAAACAGAATGTAGCCTTTATAGATTGTCTTCTTTCACCTAGCAATATACATTTAAGGTCTTTTCATGGCTTGATAGCTCGCTTCTTTTTAGTGCTGAATAGTATTCTATTGTCTGGATCTCCTAGTTTATTTATGCATTCACCTACAGAAGGATATCTTGGTTGTTTTCTTCAAGTTCTGGCAATTATGAATAAAGCTGCTATATACATTCATGTGCAAGTTTTTGTGTGGACATGTTTTCAACCCCTTTGGGTAAATACCAAGGAGAATGATGGCTGGATCATATGGTAAGAGTGTGTTTAGTTTAATGAGTGTCTAATACACATTTCTGGTTTTATCCTCAGAGTAAATCTCTAGTGTTACTTGGGTAAATCTCACACTTAATGGTTTAGCAAATCAAGACTCCAAGAGCTAAAGTGACTTCCCCAAGGTCACCAGACTGGACCACAGATCTCCTGACTGGGAAGAGAACTCCTTCACCAGGGCTGAATCTCAGCCCCTGGCAGGCAGCCCTCTCTGCTGACTCCCTCTCCAGCGTGCCTCTTGGGCTGTGATTGGCCAGGATGCCTAGAAGGCGGGTGGTTCAGTGAACCCCACTGCCCACCGCTGGCTCAGGGGGTGCTGGTAGCAGCTCTTGCCCATTGCTCACTGCTCCCTCCACACCCCCAACTTTGGAGGAGCAAGAGACCATTTTCTTTCTCAGAAGTTTGGGAAGCTGCCAGCTCCACACACACGGCTTGTAATTGGTTCAGACCAGTTATCAGGTAGATAGAAAACCCCTTATCTTGCATCCCAGTGTCCTATAGGCTGCGTCATTCTGTGGGCGCCCAGGGTGTTCTCACCCTGTGAGAACCTGTACAATGCAAGGGAAGAAAGCCGAGCAGTGAGGAGAGAAGAGTGGCTTATGGCCATCATGCACATACTGAACAGCAGTAGAAGGAAAGTTTGAACCTGTTTTCCTCCTTGAAGGACAAGCAACATACGACAATAGGCAATCCGTTGTCTCTTGGGTTTCTTCCTTTTTAAGAATACTTTCAAGCTCTATTTTTTTCAGCAATTATTTGTTTAAAATCATTTCTTCAGAATTGTCTGTTTATACTCCCCTAAGTGCAGTACTTTGTGTTTCCTGTACAGTGTGTCCTCTTCAGGGGACACAGGGAAGCCATACAAATAAGGATTATGCACATTTTTTTGTTCTCTTAGCAAATATTTTGTGTATGAGAGAGAGGAAAAATCACTCAGAACCTGGGAATTATCTTTTTGGTAAGATAGATGGGAAATTGCTGGTGGAGTGATTAGGACTGTTTTTTTCACAATTATGACTGAGATCAGTCTATCCAGCCTGGGTAGCATAGAAAAATAGGAGGGACGAGCTGCCAAAGGACACAGCCAACCATTCCTTCTCCACATCTTCATTTCTTCTTATTTCATGCAATAAGGAGACAGATAGAAAAGAAGGCAACAAAATGGCTTTTAAACTTTAACTAAGCATCAGGTTTCCCCCACTCCACAGGGGCAGAAGCTCTGGCACTCAGGACTCCCTCACTCCCTAGACCTTGCCCTATTCCACCTGGCTGTTCCTGAGCTGTGTCCTTTATAATAACACTGTAAATGTTTTATATACAACTAAGCATCAGTATATGTTGATCACTAAGATGAGGGTGGTGAATGTTTGTAATGTCCCCTTTGAACAGCCATTCCAGTGATTCCAAACTCTTAGAAAGCTGATGGGTAAAACAGAAAGCAAGGACAGGGACAGTGACTGGCTAACCTTGACAATGCTCATCTGTCATCATGACAAAGTATCCTGCAGTGTGTAGACGTGGCACTGGGACTGTGACTCAGGAGTTTCTGGCAATATAGCTGCATCAGGGCTGGTGACACAGGTATGGGATTTCTGTGTGTCTGTGTCAGGCATCTGTGGACTCATGGGGCAAAGGAAGGGCTGAGTGAGAGGAGCTGGGAGAGTGGGTCTGGGAGGGCTTCCTGGTGGAAGTGACCTTTCTGTAGGGTTTTAGTGGAGAGAGCTGGTGTAGAGAAGAGGGGAAGGCTTCTTGGCTTGTACTCAGGCTGGGCGTGCATCCTGGGATGCACTATAATGGGAAGAGTGTATGAAGCTATCTGGGCTGGAATGAGAGATCCAGGCTGATGATGATCTTGTGGGAAAAGTATGTCTGAAACGGAGTTAGATGGTGATGGGGGAAAGTGAAAGCACTGTCATTCATACTAGGTGAGCAAGTATCTCCATTTTAGGCCTGGAGTACCTCCACCACTTGAAAATGCTTTGCAAATGGTAAAGTGATGGACTTCCCTGGTGGCCCAGTGGTTAAGACTTCACCTTCCAATGCAGGGGGTGTGGGTTCGATCCCTGGTCCAGGAGCTAAGATCCCACATGCCTCACGGCTGAAAATCCAAAACATGAAACAGAAGCAGTATTGTAACAAACTCAATAAAGACTTTAAAAGTGGTCCACAACAACAACAAAAACTTAAAAAAGAAAAAGGTCAAGTGAAATCATACTCATGCTGCTGCCTTTAGCTGAAGCTATTTTTTTTTTTTTTTCTGAAGCAGCACAGGGGGATTTTCTGCCCTTCTTTAGTTCCTTTCCCCCACTTAATAATAAAAATGTGTTACATTCAACTGTGGCCAGAAATGGAACATTCTGAACTGAGAATGCTCGCCCCCTACCCCTGGGAAGTTTTTAAATATTTTAAAGACCTTTAAAAACATAAGAATGATTCTCTAAGAGAGCCTTTCAGGATGCTCATCTTAGTGTTTATTTAATTTCAACAAATATTTATACAAGTTTATTGTGCATGAGGTGCACTGCTGGGTGCTGGGAATAAGGGCACCCAGGGATTAGAGTGGGAGTCAAAACGTTCAGGTACCTGCAGTGGGACAGGACCACGCTGGAGGGTGTGGATGCCGTCGCCTCCTTACCATAGGGGAGCCACCTCGGCTCCTTCTCCTCTCTGGTCCTTCCTTGTTTCTATTAACTCACTCCAGGCCCTCCCTGCGGGAAAGAAAAATCCTCCTAATTCCTCACTCGAGACAGCACTGACTCTTCACCCCTCAGCATCTGAAAAATGGAGATAATAATGCCCATCTCACAGAGTAGTGAGAATTAAATAATTGAACACACACAAAGTAGTCAGAACAGCGCCTGGCACACAATAAGCACCCAGTAAATGTGAGCTATTGATATTAATTCAGTCTTAGGAGGGAGTGGGAAGCTAATGCATCTACTCATTCAAGACCATTAATCTTGAATCAGAACCTAGTCATCAACTATTGGCATAGAAATAACACATATTAAAGTTTTTAAAAAGCACGTTATAAAATAGTAATTTCACAAAAAAAATAGTAATTTCGTTATGGTGCCCATTTTGGGGAAAAAATGAATATTTTTACATAAAGATTAGTAGATGTTATGGGGTGGATTGCATACCACTAAAATTCATATGTTGAAGCCCTAACCCCCATATTTCAGATCCATATTTGGACTGTATTTGGACCGTATTTGGAGACAAGGTCTTCAAAGAGGTAATTAAGTTAAAATGAGGTCTTTAGGATGTGTCCTAATCCAATATGACTAGTGTCCTTAGAAGGAGAGGAAATTCAGACTCACACATGCGTCCACACAGAGGCCAGACCATGTGAGGACATGGAGAGAAGGCAGTCATCTGCGAGATAAGGAGAGGGATCTCAGAAAAAACCAAACCTGCCTGCATCTTAATCTTGGACTCCTAGCCTCCAAGACTGTGAGAAAATAAACGTCTGTTATTTAAGCCCCAGTCTGTGGTACTTTGTTATGGCACAGTCCTAGCAAACTAAAACAGTGGAGAAAAGTTTGGAAGGATATGCTTCTAGTGGTTATTCTCAGAGTGGAGGAATTTCAGCAGATTTCAGTTTAATTTATTTTAAAACAACCTGATATTTCTTATACGAGTTTTCACATAGAATTGCAAGACAAAGCAATACCCTCAAACTGAGTTTCCCTGCATGGTTAGATTTCAAATGCCTGTTTGCTGCCACCGTGTCCCCTGGCTCTCTGTGCCTTGTGCACTGAGGACCGACTGCGTAATTGACTGGCCTGCAGCCAGTCTGCCGTGGGCCTAATTCAAACACTATCGTGAGAGGGCTTTCCTGGTGGCGCAGTGGTTGAGAGTCCGCCTGCCAATGCAGGGGACACAGGTTCGTGCCCCAGTCCGGGAAGATCCCACATGCTGCGGAGTGGCTGGGCCCGTGAGCCATGGCCGCTGAGCCTGCACGTCCGGAGCCTGTGCTGCGCAACGGGAGAGGCCCACGTACCGCAAAAAAAAAATACAAACCACTATCGTGAGAATAATGAACATCCAAACCCATAGGGTTTTACTGGAAATTGAGCAGGGCTTCTGAAAATGATTCCATTCAAAAGAAAAGACAGTCTATTTTTACTTAATGAATATTTGAGTCTTGGTCACATGTAAGATGTTAGCTTTTCTTATGAGAATTCTTCAGAGCACTTTCAGGATCCCTCCAGATCCCTGCACAGCCTGGCACATGTCCTCAGTGGTCCGGCTGCTTTGCCCACACTGATGGTTTTCTGATGCCTAATCTTTCTCTGTCACTCCGAATGAAAGGATGTCAGACTCTGAATACACTCCACTCAAAAAGTTCCCAGCTGCTTTTGCCTTCCTGCAGAAAACGACTTTGGCCCCTACCTACCTGAGGCAGCTGGACTTCAGACAAATGGCAGTGTGTGTGAGGAGAGGGGGCAGGCAGACAAGAGGGCTGTGGCAGCCTCCTCTCATTAACGTTTTATCCCAAGAGAAAAGCCAAAGAGACGAAAGCAAATCTCTGTGGAAGGAAGAAAGCAAGAGTGCAGTTCCCATCAAGGGCCTGGCCTCTATTGCATTAATCCCTCTGTGGGACAGCACGGAAAAGGGGTGTGCCGGTAGCAGATGGCCCCCTACAGCCTCATTTGCCCCCTTCTGGAGCTGGTGGCTCCCAGCTTGTCAGCAGTGGTTCATTCAGGAGGAGAATCTTTCCACCAGGCAGATCCTTCCAAGGGAGCCATTCACGAGGAGGGGCCTTCATTCTCTAGCCAGTAGGGGGCGCTGAGAGGGTTGGACAAGCTCTGCTGACTTGGCAAGAACAGGGCCACGATGGGGGTCAGGGGCATAATAGGAAAGGCTGTCCCAAGGCCTCCTCTGCCCCAAGTTTGAGACATGGTGCCCCACATCCCATTCAGTTCTTGTCCAGGGCCTCACAGAGTGCTCCTCAGGGCGAGTGAGAAGGAGCAACTACTGAGCATTGCTGGTGTCAGACACCGGGCTGGAAGTTTCAAAAGCATCGTCTCCTGTGGCCCCTGTGCTGGTACTACTGTCCTGAACTCATAGCCTTTGTGACTTGGACTGAGTACTCAAGCCCTTGCAGTCTTGGTTTCCTCACCTATAAAATACAGATAAGAAAGTATGTACCTCATGAGTTTGTCAGGAGGATAAATATTCAATAAATTAGCCATGATTAAAAAGAACAAGGCAGGGCTTCCCTGGTGGCGCAGTGGTTGAGAGTCCGCCTGCCGACGCAGGGGACGCGGGTTCGTGCCCCGGTCTGGGAGGATCCCACGTGCCGCGGAGCGGCTGGGCCCGTGAGCCATGGCCGCTGAGCCTGTGCGTCCGGAGCCTGTGCTCCGCAACGGGAGAGGCCACAGCAGTGAGGGGCCCGCGTACCGCAAAAAAAAAACAAAAAAAAACAAACAAAAAAAAAAAGAACAAGGCAGACTTACACGTACCGACATGAAAAGAGCTCTAAACTATCTTGTTAAAAAAAGAGAGAGAGAGAAAGAGGAGAGGACAGCAGCAGCAGACTAATGTAGTACGTTCCTTCTTGTATAAAATCAAAGGAGGTATAGGGCTATGTGTGTGCTTGTGTGGCTGAGCAGTAATTTGAGATTTTAACTTGTCTTTTGTACCCTTGTATTTTCCTCCTTTGCCTTGGGCCTGCCAGGTGGAAGAGCCAAGTGTTGTACCTGGCAAAGGCTCCCCACCAGGAGATGACTTCAAGGCCCTGGAGCCCTGGGGGAGCCAATGATGACTCTGCCCAGAACCAGCAGCCCCAGAACACCCATCAGGAACCACGACAGCTACCCCTTAGGCCAGTAGCCTAGAAACAGGACTCCACTACATCCCAGCCAGGTGTGCAACCTCCACCCCCAACAGCTCCTGGCTGTGCCCCCATGACTTGGCTCCATCTCTGACCAATTTAATGTATCCAAGTTTCCCTCATGCCCCTGCAGTGTCCCAGTACAATCAAGAAAAGTAGGTGGGACCTGGATACCTGGGGAGGGACAACTGGATACTCCCTCCTCCAGCTGTGGAAAGATAAGAGGATCTCTGAGTTGTGGTTCTCTGGAGAAGGGCACTGGGACCTGGGGTGGGAGGAAGACTGACTGTTGAAAGCCCCACTTCCCTGTCCCCCCTTTGGCCCATCTCCTGGGCACCACCCTCCTCTAAGAGCCTCCCCTCGCTCTGTTCCTCCTTCATGTCTCACAGCTGCTGCGTCCTAACAGATGTTGAGGGCCTGAGGGTCCTGGGTTTGAATCCCAGCTCCATCACCATTGTGACCATGAGCAAGTCATTTAATCTGTTTTTATTAGTTTCCATATACATAAAATAGTGAGAACTATAGTACCCACTTTATAGGGTGATAGTTAAGATTACATAAGATAATGTAGGTAAATGCACAGCACAGTAGCAGGTGCATAGCAAGCATTTAGTAAGCATTAACTAGAATTAGTGAGGAGGAATCTTTAAACTAAACTAATGGAATAATATAATTATGAGGGTACTAAGAGATAGTGGACCCCTTACAACACTTGCTCTCTGAAAAGCAAGTGGATCACTGTCCATCAGAGACTGGCCAAAAAAGAGCTGAGGCGATTCCCCCATGGTGCTCCCAGCTCTCTGCTACAATGAAAAGGAAGAGCACAGAGCAAGTACTTAATAGCATCTTATTGGATAGTATTGGGGAAATGTAAAACAAACAAAATCTCCTCTCAACCCAGAAAGCCGCTCTACAGAGGTTGTAGAGACAAAAAAGTTTTATTGTTGAATAAGCATTAAACCAGGATGTGATGTACATTGAAGGGGGTCAGAGTATGCCACCCCAAAATATGCCACTCTGGAGTAAGGATTATCTTGAGCTGGAATCAACTGAGAAAGAGGAGACACAAGAAAAACTCTGTGCCCTCCCCTTTCTACCAGGAAATGTAGGACAATTTTTAATCACGGGAGACAACTTTAGACTGTTACCAGCCCAGAGATGGCACCAGAGGAATCTACAGAACAAACCTTACTAAACAACTTATTTAGTCATAATAAAGATTTATGTACACTTAAAAAGGAAAGAGAAAGAAATTCTGAAACAAAAACGTGAGGGGAAGAGAAATATCTTCCCTTATTTTCAACAAGGAGAATTAAGCCTCTTAATTTTAATTTGTCTGCTCTTACAATCAACAATATAGCTAAAATTTATTGAGAGCTTATTAAGGGACAAATAGTTGTTAATTGACGTAATACTCACAAAACCCTATAAGATCCATATAAGTATAGTTCCACATTACAGATGAGGAAACTGAGGCACAAGGAGATTATTTTACTTGTCTAAGGTCACTCAGAGGTAGAGCCAATATTTAAACCCAAACACTGTTGGTGTGTGGATTTATAAATAGAGGGACAGATGGATGGATGGGACCTGGGAAGAAACGAAGAGTTTTTAAAACTGCAAATGAACTTGGGAATTGATGCAGGAGACTGTGGGAAGTCTGCAAGATATTATGCTTGTCTAAAGATAAATATTTTCTCTAAGTTCAGCAAGGCAATTCCTTCTCCACGCCCTTTTCACTCCAGCGTCTGGGTTCAGTACTCATCATCTCTAAAATTCCAACATTGGTAACAGTTTTTGATGTGTTTCAGTGATAAAATTACAAAATCAGATGATTGCTGATTTTAATTTTTGCACACACGTCATGCCCTCAATGGTTTATTTTCTGTGTCCTCCCCAACCTTCCCAGTTTTGGAGGAAGAAGCTCAGTTTGGTTCCAGCACACAAACGATGAGGCTGCCCTTCTCCATCTACTCGCTGTTCCCAGGAGAGAAGTGCTGAGACTTTGCTTTTAATGGCCCTTTACCTTTAATTTCCTTTCCCCATCATTCAAACCCCTGTCAGAGGATTTTCTTGGGGGAGGAGATTTCCCTTTCTTTTCTCAGAAAAATGGCTCTGCCATTTGGAAATGTTACTTTAAAAATATTTTTATGATTTTTTTACATCTTTATTGGAGTATAATTGCTTTACAATGGTGTGTTAGTTTCTGCTTTATAACAAAGTGAATCAGTTACATATATACATATGTTCCCATATCTCCTCCCTCTTGCGTCTCCCTCCCTCCCACCCTCCCTATTCCACCCCTCTAGGTGGTCACAAAGCACTGAGCTGATCTCCCTGTACTATGCAGCTGCTTCCCACTAGCTATTTTACGTTTGGTAGTGTATATATGTCCATGCCACTCTCTCACTTTGTCACAGCTTACCCTTCCCCCTCCCCATATCCTCAAGTCCATTCTCTAGTAGGTCTGTGTCTTTATTCCCATCTTACCCCTAGGTTCTTTATGACTTTTTTTTTTCTTAGATTCCATATATATGTGTTAGCATATGGTATTTGTCTTTCTCTTTCTGACTTACTTCACTCTGTGTGACAGACTCTGGGTCCATCCACCTCACTACAAATAACTCAATTTCGTTTCTTTTTATGGCTGAGTAATATTCCATTGTATATATGTGCCACATCTTCTTTATCCATTCATCCGATGATGGACACTTAGTTTGTTTCCATGTCCTGGCTATTGTAAATAGAGCTGCAATGAACATTTTGGTACATGACTCTTTTTGAATTATGGTTTTCTCAGGGTATATGCCCAGTAGTGGGATTGCTGGGTCATATGGGAGTTCTATTTGTAGTTTTTAAAGGAACCTCCATACTGTTCTCCATAGTGGCTGTACCAACTCACATTCCCACCAGCAGTGCAAGAGTGTTCCCTTTTCTCCACACCCTCTCCAGCATTTATTGTTTCTAGATTTTTTGATGATGGCCATTCTGACTGGTGTGAGATGATATCTCATTGTAGTTTTGATTTGCATTTCTCTAATGAGTAATGATGGTGAGCATTCTTTCATGTGTTTGTTGGCAGTCTGTATATCTTCTTTGGAGAAATGTCTATTTAGGTCTTCTGCCCATTTTTGGATTGGGTTGTTTGTTTTTTTGTTATTGAGCTGCATGAGCTGCTTGTAAATTTTGGAGATTAATCCTTTGTCCGTTGCTTCATTTGCAAATATTTTCTCCCATTCTGAGGGTTGTCTTTTGGTCTTGTTTATGGTTTCCTTTACTGTGCAAAAGCTCTGAAGTTTCATTAGGTCCCATTTGTTTATTTTTGTTTTTATTTCCATTTCTCTAGGAGGTGGGTCAAAAAGGATCTTGCTGTGATTTATGTCATAGAGTGTTCTGCCTATGTTTTCCTCTAAGAGTTTGATAGTTTCTGGTCTTACATTTAGGTCTTTAATCCATTTTGAGCTTATTTTTGTGTATGGTGTTAGGGAGTGATCTAATCTCATACTTTTCCATGTCCCTGTCCAGTTTTCCCAGCACCACTTATTGAAGAGGCTGTCCTTTCTCCACTGTACATTCCTGCCTTCTTTATCACAGATAAGTTGACCATATGTGTGTGGGTTTATCTCTGGGTTTTCTATCCTGTTCCGCTGAGCTATATTTCTGTTTTTGTGCCAGTACCATACTGTCTTGATTACTGTAGCTTTGTAGTATAGTCTGAAGTCAGGGAGCCTGATTCCTCCAGCTCTGTTGTTCGTTCTCAAGATTGCTTTGGCTATTCGGGGTCTTTTGTGTTTCCATACAAATTGTGAAATTTTTTGTTCTACTTCTGTGAAAAATGCCAGGGGTAGTTTGATAGGGATTGC
The DNA here is from genome assembly GCF_949752795.1 of Hyperoodon ampullatus. Lineage (NCBI taxonomy): Eukaryota > Metazoa > Chordata > Mammalia > Artiodactyla > Ziphiidae > Hyperoodon > Hyperoodon ampullatus. The sequence goes on along the minus strand of NC_136925.1, from coordinate 40,465,645 downwards.
ATTGAATCTGTAGATTGCTTTGGGTAGTAGAGTCATTTTCACAATGTTGATTCTTCCAATCCAAGAACATGGTATATCTCTCCATCTATTTGTATCATCTTTAATTTCTTTCATCCGTGTCTTATAATTTTCTGCATACAGGTCTTTTGTCTCTTTAGGTAGGTTTACTCCTAGGTACTTTATTCTTTTTGTTGCAATGGTAAGAACCTAAGGTTTGCTGAATGATATTGTGCAGTATAGACTGAAATTTTAAAATTGTGTCTGATCTTGCCTCCGGGCTGACATTTCCATGCTCACTTACCTGATTAACTATGAGAGTTTTAGGGAGATATGTATAAAACACACATATCACAACCAAAATGCATTTACCAGGGCCCCATGGACATGAAGCTCTGCGATGGACTTGATACTGAAAGTTGCTCAGAGTAGTCTCTGCCCTGTTTACTCTCTCAGAGAACAGTCAGGCAGAGGACAGCCTGAGAGGACAAGAGGAAGGACAAAAGGAAAGGAGAATGAAACAGTGAGCCCCTTCGCGAGCAGAAAACAAAGCACCATCACATGGAGATGGCTTCAGAAGTCAGCACAGCCGGAGTCTTTATCGACAATGTGGACTATTGTAGGTTGAATTGTGTCCCCCCACCAAAAAAAAAAAAAGATATACTGAAGACCTAACTCCCCAGTACCTGTGAATGTGACCTTATTTGGTAATAGGGTCTTTGCAGATTTAATCAAGTTATGATTAGGTCATTCGAATAGGCTTTAATCTGATATGACTGCATCCTTATAAGAAGAGGGAAATTAGACATGAAACACAGGGAGAACACCATGTGAAGACACAGAGGTATACCAACACAGAGGGAAGACTCCATGTGAAGATGGAAACAAAACAGAATTCTGCTGCCACAAGCCAAGGTAGTCCCAACCTCTGGGACCACCAGGAGCTGGAAGAGGCAAGGAAGGGTTCCCCCCACCAGAGATTTCACAGTGGGCAGGGCCCTGCCGACACCCTGGTTTTGGATGTCTGTGTTATGGCAGCTGAAGGAAACTAATACATGGATTCTGTGGGGTATAAACAAAAACCAATTTTATTTTCTTTCCTCTACTGCCTTTCCATAGCCACACTGCTAGACCATTCATTCCCATCCCTGGATGAAATCTCTAGATCCCATTTTTTTTTCTGGTCTTTTGAGATATGAACAGTCCAATTCTGTCTAAAATCAAAACTTCAGTCTTCATTTCCAATTGTATCCTTAAGTCAAGCTCAGAAACCTGCAGTAGTACAAGACAGCATAGCTGGCTTCTTCACTATTTCCCCACCTGACAGGCCACCTCCCTTCCGCCTCACTTTGCCTCCAGGGTTGGAGCAAGGGGGCAAATAAGAAACTGGGAACAAAAGAGACTTTATCTGTGTGCACTTATCAGATGGCCGGTTCTCTAAATATAAGTCCGAAGTCTATGGGGCACAGATTATAGTCACTCCAAATAATGAATCTACCCTTGTAGACCTTGTAGACCCTTGTAAGGTGGCGCCTTCTTGCTCTAGGGTACTCCAGTGTGGAGGATGCTCTCTCTGGCAGATCATTTATATCCTACCTCAGTGATGCACCAGCAACCCCCCTACCTGCTATGGTCACCTCTCCCCTTGCAGGAAGCCACAAAAGACAAAGCCCTAGCTACCTGTCATAGGCAAAGGTCTTACGTGGGCAATTCTCTAAAGAAATATTCCAGTGGTGAAAGAAAGAAAGAAAGAAAGAGAAACAAAGAAAGAAAGAAAAGAAAGAGAGAGAGGAAGAGAGAAAGAGAAAGGGAGGAAGGGAGAGAGGGGGGGAGGAAGGAAGGGAGAAAAAGGGGGAGGGAGGGAGGGAGGGAGAGAAAGGAAAAGAAAAAGGAAGGAAGGAAAGAAAGAAAAAGAAAAAGAAGGAAGAGAGAGGGGAGGGAGGAAGGAAGGGAGGGAGGAAGGAAGGGAGGGAGAAAGGTGGAGGGAGGGAGAGAGAGAAAGAAAGGAAAAGAAAAAGGAAGGAAGGAAGGAAAGAAAGAAAAAGAAAAAGAAGGAAGAGAGAGGGGAGGGAGGAAGGAAGGGAGGAGGGAGGAAGGAAGGGAGGGAGAAAGGTGGAGGGAGGGAGGGAGAGAAAGAAAGGAAAAGAAAAAGGAAGGAAGGAAAGAAAGAAAGAAAAAGAAAAAGAAAAAGAAGGAAGAGAGAGGGGAGGGAGGAAGGAAGGGAGGGAGAAAGGTGGAGGGAGGGAGAGAAAGAAAGGAAAAGAAAAAGGAAGGAAGGAAGGAAAGAAAGAAAGAAAGAAAAAGAAAAGGAAGAGAGGGGAGGAAGGGAGAAAGGTGGAGGGTGGGAGAGAAAGGAAAAGAAAAAGGAAGGAAGGAAGGAAAGAAAGAAAAAGAAAAAGAAAAAGAAGGAAGAGAGAGGGGAGGAAGGAAGGGAGGAGGGAGGAAGGAAGGGAGGGAGAAAGGTGGAGGGAGGGAGGGAGAGAAAGAAAGGAAAAGAAGAAGGAAGGAAGGAAAGAAAGAAAGAAAGAAAAAGAAAGAAAAGGAAGAGAGGGGAGGAAGGGAGAAAGGTGGAGGGAGGGAGAGAAAGAGAGAAAGGAAAATGTTCAACATAGTCATTAAAAACGAAAATTAAAACAAGGTGCCAATTTTTCATATGTCAAATTAGCAAAGATTTTAAGCAATTAAACTACTTGGATAAGGATGCAGGTACTGTTTATCTGCCTGGTAGGCATGTGAATTAAATCAATGTTTCTGGAAGATTTTGGAAATACTTATCTAAGTGTTGACAAAGGTGATGGAGGGAGCTTACATTATGGAAAACCTTGCATTCAGGCACAAGTCTCAAATAACAGTTTTCCTGAAGGCCAAGAAGGGGACAGTTCTCTGTATCCTGAGTTAGCCTCAAGGTCAGGAACATCTAGCTTTTATCGAAATGACCCAGCTGTATCCCATCAGTATTGCTGAGGACACACAACCTGAACTATAAAGATTTCCCTCTTTGTTTTGTGAGCTGGTTGTTCTGATAGCTGGAACAGAACCTGGCTTATGCTTTGTTATTGCAAGTAAAAATTCCATTCATTGCTCAAAAATGGTTTGAGTTTTCCTTCTCTTTCATAAAATGTATTAGTTTATTAATGAGAAAAAAAGTGGTATTTTAAAATGTCAGAAAAAAGAGAAAAGGAAGTTTCTTTTTTTATTGAAGTATAGTTGATTTACAGTGTTGTGTTAATTTCTGCTGTACAGCAAAGTGATTCAGTTATATATATATATATACATTCTTTTTTATATTCCTTTCCATTATGGTTTATCACAGGATGTTGAATATAGTTCCCTGTGCTATACAGTAGGACCTTGTTGTTTATTCATTCTATATATACTAGTTTGCATCTACTAACCCCAAACTTCCAGTCCATCCCTCCCTCACCTCCTCTCCCTGCTGGCAATCACAAGTCTGTTCTCTATGTCTGTGACTGTTTCTGCTCATAGATAGGTTCATTTGTGTCAAATTTTAGATTCCACATATAAGTGATATCATATGGTATTTGTCTTTCTCTTTCTGACTTATTTCACTTAGTGATAATCTCTAGGTCCATCCATGTTTCTGCAAATGGCATTATTTCATTCTTTTTTATGGCTGTGTAGTATTCCATTGTGTATATGTACCACATCTTCTTCATGCATTCATCTGTTGATGGACACTTAAGTTGCTTCCATGTCTTGGCTATTGTGAATAGTGCTGCTATGAACATAGGGGTTCATGTATCTTTTTGAATTATAGTTTTTTGGTTTTTTTTTTTTCGGTACGCAGGCCTCTCACTGTTGTGACCTCTCCTGTTGCAGAGCACAGGCTCCGGACGCACAGGCTCAGCAGCCATGGCTCACGGGCCCAGCCGCTCCGCGGCATGTGGGATCTTCCCGGACTGGGGCACGAACCCGTGTCTCCTGCATCAGCAGGCGGACTCTCAACCACTGCGCCACCAGGGAAGCCCTGAATTATAGTTTTATCTGGATATATGCCCAGGAGTGGGATTGCTGAATTATATGGCAACTCTATTTTTAGTTTTTTGAGGAACCTCCATACTGTTTTCTAAGGTGGCTGCACCAACTTGCATTCCTACCAACAGTGTAGGAGGGTTCCCTAAGAAAAGGAAATGTTTCTTGATTACCTCTAGAAAAACTAGTTTGGGGTGTGTTACAATTACCAAAAAACAAAGCAAAAACCACATATCTGAATGGATCAGGTCTGGTTTTAGTGCCCTATTCTAAAGCAATCATTTGTTGCAGTTGCTGAAAATCCCTACTTATAAGGAGACAACATCTAGGCAATTCTGCCAGTTAGCTCATTCAGTTAAAATATCAATTAAACGAAAAAGAGTCAATGAGTAAAAGATCCAAACAGATATCTCACCAAAGAAGATATACAAATGGAAAATAAGCATATGAAAAGATGCTCACCATCATATGTCATTAGGGAACTGCAAATTAAAACAATCATGAGGGCTTTCCTGGTGGCACAGTGGTTGAGAGTCTCCCTGCTGATGCAGGGGGCACAGGTTCATGCCCCGGTCCGGGAGGATCCCACATGCCACGGAGCAACTAGGCCCGTGAGCCATGGCCGCTGAGCCTGCACGTCTGGAGCCTGTGTTCTGCAACGGGAGAGGCCACAACCCTGAGAGGCCCGCATACCGCAAAAAAAAAAAAAAAAAATCATGAGATATCATTACCCACCTATCAGAATGGCTAAAATCCAAAACACTGACAACAACAAACACTGGCAAAGATGTGGAACAACAGAACTCTCATTCATTGCTGGTGGAATGCAAAATGGTATAGCCACTCTGGAAGACAGGCTGGCAGTTTCTTACAAAACTGAATATACTCTTACCATACAGTCCTGCAATAGAGCGCCTCAGTGTTTACCCAAAGGAGTTAAAAACTAGGTCCACACAAAAACCTGCACACAGATGTTTATAACAGCTTTATTTGTAACTACCAAAACTTGGAAGCAACCAAGATGTCCTTCAATAGGTAAGTGTATAAACAAACTGTGATACATCCATATAATGAAATATTACTCAGCAGTAAAAAGGAATGAGTGATCAAGGCACGAAAAGACACGGAGGAAACTTAGATGAATATTGCTAAGTGAAAAACGACTCTCTGAAAAGTCTACATACTATATGATTGACATTCTTAAAAAAGCAAATTATGAAGACAGCAAAAAATCAATCGTTGCCAGGGGCTGGCGGGGAGGGAGGGAGGGATGAATAGATGGAGCACAGTGGATATTTAGGGCAGTGAAACTATTCTGTAAGATACTGTAATGGTGGATACATGATATCATACATTTGTCAAACTCATAGAATGTGCAATACGAAGAGAGAATCAATGTGAACTGTGGATCTTAATTAATGTAATAATAAAAGTTAATAAATATATAATATATAATAAATATGTATATACCTATACAGTAAACATATAAATATATAATAATAAATAATGTATCAATGTTGGCTCATCAACTGTAACAAACGTATCCCACCAATGCAAGATGAGAGTAATTTGGGGGAAACTGTGTGTGGGGAAGTGGGGAATGGGTTATATGAGAACTCTACTTTCTGCTTAATTTTTCTGTAAACCTAAAACTGCTATAAAAATAGTCTATTAATTTTTTTAAAAAGAGTCAAACCAATTGTTTCACTGAGTTGACTTCTCAAAAAAAGTAGATCCAGTATTTTGGCATGGTCTTGGAGTAACTGTAACCTGTGGAACATTATTTTTTTCTAGGTCCTTTGACTAACATGACTCTGTGTGTTAATTCTGTTGTGAAAATATCCACAAGTTTGCACTGGTAAACTGGGAAGTTTTCACAACCTGTGATAGTGACGACAAGTGATTTCTCTTTGAATGCTTGGTACCCATTGTCCCCAGTGCCAAGAGTCTCAGTACATCTGTTTCCCTCCCTGCACATCACCCCTGTACTAGCACAGCCTGCTCCTAGTGATGGAATGGCATTGGCTTCTCTGTCCTGAAAACTTGGCTTCTTTGAGCTTTTTTCCTCTTTTTCATGTGCAAGAGAAAAAATATTAGAGTATTGCTTAGTTCCTATAAAGACAGCCTGCTCCCACCCCCAGAGTGCATTCATGCTGAGCAGAGAGGTTGTAACTGTGCATACCTTGGCACTGGGCAGTCCGGGATAGTACCCAAGCTGAGGGTAAATCAGTACTCGGAGTGAACTCTTATATTAATGGCTTCATAAGAAGCTATAAGACTGGACCTTTAAGAAGGGTCGGGGATGGATATGGTAGAACAATCTGTGCAGATGCACTGGTCCTGGGCTTCCAACCCCATATACAGGCCACATCCCAGGTATCCAATATGGCTAGGTCAGCCTGCAGGAGGGTCAGAATCCCAGACAGTCCTCACTGTGAGAGCAGATAGCAGGAGACATGTGGCACATTCCTGGAGTTTTCCCCTGAAGTGTACCAAGCCTTTCCCAACCTCCTGGGCTGCTCTACAAAGACTCCCTGCCAACCTGGTTCTCCACCTACCCCTAGAACTAGGTAGAACTGTTCTTTATATCCTTTACCTTCTTTTCCTCCTACCCTTCTGTAGCTCTTTTTTTTCCTTTTTCTTTTTTTTTTTTTTTTACAGCTTTCTAATTTAGAAACTGAAATTATAATTGGGAAGAGGACATTAAAGAAAGTTTACTTTATCTGAGTGAAATTGACAAGTAGACCAGGGCAAAAAAAGTGGTCTCTTGGCGAGTATGTGTCCCCTCAATCAACATGAATCAAGGGTCTGTACTTGCCTCAGAGTTTGTACTTGATGCAAAAGACAAAATGGTGCATGAGAAAATGCCCTACCCTCAAGAAGCTCATCGTCCGTGGGAATGACAGATGCTAAAGAGGTGATTAGAATTCCAGTTCCAATATCTATGAATTAAATCATTCCCATTTGAGGTAATTAGATGCAGGAAGTGGAGAGGATAGAGCTTGAGGCTGAGAGCAGACAAGGGACATATTGTGAGTGGCAGAGTTGAAATGGAGACATTTTTATCACGACGTTGAGAGAGAGAGAGAGCAAAGAAACAGGGAAACTCCCTCAGGAGAGAGAGCAGTGGAGATGTTTACCAGGTTGGCTCTCAGAAGGGAAGTGCATGAAGTTATCATGGACAGAGCATAGACTTTAGCCTGTGTAAGAGTGGGGGAGTTGAGATAGTTCTGTGCAGCCAAGCCTCTCAACTCTCCAAGCTATTCTGAATTAGTGAGAACTAGAAGTCAGGAGCCAACAACTCCAAGATATAAAATCAGAAAAGCTTTGAACATTTGGGTGTCAAAGCAGACACAAAAGAGAATCCCTTTTATTGGGCATACTATCTATGAGAAAGTAAAATTTTCATTTTTAAGTGTTTCATTGAAACAGCTGAGGAAGAGAAAGCTTAAAGACTTTTCTCTTAAATGGATGTTAATCATATAATGTACTTTACTATTAATGCAGACTGTTATTAATCTTAAGATGCCACCTTTATTATTTTATTTTAGTGAATGTAATAAATAGTGTCACAGAGTCACTTATAGCCTCCACTACTCAATCTACATTTTCAAATAAGGTGTTAATTTCCTAACACTTGAATTTTCTAGGGGTTGTGGGTTTCTGGCACCTATGTTACAGAGTTGGAGAGAATTTTATGGTAGATACTATTGGAGAACAAAGAAAGGCAAGTCCATGTTTATCTGGAGAATTCAAGGGTGTCTTTGCAGGAGGGATTTTTTAGGCTGGGTCTTGAAGGATGAGATGACATTAGCCAGGAGACAAAGAAGCAGGCATCATAGCCTCTTTCACATTCTGGTCTTTCTCATGATCTCCTCCATATGACCATTCTGCCCTTATTGGGTTATGTCTCCAATTTAAGAGAGCTGAGTAGGGGTGTCAGAGAGTAGTAGGAATGATATTAACAAAACGCCTCTATCTACATAACCTCATTTGAGCTTCACAAAACCCTGTGTGATAAAGGCAAAGAGCTCAATTTATAAATGAGGAAACACAATTTATAAATGAGGCTGAAAGAAGCTGAACAACTTGTCTAAACTCATGCAGGTAGTAAGAAATGGAACCAGGATTTCAAGTAGGTTTTCAGTACTCAATACTGTATGTTATCAATACTGGTTTACTAATACCCTATGCATGTCAGAAGGAATATACCATATCAACATGGATGTGTCCTATTATGACCAAAAAAAAAAAAAAAAGAGGAAGACTAGATAACATTTGGAACTATTTTAGAATGGAAAAATCCATTATTTGAAATCTTAAGAAAAAATATTTTGACGTAAAAATGACTCTAATAAATGACGGTAAGCAAGGCAAGTAAGGAAAGAGACAGGGCTAATGCCAGCATTACATATTTAGAGTAATATTAGTTGAACCAACTTTTACAAACCAACACCAAGGAAAAGTAAAGAGAGCATCAGAAATCGATAACGCAATTTTAGTGTTAGCTGCGTTTAAGTGAGACAGCTCTGACTCATTCAACATGTGATGTCAGGCCAAGCAGGTTACAAGGGGCAAAAATGTATTTTGGGGAAAAGCTGGAAAGGGAATGATAAATTTGAATATACTACATCTTGGTAACTCACCCCTGTGGATGGAGATAAAAGAAATCATGAGACCTTCTTGGAACCCTGAGTAAATCTATATCCTTTTATAAATCTTCAGAGGAGGACAGAGCATGCATTGCCCCGTGTAGGAAGCCAAGGCTGTATTCAAATCACTGATGACAAATAGAAGATGAATTCTGGGAAGCCAGAAAGGGAGAAAGTCTTAGGGAACAAAACAAGAAGAGTCCTTAAAGCCCCAGTGTCTTTAATCTCTGCAGGGAATGAGTGATCTATAGCAACATAGAAAAAGAAGGAGGTATCTAACTGCGAAGAAAAAGAGGGCCTCTAATGGTTCTTAGGGGTCCAGTCCACAGTTGATAATTTTTCCCTCAGGAAGGGTCTTCTGTTATATCAACTTAATCCCTTGTTATATACAACTTAACCTCCTTCTGTGTCCTTGGAGTCTCTGCTTTTTCTTTTCTCATCCTTTATCTTTTTTTATATATATATATATATATATATATATATTTATTTATTTATTTACTTGGCTGTGTGGGGTCTTAGTTGCAGCATGTGGGATCTTTGTTGCAGCATGTGGGATATTTTTAGTTGCAGCATGTGGGATCTGTAGTTGCGGCATGTAGGATCTGTAGTTGTGGCATGCAAACTCTTGGTTGCGGCATGTGGGATCTAGTTCACTGATGAGGGATCAAACCCAGGCCCCCTGCATTGGGAGCATGGAGTCAGCCACTGGACCACCAGGGAAGTCCCTCATTCTTTATCTTCTTGATCTGACATCTATGGCAGGACTCCTTTGGTGTTGCTGTTGGGAGACAGGGCTGACTGTTATAGCACAAAACTGATGTTACTGTTCTACTCTAAGAGGCATAATTTGACCCAGGACTCTCTAGAGCCATGTGACAGAAGGCATAGGTTTTATTTTATTCTGTTTGCATTTGTTGTCATCCTTGAATAAGGATGCTTCATCCAACAATATTAATGAGTTCCTTCCCTAAATCGTAAAAATTTCTGTTACGAAGATTACTTTTCTGACCATTATTTCTCCCTGCAGAATTTCATGAAACTCATGTAATAGAAAAGATTGTAAGATGGGCTATGAGATTCCAGCAGGCCAGAGAAGATGGGTTTCAAGGCAAAGGATATGTGCACACTGCTTAGTTTATAGCTAAATTTATAGCAGGTTCTGAGGCTGTGTCTTCCAGGTACAGGGAGCCCCAGGCAGGGAGAACTTTAGAATGGGCACTTTGCTTCCTCAGAGTGAACCAAGCTTAAGTCGTTGCTGGCTCCCAGTGTGTCTTCCAGCTGTAAAGTGGCTGCAAAAGGCCACAGCAACTTAACTGCATCAGTAACTGCCTGGGTTATTGAGCCAGTGAACTCATTGTCCTCGTGATGCCTCTAGGCTGACAGGCCAGGCCAACCGGGAACTATAACCACGGGCCACACATCACTTTACTTTCTAAGCCGTTCAGGATTCCCATCTCCAACACCCTCTTCTTAGATAACCAGGGCCTTGGGGTGTTATGAAATAACCAATTTTCTTTTGAAATTCATTGTTTTTACCTAGGAAGGGGCAAACACACCCACATTTTGTGGTTTAGGCTCTCAGGAGACTGGGAGTGATTCATCTCCACTGTAAAATGAAGTGTTCTGCAGGATATGAAATACCGTTGTTCAACAAGAAAAGCCTTGTTTATTCTCTTTCACTTTATTGAATTTTTTAATACAAAAGTTATCCATGCTTTTTATTACGAAGCAGACTGGGAGGAAGCTGCCTTTTGACAGTTGGGTCCCCACCTCCACCTGACCCATCATCACCTGTGGTAAAGTCCATCCCAGCCTGCTGTGCGTCCTTTCACGTCTTTCTCAAAGTGCTTCCACATACATACCAGCACACAGTCATCAGAGCAGCAACGGATGTCAGTCTACCTCTTTCTGTGGGCATCTCCAAACTTCCCAGTTTGAAATCACGTTTTTAATGTTTCCTTCATCCTATGCATGTCCAATGTGCTCAGCATTTCTAGAGCAGCTATTATCCCATCTGCTGGGGAAACAGGATGGAAAGTGGTGAAGGAGACCCAGTCCAGGGATGGGCTCCCAGGGTCAGTGCTCTCTGCTCTCTGAGGGGCCTGTGATCAAATACATCACGTCGCTGAGTCCCTGGCTGATCTGAGCTTGCTGAAGACGTGAGAGTTGACACAGTGAGATACCTGTGTTGACCCTGGTGCAAAAAGCAGAATCTGGAGACTTCTGAGCAAGCAGGAGAAGCTGGGGAGAGAATGGTTGTTCCCCTTTGACAGCTGGCTCTGGAATATTCTGTGACAGTGCGTGGACTATTCAGGACTCTTACTTCTCCTCCTCAGCCTCCTGCTGAGACAGAGTCAGGGCCCATTAGCACTTGCACTAGAGGCGAGCCCTTGCTTCTCGAGGAGGTGAGAGCAGTCAATTTTGCCACTCATTAGCAACTCTGGACAGATAGTGGGGGGAAGATTGAAGCTATTGGCAAAATGAGAGTCTGCTTCTCTGAGGGCACAGTTATCCATTCTAGTCCTTTCGCCGTCAGCAGGTCACCCAGAGTTGACTGTCTGCTAGTCTCACAGAGCAATGAGCAAGGCAGTATTTTTTGTTAAGTATTATCCACTTTATTTAATAACTCAGTGAGTTGCCAATATTGTGATCCTCAAGGTAACGGTGAGACTGCAGGAGGAAAAATATCTCATGTAACTCAGACACCACAACCATCCTAGTTGTCTTATTGTTCTGGACTAAAGGGTAGATTGTATTTAAAAACAGTCTGGGCGGCTTTTTGTGGAAGGACAGTGGTTTACTCGTGTGCCCCACAAGGGCCTCCTCTGATCAGCCTGACTTGTTATTTGTACAATATTTTACACTTTGGAAAGCACTTTGACGTAGCCTTCCAATTCTCACACAACTCTGTCAGGTCATGACTTTTCTTATCTCCATCTCACTGATGACTGAAGGTCACAGAAGTTAGCTGAGTTGCCCAAGGTTACATAAAGTCCACAGCCCTTTCCCTGACCCCAGAGTATATGGGAATATAAGGGAGTTTAATAAATGGTGAAAGGAAGGGCCTCTCTTAACATCGATTGATGAAGTAGGTAATGAAAATGCCACAAAGGAAATCAAAGTCCACCCCTGTACTCTTAAGGTGAATAATAAGCCTCAGTAAGACTGGTCATCAAAGTACAGGTGGAGGGTTGAAATCAGGTGGGAAGGATTTTTTTTTCCTGCCTAGTCATCTTTGGGACATTGACTTGTCTTTATAACATGTGGCTCCTCGTGCTACAACATGAACCTTGAAGACATTATGCCAAGTGAAATAAGCCAGACACAGAGGGACACATATTTTCTGATTCCACTTAGATGTGGTATCTAGAATAGTCAAATCCGTATAGCAGAAAGTAGAACAGGGGTTTTCAGGGGCTGGGGGGAGGGGGAATGAGGAGTTATTGTTTAATGGGTGAGGAGTTTCAGTTTGGAATGATGAAAACGTTCTGGAAATGGATGGTGGTGATGGTTGCAGAACATTGTGAGTGTACTTAATGTCACTGAATTGTACCCTTAAAAATGGTTAAAATGGGGCTTCCCTGGTGGCACAGTGGTTGAGAGTCCGCCTGCCGATGCAGGGGACACAGGTTTGTGCCCCGATCTGGGAAGATCTCACATGCCGCGAAGCGGCTGGGCTCGTGAGCCAAGGCCGCTGAGCCTGCGCGTCTGGAGCCTGTGCTCTGCAGCGGGAGAGGCCACAACAGTGAGAAGCCCGCGTACCGCAAAAAAAAAAAAGGTTAAAATGGAAAGTTTAATGTTATGTATATTTTACCATAATTTAAAACTTTTTCTAAATGTGGTTTCTCTAATGCAAAAGGTTTAATTTGGGGATTCTTCACAAAGCATTATCTATGGCAATCTGCCATGTAAATCACTGAATTACTTCCTTTTCTGGTTGAGCCATCCAATTAAAGCGCTTTGATTTTTTTTTTTTTTTTTTTTTTTTGCGGTACGCGGGCCTCTCACTGTTGTGGCCTCTCCCGTTGCGGAGCACAGGCTCCGGACGCGCAGGCTCAGCGGCCATGGCTCACGCGCCCAGCAGCTCCGCAGCACGTGGGATCCTCCAGGACCAGGGCACGAACCCATGTCCCCTGCATTGGCAGGCAGACTCTCAACCACTGCGCCACCAGGGAAGCCCAGAGTGTTTGCTTTTTTACCATCATGTTTTATTGCCTCACTAACCCTCTCTGGAGGTACTTAAGCAGTAGAGGGATGACTATCGATCAAGGGGTGACCAGAGATGGATAGAAGAGATGCTTAAATTCTTCTTCAATTTAACTATTCTCTCATGTGAAGCCTTGCATTCTGTTTTTTCTTCTGTATATTTTTTTGTTTGTCTTTGAGGATCACAACCCTGTCTTTGACCTCTTGTGTCCATAGAGTACCTCTCAGATATTGTTCAAGATAGTTGTTGAATAAAGATACTCTGCCTACTCGGGAGAAATAAGAATGTATACGTGTGTGTGTGCAAATATGTGCATGCATGCACATGTGTGTGTATTTTGCAAAATGAAACATAGGAAAAATAATTAAAAACTAGTGAAATTGGTTACCTTTGAGAGAAAGGTAGGAAGGAGTAGAAGAGGTATAGGAGGGAGTAACATTTCTCTGAGAATAACGTTTTACCTAGTTTTGGTTTTGAAAATGTGCTAATGTTATTATTATTTTTTAAAATTAATTAATTTATTTATTTTTGCCTGTGTTGGGTCTTCGTTTCTGTGCGCGGGCTTTCTCTAGTTGCGGCGAGTGGGGGCCGCTCTTCATCGCGGTGCGCAGGCCTCTCACTGTCGTGGCCTCTCTTGTTGCGGAGCACAGGCTCCAGATGCACAGGCTCAGTAGTTGTGGCTCACAGGCTTTGTTGCTCCACGGCATGTGGGATCTTCCCAGACCAGGGCTCGAACCCGTAGCCCCTACATTGGCAGGCAGACTCTCAACCACTGCACCGCCAGGGAAGCCCGTTAATGTTATTCTTAACTAAACTGACAAGGATGGGAGTTGAGGAAAATTGAATTCAAATGGAAACAAATGACTGGGTTTCAAGTGAGTAATGTAATCACACAGAAGAGAAATAAAAAACTAATTTAATTAATTTTTGAAGGCAGTATTTTAACTATACATCCTCAGTATAAAGACAAAAAAATCTTAAACTCTCAGTATGCTTGTTGTTGGTAGAGGTAAGGATGTGGCAATTCTGAAATTATTTTGTGGATATTGTAGAAATCAGCAAAGATATAAATATTTTGATTTGGACAGAGGATTCAGGACTATCACTATGTGAGAAGGAAGACACAAATATGGACGAGGGAGAAGCAAAAGGGTTATTTGGATTGGGATTCGTGGTTGGTGTTGGATTGGGATTAGTGGGTACTGCTGGCTCTGACCACTGAAGGGGCAGTGACACCTCAGTAATAATAAACACAGATCTTGCCTTCTAAATACCATTTCCCACCAAAAGGAGCCAGGACTTCCTGGAGAAATTGTTGATTCCAGGGATGGGCATAGTGTTATTCTTGAAAGTAAGAAATGCTCATAAAATGATGGCAGTATGTTGCAAGAATACAGGAAACATTTTGAAGGGACTCCTAGTGTCCAAATCTATGACAATTTGAGCATCAAAATAAATAAGGTTAATGATGGATTTCAACCATGAAAAAAATTTTATTTACTCATATTTATATTAAATAAACAAATGAGGAAGAGGGGAAGGCTCATCTTTAGAATAGAAAGCCAACCAATAGACGTAGAATGGATGACAGAGTTCAAAAATCAACATTTTGCAACATCATAGTACTAATTGATTCAGGTAAGCATCATCAGTGAAAGCCTTAAAGTCTCTCCCCAGAGATAACTTATTAATTGCAAAGGGAAAAATAGTAACTTTATAGTGGAAACACTTGGCTGACACCACCTTAACTAAGTGATCAACATTAACATCACCAACATGGAACACACCCACATTGGTGTGTTTTCTGATGTGATGCACTGAGAAGGACACAGCATTGCTTACATTGTAATCCTGCCAAAAATGCATAACCTGAGTATAATCAATCATACAGAAGCATCAGACAAGTCCAAATTGGGGACAATCTACAAAACAACTGGCCTGCGTTCATCAAAGCTGTCAATGTCATAAAAGACAAAGATAAAATAATTCCAAAAATTTTCCAGATTCAATGAAATAAAAGACATGACAACTGAATGTAATGCATAATCCTAAATTAGATCTTGGATTGGGGGGAAAGTTGCCATAGAAGACATTATTGGGCAATTGGTGAAATTTGAATATAGACTATATGTTAGATAAAATATTGTATTAATGTTAAAGTGCCTAAAATTGACCATTATACTGTGGTTGTGAAGAGAATGTTCTTGTTTTTAAGAGATATATGCTGAAATGTTTAGGGATAAAGAGGCAAAAATCATGCAATTTCCTTTCATATATCAATAGTTTAGCAGTAATAATCATAACAATTAGAGAGATGATAATTGGTAACTCAATGTGAAGCGCATATGGGAAGACACTACAATTTCTGCAACTTTTCTGTGTTTGAAATATTTTTTAAAATAAAAAAAATATATTTTTTAAAGTCTTCTGATTCTCTAACCTCTCTATTGGAGAAGTGAGGATTAGACAGTACAATATAAGGTGTGGAATTGCCAAAGGATTTAGGCTGGGAGGGAGGGTTAGCAGGGACTAGAGACCTTTTTTCCAGATTAGTGTCCTGGGACCTGGTCCCCCAGCTGTGTTGGATTGAGTCATCCAGGTGAGCAGTGAGATCTCTGAGAGGAGAAAGATACTTTCCATGAAACTGGAACCAGAAATCCAGGAGTCACTCTCAACTCCAATCTCTCACTCACTCAACTAAGCACCAAATTCTATTGATTCTACTTTTAGTTAAAACTCAGATTCATCCCCTCCCCTCAACATCCTCTCCCAAAGTCCTGACTTCCTTGTCTGCATTTCTGTGTCACTTCCTAACCTGCAGTAGAACCCCTCCAATCCATCCTTCCCACCTCAGCCAGGTGCAAAGTGAATGAAGCCTGGCTGTTGGCGGGGCTTTCATGTGCACGATCCGTGCTGCTCTCTCAGGTCAGCAACATCTCCTACTGCACTCCCTCTTTCCACTGCACTCCCTACCCAGCCTTTGTTCCAACAATTCTGAACTATTTTTAGGTTCCCAAATACCTTATCAAGGTCTCTAGGGAGGCCCCCACAAAGTGTCATTCCTCTTCCTTTCTCGTTTTGGGAACAATTTGGAAAATGGAAGAATTAAGAAATAAAAGAAGTGGCAGATAAAGGTACAAATACCTATTGCTGAGTGAAGCTAAGCTAGAGGATGTGGTTCAGGTCTGTCAACCAGAGGGTGAGACTGCACCTCCCCAGAGGTCGGGAGGAAAAGGGGCTGAGAATATCTAGGTTTGTGCTTAAGGAAAATTTCTCCTGCAGAACACCGTGAGTGGAAAGAGGCACCCCCACTAATATACCACAGGCTATGAAATGTCTGTGTACAAAGCTCACCCTTTCCTATTTGCCTACCCTCTGTACCAGCCTAAATGTTACCCCCTTTAAGAAGTCTTTATTGAGTGCTTTGGGCTGAATTGTGTTCCCCCTAAATTCATATGTTGGGGCTTCCCTGGTGGCGCAGTGGTTGAGAGTCCGCCTGCCGATGCAGGGGACAAGGGTTTGTGCCCCGGTCCGGGAGGCTCCCACATGCCGCGGAGCGGCTGGGCCCATGAGCCATGGCCGCTGAGCCTGCGTGTCCGGAACCTGTGCTCCGCCAACGGGAGAGGCCACAACAGTGAGAGGCCCGCGTACCGCAAAAAAAAAAAAAAAAAAAAAAAAATCATATGTTGAAGCCCTAATGCCAAATAGATGGTATTTGGAGATGGGACCTTTGGGAGGTAATTAGGATTAGATGAGGTCATGAGGGTGGGGCCCTCCAGATGGGATTAGTGCCCTCATAAGAAGAGACACCAAAGATCTTGCTCTCTTGCCCCCTCTTTCTCCCTGAGCATGTGCAAAGAAGAGGTAATGTGAAGGCTCAGGGGGAAGGTGGCCATCTACAAGGGAGGAAGAGAGACCTCACCAGAACCCAACCATGCAGGCACCTGTATCTCCAACTTTCAGGCTCCAGAACTGTGAGAAAATAAATTGTTGTTCAGGCCACCCAGTCTATGGTATTTTGTTATGCAGTCCAAACTGACTAGTACAGTGAGCACATTCCAAATAAAGGTAATCACATCCTCCTTGGTATTACCTCCTTTTAGTAAACTTTCTTTCTTTCACCAAAGTCAGACATTTACATAGTTTTAAAAGTCAAATGATACTACAAAGCATATAATAAAAATAGTAGTCTATGGCTCTCCCCAAATTCCTAGCTTGAGCCTAGCTCCCCAACAAAAAAAAAGCACTCTCAACTCTTCCAATCATTTCTTATAAGCTGGGGGCCCACTCAGTGATTCCAAGTAATGTTTACAGCACTCTTCCCTGATTTATCAATTTTATACAGTAATTATTGACTTCCTATTATGAGGATTTAGCATTCTGTTACCCTGCCATCACTTTCCCGGCTTGCAACCTTGCAATTCAGTGATACCACATTTTCAGTGAATGTTCAGTGTTTACATTATTTTTATCACAAGACTGTCCTTCACTGCCAACGCAAACATATAATACAATTCCATTTCCTTTCCTATACAGTTTTCTTGTTTTCCCAGATATTAATTGCCTTTTTCTTTTTCTAGCTTGGTTTTTATATCATCACAAATTCTTCAACAGAGCTATAAAACACCTCTGAATGCTATTTTCCATATAATTAAATCATCACTTACATCATTATTTGTTTCTGCTATCATATTTTTAATGCCAATGAGTTTTATAGCATTCTCCCAACATTCCTTTTTTCCTCTCTTTTTGGTCCTCTGCTGCTGGATTTAGTGCTTTATGTACATTCTGTCAATGAATCCTCTCAACATCTCTGCAAGGTAGTTATTATCCCCACTTCACAATGATGAGGAAGTGGAGGTTCAGAAAGGTAAAGTAACTAACTTAAGGTCACACAGCTGGTATATACCAGAGCAGAGTTTTGCTTTGTTTTCTTGTTTGTTTGTTTTTAAAATTTATTTATTTATTTTGGCTGTGCTGTGTGGCTTGTGGGATCTTAGTTCCCTGATCAGGGATCGAATCCAGGCCCTTGGCAGTGAAAGCCCGGAGTCCTAACCATGGGACCGCCAGGGAATTCCCTGTTTTTTTTAATTTTAGTAAAAAAAAAAAAAACACAAAACATGAACTCTACCCTCTTAACAATTTTAGTGTATAGTACAGTATTATTAGCCACGTCTATATCTTGTACAGCAAATCTGTACAACTTTTTCATCTTGCATGCCTGAAACTCTGTGCCCACTGAACAGCAACTCCTCTCATTTCCCCTTCCCTCCAGCCCTGGCAACCACCATTCTCCTTTCTGCTTCTATGAGTTTGACTACTTTAGATACCTCATGAAAGAGGAATCATGCAGTATTTGTCCTTCTGTGACTGGCTTATTTCTCTTAGCATAATGTCCTCAATTTTCATTTCTACTGTAGCATGTGACAGGGTTTCCTCCTCTTTTAAGGCTGAAAAATAGTCCATTGTATGTAGTATACAACACATTCTCTTTATCCATTTATTTGTCTACGGACATTTAGGTTACTTCTATTGCTACATCTTGGCTAGTGTGAATAGCATTCCTTTTTAATAGCAGGCTCTTTTTGGTTTGGGGATACATTCTCTCCAAGGCTATTAAGACTTTTTGCTTTTAGTTTTCCTTTCTCTTTCTTCTGAGTTTGGTTATTTTGCTGTTTATTTATTTTGATTTCTATTTTTCACATTAAAAACATTCCTCTAACATCTGAGTATACTTTTTGGTTTTTTGTTTTTGGCCGCGAGGCTTGCAGGATCTTAGTTCCCCGACCAGGAATTAAACCTGCACCCAGGGATTGAACCCGTACGCTCAGCAGTGAAAGCACAGAGTCCTAACCACTGGAGCCCCAGGGAATTCCCTGAGTACACTGTTCACTAAACATTGAAAGGTTGACTGAAGCTCTTTGTGGCCATGAGGGGAGGGGCTTGTCCATGTATGTGTAGACTTTAGGCTGGAGATCTGTAGGATTATGAGATGATTCAGGAAGGACCTGGATTTCTTTTTCCATTCCCCAGACCCCAGAAGCACCACCTGTCATTATAAGCATGTCTTTTTGTTGGGGCCATTCATCTTTTCCGGAATCTACTAGTCTGCCTGAGGACTGTACACCTGGTGTCAGCCTCCTGGAAGTGGGGACAGAGGAAGAGGGCAGAGAGTCACATGGTTCAGATGTCGGTGTTCACTCTCAGAACAGCACTTTGCCCCACTCTCTGCTATGACTGCAGCCCCTCTAGGTCCTGCTCTCCAACAATAAGTCTCCTACCTACTTGGGTAGAGAGGGATAGCCTCTTAGCTACTCCAGTTGGTGAGTGACCTGGGATCTAATCTCTCCTTAAACAGGATTTCAACCAAACCTCTTGTGTTTCACGTCGTGCCCACCGTCACACCCCATAGTTCAGGTGTCTCCGATTCTCCATCCTCTGTAGGCACTTGGTAGTCAGATTTCTTTCTCTCCTGCCTCTATTTTCCATCCTGCCAAATTGGATGATATTTCACATTGGTTGTGGCTTCCTCCCCAGTTCTCTGTGTCCTTTGGGGTTTATGCATATTTATTTGTATTCCTTTACTCTCGTTTCAGTGCAGTTTCAGGAGGAAGCAGAGGTAAACATACACGTTCAATTCACCGTGTTTAGTTAGAAGGTCACTCCCTGCCATGTCTCTAGCTCATAGATGCTGCTGCACTACCCTTGTGCTCTAATCCTTTGTGGCTTGTCCACCTTCCCTGTGGACTATGGTTTTCCTGAGGGCAGCAGTTTCTTTGCATCCCCAGCCCCTAACATAGATGGCATGCAGTAATTATTCATCCGGTTGAATGGAACTTAATTTACATAGTTGGTGCTGCCCAAAAAGCTAGGAAATACATGACCACCTAAGGCCTCCCTCACCATCCTCCCATTCTCTGTTAAAGATAATCCTGATGAAAGAATTTTTTCAAGATTGAAGCAGAAATAACGAACTCCTGCTCATATAGTGCCTTGTTTATAATATGTACAGCCTTTTCTGACTCTTTCAGAGAAGTGCTTATTTTACTTAGAAGTAATTGCTTTTCAAAGGCTGGCAATTCTCATTAGTTACCAGGTGAGTGTGACTCTTAATAAGAAAAGTCTCCTGACTGAGCTAGGAAAAGCAATGGCACAAAAATGTATAGTGGGGGTTTTTCCCACCTTGCAAACCAAATAGCTCCTGTGCTACGCATAATTGAAAGAAAATTGACATGTATTATCTAAGATGCATTTTTTCCATGCACACAAAGAGAACTGGGCACGCAGAGGTGAGACCTTTGAGGTCCAGAAAAGAGCTGTGCTGAGGAGAGCACTTCCCTCTTACAGAGGTGTAATGGGGCATCATTTCTCTGCTTCTGGGGAAGAATTTTGAAACAGTTCTGTCAGCAGGGTTGGCTCCTTCTGGAGGCTCTGAGACTCCATGTCCTGCCTCTCTCCCAGCTCCTTGTGGTGGCTGGCTCTCCTTGGCATTCACTGGCTTGTAGTTGTATCGCTCCCATTTCTGTCTCCACCCTCACATTGCCCTCTTCCCATTGTATGTGTCTCTGTATCTCCAAATCTCCCTCTCCTTATGAGGACACCAGTCATTGGCTTTAGGGCTCACCCTAATGCCAGTATGACCACATCTTAACTTGATTACTTTTCCAAAGACCTTATTTCCAAATAGAGTCACATTAAAGGTTCCAGGTTAACATGAATATTTTGGGGACATTAATCAATCCAGCATACAGCCTAAAATCTTTACCTTCCTGCCTCCTACTTTTAGTTATAATTTTGGGGACTATGTTTGTAATCAAATACTTTCAGACAATTGACATAGGAAAAGACACAGGAAACTCCCAGAGAAGGTGCCTGGACAATGGGGCAAACAGGCTTGCAGGTGAGGCTCCCACCCCTGGGCAGGGGTTCTGAACCTGGGCTGCACATTGGAATCACTCCAGGTTTTTACTCCTTTTGCCCCCATATCAGTTGTTTTTAAAGCATCCCAGGTGGTTCCAGTGTGCATCCAGATGCAGACCTCTGTTCCAGGCACTCTTCCTCAAACACTTGCTGATGAGGCTGCTGTATTTTAGCTCCACTGGCCTCTGTTGAAGCAGGTCCTGCATGTGTGTGCTCTTGCTGACTGCTGAGAATTTAGCATCAGCACTTGTGGCTTTTATTTCAGCTCCTTCATTAGCTTGGAAGGAGAACAGCTTCATTGGTACTGAAAACTCAAAAGTTAATAAGGAAAAAGAACATTTGGAGGGGGATGTGGATAGGAGGGAGGTTAACATTTAATTTTATTTTTCAGAAATAATTTTTTTTAACTTATCAAAATAAGTAACGTGCTCACAGAAATGTAAAAAGCCTCAAAATGACAGTGAAGAGAATCACTTATAATTATGTCCTTCTGGGCAAACAATGATGTAGTGAATGTTCTTCTAATGATTTTTTTCTGTGCATCTATAGGTATAAAATATGTATTTTACAAACATGGGATTATGTGGTTTTGGAGCTTAAGTTCTTCATGTAGCAAAAATCATTAAATGTATATCAATAAGTGCATTCAATAAATGTTTCCCATTAAGTAGTCTTCAGATTTCAAATGGCTTCTAAGAGGATTCTGTACCCAATCCCCAATTCCAATGTGTAGTTGCAGGGGGAAGCAGGGGAGGTTCCCTGCTACCAGCAAGCAATCTTTGACACCAGCTGGGTGTCCTACAATTCAACTCAATTCTGACATTATCTACCTGGAGATAGCAACAGATTCCCCACAAGGGCTCAGCTCATAAGACCACCCTCCACTTCAGATGCCAATCACAAGTCCAGATTTTCACCTGTACTTCTGACCTACTGCTTATAAATCAGAGGTTCCCATGATGCTCTCCTTGGGTTCAATTAATTTATTAGAGCAGCTCACAGAACACAGGAAACCTGTTTACTCAATAGATTACAGATTTATTACAAAAGATATTAAGGAATACAAATCAACAGCCAAATGAAGAGAAACAGGATGAGGTCCCAAGCAAAGGAATTTCTGTCCTTGCGATGTTTGAAGACTGACATAATGGCATGTGTTCTCCAACCAGGAAACTCTCTGAACACTGTCCTTCCTTTGGGGTTTTTATGGAGGCTTCATTACATAGGTATGATTGATTAAATCATTGGCCATTGGTGACTGATCAACCTCCAGCTCTTCTCCCCTCCCTGGAAATCAGGGTGTGGGGCTGAAAGTTCCAACCCTGTATTCCTGATTGGTTGCCCGGGCAACCAGCCCCCATCCTTAGATGCTTTCCAAAAGTTACCTCATTAACATAAACTCAGTTGCAGTGGAAAGGGGCTTGTTATGAATAACAAGACACACATTTCACATTTATGGCTCTGAAGCACTTCAAGAACTGAAGTCAAGAGACCAAATATTATAACAAAAGATGTTCTCCTTGCTCTTATCACTCAGGAAATTTCAAGGGTTTGGGGAGCTGTGAGCCAGGAACTGTGGACAAAGACCAAATATATATGAGAAATATGTTTTAGTCCTCTGAATTAGCAAATACATGTTTCTTCAAATCACAGCCATATTTTATTCCTTCATAGAGATTTTATCATGATTACTTAACCAATCACTGTAAGAGAATTTCCAGTGGAACTTTTCCTATCGTCTGATTTCTGGGGCTAAAAGCCAGGTGCAGAGACCCTTCCTATCTCTCCATCCTACAGAGGGTTCCCAGACCCGTCCCCACAGCCTCTGTTAACCCCATGCCTACTATCCCCCACCACCTCCTCACAAATCTCTATAAGCCCAAGACGTGGAAATTAGATGTGGCATAGGGAGTTCCTGACCCAGGGGAGAGCGCTCCCCGGTCCCCACATCCCAGTTGAGCGGATTGCAGAGTTTGGGAGTGTCTTTGAGGGGAGAAAGGCCTCTCAACCCCTGAACATTTGCTTAAAGTGCAACTACTGGTCTGTGTTCTGTACTGAGCAGGAAAAAAAGGAACTGGCTAGGGATGGCTCCACAAAGAGAAGAAGCAGCCTGCTCTCGCCCCACCACTGGCATCTGGTGTGATAAGGAGGCATGAGTTGCCTGGGGCCAAGTGGGTGCCATGGAAGGAAGCCAGGCTGTGCTGCTTTTCTGGCTCCCTGTCCAGGGGGCAACCAGCAGCAAGAGCCTGTGGGGTGCTGTAATGTGGGCTGGAACTGGGGGCAGGGGGGCAAGGTGCAATGGAAGCACATCTCCATGTGGCATAACTGTTGAGGGGAGGCATCCCCCAGAGTCTTGAAGAACTCAACCACATGTTCCACAAGACAGTAAGCATCTGGATGCCCAATACCCAGAGGACACGCATCCCAGACAAGACCACACCAGGTGCTAAGGCTTTTGCCCCTTCTCTCTCTCTCTCCCACCTCTTGCTACCTGGAAGCAGCAGAGTGAGAGGGAGGAGGAAGCGTCAAAGAGTAGCTCAGGCCCTCTCCGCAGGTGGGTTCCCAAGCCTTGGAGGAGGGAGGGCACTGAGTTAGACAGTCAATATAATAGCTTGATCATGTGAATCAATAATAGCTTTTAAAATATGCATGTTCCTTGACCCAGCAGATCCACCTCCAGGAATTTATCTAAGAGAATAATCAGAGATGTGTAGAAAGATTTACGTAGTAAGAGAATTGCCATATATGTAAAATATTTCCCCACATCCTTTAACATAAGTTTTTATGTTAAAAAGTTATCTATTCTTTTAATAACAGTTAACAGAATTCTGATGGTTTAATTTTTATATACAGTTGCAATATACCACAGTGCTAATAATAAATAGAATCACTCATATTAAAGAAAAAATGTTTTAGAAAGCTGACCATTACAGAAGCAAGGACACCGTGTTCCAGCACCATCGGTGCTGGGACTCTAAAGAGGAGGAAGGTGCAATACCTGCTTTTGAGGAGATCTGAACCTAGTGGAGAGGACAGGAACAAAACACATTTCTGCAAGGACTGTGAAATGTGCACCAACTGGAACTCAAAGGAAGAGTGACTAACTTTGAGCTAGGAAGCAGGTGCTTGTGGAATTGTTTTTCCACTGAAGAAGAAATTATTTACTTGTTAACATTCGCCCAACTGTTCAGAAGACTGCTGTAGGGGTTTTATTGTCGGCCCACTCCTCATAAAGTAACTGCTTCTCACACAACTGTAGGAGCACAATGCATTTGCAACTCAAGGGGTGGAAAATCTGATCAGGATGAATAGAAACACTTGACTAATAGAAATGACCTCTATATACAGGTTCTTCATAATATATAATAAAAATGCAGAAAGGCCCTTGACACGTGAAGACAGTTGGATTGTGTGTTTTGTACATGTAGCACTATGTATACATTACATTATGAACCTCCACACAGGAGCACAAAGGAAGGCCCATACTCCACAGGTCTAACTCTGTAGAAGCTATAAATCAGGCTCATGAACTGCCCCGAAAAGTATGTTCTATCCTCCCAGTTTGACAAATATGTCTTCACAATGGCTTGGAAGGACCAGGTTCAAATTTAGGATCTCAGTGCAATGTTTGAATGCAGTGGGACAGCGAGGCCAGCCTATGGCACACCTCATCCTGTTGTCCCACCCTTGGCTCCATCTCCACACAAGTGGCACCCCAGCCTACATGTCCATATCCTTGCAAACAGCTACCATTGGCCACTCCTCAGGCCCCGGGAGACAAGTGCCAGCAAAGCAGTCAGCTGTGGGACAATGGCCTGGGGGAGAGGCCCACTCAGGGCCCAGCAGAGGGCTCAGGAACACTGGGGTAGTGTCTTAGTCTGCTTGGGCTGTTCTAACAGACTTCCATGGACTGGACGGCTTGGTCAACAGACATTTATTTCTCATACTTTTGGAGGCTGTGAAGTCCAAGATCCAGGTGCCAGCTAATTCAGTGCCTGGTGAGGGCCCTCTTCCTGGTTTATGGAAGGCCCCATTCTTGCTGTGTCCTCACACAGTGAAGACAGAGATCATCTCCCTTGTGTCTCTTGTTTTTTTTTTTTTTTTTTTTTTTTTTTATGCAGTACGTGGGCCCCCCACCGCTGCGGCCTCTCCCGTTGCGGAGCACAGGCTCCAGATGCGCAGGCCCAGCGGCCACGGCCCACGGACCCAGCCGCCCCGCAGCACATGGGATCCTCCCAGACCGGGGCATGAACCCGTGCCCCCCGCATCGGCAGGCGGACCCCCAACCACTGCGCCACCAGGGAAGCCCCCTTGTGTCTCTTTTAAGAGCCCTAATCCCATCACGAGGTCTCTCTCTCTCATGACCAATTAATTGCCTCCCAAAGGCCTTACTTCCTAATACTATCACATTGGGGATTAGAGTTTTATCATATAAATTTTGGGGGATACAAACATTCAGTCCATAGCGGAGGGAGGATATACTGAGTTCTGGATACTTGGTGCCTGGCCCAGAAGGAGAGGGTCTGCAACTCTGAGCACACACCTCCCCTTGACCCACTGGATTCCTGGTCCATGGGGAGGAGCATGGTGGGGCTCGGGCCAGAGCTGGGCCCCTTAAAGCTCAGAGCCTAGGATAGGACACTCTTTCCTGGTCTGGGCTGAGGGGTGGGTACGATTTAGCCCACCATGTCTCCAGCCTCTCACTGGCTGATCTTCAGAGCAAATCGAGAGGCCAGAGGTGAGGCTGTTTGACAAAGATATGGAGCAATTTCTTGGAAAGCCACCTTGTAAGAAAGACTGAGGTCAGGGCCGCTAACTTCTATTCTACTTTTTGTACTTAAGGATCCTTTATCCCTGCTAATGTCTTAAAACATAACTGGTGTTTTTGTTGTGGTGGTGGTGGTGGTTATTTTTAACTTCACATGAAGGTTGTTTCCAAAGCGATGGTTTAATTCTAACTTTTTTTTTTAAAGCATCTGGCTGAGAGCCTGTTAATAGCTGTATAGATCAAGGCTTTTTTCTTTTTCTTTTCCCCACTGAATTTCCTGGGCTCAAACCATCATCATTCACTGAGTCAGAGACTTTCCAGGTTAGCAGCTTATCCAAACTTCTGTACTACTCACAACCTTTGTGAGAAGTTTTGATGCTACAGGCAACAAGAGTATGCCTCATTCAGTCCTGGCTTTAACCTAGCTCCCCAGTTCCTGCCCTTAAGGATCCCCTGGGAAACTCAGAAATGCTGGTGCCCAGGCCCAGCCCCTGACCAATTAATTTAGAGTCCTGGGGTGGAGCCAGGGCTGCGGTATTTTATCAGAGCTCCCAGGTGGTTCTCACATGCCCAATCAGCTAGCAGTGTCAGGAGAGCAGATACTCTCTCGTTTTGCCAAGGTGGACAGTGGCCTGGCCAGGTCGATGTCGCACAGGACCAGCTCAGGTGCAAAAGCACCCTGTTAGCAGTGGGATTGGGGGTGCCGCCATCTCTGTCCTCAGCCAGGGGATTTGCATGAATCTGGCATGGTGCAACTGGGCTGGTATCAGGGATTCTTTACCAGCTCCTCCTCCCAGCACTGACTGCTCTTGGGTAAATAAAATATTTTAAAAACCCCAAATCACAAAACTATTCTTAATGGCAGCAAACAAACTGCTAAACAGGGAGGGGAGGAAAAACACGTCTGTAACAAAAATAAATTTAGCTCCCACAGAGAGAGCAGAGCTGAGATCAGTAGCTAAGACAGGTGTTTTTTGGGTTTTTTTTTAGGTTACAGAGACATGCATTAAAGCAACAGGACAGCAGAAATCAAACTGCTGAACTGACGGGCTATTTTTGGAAAAGAAGGTCTTGAAGGGAGTGCTGAAATTGAAGAATAAACTCTAAACCATAAATGAATAGCAAATCCAACTAATCTCAGAGGTTGAAGCCATCTTCTTTGGTGAAAAGTTTCCTAAAAAGTGAAGGGTGAGTTGCTAAATCCGACTCTTCTGGGAGGTGAGATCTTTTCAGTGGCTAGAAGACCAGCCAGAGAAAACCTGTGGATCAGCCAGTGCTCCCGTGCCTGCCAGCCACACACACATGCTGGGAACCAGCGGGAGTTTGGGCCCTCAGCCCACATCCACTTGCCTCTCCAGCTGCACATCTAGAACAACCACTGGTCCTTCACTGGTTCAGACACGTTCCTTGAGGGCCTATTACGTAGCAGGCATGCGTTAGGTACTGAGGTAGATGCGAAGAAATAAAGCCAAGTCCCCCTAAAACCAAGTTCCTCTGCTGAGTTTATGATTCTTATACCTGCTTCCCACAAGACTGAGGAGTATCTAAGAAAAGGGGGATTGAGATCGTGGGGCTCTCCCGGGTACAAAGGCCTTTCCATGTCCCCCGTTTCTTGTTTGTAGGTAAAAGGCTTCAGCCTCCTAGAACTTCCCTGAGTTCCAAAGGGCAGGTTCAAACAGTTACTAATTACAGAAGGGATGGGATGCAGAGACAAGGGAAGAGCAGTCAAACAATAGTGCAGACTTGGGGCAGGGTCCTGGTTCCTCCTCAAGGGATATACATAACAGTGTATCTTTGAGTTCTTATACAGGAACTAAGGCCCCCATCCAGGTGAAAAATTCAGGCTGAGCACGAGCCCGTGGACCCCAGACTGGTTGGAACCAGAGGCTGATGACTGAGATTCCTGGAACCTGTTACCTCACCACCAACCAATCAGCGGAAGGTCACACACCCTTGCAGCCCTTCCCCACCCCAATTTTGCCTATAAAAACCCTTCCCCAAAATCCATGGGGGAGTTCGGGCTTTTTGAGCACAAGCCTGCTGTTCTCCTTGCTCAGTCCTTGCGACAAATTTTTCTCAGCTCCAAACTCTGACATTTCAGTCTGTTTGGTCTCACTGTGCATCAGGTACAAGAACTTGGGTTCGACAACACAAAGGTAAGGAATAATCCCACCCTCATGTTTATTGTCTGGTGATATATAACAGCAGACAAAAGAGCACAGGGAAATACATAAGGGGTCCTGACTTGGCTGTCAAACACCCTCGTCATGTGGTGTGAGTCACCCAGTGTCTCCAGGTCTCAGTCTCCTCATTTATACATTGGGGGCTAAGGGTGGAAGGGAAGCGAGGTGGCAAATTCAGCTTCCCTACACAACCAACCAGAAAAGCAACTGTGGTGCCGCTGCCAGAAAGGCTCCAAGGCCTCCACGGCTTCCTGGGAGAGGAGAGGAGGGGACAACAGGACAAGCAGAACTGTGCATACAGTAACCCCCCCGGGAATGCTCCTGAAGGCAACGCCAGCTTGGATACGACAGGGATTTGGCTCTACAGTGACTGCTCCCCATCCTCTGTGCAGCGCTGTTCTCAAAGGTGGAATCAAGCCCCTTTCCTGGAGGACAGGAAGGTTAGAAAGGGCCTGGGCTGGGGGGCATGAGGGTCTTGGGAAGAGATGCGTTCAGTCATTTGGGACTTCAAGTTCCTTATATAGTCAGTTGTGTGTGTTTCGCTCTCTTTATTTCTGTGCTTTATGTGACAGTACAGATAGAAAAAGGTTTTCTATTCACCCTGCTTTTGTGTTACTGAACCAAACTTGGGTCCGCTCACCCATGCGCGGTAAAGCCAATCTACTGACACCAGCTTGTGGTGAGGGAAAGGGCAGCATTTATTGCAAGGCACCAAGCAAGGAGTCCAGGGCAGCAAGCGCTCAAAATACCAGGCTCCCGATGGATTTCAGGGAGGCGTTTTTAAAGGCCAGGTGAGGGAGGGGAGTCCCAGGGTGTGTGATTAGCTCGCGCACAATTCTCCGATTGGTTGATGGTGAGGTAACAGGGTGGGGTCACAGGGGTTAACGTTATCAATCCTCAGGCTCCAGTAGGTCTGGGGGCTACATGCTCATGGTCATCAAGTAGTTAACGTCTTCCTTTTTTTTTTTTTTTTAAGATGTTGGGGGTAGGAGTTTATTAATTAATTACTTTTGCTGTGTTGGGTCTTCGTTTCTGTGCGAGGGCTTCTCTAGTTGCGGCGAGCGGGGGCCACTCTTCATCGCGGTGCGCAGGCCTCTCACTGTCGCGGCCTCTCTTGTTACGGAGCACAGGCTCCAGACGTGCAGGCTCAGTAGTTGTGGCTCACGAGCCCAGTTGCTCCGCGGCATGTGGGATCCTCCCAGACCAGGGCTCGAACCCATGTCCCCTGCATTAGCAGGCAGATTCTCAACCACTGCGCCACGAGGGAAGCCCCTAACATCTTCCATTTGATCGGGGTTTCGGCATCTGTAAAACAACTCAGGAGATGTGCATTAGACACTATTATCTGTGCACCTCAGAGAGGAGCTAAAGCAGGGGATATGGGGGAGGGGTCTGTTCCAGAAGGGCCCCATAGGGTCCTGCTTGGTTGCATTTGGACAGCTGAAGTTTTCATACCCCACTTGCGTGTACGGCAGAATTTCACTGCACGTATAGTTCCTATTCCCACCCAGGAATGTGCCCACTGTCATGTCTAGAGCTAAGTGCTCTGGGTGACAGGCAGTCACTCCTGGGAATATCAGCTCCAGGCCACTCTCCACAAGACCCTGCCCCTCTCCTTTTTCTCTCCCCCTCTTGTCTTTTCTACCACACCTGCCAGCTATAATTTTATACCTTGTATTTCCCCACCCCCAGTGCTGGGACGTCAGGGGCTGTATCACCCTTCTTGGAAATACTTCCCTGATTCTAGAAAACGTGGTGTGCTCTGTGGAAGGGAGCTCTGTCCATCAGTAACCGTCTGGGCACAGTAAATGTGTGTTAATATCATCCTTCTCCATATTTATTGGTTCACACACTGCATCATTCATGGAAAAACATTAAAACTCCTCATCTTCCCCAGAATGAGGCTGCAGACTTTAATTATAAGAATCAGGGAAAGCAATGACATTTTAACTATAATAACATTTTAACTATAATCCCTAAAGGAGTCTTACCTCATTTGATCCAACGCTTTAAAGCAACATATGAAAATTTTTTTCCCAAGTGAAGCCAGAGTTGGAAAGTTATTGTATAAAGTTTTGAACGCCCAGGGAGCTGTCCAAGGTCAGAATCAAACACCAACTTTTGTGTTACCTTCTACTCTGGTTGTTTTGCTTTGTTTTCTCTTGTTAATGACCTGAACCAAATAAAACATTCCCCTCGGCTTTGTCCCAATCAGAACTAGAGAAGCTCACCAAGTTCATCTCAAAACAGATTCACCCACAATTCCTCTGACTAGAGACAGCCACAATATGATTTAATAGTTATCTTTTTTTAATAGTTATTTATTTGGCTGCATTGGGTTTTAGTTGCGGCATGTGGGGATCTTTTGTTGTACCGGGTGGGCTCTTCGTTGCGGCACGCAGGCTTCTCTCTAGTTGTGACGCACAGGCTCCAGAGTGCGCGGGCTCAGTAGTTATAGCACACGGGCTCTGTAGTTGTGGTGCACAGGCTCTAGAGCACACAGGCTCAGTAGTTGCGGCGCGCAAGCTTAGTTGCCCTGCAGCATGTGGGATCTTAGTTCCCCAACCAAGAATCAAACCCGCATCCCCTGCATTGAAAGGTGGATTCTTAACCACTGGACCACCAGGGAAGTCCCCACAATATGATTTTCAAATGAAAAATTTAGAGAATTAAGCTTGAAGACTATAGGGGAGCAAAATTGGCCACACAAAATTGGCCCCAAATGCCACAGAGTTTACCTTGAGCAGAAAACAATCAAGACCCAAAAGACTCAGGAAGAACCTTTAACCTTCCTTCTAACTGCCTAAAAAATTTAAATAGAAGACCTGTTCTTGGAATAGAGCTATCACCAGAGACATCTGCAAAGAATATGGGCTAGGTGTGGTGGCGGAACTCTGCAGGGCCCAGCGATCAGACAGGACCTAGAGATCTGGACAGTCTCTAGTCTGTCCACACTCAAAGGGAGGGGACATAGACCCCACCTCTCTTTGGGAAAACTCTCACAGTCACATCGTAAGGACAGCATGTGGGATGGGGGACATTGTTATGGGGGATATCTTTGGAAACTCTAACCTACCGCAGCCCCTCTCTCCAGGACCCTCCAAAGTCTATTCTTGTTTCCCCATCATTTTTCCCGTGTGTGTGTGGGTGGGGGGTTGAGGCCAGTGGGGGGAGGGGAGCAAAAGAGAATTTCCCCTTTTTAAAAATCTTCAAACATTTTAGTCCTCCCCTTTCTTCCCTGTCACTGGCTCTTGAAAACCAGTATAGAAAGGCTCCTCTCGTTTCCTTTGTCATGGCTGTCGTCCCTAAATGGCCTGGCTGGAGGGAAGAGGGAGAGCAAAGGAGTGAATGATGACACAAAGCCCTGTCAATCAAACTTGCACTTGAACTTGTCTGCCTGTGCTCTGCAGGGACAACCCCGAGCACAGCAGGGCCCAGCCTCTGAGTTGCTGTCTGTCGCTGGGCAGGGTTGACTTGAGGAGAGTGAATTAAGATAAACCTGGACATGATGGTGGAGATATCTAAGTAGTCCTTTAAGAGCATCTGGAGAGGGAACAGCTATTTCCTAAGGCCCTTTATGGCTCTAAACTGCCTCTCCAGCTCTCAGAGGCCATTCCACTCACAGCTTCCCAGCACCCCAGAGTCACTCCGGCAGCTCCTCATTTCAGACTACACCATCTGTGTGACCTGAGGGGAAGCTTGCTTTGGGGGCATTTGCCGAGCCTGGTGCAGAGTGAGTGGCGCTTTTTCAAATTCAGTGTCTGGATCCCCAAAGAGTGGAATCTTCAAAGCACTCTACACCAGAAGTGTAGGAACATAAGAACCCCCCTGGCAAGGAGCTGCCTCTCCGTCCTCAGGCAGCTAATCTGTGAGGAGGCTGTGGTCCTGGGTTGTGTTTGCACTGCTTCCCTGGTGGTGCTGTGGTTAGGAATCTGCCTGCCAATGCAGGGGACATGGGTTTGAGCCCTGGTCCGGGAAGATCCCACATGCCAGAGAGCGGCTAAGCCTGTGCACCACAACTACTGAGCCTGTGCTCTAGAGCCTGCGAGCCACAACTACTGAGGCCCACATGCCTAGAGCCCATGCTCCGCAGCAGGAGAAGCCACCGCAATGAGCAGCCTGCGCACCGCAACGAAGAGTTGCACTGCCTTGAAAGTTTTTGTGGATAATTTGTCACCTGCAGTGCCAAAGACTCTGTTAATATCTCCTCTGCCCTTTCTTCAGAAAGTGGGAGTGAAGTTAAACTCTCATAATGAAAACAATTTTTCAAAAAATGTGTAGAGAAATCGCCTTGTCATTTACACAAAAGGTAAAGTTTGATTAATCCCTTTCGTTGGTGAGCTTTACCCTCTCAGAGCAAGACAGTGGCGTGCGATGGGCTCAGACTGGGTTGTTGTTGCTACCGAGGTTGGAAGCAGAAAATGTGACCCCTTTGCTTCTCTGAGGTTTAGACTATAATGCAGCAATTTTCAACATTTTTTTTTCTGTGTGTGTGATCATAACATTCTAATACCAAAACCTTTGGTGATATATGTGCCGGTTTCGAAAGATGAAGACAATGAAAAAATGGTCAACAATCTTTGCAAAACAAACCTTATCACGACATAGCACAGTGATTGTCTGATTCCCATCATGACCTCCAATGTGACCTGGCTGTTTGAGCAGAGCTGTTGCTGCCTGAGCTACTTGTCAAGTGCTCTGGGGCCAGCTTCTCCTATGGCCCATTGTGTAGGAATTCTCCTTTTCGAGGGAACTTGACTGAGCTCTGTTTCTCACCTCTTACCTGCAGCAATGGTACTTGCTCCACGTCACGCTGCCCAACCAGCCCAGGTCCCCTTCAGTCTGACAACACAGCCCTGCTGTATGAATACTCAGGGGTTGTTAAATGACTTGTACACACCGATCAAAAATCAATAGCACAAGGCCTTCCCTGGTGGTCTAGTGGTAAAGAATCCACCTTCCAATGCAGGGGACGTGGGTTCAATCCCTGGTCAGGGAACTAAGATCCCACATGCCCTGGGGTAACTAAGCCCTCACACCACAACTACTGAGCTCTCACGCCACAACTAGAGAGAAACCCACACGTCACAATGAAGGGCCCGCACACTGCAACAAAAAGATCCTGCATGCCGCAACTAAGACCTGACACAGCCAAAAAAAGTAAATTAATTAATTAATTTTAAAAATCAATAGCACCTTGATGAAGGGATTCCTGCGCACCAATGGAGAATCAATGGATAATGTGTCCACGTGAATCCTTATTTTAAATCTTGTCTCTACCTACCCAGCTAAATCCTGCTGGCCTGGGTGCCCTCCTGTGTGCTCTCTCCTGATGCCCTGTACTTACCACCTATCACCACACTTACATTACAGATCCAAAGTGCCCCTTTCTTGTCTGTTTCCTCTACAGAACGTAAATCCCTTGAGGAAAGGAACTATGTTTTGCTTGTCATTGTATTTTCAATTTCTAGCAAAGACCCTAGACAGAGCAGGTGGGCAGGTCTAATCCTATAATGGTCCTACTTTGCCATATGGCAAGCCACCTTTTCCTTTTGACAACTGGAGACACACCTGGGGAGACCTGGTCCCTAATTCTGTAGTCTCTCTAAGCTTCCATCCAGTCTAGCACATAGCACAGGCACCAAAAAAAAAAAAAAAAAAAAAAAAATTTGTTTAATGAATTAGCTGGAGACGTGCTTAAGCCAAGGAATAAGTGAATGCTTTCGTTTTAGTTAGGCAGCCATCTTCTCATAGCCTTTGGGGGCCTCAGCTGGAGGAGGGTGGGGACCTCTTAAGACAGGAAGAGACTTGTAGAAGTTTGGTTGTGTGGTTGGGGGATGGTAAGGGTCCACAGCCAGAAGTCTTTGGCTCAGAAAGCGCCTGGGAGCGCTCATCTCCGGAAGTGTTGAGATTTGTGGCTCACTCCTAAGGCTGAGGATTCATTCAGGGCTCCAGCGTGTCTAACTGGGCTCCCTCCCAGGTACAGGGGCCCTCATCAGCCAGGTGTGGGTGCCAGGGCTCCACCTTCTGCAGGGTTCCTTCCTTCCTGCTCTTTGCCCCGAAATCCCCACCCCAATAAAGAGAAGCCCTTTTTTTTCATATGTGTGCACCATCCCCAGGAGCTGGCATCCTTGTTTGCTGGGCTGAGGTTAGGGTCTCATCCCTCTCAATCACCTCTTCCTAACTTCTCAGCAGTGCAACTCTTGGTGGAAAGGGCCCAAGGGGCAGACTGCATCCTAGAGACTGGAAAACATCTTATTCCATCCTACCGACATGCATTCAGTTGAGGGAAAATCTCAAGGTCACTTTGCTCTGGACTGCCCAGTCCAGCCACCAGAGTGTGACTATCCTCTGTGGTTCTGGAAGGTACTGCCTGACCAGAGAAGCAGCCTCAGCTGCGCTTCGCAGCACTGTGGGCCAGGAGGGAGGGGACACTGCTGCCCCACTGGCACTGTGAGAACAGTAAGAGCCCTCAGGCTCCTGACCTTAGGCGTTCGCCCACAGCCCTAGGTTATCTGATGCCAGGGTGAACTCCCTACTCCTTGGCTCCACTGACACAGTCAGCTCACCCTTCAGGGGCACATGCGGGTAACCCAGATACAACTGAGCCACTTCTAAGACCAGTCTCAGTCTGGTGTCACATTGAAAAAACCAGTACACTAGATATATTTATGTAAAATATGTTTATGCAAAAAATATACGCATACACACACTTAAAACCTAGTCAAGTCCCTCCTCAAACCCAGTTCTTGAAAATCCTTTTAAGACTTTCACTCACTCTCAATCTCACAGTCTTCTCTCCTTCTGTACTACCTCCTACAGTGTAAACTTTTCTTGCCACTGTGCTCCCCCGCCTTCTTACCCACCAGGCCTCATTGCTCACGCACTCCAAGCCCTCAACATGTGTTCTTCCCCACCATGTGATGTCTTTCCCTGATACTTTTCCCAGAGAGAATTTGCCACTCTGGAATTATAACAAATAAAAATGCTCCACTTTGCTATACGCAGATGGATAAGGCTGCCCAATTATGTCCTCCCCACAGAGGCAGGTTGCCCTCCCATCCAGTGCAGCCTGCCCTTCTGAGCCCATGACATTTCCTCCAAATACCAGTCTTAACCACTCTGTACCCTTCTTTTAGCAAATATATATATATATATATATATATATATATATATTTTTTTTTTTTTTTTTTTTTTTTTTCCGGTACGCGAGCCTCTCACTGTTGTGGCCTCTCCTGTTGTGGAGCACAGGCTCTGGATGCGCAGGCTCGGCGGCCATAGCTCACGGGCCCAGCCGCTCCGTGGCATGTGGGACCCTCCCGGACCGGGGCATGAACCCATGTCCCCTGCATCAGCAGGTGGACTCTCAACCACTGCGCCACCAGGGAAGCCCAGCAAATATTTTATAGTCCAGAAAGGAGCTTCTTGTATGGCTGAAAGGACCTTTCTAGCCCCTGCTTTTCTTGGGTTTATGTCCCAGGAGTGGGGTGCATTGCTACAAGGGCACTGGCAGTCGGCAGAAGTTTAGTGACACCCCAGGGCTATGTGTCTGAGACGGGACCCCTCCTCTTTGAAAACTGCCTCTCAGCCACCTGGCTTGTTAGTGCTGTGGTCAGAACTTTTCTTGAGAATGGTAGCTCTCCTTGTCCTCTCACCACCTCCCACTCTGCTTCTTCTAATCTTTTACTCCAAACCAGAGCAGAACTATGTGCTGAGATTTAGAGGATCACTTAATCTTTGTAGACTTCTCAAGCTTTCATCAAGTTTTTCCCAGCTGGGGAATCTCAGATGAGTTTTTAGTAAGAATTCTAGCATACGGAAGTGTTTGCTATGGGCCAGGAATTCTTCTAAACATTACAAAATGTCTCATGTAATCCTATGGTATTACATGAGGTTAAATTAAAAGAGGTTCTAAAAGTTATATCCTACCCATTTAGTAGAAACAGAAAATGAGGCCCATAGAGGTTGAATGTTGCTCAAAGTCCCTGTTCACTGAGCGCTGGATCAGGGACTTGAACCCAAGTTCTCTGTCTCTAAATCCTGCACCTAGCCTCTGTGCTACACTGTCTCAATCAGAATGGTGACCACATCATTTGAAAGTCATCAGCAACCTAACAGCTTAGCCTAGACCAACAACATACCCTGAAATTATAGTACACCAGCACTGCTACCACTCCACGTTGCTTTAGAATTATTTCTTATGGTTTTCTTCCTTGCTCAACTAAACCATAAGGTCCTGAGGGCAGGGATGTTACTAGGTGTTATTCATTGTTGTAGTCACTGCAGCAGCACAGTCAAGGGTACTTGATAAATGGTGCAGAACTCTGTCTAGTGGTGACTGGTAGCCATGGAGGTGCACCTTTCAGACCTACCTTCAAGAAAGAGGGTGCCTGGACTTCCCTGGTGGTGCAGTGGTTAAGAATCCGCCTGCCAATGCAGGGGACATGGGTTCGAGCCCTGGTCCGGGAAGATCCCACATGCCACAGAGCAACTAAGCCCATGCACCACAACTACTAAGCCTGCGCTCCAGAGCCCATGAGCCACAACTACTGAGCCTGTGCACCTAGAACCCATGCTCCGCAACAAGTGAAGCCACTGCAGTGAGAAGCCCGTGCACCACAACAAAGAGTAGCCCCCGCTCGCCGCAACTAGAGAAAGCCTGTGCAGCAATGAATACCCAGCACAGCCAAAAAGAAAAAAGAAAGAGGATGATATTCATTTGTGAGGAGTGCAGCTGGCTGACACCCAAGCTGCATCGGTGCAGTGTTGGAGCTGAGGCCATGACGCTGGTGGACAGCCCCCAGCCAATGACAGGGCATGGCACAGGTGCTCAGGACTAGTCATTTCCACTCATTGAGGCAATGGGCATTCTTTCTTTGGAGCTCCACATCAGGTTGGGGTCAGCATGGCAATCTGAAGACTTTCACTGCCCAGTCTTGCTTTGTCTCCTTTTATCTTTCACAGACTTGTCCTCCAGTAAACCTCTCACATTCCTAACTCGAATCTGCTTCCTAAAGAACTTGATTGACAGAGGAACCAATCTGATGCTGTGACCCCTGAGGAAATGTGCCATTTAGATCTCCTGCTATGGGGAGCATAATTGATTGACACCTCAGCTGCTGCCCCTCTGGGTCCACCACTGCCTTTATCCTGAGGCCACTTTCCTGCAGTCTGCTCCCAGACGAGGGGCAGGGGCAATGGAGAGTGATGCAGGAGTCTTCTGAGGGGTGACCTTGGCTTGAGGACTCCCCAGAAGCCTGGTCAAACCTTCTTCAAACTGTACAGCCTGAGACTCTTCCTACCCTGTCCTCCTCCCATGTGCCCCGTCCTTCACAGGTGCCAGAGCCTTCTCTGGGCTCCTCTCCTTTATCTTTTACAGACATGTCCCCAATACATCTCTGCTGCTTCTTGAAGAACCTGAACCAACACAAGTGGTATCAGGAGTAGGTTGCCAGATTAGCAAATAAAAATACAGGCTACCTAGCTATATTTGAATTTTAGATTAACAATGATTTTTTTTAGCCTAAGTATGTCCCAAATATTGCATAGAAACGTACGCTGAAAACAAAAAACCTCGTTGTTAATCTGAAATTCAAATTAACTGGATATTCTGCATTTTATCCAGCAACACTAGCCAGGAGCAACCCAAGAAAATAGGTATTAAGATGAATTCATGCACGTGATGGGGGACAAAGAGAACACTGTCCCCACATTCCTTAGCAGTGCACCATTGCTAAAGATGTCATTGGTGGTGACCTGGGAAACGTTCCGGTAGAGGTGAGTGCCCTGGCAGATGCGATGATGGAGGAACTTGTAAGGCATGGATGGAACAGTGCCTACGTGGACAGTGAGGTTAGCTGGTTAATGCTGAGTTGTGTTGATGCTCTGTAGAGGGTTAATGAGAAATGGAAGGCCATGAACAAGCAGTTAAAGGCTAGTGTGAGCACCAGAGGGCCTCTTGGGGAGGAGCTAAAAAGAGGCGCTTCTCTTCTGCTGTGAAGAATAGACCCAGCTGAGCAGCCTTCTGAGGACTGGAGAGCTGAGGTGAGTCACAGAGCTCCAGAAATGCCTAAATGCTCAGTCAGGGCAGGTTTGTTATGCTAAGGTCAGAATCCCCATTGAGAAAATCTGGGACTCTGGACGGTGGGATAGGGACATATGGATGGATGCCCCTGAAGATAGTGGCTCTGCAAGACCCCCTGAATTCACAGGCCTTGCAGAACTTACTCTCCGTGGTAAGAGCTAGCACTTCCCCATGCTAGAAGATGCTGCAGGGCAACAAGGAACCCTTCATGGGCTGTCCCTACAGTTTCTGGCCTGGTCACCAGGCCTACAACTAGGGTCAAATCCCAGCATAACCTGGCTGGGGATGTGCTAGGCAGGTAAGAGAGGAATGGGACTCTACACCAAAGGAGCTGTAATGATTAGCATGCATGCATGGCAGGAGCCAGGAGAATGCCCTAGGTTTGGATTTTGATGCCTAAATCATCACATCTACAAGGGTTTCACCTCTATTGAGG
This sequence comes from Hyperoodon ampullatus, assembly GCF_949752795.1. Lineage (NCBI taxonomy): Eukaryota > Metazoa > Chordata > Mammalia > Artiodactyla > Ziphiidae > Hyperoodon > Hyperoodon ampullatus. Next base: position 40,427,405 of record NC_136925.1, on the reverse strand, counting down.
GGCTTGGTCAAGAGGCCAGAATGTAGACTCGGTACATTGACTTGGGGACACTTTCTTGAAATATAGGATTTAACACCCTGGCAAGAACCCTATAGGATGAGACAAAGTTACTGCTGGGGTGGCTCTTAGAAGCCCAGGGGAGTGGTGGTCTGTGCTGAGCAAAGTGGAAATGCTTGAATTGCTCTGGCAGCTGTTAGAGGAAGCAGTAAAGAGGCTGAGGGAAGTGGGAACGCTGGCACGGATTTATGATGTGAGACCCAAAGACATACCCTTCAGCAAGGGCGTCAGGAACGCACTGCTGAGGGGGGCACCGGCAACATTAGGAAGCTCTGTGGAGGTCTCCTCTGCTGGCCAGGATTTAGTGTACACAGGAGAGGTTGCTGCAGAGCTGAGCTTGTTGATAACCACAACAAGGGGAGGGAGGGGACCTAAACTGCAGAGGTCAGGCCGCAGCACTTACCTGCCAGAGCCAGGAGGTTACAAATGCTGTAATGAGCACTAAATCGGGACAAGCAGCCAAGGAATTTGACCCACAAGGTGAGGATAATTTCTCGAGTGTGGTGTCCCTGGGGGAAAAATGGGCAACCAGAAAGAATGCTGTTTAACAATCAGAGAAAGAAGGAAGGCGCAGGAGGCCGAGGACACCCCAATAAAAAGTCACACTCCCTTGCTCAGTCCCCAGACATGAGCAATTTTCAGATCTAGCACCTACCAACTGAAGAAGTGCTGCAACGCACAGCTGTGTATCCTGTGGTGATTCCCCCTGACTTTCCCCAAAGTGACCTATGGCCATTTACATCAGTGACTGGACACTGGGGAAAGGGAACTACTCGGACATTTCAACAACTCTTATACACAGATCTGAGCTGACAGCGATCCCTGGAGATGCAGAGTGCTGTCATGTTCTCCCTGTTAGAGTGAGGACTCACAGGGGCCAGGTAATAAATGGAGGCCAGCCTATCATCCAGCTCACTGTGGACCCAGTGGGCCCATGGTGGATGTTTCTCCAGACCTTGAGTGTATAATTGGAACAGATATACTTGGTAGCTGGAGTAACCTCCACATTAGATCCTTGGACAGTGAGCTAGAAGTTCTCAGAGTGGGGATGGCCAAGTGGAAACCTGTTCTCAAGGGCCACAACTGCGAATCAAAAAATATTACACCCCAGAACATAAGGTGGAGATTAGTGCCACTATTAAAAAACAGTTCCGTATAGCCCTGGGTTGCTCCTGGCCCCCTAGAGTGCATGAAATCACCGGGGTAAATGCGGGTATGGGACATTTCCACTTGCAGCCAGTTCTGACCCAGATCTCTGTCCCAAAAATGTCATGAGGAAAAGATAAAACAGAATTTTTTACACAACCTTAATTGACCTGAAATGATGATTAGAAAGGTCATATACTTCCATTTACTAAATGTTCTCTGTGAACAAGCTGACCTGTGAATTTCTGTCTCTGAAGATACAGACAAAATTAAATGTTTTATTGAACTGAGTGAAAGATGACTTCATAATCAGGGAAGAGAGATTCATAAAGCTTTTAGCACACATGATTTGCCAACACGCAGTGTCTTTTCTCAAATTGATTTTTCAGAGGCTTTAGATTTTATTGAGGCAAAACCAAACTTAACAAAATGGTCATCCATATTTCGGAAAAAAACAGACCCCTGCAGCTAGTTCATCTGGAAGTGGAAAGTTACACTATGATTCTCCACAGTTAAGTGAATAGTTTTTAAAAAAAAGGCACATTAATATAATTTCTAGTCTACCTTTCCCTGCTAAAAAGCCATCAAAAGTCAGTAACAAGGGTTGAAAAAGTACATAGTTAAGAATTTTTAACATTGTCAATACAATTTTTAGTATGTTACAATGACCAAATCCAACAAAACTAAGGTGCTGCACTAGCTGATCCTTTTGGATGTGATAAATAAAAGCAAATTCTATAGTCACATAAATCTCTTCTCCAGAAAAACAAGGCATATAGTCTGTAATTAGAACACCCCTGGCTGGCAGCAGATAGTCTTGAAACAGGTTGGAAAGTGAGGGGTTAAAAGAAGGTACAGTCAAAGCTTCCTTGGACAGATTTTAAAACAGAAATGGGAGCTTCCCTGGTGCCTCAGTGGTTAAGAATCTGCCTGCCAATGCAGGGGACACGGGTTCGAGCCCTGGTCCAGGAAGATCCCACATGCCATGGAGTAACTAAGCCTGTGCACCACAACTACTGAGCCTGCGCTCTAGAGCCCGTGAGCCACAGCTACTGAGCCCACATGCCACAACTACTGAAGCCCATGTCCCTAGGGCCCATGCTCCGCAACAAGAGAAGCCACCGCAATGAAGAGTAGACCCCCATTGCCACAACTAGAGAAAGCCTGCATGCAGCAACGAAGACCCAACACAGCCAAAAATAAATAAATTTATTTAAAAAAACAAACAAAAAACAGGAATGGGCTCACATTTTTCTAAATGGGCTAAACCCTCATAGGCAAGAGGATGATTCAAGTCACCTGCAGGTCCTGAGCCTCCACAGTGTCACAGTGCAGCCAGAGTCACCCTCAAAGCATTCATGCAACGGTGGTTATTGAGTCCCAGCTAGAGGCCTCTGGACTTGGGAGGTGCAGGTGAGTGTGACGTGGCTCTCTCTCAGTGTACGATCTTCTTGGGGAGACAGATACATAACACTCTACAGAACAGCGTGGTAAGTGCTGTAAGAAGCCCGAGTGCTGTGAGTGACCAGAGGGGAACATGTCCAACCAAAGCACTCTCTTCAAGACCCTCAGTGGGTCCGAACTGTCCACTACTTACCACTTGAAGCCTCTAATCTCTCAGCGTAGTAGTTCTCAAAATGTAGCTTGTGGATCTGTTGGAGTTCCCAGGACCCGTTCAAGGAGTCAGCCAAGTCAAACTCTTCTCATAATGATACGATATTATCTGCCTTTCTCACTGTGTTAACATTGACACTGATGGTGCAAATGCGATGGGGGTAAAACTGCTGGAATCTTAGCACCAATCAAAGCAGGGGCACTATCTGTATCTGCAGGATAGTGGGCTTCACCACCGCACACTCTCAGTAAACCACCAGCTTCACGTAAGAATGTCCCCAATAAAGCAGCAAAAATTATTAATTTTATTAAATCTCCACCCTTGAATACAGTCTTCTGAAATATTCCATGTGATGATATGGAAAGTATACCTAAAGTACTGTGGTTGCCTTGAGGAATATGGCAATTGTTTGAGTTGTGATTTGAGTTGTGAGCTGAACTAGCCACTCTTTTCATGGAAGACCATTTTTACTTGAAAGAGGGACTATCAAACAAACTATGAGCCTTGAGTATTTGGCACACACACACCCTTTTTTTTTTTTTTTTTGGAAAATGAACGAAGTGAGCCTGCCTGTCATTACTTGGAAAACTGGCAGTATTTGTTGCCACTGATAAAATTTGAGCTTTCAAGCAAACATTAGAATTTTGGGAAACTTACATCTACACTATGAGCTTGGCTATTTCCCAGTGCTTAAAAGCTTTTCTAGAGGATTGGTTGGCTGTAAACGAATGTATCAATATTTGGAAGATCTGCCTAACTCAGTGAGCCAGTACTTTCCAAATAACCAATGCATGGTGTTATAAAATCAAGCATGGGTAAAAGATCCATCCTAAGTGCAAGATACACCAACGGATTTTAATGTCACAGGCTGAAAATTTCAATTATACAGTTTCAGAGTCCACAGTGCAACTAATCCTTTAAGAAACTACCAGTTATTGAGTTTTGGTGCAGTAAGAAAGAATATCCACAATTATCTGCAAAGACTTAAAATACTCCTCCTTTTTCCAACTTCTTATCTGTATGAAGATCAGTTTTATTCATAAGCTTTAACCAAAACAACATATCAAAACAGATTAGGGCTTCCCTGGTGGCGCAGTGGTTGAGAGTCCGCCTGCCAATGCAGGGGACACGGGTTCGTGCCCCGGTCCGGGAAGATCCCACATGCCGCGGAGCGGCTAGGTCCGTGAGCCGTGGCTGCTGAGCCCGCGCGTCCAGAGCCTGTGCTCCGCAACGGGAGAGGCCACAACAGTGAGAGGCCCGCGTACGGCAAAAAAAAAAAAAAAAAAAACAGATTGAAGGGCTTCCCTGGTGGCGCAGTGGTTGGGGGTCCACCTGCCGATGCAGGGGATGTGTGTTCGTGCCCCGGTCCGGGAGGATCCCACATGCTGCAGAGCAGCTGGGCCCGTGAGCCATGGCCGCTGAGCCTGCGCATCCGGAGCCTGTGCTCTACAACGGGAGAGGCCGCAGCAGTGAGAGGCCCGCGTACCGCCAAAAAAAAAAAAAAAAAAAACAGATGGAATTCAGAAGAAAACAGGTGAATCCAGCTGTCTTCCATTAAGCCAGACATTAAAAGATTTGAAAATGTAAAACAATGCCAATCTTCATTAAACATTTTTTTGTTTGTTTTGGAAAAATTACTTTTTATAAACAATGCTACTTCTGTTAACATGTGATGGTTTTATTATTGTGGTTTTTTCAGAAAAGTTTTTTTTTCGTAAAAATATGCTGTTTGTTATCATGGGATTGGTTTGTTATTTTTAATGAATTAATACATATTTAAAAGTTATAACTTTCTATTTCTAAATGTGGTTAATACTGATAGATAGGAGTCATGTAAACAAAAGCTCTTGGGGTCTTCAGTAATTTTTAAGATTGTAATGGGGTTCTGAGAACAAAAGTTTGAGAACCACTGCATTAGCCTATCAGGCCCTTCCCCATCTCACCTGACCTATCTTTCCAACTTTGTTTCCTGCCTTCTCCCTTCCCATTATATCCCCCTCCTTCCACCACCATCCCCATGTCCCGCAATGCCTCATGACTTTCCAGCCCCCCAAATAGGCTGTACTCCTTATTTCCATGGTTCTTTTGAACGCCCTCTCTGCTACCCTTACTTATTCTCTTAAAACCAAGTTCAGGGAAATTTTCCTCATTACCCTAGAAGTTAGTTACACCCTCCTCTGGGCCCCAGCAGCTTGGTGCAGAGCCATGATTTTGAGAAATCATTTTGTACGAGGTTGTTTACACATCTGTCTTTCCTTTTATGCTACAGGCTCCTCAGGACAAGGAACGGCCTTCCTCACCCTTAACTCATTAAACTCCAGCAGCTCGCATTGCTCCAAGCACACTGCTGGTGCTCAATAAATTCAAGAAAAGGAAGAAAGGAGGAGTGGAATTTCATCTCACTCCCCTGCCCTGACCTGTCGACTCTAGGGCAGAAGGAGGGATAGAGGTGCTTGGTGTGGAGGGTGGGCACCCCTCAGAAGAAGGGATACACTAGACAAAACAGCAGGCACATACTAGCTGCCCAGCACACACACAAACCTTCCTTCCTCCATCCACTTCCAGAAGCATCTTCTGACATAAGCCAGAGATCTCCCAAACAAATTTAAGCATGTACTCCCTCCCCACAGGAGATCACCCAGAGCCCCATCCAGCTACTGTGGTCAGAGGTGATATCACTACGCCATTGCTGCCTCAATGCAGGATCTTTGGGATGTGCCTGTCTTAGATATTCTGCTACCCTGGGACCAGACAGTTCATTTTATCATCATCCCAGACACTTCTAAAATACAATGGGGAACGGGGAGAAGGACAAGGGAGAGAAGAAAACTTGGTTTTCAAATTATAATTCCCATTTTAAAAGAAAAAATGATTGTGTTAAGGGAGTGCCAGAATGACTTGCTTTTTAGCAGTAAAGAGAATGCAGACTGAGGCACTTTCCTTGTTTCTGCAACTAATCTTGAGGCAACAGTATCTTTGATCCTCTCCCCATTATCAATGTCATGTCTCTCTTGCTTTTGACCAACATCTTGGCTGCTGCCTAGTTTAGCAAATCCTATTTTCCAGTCCTTTTCTCTCTTTATAAACTAACACAAGTGGTTTAGTTTTGTAATTTTCTTTGTGATGCAAGTCTTCTTCAACTACCGAGGATCAATTCAGACTACAGTTTTATTTACCAATTGGATGGCAGTTACACGGGAGTCCACTCAGATGAATATACTGAAGAAATGAATCCATAAAAATATTTTGTGTGGGGGTAGCAAGAGTTAAATGATAGCTCACTGTTCTTTATTAGTTAACGGCCCTCCAGCTTCTGGAAATGATGAGGGGATCAAGAGTCTATTGAAGAAAGCTGCTCATGTGCAGACAGAGACACCTGACCTACCTGGGAGCACATGGCAATATGTGCAGCTTCCAAAACAGTCCATCACCTCTTCCAAAGGGAGGGAATTAAGTCTCAATAAGGAGGTAAAACAGATCATTCTTCTTTCAATGAAGGATTTATTTAACCATAACAATCATCAGTTAGCTTTATTGTTTGTCAGGCAGGAGAGATTGTGACAAGCATACTTATCTCAACATAACAAATGAAAAACGCCACGGGGGTAAACCGGTAAAAGGGAATGTTTTTTAAACTGATTTTAAAAGAGCAAAACGTGATTTCAAGAACAACATGTTTGGGACATGAGGCCAGCTTCACCTTCTCTGGCCACTCTAGCAATTTCATTCTGAGCAGCCAACCCCAAAGACATGTGTGAGGACAGCTGTGACGCACGTTGTTTTCCAAAAGGAGAAAATACTTCTGACTCAGCATCTGGTAAACTCTAGGAAGGAGAAAACTGAGTTGGGAAGAAAGGCTTTACGGTGAGACATGGTAAGATACAGGATGACTTTCGAACTCTCCACCTGCAGTAAAGTCGGAATCTCATCTTCAAGTGGCAATTAATTTATGCACATGTAAGAAAGAACAAAGTCTATGTGAATCCTGAGAGGAGTCACTTTTCTATGGAGAAATGGATTTCATGTAAAGTAACTTCATTTTGGACCTACAAAATCTAAAATAAAGCTCTTCTGAGGACAGATTACAGTCATATGAATTTTGCCGCAAAACAAAAGAAGGATTTTTCATGCCAGACCATTCATGCCAGATGCTTCCAGCCTTCCCAGCAGCATGGCAGCAGCATGCAGGATGGAAAAGTCCAACCAAGACCAAAGCATCTCTAGGTTTGACAAAATGAAACATGGTTTCCTCTAACGCATCTAGATTTATACAAAGGGTCTTTAAGAAATCATGTCCTAATGAGAAAAAAAAAAAAAAGCATGTCCTCTCACCATCACACGCACACCCCTAGGAGGGTCACACTCAAATTAATGTGAACATTTTCACTTTGCTCTTACGTGTGATAGCATGGTCAACAAAATTTTATTTCATAGGATCTCATTTTTTGCTGATATTTGTGATTTGTTACGTCTCAAGTTTCATTCAGATTGCTCGTTTTCAAGAATTAAAATCTACAATGCTCAGCTGTAGTAGGGAGGCTTCTCCTTTCTCAGTGACTAGAGCATGATGGGTGCATACATGGCCCTGGCTTGAGATGATGTTCCGGTACCAGGTTAGCAAGTGCTGGTGATTATACATTATCAGTGATCTTAAGCCAACATTTAGTGAATATTTATTGTGTGTTAGACCATGCCCAATGCGTTACAGGTATTATATTATTTCTTTCAACAACTCTCTAGACCAGATGAGAGAATTGAGGCTTAGAGACAGTGAGTGATTGTTCAAAGCCCCATGGTGACTTGTAAGTGATGAGGGCCTCAGTACATGTTCTTAACTGTTACATATTTCTCCTCTTTGGGTCTGAAAATTAGAGCAGCCTCTATACTTTCTGTCACATATTAGCTTTTCAGTGCTTCCACGTAATATATATTCTCTTCATTTACATGCTCCTTGAGGTCATTAACCTCTTTCTGGAGGTTAAATGTTATATTTGCTTTGCTATCAATTTGTAAGGCTTTCCTTGCACAGCTAAGGTTGTTTATGTGCCAGGAACCACAGCTAACTGTTTTACACACATTACCTCGAAACTTCACAATACACCAACAAATTAGGATTATTATCCTTACTTTACAGCTTAAAAAAAAAGGTTATGAAAGAAGACCTAGGTTCCAGGTATTCATGAAGATTCTGTTCTTATCATAAGGAGATGGGCCTCGGAGAAGCCATATTAAAAATAAATTTTAAAAATGAAGATCCACGTTTGATCTATAACCTGACATCTCCCCTGCAACTTGGGAGTATTCTTGGATTTGGGAAGACTGGGGTGAGATCCCACACCATAGCAGCAAGCTATCGCTATAGATATCTGTATGATCAGGCCACCCAAGATGGCTGTTCTCTTGCTCTCTGTTCTTGGCCTGCTTGACTAGGGCCCGCTTCACCTACTCCCTTCTCACATTACTGCCCTCCCTACATACTTGCTCCCGACCCAGCTGGTGATTGTTCTAATCTATTAGAGTATCTCCACCTGATAGCTTTTCAAAGGGGTGGTGAGGGTCATGCCCCTTTGTTAGTTTCCCTGGTAACCCATGAGCCAACCTGACATCAATTCCCTCTATAAGTGGTAACCTCCCCCTACCTCCGGGAGGAAAAGCTGCCGCCACGTCGTTCCCTATTCTGCTCTGTTCTGCCGCTGTTCGCCGCACAGGGTGGAGTGTCACTCCAGGAACTTGCTTCAGACATGTAAGTTCCCCCAATCCATGGAACCACTGATGTCTCTGTCGCTGACTCTGGCCTCTTTATTCGGTCTCGAAACTGGGCCAGTACAGGCCTTGCAGGCCTGTGGAGTCTAGCCCAGCAACTGGTGGAGCAGCCAGGGGGCTGAGGAAACTCCTGTGAGTGCCGAGATGTTGGGAAATAAGGACAGGGACTGGAAACCTGTGGGAGCGTCCACTAACGGGGGGTGCGCGGGGGGGGTGCGGGGGGCGTGGGGTGCGGCGCGGGGGGTGCGGGGGCGGGCACGGGGGGTGTGGCGCGGGGGGTGCGGAGGGCGCCCAAAAATTCCAGGAGGCATCCTGGGGTGGCCGTCCACTAGTTTGTGGGGCCCCGTGGTGGCTGTCCTTGATGAGTGGGGTGTGCCAAGTGAGTACAGAGAGCTCATAGCCACCCCAACGCTCTTGGGGAGATGTTGGCAGCCATTATGCTACCGAATTAAGTCATAGGGACCCTGCTCGGGCCCTAGCCTGGCCAAGGCTCTCCGCCTCGGCAAGGCAGGGTTCTTTTGCCATTCGAGTTCGAGTAGGTAAATAACAAAACCGAAGGTGAGATGGACACAGCACAAGCTTTATTCAGTGGCCAAAGAATGGAGAAGCTGGAACTAAGTTCACAGATGAACTTCTCACCCACCTGGAGAGAGGGATTTAATTTTAAAGAGTAAAGACAAAGGGAGGAGGATTGAAGCTAATGACAGGGAGGCATATGTGTTAATCTACCAGGGGAGGGACAGGGCTTATTCTGAGAGAGTGGGGTGCCACCCCCTTTTAATCCTTTTTTGGTCCTTAAAGTCCAATCATGGCCTTTGGTAGATGTGTCATTTAATATGCTCATGTGTCATTTAATATGCTAATGTAGTAAAATCAATGTATAATGAGACTCAGGGTCTGTTGGAGGTCAGATTTGTCGCCATCTTGGTCCCAGCTGGTTCTATCTGGGGTTTTTTGTTTGTAGCTTCCTTATCTCTGGACCGTTTAACTTAAGGATTTATGTTAACTCCTGCTAAAGGTGGGGAGGGGGGTTGGCAGGTTTTGAGCAAGGATATTCCTGCTAAAGGTGAGGGTTGATGGGTTTTGAGCAAAGACCTGGAGCAGCTCTGGCAACAAATACCCCCTTTCCTTGTTGTTGCTCTTCATTCTTGAGGGGCACTGAGGGCGAAAGTCTGTCTTCTGAAGCTGCTTCCTGTTGAACATGGGTGCAGTTTTCCCCTGGATTAGAGGAGCAGAACTATTATCTCACTAGCCTAAAATATGTCTGATTGTCACCCAGCTGCAGTCCCAGTTGCTGGTACCCTTGTGTTAGTATCATGTGAAGTTTGACGGCTTCAAACTGTTTGCTAATGAAGTTGACAAGGCAGTTAAGGAGGCAAGGCCCAAAAGTAAGCAGGAGGATAATAGCAATTAGTGGGCCAAGAAATGGAAGAAACCAAGTTAAACTGCAGAGGCTCTGTTTGACCATATTCCAGACAGAGCTTGGATCTGGACCTTGTGTGTTATATCTATGTAATCACTGAGCTTGCTCATATATCTTTTTTATGTTTACCTCAATGTGACCAGAGTTATTAACATGTGCAGCATATTAACACACACACCCGCCTCCCGTTTGTCATCTAGGAGATAGTCAAGGGCTGGCCTACTATCAAGACAACATTTGGGGGCTTCCCTCGTGGCGCAGTGGTTGAGAGTTCGCCTGCCAATGCAGGGGACACGGGTTCGTGCCCTGGTCCGGGAAGATCCCACATGCCGTGGAGCAGCTGGGCCCGTGAGCCATGGCCGCTGAGCCTGCGCGTCCGGAGCCTGTGCATCCGGAGCCTGTGCTCCGCAAAGGGAGAGGCCACAACAGAGGCCTGTGTGGTACACACAGGCCTTTTTTTTGGTTAAAAAAAAAAAAAAAAAAGACAACGTTTGCTAGTGAGTCCAAAGAAGTTCAGAGTCCTTGTAAGGCATCCCCTCTATTTTTAGACAAGTCCTCAAAGCCCCCGTGTGAGATTTTGTAAAGTGATTTCATGGTAAGTGAAACCTCCCAGGGGGCCACCAGTGCAAGAGCAATCCCTACTCCTGCCAGAATGAGTCCTATTGCCCTTTTATATCGGGGCTGAGTGATACTATGAATGGTTATACCTAGGTTCCGAGAACTTAGCTGCCCTAGCATGCATTGTCCCCCACATTGGGCATTATCTAAACAAGGACAGGCTAGACCCCATCCTGGAGAAGGGAAGGAGGAGTTGGGGTTGTTCTCACGGGGCAGTTGGTTTATTCTCGGGCCACAAAGGAACAGGTACCCAGGGGGAGCACATGCCTGGTGCACTTCTGAGGAGTTGAACCACCTCCCTAAGTGGCTAGCCCAAGGGGGGTGGTTCCTTGCAGTGTGGGGAAAAAGGCCCACCTGTATAGCAGGGGTCACTGGGGGATTCTTAACCAGTGGCTTTTCCCCTGGTCTCAGGAGGGCCACATACTAAATGCCAGACGATGGGCATTTTCCCTCCCCAATAAGTACCTCTCCCATCTGGTTCTTGTGTGTATCCATGGAATTGGTCCAGAGGGCACCAATGGGTGAGTTTTCCATAGGAGTCGATCCCAGGGCACTTAAATTGTGGGGTAATGGAAGAAGCATTGCTCAGAATCCAGTGCAGCCCCAGTGTGTTATTGCCATTTCCTCCCTTAGGTAGGGGCATTTGATAGGGGCAGTGGCAGCAAGACTGGTTAGAGCCATGGCACTTCAGAGTGCGTTGTGCCAGGTCCTTTGGGATTGGGCCTCCCATACATGATCTAGTATGGGCTTAACCTGAGCTTTCCTTTAGAGGCTGTTTGCATTCTCAAATGTGCTATGGGGAGAAGGGAGACCCAGGGCTGATGAATCTCTTGTCGTAGTGGGACTAAATTTCTTTTGAGAGTTTGATTTGTTCTTTCTGCTTTTCCTGACGATTGTGGTCTCTAAGCGGAGTGTAAACTCCATTTTATTCCTAGGGTTCTAGAGACTCCCTTAGTAATTTGAGAAACAAAGGCAGGCCCATTATCACTTTGAATGGATTTAGGGAGTCCAAATCCAGGGATTATTTTCTTGGGCCTTAGAGACCTCCAAGGCAGTCTCAGTTCGGATGGGGAGTGCCTCCAACCAGCCGGAGCTGTAAGTCAAAACCAGCAAATATCCAAAATTTCCTCATGCCTGGGGCATGACTGTAAACAATTTGCCAGTCTTGACCTGGTTATGTGCCTCTATACCCGGTGGGGGTCACTCCCTTGACCTTGGGCAGGGGGTGAGTGTTGGAGTTATTCTGGAGGCAGACAGGGAAAGCTTCAACCACCTGTTTAAGGAGACTTTAGAAACTGGGAGTAGTCCTGGATTTGATGAGCCATTGATATAGGGCCTCCTGCCCGTAATGTGTGCTCTGGTGAGCCTCCTGGAGGGCTTGGAGTGCAAAAGCTGACGGAAGGAACGGCTGCCCGTGATCCTTAACCATCCATCCCCAGTATCCTGGGCCTTTAAAATAGCCCCATCTCAAAGACTTTTTTCTTTCTTTTGGGGTGTATATGGGACTGTAGGAGTTTAGGGTCTGGGGGAGCCGGTAGGAGTGAAGTCTGTCCCCACCCTCTGCTATTTGTTTTAGCTGCCATGTCTGCTCTGTTATTGCCTTTTATTATTTCTGCTTCTCCCTTTTGATGGCCTCTACAGTATATACTGCCACCTACTTTGGCGTGTTGCATAATCTCCAGCCCCACCCCCCCACCCTTTTCATCTGTTTATTTCCTGAGGTCAGCGTTCCTCTCTCCTTCCAGATGGCCCCATGGGCATGTAGGATTGAATAGGCCTATTTAGAGTCACTGTAGATATTGACAACTTTCCCTTTCCCCAGTTCTAGTGCTCTGATTAGGACAGTTAATTCGGCCCTCTGCGCAGAGCAGCCAGAGAGCAAGGCTTTAGCTTCCACCACTTCAGTGATGGAAACCACCACACATCCTGCCTCTAGCTTTCCCTCTTTCACAAAACTGCTTCCATCAGTGAACCATTCCAATTCTTCATTCTCTCTAGGGGAGCTCTTTAAGTCAAGCCTGCTGGAGTAAACCTGTTCTGTAACTTCCTCACAATCATGAATTAATTTTGGACCTCTCTGAGGTAGCAAGGAGGTGGGGTTAAGGATGTTACAGGTCCTCGGAGTCACAGGGGGTTGTCTAGAAGCATGGCTTGGACTTGGAGCCTTTGACCAGGGGATAACCAACCTGCTCCCCTTTCCTTCATGGGGGCTTGGAGGTAGTGTGGGCTCCAGATGGTCAGGGGCTGTCCGAAAGTTAATGTGTTAGCCTCTCTGAGAAGCTGAGCAGTAGCAGCTACACCCTGTAAGCATGGGGGCCCTCCTTTAGCAGTTTGGTCCAATTGTTTAAAAAAATAGGCTACAACCTGAGTCAGAGGTCCCAGTTTTTGTGTAAGCGCCCCAAGGGCCGTTCCTTCCCTCCCATGTACGTATAAATGGAAGGAGTGGCTCAGGATGGGTAAAGCTCATGCTGGGGCTCCCGTGAGATGGTATTTCAATTCCAGGAATGCCTGGTCACAATTGGGGGTCCACTCAAAAGGCTCAAGGTCCTTCCCTTTTAATCATACAAGGGTTTAGCAATTAATCCAAAGTTGGGGATCCATACGCAGCAGAACCCAGCCATCCCCAGGGAATCTCGGAGCTGTTTTCTCATACAAGGGGGTGACACCTGGCAAATCAATTCTTTCCTTGGATAATGTCCTGTGCCCCTTTTCTATTATGATTCCTAAGTATTCTACCTGCTGGAGGGAGATCTGGGCCTTTTCCTTTGAAACTTTACATCATCTTTCAGCCAGATGACTTAAGGCGTTAACTGTGTTATGGTGGGAAAGCTCTTTGGTGGGGCTGGGGATTAGAATGTCATCCACGTATTGAAGTACAGACCTCTGTTCTAACTCAAGGTCATCAAGATCCTCAGATAAAACCTCTCTGAAAAGGGTGGCGGAGATTTTTAATTCCTGGGGCAGAACTGTCCAGCACAATTGCTTTCTCAGGTTTCCGGGATACTGCCATTCAAGTGCAAAAATGTGTTGAGATTTCAGGGCTAAAGGCACACAAAAGAAGGTGTCTTTTAAGTCTAATACTGAATACCAGATCCTCTCAGGGTTTTAAGGTAGATTGTAATGTGCACAGGTTGGGCACCATGGGGGTGAATTTCCTCCATAGCTTCATTTATAGCTCAGAGGTCCTAAACTAGCCCGTGTTTTCCATTTGGTTTTTTATCGGCAGTATAGGAGTGTTGCAAGGGGACTGGTGGGGTCTAAGGAGCCCTTGTTTGAGTAGCTTTCTATTATAGGCTTAATGCCCCTAGGGCTTCTTTGCTTAAGGGGTATTGTCTTTTATTTGGGTGATTGTAGCCAGGTCCCAGCTTGACTACAATTACTGGTGCTCTCCTGGCTCTGCCTACAGTGTGGTGTCATGGGCCCAAATGGAGGTTTTAATCTCCCCAAGGTTAATTGAGCCATTATTCTTGGCAGAGGGCAGTAGCGCCAGAGCTACAGAATGGCAGGGAGTTCTAGGTATTTCAGTGGTAAGGTTTTTGTCTCTGAGATAAACTGTAGCTCCTAATTTATATAGTAAGTCTCTTCCTATTAGAGGCGTTGGGCATTCCGAGACACATAAGAGAGCGTAAGATAACATTTTCCCTTCCAAATCGCACTCAAGGGGCTCTATAAAATTGTGCTCCCGTGGCTTCCCTTCCACTCCCATTATCTTACATTTATCTTTGGTCATTTTGCCTTGACAGGTATTCAAGCCTGAGTAGGTGGCCCCTGTGTCAACTATAAAGTCAGACTTTTTACCCCCTAAGTCAGGGTCAGCCAGGGCTCCTCGGGGGTAATTTCCAGGGCACTCTGAGGAGATCCTGGGCCCTTCAGTCCTCCTCCTCTTTTATGTGTGCTACCAGTGAGGATGGACCAGGACATGATGGTCCACTTAGTATCCTTCCGAGACGTTTGGGGCATTCCCCTTCCATTGGCCGTCCTCCATGCAGTGTGCCCACTGATTGGCTTGAAGCCATTCTCTCCCTTGTGCATATGGTCTTCAAAACCTGGGGCAACTCGTAGACATCACAGGGTCCTTTGGGGAGGGGGGGACGTCATCCTTGGGAGGTCCACTGACCCTGAATCACTAAGGCCAGAGAACTGACAGTTCATCGCTCTCGTGTATCTCCCTTTGCATCAGCCTCTGGATCCCGGTTGTTGAACACCCAAGATGCTGATTCTGCCAGCCGGGAAGTGGACGTGGTGGGCTCTATCTCCAACTTTTGTAATTTTCTCTTAATGTCTGGGATGCTCTGGGAAATGAAATGGGACTTAAAATGGCTTGCCCTTCCCCTGGCTCCAGCTTTACATTGTGTAGCTCAGAGGCACTCTCTTAGGCACTCAAGAAAGGCTGAGGGATTTTCCTTCCATCCCTGGATGACTCCCTGAACCTACTCCAGTTTATGGGTTTCTTTCCTGCTGATTGAATGCCCTTAAGAATCCCTGAAATGTGTGAGGTGCTGCTGACCGCTTTGCTCCTGATGGTCCCACCCAGGGTCCGTGTCAGGAATGGCCTGGACTCCAGGCTGGTTTACAGCATGTCCCACATTATTTTGATTGGTCTTATCAGCTTCCTCCCTTGCATCAGTTATAATCAGTGCCTTTTCTTCCCCAGAGTATAAGATGCTTAGGAGGGTTTGGACATCTGCTCAAGTGGGAAATGAGTGGGATATTCCCTGTGCTAAATTAAGGACTCCCTTAGGGTCTTCCTGTAAACCCTTGGATCGATCCTTCCAGTTGTGTAGATCTGAAGAAGATAAGGGTACATAAATGGTGGTGAGTCTGCCCTCTCCACTGGGGACCTCCTGAAGGGGGATAGCTTATTTATTCCAGAGGGCTGGTACTGAACGCTGCTGTGGGTGTGCATTGGACTAGTCCCTGAGGGAGGCCCACTGGGAGATGAAGGTGGGAGAGTAGGGGAGGGGGCTCACCTGTTGGGAGGAGGAGGGGCACCAGGTAGGGAAGTGGTGACTTTGAGGGAGTGGAGGATGTTGGGGATTCAGGAGAGGTAGGGGTAGATGTAGATGACTCAGGAGTCTTGGGTGAACTGTTGGAAGGTGAGGCAGCTATCCTTGGCAGAGGGAGGAAGTCAAGAGGATTCTCAGGCTGAGATTCCAATGATGGGAGAGTGATATTTGAGCTAGCCTCACAATTTTTATGGAGGCCCTTGTTTTGGCTAAATGCCATGAAAAATTGGACAATAGGGGATCTCATCCTATTTTATTTAATTAAAAATTTTTAATTAATTTTTATTGGAGTATAATTGCTTTATAATGTTGTGTTAGTTTCTGCTGTACAGCAAAGTGGATCAGTTATACATATATCCACTCTTTTAGATTTCCCATTTAGGTCACCACAGAGCACTGAGTAGAGTTCCCTGTGCTATACAGTAGGTTCTCATTAGTTATCTATTTTATGTAAAGTAGTGTATATATGTCAATCCCAAACTCCCAATTCATCACACCCCTTGCCCCCTTGGTAATCATAAGTTTCTTTTCTACATCTGTGACTCTATTTCTGCTTTGCAAATGAGTTAATCTGTACCATTTTTCTAGATTCCACATATAAGCAATATTATACGATATTTATTTTTCTCTCTCTGACTTACTTCACTCTGTATGACAGTCTCTTGGTCCATCCATGTCACTGCAAATGGCATTGTTTCGTTCCTTTCTATGGCTGAGTAATATTCCATTGCGTATATGTACCACATCTTTTTTTTTCTTTTTTTTAAATTAGTTTCTGCTTTATAACAAAGTGAATCAGTCATACATATACATCTGTTCCCACATCCCTTCCCTCTTGCGTCTCCCTCCCTCCCACCCTCCCTATACCACCCCTCCAGGTGGTCACAAAGCACGAGCTGATCTCCCTGTGCTATGCGGCTGCTTCCCACTAGCTATCTACCTTACGTTTGGTAGTGTATATATGTCCATGCCTCTCTTTCGCTTTGTCACAGCTTACCCTTCCCCCTCCCCATATCCTCAAGTCCATTCTCAAGTAGATCTGTGTCTTTATTCCTGTTTTACCCCTAGGTTCTTCATGACATTTTTTTTCTTAAATTCCATATATATGTGTTAGCATACAGTATTTGTCTTTCTCTTTCTGACTTACTTCACTCTGTATGACAGACTCTAGGTCTATCCACCTCATTACAAATAGCTCAGTTTCGTTTCTTTTTATGGCTGAGTAATATTCCATTGTATATATGTGCCACATCTTCTTTATCCATTCATCCGATGATGGACACTTAGGTTGTTTCCAGCTCTGGGCTATTGTGAATAGAGCTGCAATGAACATTTTGGTACATGTCTCTTTTTGAATTATGGTTTTCTCAGGGTATATGCCTAGTAGTGGGATTGCTGGGTCATATGGTAGTTCTATTTTTAGTTTTTTAAGTAACCTCCATACTGTTCTCCATAGTGGCTGCACCAATCTACATTCCCACCAACAGTGTAGGAGGGTTCCCTTTTCTCCACACCCTCTCCAGTATTTATTGTTCATAGATTTTTTGATGATTGCCATTCTGACTGGTGTGAGGTGATAACCTCATTGTAGTTTTGATTTGCATTTTTCTAATGATTAGTGATGTTGAACATCTTTTCATGTGTGTTTTTTTTTTAGCCATCTGTATGTCTTCTTTGGAGAAATGTCTGTTTAGGCCTTCCGCCCATTTTTTGATTGGGTTGTTTGTTTTTTTGATATTGAGCTGCATGTGCTGTTTGTATATTTTGGAGATTAATCCCTTGTCAGTTGCTTCATTTGCAAATATTTTCTCCCATTCTGAGGGTTGCCTTTTTGTTTCCTTTGCTGTGCAAAAGCTTTGAAGTTCAGTTAGGTCCCATTTGTTTATTTTTGTTTTTATTTTCATTACTCTAGGCAGTGGATTGAAAAAGATCTTGTTGTGATTTATGTCAAAGAGTGTTCTGCCTATGTTTTCCTCTAAGAGTTTTATAGTATCCAGCCTTACATTTAGGTCTTTAAAACATTTTGAGTTTATTTTTGTATATGGTGTTAGGGAGTGTTCTAATTTCATTCTTCTACACGTAGTTGTCCAGTTTTCCCAGCACCACTTATTGAAGAGACTGTGTTTTCTCTGTTGTATATTCTTGGCTTTGTCATAGATTTGGTGGCCATGGGTGTGTGGGTTTCTCTCTGGACTTTCTATGCTATTCCTCTGATCTATATTTCTGTTTCCTCCACCTCTGTTCTTCTTTCTCAAGATTGCTTTGGCTATCTGGGGTCTTTTGTGTTTCCATACAAATTGTAAAGTTTTTTGTTCTGACTCTGTGAAAAATGCCCTTGGTAATTGTTAGGGATTGCATTGAATCTGTAGATTGCTTTGGGTAGTATAGTCATTTTCACAATATTGATTCTTCCAATCCAAGAACATGGTATATCTCTCCATATGTTTGTGTCATCTTTGATTTCTTTATCAGTATCTTATCATTTTCTGAGTACAGGTTTTTTTTCCTCCTTATGTAGGTTGATTCCTAGGTATTTTATTATTTTTGATGTGATGGTAAATGGGATTGTTTCCTTAATCTCTCTCTCTGATCGTTCATTGTTAGTGTATAGGAATGCAAGAGGTTTTTGTGTATTAACTTTGTATCCTGCAACTTTACCAAATTCATTGATGAGATCTAGTAGTTTTCCAGTAGCATCTTTAGGATTTTCTATGTATAGTATCATGTCATCTGCAAGCAGTGACAGTTTTACTTCTTTTCCAACTTGGATTTCTTTTATTTCTTTTTCTTCTCTGATAGCTGTAGCTAGGACTTCCAACACTATGTTGAGTAAAAGTGGTAAGAGTGGACATCCTTGTCTTGTTCCTGATCTAAGATGAACTGCTTTCAGCTTTTCACCATTGAGTATGATGTTAGCTGTAGTTTTGTCATACATGGTCTTTATTATGTTGAGGTAGGTTCCCTCTAAGCCCACTTTCTGGAGACTTTTTATCATACATAGGTGTTGATCATCCCATTTTTCTTTAAACACTGGCAATAGAGGTCCATTTTAGAGTTTAGAGAGACGTTGGTTGGCCAACTTTCTCTATCCGCCAATTTACGTTGTGGCCATATGGTGCTGCAAAAGAAAATAAGCTGTCTCTTTGTTAGTGGGTGGTACTTGAATAATTTCCATTTATGGAGAATGCACCCTAGTGGCTCTTTTGCCATGATAGAGGCTTGGTTACCCATATGGGGGAGTTGTTATTTTTAGTCTGTTTCCAACTTCCCAGTGATCTCTTCCCTAGGGTTGGTGGCAATGCGGATCCCACAAGATCTGGCCCATACCAAGCTGTCTAGGTGCTTTAACTGAAATCTGAACCAAATATTTGCAGGGGCTGAAAGGGGTGACGCTGTCTAAGAGGGCCTTAGTTAATAAAGTCCCCTCTTAAGTCAGCAACTAGATGTTCCCAGACCCACTGTGGGGCTGGAGGAGATACCTGATGTGGGTGAGTGCTTTCAGTGAGCAGCCCCCAGAGATAGGGTGAAGGGCGAGTGGGAAATAAGGGTTCTCTAATCAGATAAATTGCCCAGAGAGCCTCTCCGGCAGTCAAGGAGGCTTGTTCAAAAAGGGCTTGTCCCTGCTCAGTTACAGGTAATCAGGTAGGGAGACTGAATGCACATTTGGCATGTGTCCAGTTCTCTACACTCAGCTACAAGGATCCACGGACTTTGGGCAGTGTGGGGGTCCTCATCTTCCTTCCCCAGCCAGGCAAAGTGATTTCCCTGAAATCTAGCAAAAACAAGGATTTTTAAAGGATCTGTGTCTCAGAGGAGGGATCCCTAGGCATCTGTGATGAAGGGTCGTGTGGAGAGACCTATCTGACAGAGACATATACCCTGCCTTGGGATGGCAAGTTAGGGCAAGATGAACCAACACAGAAGACATGCTCTTGCATTTTTTACTATACCCTAGAGGCGGGAACACCTCAGGGGTTGGGGCTGTGAGTGTTTTACAGTGTGCCTACTTATACGGACATTTGCTTCTGGCTAGCAGACTGCCTAATGATCATCTACCCTGGTCCATGACCAATTTATACTTTCACGGGAGTCTTTTTGGTGGTGAGTCTCCTAGTGGCCTTTAAGTGCCCAGCCTGTGCCCACAGATGCAGCAAGTATTGCCAAGAGCATTAGGACAAACAAAACCACATAGAGATTGAAGATTCACTTGCATCAAAAACAGAGACTAGGGCTTAGGTCACACACACAAAACAAAGAGATATTCTTACTGCATGATGCCCTCTGGAGGGCTTCATGTCCAGTGCAATCCCCTTAATGGGAACTGGTACAACCAGGTGACCAATTGTATGTCACCTCGCCCCTCACCAGAGGACTGGCTCAATTTGGACAACCAACCACCCAGTCCAGTTCTCTAGACAGAGGTCTGGCTCCAACCAGATGGCCAAGATGCTTTCCCTTAGCCAGCTAATCCCTACAGCCAATCTTGGCTTTATCAGCCAAAGTGTGGTCAGGGCCCCCTGTGTCGGGTGTAACCTTGGACACTACCTCAATCGGTAGCAAGCATCCTTGCTATAGATGTGCTAGGGGAGGGGGTGTCTACCTGGGGAGCACTCCACTTGATCCTTGGCTGCTTTTCGATCTCAGGCTAAATTTAGGAGCCCTCACTGGCCCAGAGGTCGCAAATTGGGGCCAACTGCCCAGTTATTTAGCCAGCTTTGCTGGCCCTGAGTCAGCGAGTAAGCCCTGAGTTACCTGATGGAATGGGCCCCACATTGGGCACCAACATTTGTTACCAATTTAAGTTGTATGGACCCTGCTTGAGCTCTAGCCCGCTGAGGCTGTGTTGGCAAGGGAGAGTTCTTTTTCTGTTCGGGTTCGAATAGGCAAATAACAAATCTGAAGCTGAGGTCCACACAGCATAAGCTTTATTCAGTGGCCAAAGAATGGAGAAGCAGAACTTAGCTCACAGATCAACTTCTCACCCACCTGGCAAAAATTATTTAATTTTGAAGAGTAAATACAAAGGGAGGAGGAGTGAAGCTAATAAAGGGGAGGCATATGCATTAGTCTTCCAGGGACGGGGCATGGCTCTTTCTGAAGGAATGGGGTACCACCTCCTCTTTATCCTTTTTTGGTCCTTAATGTCCAGTCATGGTCTCTGGTAGATGTCATTTAATACGCTAATGTAGTAAAATCAACATATAATGAGACTCAGTGCCTGGAGGTCAGATTCATTGCTTGGAGGTCAGATTCATTGCTATCTTGGTCTCAGCTGGTTCCATCTGGGTTTTTTTGTTTGTAGCTTCCTTATCTCTGTACCCTTTAACTTAAAAGATTTATGTTGACTCCTGCTGAAGGTGAGGAGGGGGGCTGGCAGGTTTTGAGTAAGGACAGTTTTGCTAAAGGTGGGGAGGAGGGTTGATGGGTTTTGAGCAAAGACCTGGAGCAGCTCTGGCAACAACTACAGTGGGGAAAATGGTTAGACAATAAGATGGTGGCTGCAAGCTGGGGGTTGGCTATTGCTTTTTATATTAAGAAAAGCCACAGAGGCTGAGCTAACAGCTGAAGTGAAGGTTAACTTGAATGCTGATTCATGTTCCTCTGAAAGTGAGGCATGTGAATGTGAGTGAATGATATGTATTATTGTCTATTACTGTCATTTGTTGAAACTGAATTGGCTATTTAGGGAAAGAAATCCCTGAAAATGTCCAAGATGGGACTCTTTTGACATTCTAAAACTTTTTTTCATATGCCCTTAGAGGAAGTTAGCTTTCTAGAAGGAATTGATATTTCTTGTGCCTTTGAGATGTAAATGATCTATCTGGGCTCTCAGGAACTTTAATCATCTGATCCCTGAGAGTAAAGAGAAAAAAAAAAAAGACCATTTCTAAAATTTATTTATTTTTATTTATTATATCTTTATTGGAGTATAATTGCTTTACAATGGTGTGTTAGTTTCTGCTTTATAACAAAGTGAATCAGTTATACATATGTTCCCATATCTCTTCCCTCTTGCGTCTCCCTCCCTCCCACCCTCCCTATCCCACCCCTCTAGGTGGTCACAAATCACCGAGCTGATCTCCCTTTGCTATGAGGCTGCTTCCCACTAGAGGCTGCTTCCCACTAGCTATTTTACGTTTGGTAGTGTATATATGTCCATGCCACTCTCTCGCTTTGTCACAGCTTACCCTTCCCCCTCCCCATATCCTCAAGTCCATTCTCAAGTAGGTCTGTGTCTTTATTCCTGTCTTACCCCTAGGTTCTTCATGACATTTTTTTCCCCTTAAATTCCATATATATGTGTTAGCATATGGTATTTGTCTTTCTCTTTCTGACTTACTTCACTCTGTATGACAGACTCTAGGTCCATCCACTTCATTACAAACAGCTCAATTTTGTTTCTTTTTATGGCTGAGTAATATTCCATTGTATATATGTGCAACACCTTCTTTATCCATTCATCCGATGATGGACACTTAGGTTGCTTCCATCTCCGGGCTATTGTAAATAGAGCTGCAATGAACATTTTGGTACATGACTCTTTTTGAATTATGGTTTTCTCAGGGTATATGCCCAGTAGTGGGATTGCTGGGTCATATGGGAGTTCTATTTTTAGTTTTTTAAGGAACCTCCATACTGTTCTCCATAGTGGCTGTACCAATTCACATTCCCACCAGCAGTGCAAGAGTGTTCCCTTTTCTCCACACCCTCTCCAGCATTTATTGTTTCTAGATTTTTTGATGATGGCCATTCTGACTGGTGTGAGATGATATCTCACTGTAGTTTTGATTTGCATTTCTCTAATGAGTAATGATGGTGAGCATTCTTTCATGTGTTTGTTGGCAGTCTGTATATCTTCTTTGGAGAAATGTCTATTTAGGTCTTCTGCCCATTTTTGGATTGGGTTGTTTGTTTTCCTGTTATTGAGCTGCATGAGCTGCTTATAAATTTTGGAGATTAATCCTTTGTCAGAAGAGAGACCATTTTATTTATTTTTTATTTTTTATTTTTTTGTGGTATGCGGGCCTCTCACTGTTGTGGCCTCTCCCGCTGCGGAGCACAGGCTCCGGACGCACCCGCTCAGCGGCCATGGCTCATGGGCCCAGCCGCTCCGCGGCATGTGGGATCCTCCCAGACCGGGGCACGAACCCGTGTCCCCTGCATCGGCAGGCAGACTCTCAACCACTGCGCCACCAGGGAAGCCCAAGAGACCATTTTAAATGCTAGAAGGAAAACTGTGAGAGCTGTCTATATAGATATACATATGTCATGTGTACCTTATAAATATGATGTGTCTCTGCCTCCAAATGGCATTGCCAAGACTGGTTTGTGGATGAGCTCTATTTATTTGGCTTAAAAGAAAATAAGCACTTATATAAATTCTCAGAGATATAAAGGAAACTAGCCATAATGAATTTCAGGTGCACGTGATCTGGGAAATATTCAGTACTGAGTGGATACCTGGTATTGAAACTAGTTTAAGCTTGTTGGTTTCATTAATATAGACTTGTCTTTAGAGTTATGAATGTTAAGTATAATATTGTTGTTGTACCTAGGTTTACTAGAGGTCAAGTAAGACCTTATATCTGTTGCGAATTTGTCAGCAAGTAAAATAACTTGATATGACGAAATTTAAAGCAAATGTAAATGAGGTAAGAGCCTTTAGGTAAACTCTATAGGAATAATCATGTTTTCGGAATGTCTGTCTAAAATAGTCTCTCCAGATTTGGGTATCTTAAAACTAAACTGAGTTAAATGAAGAGAATTCATTGACTATCTGGGTCATTTCAAATAGGGTAAAGAATTGGAACATTAATTGCTGGGTGGGTCTAAGTTTACCTACTTTTGCCTTCTTAGGAGAGGAAGACTAAGGCATAAGTCTTGCAATCAGGAAATGTGGGTATGACAAAACAGTTCACAATTACTTGCTTCTTGGTTTTTGCCAGAGATTAAGGCTTTTCAGGGTTAAGATTACAATCAGTTATAATTCTAGTTACTGTAATAAAGTTTCTTTATCAATTACATTGTTATCGGGTGTTTAACCATGCCTTTTTAAGTCTTTTGTCGTTTATAGACAGTTATTGTTGTACTCTGATGCTTTTGCAAAAAGTGCTTCATCTTCAAGAAAGTTCATAAGAACTTTTTGACAAGTAGAGGTCTCTGATAAATTTCAGATCATACCGCTGAACTGGCTAAGAAATGAGAGAATCCTAATGGAAAACCTGATGGCTTCATAAAAAGTTAACGAAAGGATTGGTTACTGAGTGAACTGGTGAATATCGTTATAATTTTTATGGGTTTTGTCTGGAATATTACTGGACTGATCTCTGTTTTCTAGATATAGAGAAACCCTTCCCCTCAAGTTAGTTATGACTTGCAGCAATTTGGTAAACTACACCTGTGGGTAGAATTGAAACGTATTTCTTTTCTCTCTGCCTGATCCCTCCAGAAACTGGAGACTCATAGTTCGGAGCAGCCTAATCAGGTGAATGGGAAAGACTGTCTCCTGGCATGTGCAGGAATCTCGGTATTTTGGGGACCTCTAGAAGAGAGAAATCCACTGAGGTGGAGTCTGATGGCAGGCCTTTGGCATGGCTTTCCTGGCTTTGAGAAGCCTTTTGGGAATTCAGTCTGAGACTCCTTCTGAGGAGTTCCACCACAGCCAGTTTGGAGGAGCCTATGTGGTCAACTGACCAGACTTGTTTTGCAAATTAGTCTTGATTTGATTGTGTTTGGTGGAAATAAGGGTAGTTTTAGAGAGAAAAATATTATGTTTCAGTGGATGTTAAATTCTAGTTCTGCTAATTGAGGTCTAGATTTATGAAAGCTATTGCATTAGCCACACTTTTGTCCTGATGTTCAGGAGGAAAAGAAAATTATCTAGTTATTACAGAGTATAACTACTCATGAGGTGTAACACTGCTTGCTTTAAGTCTGCTTGTGTAACAATTCAATAATTGGTAAAATGTATAGCCTCTAATTCTGCATCAACTACCTCTGAGCTTGTTCATATCAGTTTTTCCCCAACGTGGATAACTAGGCAAATATAAAGGAGGTCTAACACAAAGGGACATGATCTGGACCTAGGGCAGGCAGGCAGCATTCACCCTGGCCTTGTGGGATATGTACTTTGGGCTACCAAAAGTTCTGCAATCAAAAGGGGAAATTATGGAAAAATATTCACATGTGGAGGTATGGGGAAATTATTCTGGCTTACACATGGTTTAACTTAAACTTTATTGAACACAGTGGCCTGTTTTGTGGCCTATTGAACATGCGTTGCACATCTACTTTGGCCACTAAGGAGGGGAATGCATTTGAAAGTCAAAATGGAGTAGCTGTGGTTCTTACAACAAGGGTAAAACTAGGTGGTTATTGTGAACATGATTTTAGACTCATTCCTGTATTACTGAAAACCTGAGTTTTCTGAACTGTATTGCAGACCAGGACAGAAACCACAGGCGCTCAGAATGCAGTTACTGTCTGTATATTGCTTAATTGTCATGATCTCCGCTGTGTGTTAGATGGCTTACATTTCGTCCTGAGCAGAGGAAGTCTACTCAAGGGCTGAGCATCAACAATGGCCTCACTGTGACATGAGTCTAATTGCTGGGTCTACAGTGAGATACTGTTGTCGTCTTCCTCTGGACTTCCATGAAAAATTGACCCAGCTAATGCAGCCATGTGGGGATGACGGACAGTGGGGGGGGAAAGACTGACCATCTTCCTGTCCTGCACGCCAGTATGTCAGACCCCTGTCGGTAAATGTTACCATATCATGAATCCGACGTTTTACCAGGGTGACTGCCCGTGAACCTCCCTGGACTGTGCAGTGTGGAGTGGAATAGGCTGGCTTCTGGACACATAAGTCCAACTAGTGGGATTAATTATTCTTTGTTTGGAAAGACCTAATAGGTCCACCCCTAGTGGCACTGAACATAACACGGGGTGGCACACTTGAAACTGTGCTGACTCCCAGCTAGGGCACCAAAATGTTTTAGAGCTGGGCCTTCCCCTCCCCATGAGGGTGCGTCTGGGTCTGTGAAAACCAGGGGTGGCCTTACCTTCCTGGTAACTGGATAGAGCGCAGCTAAAATGACTCCCTCTCCATTGACCTGGTAAGTGCTTGGCTCCAAAATTTGCCCACATCCTGGCGAATGACTGTTCTTAGCATACTAGGTACTATCTTGCTTTCGATTCTCTCTGGCGGCTGCTGCCTGTACTATATCGTGGTATCTGGTTGCAGGGCCCCCCCGCCACCGCCGCCCCCGCCCCCACCCCTGCCACATACCTGACCCCAGGAATGTCGCAGAAGAGGGCTGGGGCAAGATTGTTAGGGTTGTGCAGGGTATGCAGAGGCGGAGTGTTCGAGCAGGCCGCCCAAGGTGGCTGATCTCCTGCTCTCTGTACGTCCCCCGCTCCACCAGCGCCTGTCCCACCTACCCCCTACTCACATGACCGCCCTTCCTACATACTCGCCCCCCGAACCCCGCAGCCGGCGACTGTTCTAGTCTTTAGATTAGGACAGCTCCACCTGATAGCTTATCAAAGGGGTACTGAGGGGCCTGGCCCTCTGCTCGTTTCTCTGGTAACCGATAAGCCACATGACATCAATTCCCCCTATAACTGGTAACAGCCCCCCTCCCTGGGAGCAAAGACTGCCACCATGTCCTGCCTGCCATCAGGCCCACATGGTGGGGGGTCACTCCGGGACCTTGCTTCAGATGTGTAACCTCCCCCTATCCGTGAAATCATTGACATCTCTGTCGCTGACTCCAGGCTCTTTCTTCAGTCTTGAAGCTGGGCCTATACAGGCCTTGCAGGCCTGCAGGGTGCAGCCCAACAGTATCCAAACTGTGCCAACCCAAAGTCCTCTTGCCAACTGTTTCATCATTCTTTAATCCTGATTTTACGATGGCATCGATCAAAACCATCTGTGAATTTTATCTGCAACACAGAACACTGCATAGAATCCCAGAATCTCGGGATTGGTGATACCTTAAAGGTCACTTAATTTAGGCTGATCAATTTTCGTCCTCCCTTTAGATGGCTTGGTTTTCTTCTCTATTTTATTTCTGAGAAGGGAAAACTGAGACAACTTGTTTTACTTAAAAAAAAAAAAAAAAAAGCATAGATATAATAAGATCAAATCATTTGTGTAAAACTGTCAGAAAATGCAGAAAGTTGTCCACATTATATTTGGCTATGTGGAGAGCAAACCATACGTATACATGGCATGTCAACCCTGAAGAGACATCAAATATCAAATTATGTAATGCGACTGCTCACCACAAAAGCTATGCAGAGTAATACTTTTTTTTTTGCGGTACACAGGCCTCTCACTGTTGTGGCCTCTCCCATTGTGGAGCACAGGCTCTGGACGCGCAGGCTCAGCGGCCATGGCTCACGGGCCCCGCCGCTCCGCGGCATATGGGATCCTCACGGACCGGGGCACGAACCCATGTCCTCTGCATCAGCAGGCAGACTCTCAACCACTGTGCCACCAGGGAAGCCCAGTAATACATTTTTAATGTTTTATTTTGATATAATTTTATATTCACAGAAGTTCAAAGAATTTCTGTTTACTATTTTCCAGATTTACCATTTATTAATATTTTGCTGCATTTGCTTTATCATGTGTTCTTTTTTCCTGAACCACTGGAGAGCATTTTGTTGACATCTTGTCTTTATCTATAAATATTTCAGTGTTTATTTCCTAAGAATGAGGGCTTTCAAAATAACACATTTTTTAAATCAAGACATAAAGTTAACATAACCATCAGAATAAATTTTTAAAACTGTTAACTACAAAGAAAAATACTCTGCCTTCGTTTCACACAGGAGGAAAATTTTGGCCTGTTTTGCTTACTGTGCTATTCCCAGACTCTACCATAGGGCCTGGCACACAGCTGGTCCTCAATAAATACCTGTTAACATCTTAATATGATGGTGTGATACTAGATTAACCACATTTCTAAGCAAAGTATTTCTAAAATAAAGCAAAGGCAACGACAGCAAAATATTCAGTCATTTCTTTACTACCAATGATTTGTAATTCCCCAGTTACAAAAAGAGTAAAAGCCTTCTGATGTAAAGGACTGACGGGAAATTACCTTTTTAAGATGAGACAAACAAGTTAGAGCATAAGTAAATGGGACTCTGTTGGTCCCCCTCTGGGCCACTCTGGGGACCTGCTGTCTCTTCACAGGTAGCGGTTTCTGATGTATTCTCGGTACATGGAGGTGTCTTCTTTCCCCAGGGGCTGCATGATACCTTGACTGGCCTGGATGTGGGCTTGGAAGATCTCTGTAGATTTTCTGTCTACTTGTGGAGGCTGAACTTCATAGATGTTGTCTTGGGAGAAAGCTGAGATGGGTGTTCTATAGAAGAGAAGTGAGGACAGAGCTACATTAAAGAAAATAAAGGACCATAGGGACCTTGACCTCAAAAGCTCTTGAGAGCCACTGGCCTTGAACGAGTGAACTTAGTAGTAACAAGTGGTGGTAGTGACCTCCCTGTTCCCTCTCGGTTGGCTTCCTCCTCTGCCTGAAAGAGCAGGACCAGCACTTGCCCAGGGAGCCTTCCCTGGCATGCAGGCTGGATGGGCACCCCTCCTCTGTTCCCGCAGCCCTGGGCACACCCATGTCTGTGTGCCCATCTGCCTCCCTCACGTGACTTAAGTAACCTGAGGTAGGGGCTGTACAGACTCTTCGCTCTCTTTCCTTGGTACCTGGTATGTACTCAATAGTTTCCTTAAGGAGGGCTTATTAATAGGGAGCAGTGAAGTAGGGGATACTAATAATTCCTACCTCATAGGTTGATGGCAGGAGTAAATGAGTTTATATCTGTAAAGTGTTCCTTTAGCATAGTGCCTGGCGCACTATTAGTGCTCAAAAAAAGTGTACTATTGTTAGTAATTACCGGTGCGTAATTCCTTAGCTGCAATTCTGAAATCCTAAAAGCTGTAATAACCAAACGTTACTTTGCCAGCAAAACCTGACCCAACTGAAACTCATCTGGTGGTACAACATACAATACTCGGCCCACTTCATGTGAATATTAATGTGTTTATTTATCAGCCTCAGATCACACTGGGGATGTTCTTATAAGGTATGCTAACATCCCCAAAATTCTGAATTCTGAAACACATCTGGCTTCAGATCTTTTGGATGAGAGACTGTAAATCTGTAATAGGCAGCTTCCTTCCTTTCTGGGGTGATTTGAAAAGCACCCAAGAACCTCTGTATTCAAAAATATCCCTCCATTCCCACCCCACCTAGACTGCCATAGTGCTTGAAATTTCCATCCACCCTCGGGGAAGGCGCTGTCTCCAAAAAAGGCCTTGTCAAAATGCAGCTGGGTGCCTGACACACGCGTAACTCATCGCAGCATGAGCACCTGCTAGTTATTAGCTCCTTGGCTGGGGGCAGGCCCTCTAGGGATGAATCAACCACCAAGTCAGGTGTGCTTCAGAGTGAGTGTGTGTGGAAGGTCAAGAAGAGGCAGGCCATGGGTAGGCGAGGATGGTACACTATACCCTGCGAGGGACTGGGGGTACAGCGACAGCACACTCCACCACTTAGCCCAGGGCTGGCCCTGCGGAGGAGTGGGGGGTTGGTTCTCCATATCAGGGTACCAAGACCACAAAGAGAAAGGATCTGGAGAATCTATTCTGCTGGGCTGGGACCTCAGTCTTGCTCATGTACATCTTATCAGAGGACCAGAAAGGCATCCTGGACACCTGGCCGTTTGGTGAGCTGGGACCCTTGGAGCTGGGGGGGATTCCCTGCAGTCAGAAGCAGAACTGAACCTCAGACCCAGCTAGGACTGTACTTGCAACGTCAGCATTTTGTGGGACACTAGGAAGGTGCAGTGAGCGACACACAAAGGGAGACAAGAGTTGTCCAGTAAAACCCTCCATCCTCATAGGATGCGTTACAATTACACTTAGGTCTTTCTTACTCTCCTAGAAAACAGTCAAGGTAGCTCCCTGTACTTTGCCTTTAGAAAACTAACACATCCTGCCTTGGCTGGAGACTCTGCTTAAAATCGCTGTGAATTAAAATACAACTAAAGGTGGAATATTCTTTCTGGAAGTCAACCTCAATTGTTTTGACCTTGGGGTAATATATTTAAACTCAAATTTGGTAAATGGCTTATGAAATACTCTCATTTTTCCAAAGCACTCTAATAATTTCACATGATCTTAGACTACACCCTTATTTAAATAAAGAAAAACCAAAGGATAGTGATTTACTCGAAGTTTAAAAAAAAAAAAAAGACCCAGGTGAAAGAATCCTGAGCTGAGTCAATTTGAATTCCAGCTTGGCAGCAGTGCTTTTCTTCAAAATACAAAAGTAACGTTATAATGACAAATGGTTAGGATGATTAATATATGAACTCTTCTTCTCAATTTTCCCTCACAAAATCATAGCAACTCTTCAGTCATGTACATAATTCAAAGCAAGATGCTAGAATTCTTTAACGCTTGTTAATATTCAGGGTCAAACCATTTTAACCTGAACACTTAAAAAGGAGGCTTCATTAGCAGTTTTAGAGATTGTCATCAAAGATTGTTGCCGGCCACAGCAACTCCTGGACCACACCATCCACACCTGTCTAGTGTCTACACCCTCCATTTCACAGATGAGACATTTAAAGTCAATTTAAAAATGGGACTAATGGTTTCTGTGCTTTGAAGCCAGGCCTTTGCCTGCAACCCTGTGTGCATTAACCAAGAGCTTCCCGGCAGGCATCACACCAGAGGGATGCCATCTGGGAACTAAACCTTAATGCAACTGAGAAAAGGAGAAAAGGAGAATCCAAGTCATCAAGTCATTGTTTTGTCCTTCAGCAGCTCAGCTGAATACACAGGTGGGCAGGCTGTAGGGGGAACAGCAGCAGGGCTGGGACAACCATGAACAGGGCCATAGACCAGCCACTTCCACCCACTGCCTGGGGTTGTATCAGTAAATCAACCAGGAGTCCTCACCCTACTTCTCAGTAAACTGCTTCAGTGCCCCGTGGAGTAATGAAAAACCATTACAAACACTCTAAATGTGAAAGGTCAACATCAGCCTTAAATGGTATCAGACTGAGTGGCAGGTGGGTTTAGGGCTTCAACACCACCTCACTGTGGTGTTGATTCTGCTTCTCGCTAAAGTTTGAGAATCTTTGGTCTAAGGAGACGTTTAAACTGTAATCTAAAATGCTAAATAAAATCTTATTTGTGGTCAGTCAACAGCATTGAACATTCTTAACTAGAAACTTTCTTCTTAAATGATATACTACCACTAATCCTACATTGAGCAGGCATCATTTAACACTTAACTGTAAAGACATGAGTAGCAATATTACATTTCCTAATGTCCTCACACTTGATTTCCCCATTGGCTTATGCAAGGCAAGGAAGAAATACAAAAACATCCAAGAACCTCACAAGGGGCTGCTGGTGGGCACCTTGTCTCTGAGGGGCACTGGAAAGAGATGGAGATAATCCCAATAACACTTCCAACACTACATGTAATAGTCTTTTTATTAGCTTAGATGGCATTTGTTTCTGGGTGAAAAGACCAGTGTTTAAACACTAAATGATGTGGAAATTGTAAGGCTACTTTCTTTTATTCATTCCAGTAGAGAGAGATGGCTTATTATTGCACTTTCATGGTGGAAGAAATGTCCGACATTTCTCTCCTGTCCATAAACAGAAGTTTTGTTTTCAGCTTCTCCCCACAGTCCTCAAAGGGATAAGACTTATTGCCCTTAATTCAAATGCTAGTAGTCTTTTTGGAGATGAATTATTATAATTACAAATTTGCAGGCTCATTTCTTTTTATCTACAAAACCTAGTCCCATCTTCAAGGAAGCCTCTGTATTTCCTCTCAAGGAATGTTGCGGTCGCCTTTAGTTCATTTATGGGCTGCTCAGTGTACTCAACACCAAGGATTGATGACACTTAGCCTTAAATGCAGTTCCCATTCACAGAAGAGAAACACTTTAGGCAGAAATTCATTAGACACACTACATGTTTTTAAAGAAGATCCTTATTGGTGCCCTTTTATGCTCTTTCTTAAATGTGTTATTACTCGTTTGGTTATAATATGACCATGTCCTATAGTAATGGTATCTTACACTTGGATGCATAACGAACGTTTGAGTCCCTTTAAAAGTTCAATTCCCATTGAGGGTATTTCTGACTTATACATATTGAGTACCCAATAAGCATATGTTGGTTTGACAAGAAAATATTTAATTCGTCAGACTGAAATATGTCTTCTGGATTTAGTAATGATATGACGATTTTTGGTTGGTGATTGAAGAACTAGATAATACTTGTATAATTTCAATAATTTTATACATGTGATACTTTTCCAATATGTTAAAATCTTATACTTTTTCTGTGATGAGCATTTTGGCACACACCAAACCCATTTGGCTTTCCCAGAAAATTTAGTAATGGTTCTAATCACAGGATATATTTCCCTTCCTGGTGATCCCTTCTGTTGCTACCACAAACTCCAAGATTTCCCAAGTTGCTGTTTTCACATCACCAAATGGTTCTGTTGGTTCATGACTGAGTGACAGAATCAAAAAAATATTGCAGGTAAAGGGGCCCTTATGGAAGACCCTGACCAACAGCCTTATTTGCAGATGATGGTCAGCATTAGGTCATTCCTCTCATTAGTTTCCTCTACCTTCTGAGAGAAAACAATCATTAGGGCAGGATCAAAGTTGATCAAGATGCTCCAGTCTCAGTGGGGTAAAACCTCAGCTAAATGTCTTAATAGCACAAGCCCTTTATTATCCTATTTGTCTTTCTGCCAGCTTTGTAATTTCTATTAAGCAATAAGGGCTATTATTTCCTAACTGGCAGAGGGGCCTATGGCACACATTGCCATGCAATCATTTTTTTTTTTTAATTTATTTCATTTTTATGGCTGCGTCTGGTCTTAGTTGTGGCACGTGGGATCTTTTGTTGTGGCGTGCGGGCTCCTCGTTGCTGTGCACAGGCTTCTCTCGTTGTGGCATGTGGGTTTTCTCTCTCGTTGCGGCACACAGGCTCAAGAGCATGTGGGCTCTGTAGTTTGCAGCGCACAGGCTCAGTAGTTGTGGCATGAGGGATTAGTTGCCCTGCGGCATGTGGGATCTTAGTTCCCCAACCAGGGATCGAACCCGTGTTCCCTGCATTGGAAGGTGGATACTTTTTTCTTCTTCTTCTTTTTTTTTTTTTGCGGTACGTGGGCTTCTCACTGTTGTGGCCTCTCCCATTGCGGAGCACAGGCTCTGGACGCGCAGGCTCAGCGGCCATGGCTCACGGGCCCAACCACTCCGCGGCATGTGGGATCCTCCCGGACCGGGGCATGAACCCGTGTCCACTGCATCGGCAGGCAGACTCTCAACCACTGAGCCACCAGGGAAGCCCAGAAGGTGGATTCTTTACCACTGGACCACCACGCAAGTCCCTGCAATGATTTTCTCTCTTTCTAGCTTTTAATATTGCTCAGAGCCTTTAGCCCTCAGTTTGTGGGTGCCATTCTAACATCTTTTTGTGACCATCCATTGCTTCTCGTTAGTTCCCTTATTAGGTTGCTTGTATCTTTCCAACAAAGTACTCATACATTGAAGCCTAGTCACGAATCTATTCTACCAAGATGATACGGTGAGAATGTGTTTGCTTCTTCATGTTAAAAAATCAAGATAATGCTGCATATTCCTCCCATTCAGTGTACAAGTATAGACACCTAAGTCCAAAATGTAGCTCTCAAATCATGCTTGTCCAATATGGTAGCCATTAGCCACATGTGCCTATTTAAATTTATATTTATTTAAATTAATTAAAATTAAATAGAATTTAAAACTAGTTCCTCAGTAGCACTAGCCACATTTCAAGTTCCTGATAACCACATGTGGCTAGTGGCTACTGCATTGAACAGTGCAGTATAGAACATTTCCTTCATCACAGAAAGTGCCATTGGACAGACTATTTTAGAACCTCTTTCCTGCTATTTTTTTCTCAGAAATTCTGAGTATCTCTTTCTAAACTCATTACCTTAATATAATATGTCCCTGCATAGCACTTATCACTATCTGATCTTTTATTTATCTGTTTATATACTTTCCAGGATGTGAATTCTATCTTGCTTACCTCTTTATCCCCAATGCCTGGAAGAATCTTTGGCATATAGTAAGTGTTCAATAATTACTCCCTGAATGAATGAATGGCGTCTGTTTAAGGAAGATGATTTTACCTTGGATTTCTAAATTCAGAACCTGAAAGCAGTGTGATTTGGATTACTCTAGAATCTAGAGTCTAGATGATAGGGAGGTAGGATTTCCAGCAGAAGTCTGGCTTCTAAGTTCATTTCCTCAGATAACCATAAGGTGGACAGGGGCACTGAGGGGAAGCTGAGGTGCTTTCTAGCAGGGCAAAACTATCCACGTAGCTCAAAAAACAAGGGTGAGGCAGGAGGGGTGCGTTCTAATGCCCCTTTAGAGGTGAGAAAACAATGACTCAGATTAACAAGCTCACTAAATGGGCTGAAATTAAGAGGAATGTGTCAATCTTCAAACCACCTCTACTGAAATGAAACAAAAGGCAAAATAGTCCCTATATCCTGGGATTCTAGAAAGCAGGCTCTGCCTATGTAATTTGCTTTCATATACCCTGTCAAGCCAGTTTCAGTGTTGGAGATATGGGCAAGCACATTTGCTGCCTTCCACACATACGCACTGCCCCAACCCCCCAACCAAGGGCACTTGCATGTGTCTTTGGGTAGACATACATGACATCACAGTAAAGGCAACAGGCTTGAGGGGCAAACACTTACCCATGTATTAGGACATGAAACCATGCTATTAGCTGCTAATGACATTCTAAACATCATCAAGGTAAAAAAAAAAATTTACTTTTTATTCCTGCTAAAACAGCAAGTCTATATAATACACACAAAATGCTACAAACCTAATGCATGATTTCCCCAAAGTCCAATTAAATTTTCAGTCTTGTTATGCCATTGAGAGCTAATGAGCAAGATACAGAATAGTGTATAAATCTGATTCCTTCAAATCCAAACAAATTCCAAATCCTTTGAACAGCTGCTATTACAATGGGATGACTGAACCGTCCTCCAGCAGAGATACTGTAAGAGAGGTTAGAAATTTCACAAGCAGGTTAAAATGCATTAAAGCAAATATGACAATAATGCCAGTCCCTAAACAACCCACCATTAGAAGGAGCAAAAGGGGTGATGAGAAGGAACTAAAGAATATAATCGGTGATGATGGAACATAAAATGTACAGTCTTGTAGACCAGGGGTGCAGGCAGCCCTGTCTGTATATAAGGCCCTTCAAAGGCTCAGCAGTAAGGAATCTCAACTGCTTACTGTAGACTAGGTCTTCATAGATTTTGATAGGAGAGGAGTATGTCATTTGATTATGGAGTGTGAGGACAGCAAAACTCTTATTGTGTTTCTCAAACACTCATCTGCCTTCAACGTGTCACGGAGCCATGTCAGTGACAGGCCAGCCAGAAAGGCCCTGCAGTCTCACAAAAGTTAGGATTTAATGCCTAAGCCTAAGCCACATTAACAAGAGAGAAAAGTTATTTATAGATCAAAGTACACAATGACCTTAATATATCTCAAAGAAATCCATGCATGTGAATGTCTCAGGCTGCTAAACTTTTTTTTTTTAAGGCTTTACTGAGGTACGATTGACAAAAAACTATCTTGTGAAGACTTATTTTTCATCAGATCAACTAGATGAAAAAAGTATGTATGTACATACACATACACATGTATGTTATATACACAGATATATTTATATGTAACAGTTATGCTTATATATACTAATATATACATATATTTTCTTTAAACATAACAGAGGGAAGGGCTGTGTGTGTGTGTGTATATATATATATATATTTCAACACTCCCCAGTGATATACTTCAAATGAGTCCACGTGACCTCTTTACAATGTCCATTCCACTGTGCAGACATTGAAACAAAAGTACAGTTGCTTTTAACATGTGACTTTCTATTTTACACTGTTATACATAAGAGCCTTAGAGACTATTACAAGCTTGTGAGAGTAAAAGTAAAGTTTTTGGTTAAAATGTCATAACATCACTGCTATACATATACATTGGACAAAAAAAAAACTAACAATGCTTACCTAATATTTATCATGGAAAACTACTGTGCTTCAAATCTATCAATGCTTTTCACCTTTTTATTATAAAATAAGACAGATAACAGAAAACCACACAAAACAAACACACACAGTTATTAGAAGGTAAACACAAGCTGGGTCAAGAAACAAATTTTGGCAGCCAACCCAGAAGCCCCTTCTATGTGCTCCATCCCCATCACAACCCCTCCCTCCCCTCATAAGTAGCCATCAACCTGACTTCTACAGTAATCACTTCTTTGCACTTTAAAAAAAAAAAAAAAAAGATTTTTTTTCATTCAAATGTGCATCCCTAGACTATAGTGTAGAAGTGTGATAGGCCTTTTAATCTACAGATTCTCCCTCCTATCTTTTCCTTACAATTTGTCGAAGAAACCAGGTTGTAGAGTTTCCCTCGTCTGGGTTTTGCTGATGGCATTATTCATGACGCACTTCAAAAATGTCCCTCTGTCCTTTATATTTCCTGCAAGCCAGCAACTGGATCCAGAGGCTTGGTGAGAATTTGCTTCAGTTGCTGTGGCGAGACCACAGGTGGTGGAGTGCTGTGTCATCAGGAGGGCCACAGTGTCTAGTTGTTTATCTTTTTTGATGCTCACAGTCATTGATATGCAGTGCCTAGATCCATTAATTCACTGGGGATTGCCAGATGATAATTATCTTATTTTTTTTCATTTATCAGTTGTCACACTTAAATAAATAAATTAAATATATATATTTTTTAATTTTTGGCTGCGTTGGGTCTTTGTTGCTGTGCGCGGGCTTTCTGTAGTTGCGGCCAGCGGGGGCTACTCTTCGTTGCAGTGTGCGGGCTTCTCATTGCGGTGGCTTCTCCTTTTGCGGAGCATGGGCTCCAGGTGCGTGGGCTTCAGTAGTTGTGGCATGTGGGCTCAGTAGTTGTGGCTCGTGGGCTCTAGAACGCAGGCTCAGTAGTTGTGGCGCACGGGCTTAGTTGCTCTGCGGCATGTGGTATCTTCCCGGACCAGGGCTTGAACCCGTGTCCCCTGCATTGGCAGGTGGATTCTTAACCACTGCACCACCAGGGAAGCCCTGTCACACTTTTTTTTAAAAGATTTTTTTCCTCATCTCTTGTTTGGTTACCCAACGGTACAATTCATATGATTCAGAGTCATATGCTTGATTCTTTGTCTGTTTTCCAGATAATGAAATAGTTCCTTATCATCCTAAGGTGACCAGATTTTTAAAAAATCATCATAAACTCATGGATTTAAGCATATTTGATGAGTTCCATCCTACTGTAATTAATATCCTTATTGAAGTGCAAATTTTCCCATCTTTGTTCAGTGGGAGCCAGCATCACAAGAGAGTATCATACTGTATATCACTGCCCAGGAAAAGATCTAAATTCAAAATCTGAAGTATGGTTTCCATTGAATGCATATTGCTTTTGCACCGTCGTAAAGCCCAAAAATTTTAAGTTGAACCATTGTAAGTTGGGGACCATCTGTGCTCCATTTTTTTTTTTTTCTGACATAAAGCCTGAGAATAATCTAATTTTCTTTCCCTTAAAAGTCACTTTCTCTTTTTAGATGTCTAAAGGATCTTTTTCCTTTAAAGTCCAGTTAACATACTATATACTGTATCATTTTTGGTCACTATTCTCAGGTATGTGTTGTGCTATTCAAATACGTAGTTTTATATTTCAGAAAAAAAAATTTGGCATTACTGTTTTTAGTTTTTTTGTTCCCTTGCTTTTTCTTCATCAAGACTCCTATCCATGCTAAATCTTCCTTGCCTATTGCCAATATTTGACACTTTCTCTTAAATCTTTTTTTC
This sequence comes from Hyperoodon ampullatus, assembly GCF_949752795.1. Lineage (NCBI taxonomy): Eukaryota > Metazoa > Chordata > Mammalia > Artiodactyla > Ziphiidae > Hyperoodon > Hyperoodon ampullatus. The sequence goes on along the minus strand of NC_136925.1, from coordinate 40,389,794 downwards.
ATTTCTTTTTGAATTTTAAAGTTTTGTATTTTAAGCTCATTTTGAAATAGTATGCTTCAGTTTTGACCTCTTTTATCAAGTTGTCTTTCTGGCATGCTTTCATCGGAGGGATGTTATTCTGCTCTGTGTTCTTTCATTCTCCTAATAACTTTATATGGGTTTGGACCTCGATACTTTTCTGTTGCTCATTATGCAAAATTAAATTTTCTTGAACCTTTAGAATGGAGTGTAGTTCAGGAAAATCTGACTAACTTGTTTAAAAACATGGCAGCTTGCTTTCTGAGATTTCCTTTACCTCTTCTCTTTCCCCTCTTCTATCTGGACTTTCTCTTTCCCTCATGCCTCCTGCCACTATCCTGCCCAGTTTTGACTCCACTGTCAGCACTTTCTCCTCAGACGGGTGCCCTGGCCTGGAAGGGAGCTTTGGCCGTCGGGTTCAGGAGTTAATCTGGCCCAGACTGCCTCAGCTCTTTTCAGAACCCACCAAGAGCCCCTGCATTCACTTGGCACTGAATTGGGTAAAACCCCTCCCAGTTTCAGCTGCTGTGCTCAGATTAGCCCGCAGTCATTTCCAGTGCACTCCTGTTAGCTACTCTGGGGCTCTCCTGGTCTCAGGTCTGTCAGATGCCCTGCTGTGCCCTCCTGACTCCTTCCTCTCGTACAGCACGAATATCATGCCGGTCTTGTGGCTGTTGGCGGTTTACCTCCACCACCTGCTTATATTTTGTGATTTGTGGGTAACTTACGCGGTTTGAGGTAAATGCTGCCCATGTCTATTTGGTTGTGCTCCCTAGTTGTTCTGTTTTATGTGATGATTCAGAGATTTAAAAAACTATGTTGCTGCCGTCTTCTTCCCAGAACCATCTAGGCATGTCTGTTTTTAAAGTATATTTTTCACCCATCCCCAAAGCTGGACGGTCCCTAAATGTGACATATTGTTGCCTGCATGGCTATACTGTTCTTGCTGCTGAGGTAGGCGCTGCCACACCACTTCTCCTTACCCAGGGCTTTGTTCAGAGAAACTCTTTTCCAGCTCAACTCCCATTTCTACTCCATCAGGACTTGGTCTCCTCAGAGACAGCTGAATACCACAGGGTCCAGATGTGGCTGCTATCCTAGTGATGCAGAGACTTGGGGGAAGTGCAGAGAATGTGGTAGAGCCCTTAATCTCAGGGTTCACTTACATCTGGCTAATCAAGCATTATTACAACTATGGCAGCAGAAAGAAATACAAGTTAGGAAAATTAAAAAATGACTGCCTATCAGCTTTACTTTTATTGCAGCTAATGGGAGATGGCTAGGATATCAGTTAGATTTGGGTCATGGGTCAGTTAGATTTGGGTCATTGGAACAAGGGAGTCCTTCCGATGGCTATTCAAGGACCTCCATCATGCGAGCCAGGGTGCTTTCACCATTCTTGCCTAGTGGCATTTGATGACTGCTAATACAAATGGCAATTGTATGTTTCTATTCTCTCCCTTTCTGGAGAGTTTTAATCCTCCTTTGTCACCAGTGTATACTGAGAGCAGACAGGCAGTCTTTTCATTTATAGGTCACTAGATCACAAAAAGCCTCATCTGGACTTAAAGAGAGCTGCACAAAACCCAGAGATCCTGGACTTTGAGTGGGATGCGGTGATGTATGGGGGAGGGAGTGGGTTCTAATTATAGCAAGAGGAATATGCATAGATAACTGGGTAGCTAGCAGGGCAGACTCCGACAGATAACATAAATTAGATTCCTCAGGATCCATCTGAACTCCCCTTCCTGCATGCAGAGGCTGAAAAACAAAAAATAACGTCCCAGACTCCCTTGTAATTTGGGTTCAAAATGTGATTTAGGTTCTACCCACCACTTGTACTCACAGGAGTCTGATTTGGAACTGACTCATATGCGAAGAAGCAACATGTAGGGTGTCCTTTTTGCAGACTCTGGCAAGGGCAACGTGCTCTCGAGTTGGCCACCCCAGTGGCAGCTTCCTGATTATAGCTGAGGTGGCTGGTTTTGCAGCCAGCAGCTGCTGTGATACCTTCCGGATCTAGGCAGATGCAGCAGCCACTCTGATGATTTGCCATGTGCTTTGAGGAGTCATTCCTGGCAGCTTGGTCTACAGTCTGTCTCTTTAGCCCTCTGGTGATTCTGAAAGCCACTGAAAATCCCATAATAAATCACTTTCTGTTTAATCTACCTACAGTGGATTATGTTTTCTGCAACTGAACTCTGACCACATAGCCAGCCAATGTGCAAAAGCACAGGAAGCTCCAGCTCTTTCTTGCGTTAGCTGGGAGCAAGCACACAGGCGCCTAGGTAACCCTGTTCCTGGATGGTTCTAGCAACAAGGGGATACTTCCAGCAGTTGGGCACATTTGTGTTCACTGCCCTAGGAGACAGAAGGGACAGTCTACTACAAGCACATATATGAGCGGCAATGGTGGTACTTTTGATGTTTGGGCCATAGCTGTATTTTTATTGGTCCATGTATGGCAGAATGATACTCTTCTACATTCTCTCTGACAACTGTAAAATTAAAATGTTGTTTGTGTTTTTAAAAGGACTTTTGGTTTTAGACAAACAAAGTAAGATGATTTTTGGACCTGAAACAGGTAAAATGCCTCCAATTTAGGATGCAATTTATAAGTTTAGGATATATTGCCTTAGTATAAAAAGAAATGCAATTTTTCCTGTTTCAGCTGTGTCTAGTATTACAAACACCAGGAGAGCACCCAATGATATTTGGCTGCACCGTTTTGTAGGCCATAACGTGAACATTTCAGCTGCTGTTTAATGAGAGCACAACTTGGCTTTTTTTTTTTTTTTTTTTTACATCTTTTTGGAGTATAATTGCTTTACAATGGTGTGTTAGTTTCTGCTTTATAACAAAGTGAATCAGTTATACATATACATATGTTCCCATATCTCTTCCCTCTTGCGTCTCCCTCCCTCCCACCCTCCCTATCCCACCCCTCTAGGTGGTCACAAAGCACCGAGCTTGGCTTTGAGCCACAGGCAACAGGAACTGGTTACCCTGCACAGCACTGGGTCTGTTCTGCCAGTAAAGGACAGGTTGCACATCAAGCCTGTAACAGCTGTTCTCAAAGGGCAAAGAATACAACTGCCCCTCCCCGAGTCATCCTTTCTCCCCGCCTGTACGCAGGCCCAGACTCTCCCTCAGGGCAACTGGTCATCTATCAGCCATTTCCACGGTGACCTTTGGGAGCAATCTGTCCCTGCTGTCCTCAAATTTCCTGGAACAGCAGCAGCAGTGGCCTGTCACTCCTGGAGACACAGGGCTGCAGTAATGGCCCTGTGTCTTATCTCCCACATGGAAGTGATGACACCTACTTAGATTCTTCACGCCCATTTGAATATTTTCACCTTTTCCTGATGATTTACAGAGTGCTATCACTGAGTCTGCCATGTCACTTCATTACATCTCCTGTTACCTGCATCTTTTTTCTAAGACTTTTTATTGTAGAACCTCTTCAGATTTATAGAACTATTATACAGAGAGTTCCCACATACCCCATACATACCCCAGTTTCCCCTATTAGTGACGTCTTCCATTAGGATGGCACATTTCTTGCAATTAATGAACTGATATTGACACATTATTATTAAGTAAAATCCATACTTAGTTTTTACCTAATGTCCTTTTTCTTTTCCAAGAACTTATCAAGGATACATTACATTTAGTTGTCATCTCCGCTTAGGGTCCTCTTGGAGGTGACAGTAGACTGACCTTGTCACTGATGACCTTGATAGTTTTGAAGAGTACTTAACCTGCATCTTTTCAGAGTTATCCTTCCCTTTAATAACAATAAGGATCAGACACAACTGACTTTTGGAAGGAGCCATCAGTAGGATCATGAGCCTTCAAACCACAACCTACCTGTCCTGAGTTTTCAGAAAGCTCATATGGCTTCATCTCTGTCAGTGCTCATCTGTGATGGGGTGTTGGGCACGCTGCCCCATGGATACTCAGACACAGCTGCCCAGGGAACTCCTGTGGAGGATTTGATGGAGCGGGGGTTCCACAACCTGGCTGATCACTACATTCAAAGGAGAATTTTACAAAGCACAGGTGCCCAGGTCTTAGCCCAGGTGTACTGAATCAATCTCCAGCAATAGGGTCTGGAAGTCTGTATTTTGTATTGCTTAAAAAAAACAAGTCTTGCTAATTATGTTTTTAATGTAGAAAATTATAAAACATGGCCCATAATCCATTAGTATTAATAATATAAAGGTATAAATGTAGAAAATGTAAAGAGAAACCAAGAGTCTAAAATGAAAACTGAATTGCCTCCCTATAATCTACTTCACCATTGTCTAAGGATGCTTTGATTGCTCCGTTTTTAGCGCTGTCTTCTGTTTGCTTGAGATTTGTATTTCAGCAAGCTTCCCAAGATATTCTGGTGTAACCAGACATTTGGAATCCACTACTACAGACGAAATTCACAACTGAGCTGAGGGGGAGGAGAATATCCCTTTCCGTGCTGGCATCCTTCTGAGATCACAAAGCCCTGCTCTCCCCTTTCCTCCCCCGAACAAGTCAGCCCTAAAGCCATTCGATGGGGGCAGAGCAAGGAGAGGCAGCCTGTGACAGCCTGTGGGGTGTTGGAGCCCAAGTGGGGTGAGAAGGGCAGATCCAGCGTGGGGAGTTTAGGCCTGAGTGAGGAGGGCGTCCACGTGTAGGGGCAGCCTGAGGCGGTATGTCAGAGACTGAGCAGGGAGAAGTGGGTGTGAACATCCAGCTGGAGCGGCGGCCTGGGGCCCAAGGGGATAAGGAGGGCATTCATGAGGGTGGTGTCTCTGAAAAGGTGTCAGTGCCTGAATAGGGGGCATCCATGTGGGGGAAGGGGTGGATGCAGTGGTGATGGAAGACTGGTTATATACGAGGGAATGAATCAGATAAATATAATGAGGGTAACGGAGCCATGTTTCTCACTGTTGGAGAGGGAGGTCACTAATGTGGGAAGGGAGACGGACGGAATAACCCCAGAGTACCCTCCAATTAGAGGCATCAGTATGAATTTAAAGATATATATCTATATTTTATTTGTATTATACTTACAAATACATAATTTATATTATATGATATATATAATATATGTATATATTTGTATATACATATATGTATATATTTGCATATGTCTGTATATATTTACATCTATGAGTATATGTAAGTATATATATATGTCCTTTGAGTGGGCCTGGGAGCAATGACACCCCAATGGCAATAGTGCCCACACGTTGGCTTTAATACCATTTTCCACTAAAAAGAACCTGAGGTCCTTGGAGAAATGAATGATTTCAGGGCTGGGGCAGGCAAAGAATATGATGAGCTTAGAACATCTTGTGCCAGAAATCAAGGATATACTTAAAGAATGATGAGGATGTGTCCAGAGAACACAGGAGCCAGGATGAAGGGATGCAGGTGAAATTTGGAACAATTTGAGTATCAAAATAAATAATGACAGTAACAGACTATATCCCATCGAATAAAACAGAAAACCAAGATCTCATACTGAGAAAAATAAATAAATGAAATAATTGAAAGTTTGATGAAGAAAGGGATGTTTACATCATTTCAAAGTATCTCCCACAAAATATTCATTAATTAAAAGAGGGGGGGAAAAAGAGCAAAAAGTGGAAAAGCCGAGACGATTCCATTTTAATCAAGGGACTGAAATAAAGATGATTAGTAATGGCATGAATTGAAATTTTGTGCCACCTGATAGGATGCAATAAAAAGAACTCACCATCACTTCTGTGATATTCCTGCCTGTATTCGTTATGTACTTTAAGCCAACGAACATTTATGGTGTCAGAGTTTCTGGGGGTCGGGAATCTGAGAGTGGCTTAATTGGGTGATTCTGGTTTTAGGTCTGTTATAAGGTTGAAGTCCAGCTGCTGGCTGGGGCAACAGTCATCTTGAGGTTTAACTGGGGCTGGAGAATCCACTTCCATGCTCACTCACATGGTTGGCAGGCCTCAGTTTCTCACTGGCTGCTGGTTACATGCTTCAGTTCCTTGCCATCTGGGCCTATCCATAGGACGTTTGCTTGCCCCAGAACAAGTGATCCAAGAGATCACTTCTATAACCTAACCACTTCTGCTCTATGCTCTTGGTCACAAAGATCAACTCTGGTACAGTGTGGGAGGAGACTGCATGAGGGTTTGAATAACAGGAGGTGTGGCCAATTTGAAGGCTGGCTACCAAAGTGCCAAAGATAACCATGACAAACTCAGACTGGGCGCTGTTCTACAAAGTCATTAGACTGTATTCTTCAAAGTGTCAAGGTTATGAAAAATCAAGACTGGGGAACTGTTCTAGAATGAAGGAGACTAAAGAGACATGACAACTAACTGCAATGTGAGATGCCGGACTAGTTCCTTTTGAGATTAAGGACATTATTGGGACAACTAGCAAAAGCTTGAATGGGGTTGAAGGATTAGTTGGCAGCAATGTATTGCTGTTAATTTCCTGATTTTACTAGATTGTACTGGGATTTTATAGGAGAATCTCCTTATTTATACAAAATACCTACTCAAATGTTAGGGAGAGAGAATATCAGGTCTGCAACTTACTCTCAAATGGTTCGGGTCGGGGAGGGAAACATTCTTTGTTCTGTAATTGCAACTTTGAGATAAGTTTGAGACTGTTTCCAAATTAAGAATGTATAGAAACTATAAAGACCTATGGGAAAAACTGTCTAAGTTAAGGTCGAAAATCCTAATTCTATTAGGTAGAATTATAAGCCACTGCTATTTTCGTAGCTCAAAAATGTATGAGTATTGGTAACTTCATATGGTTCAACTTAATACAAGAACATTCCGACAAACTAATCAACATCAAAGATGATGAACTTTTGGATTCCAATAAAGCGGCAAAACAATTCACAGGGCCCTTTCAAGGATCTCTCTCCTGCAATTAACTACTCTGTCCAGAACCCCCAGTATCTGACTCTCTGCAGACCCCCACCTGTCAGCACAGAGAACTGCTGTAGTAGCTCCATCCTAGAAATGATCCCTATACCCTCTTCCCAATGTCCTATTTCTCTGCATCCCTCCACAGCATTTTTGAAATGGCTTCTGCTCCCCATGTTTTCTTACCCCCTTCCCATTTTTTCCTAAATTCACCGCAGTGGGCTTGCAAAGCCACCACCCATAAACATTTGCTCCTCACGGCCATCAATCCCTGTTAATTTCTCTGTATTCAAGACTGCTGCCCACTCCCTCCTTCTCGAAACATTTTCTTCTCTTGGCTTCTGTGAAACCACACTTCTCAAGAGTTTCCTCCTATTCCCCTCTTTGCTTATATCCTTGGCCCTACACAGTTCACCCTCCAGAAAGCACCCATAGTCATCTTTTAGAGAGTGCATTAGAGCATGCCACTCCTCTCTGAAAACGACCCCCCGCCAACCCCCCATGCTTCCCGCTGGATAAATAACGGCGAAGCTCCTACGAGACTTGGCCCCTACCTATGCCTCACTCCATCCCAAAGCACATTCCTCTGTGCCTCTCTCACTTGGCTTTGTTTGCTTTTTTTTAGTGAAATGTTTTTGCTGTATTTTAATCTATATGCTTTCAAAAAATTGAAGTATAGTTGATTTACAATGTTAGTTTCTGGTGTACAGCAAAGCGATTCAGTTTTATGCTTACACACATTCTTTTTCAGATTCTTTTCCATTATAGGTTATTACAAGATATTGAATATAGTTCCCTGTGCTATACAGTAGGACCTTATTGTTTATTTTATATATAATAGTGTGTATCTGTTAATCCAAAACCCCTAATTTTTCTCTCCCCCCACTACCTTCCCCTTTGGTAACCATAAGTTTGTTTTCTATATCTATGAGTCTTTTTCTTTTTGTAAATCAGTTCATTTGTATCATTTTTTTTAGATTCCACATATAAGTGATATATGATATTTGTCTTTCCCTGTCTTACTTCACTTAGTATGATAATCTCTAGGTCCATCCATGTTGCTGCAAATGGCATTATTTTGTTCTTTTTTTCTGGCTGAGTAACATTCCATTGTATATATGTACATCTTCTTTATTCATTCCTCTGTGGATGGACAGTTAGGTTGCTTCCATGACTTGGCTATTGTAAATACTGCTGCAATGAACTTGGGGTGCATGTATCTTTTTGAAGTATATATGGTTTTCTCCATATATGTGCCCAGGAGTGGGACTGCTGGATCATATGGCAACTTTTAGTTTTTTTAAGGAACCTCCACACCATTCTCCACAGTGACTGTACCAACTTACATTCCCACCAACAGTGTAGGACGGTTCCCTTTTCTCCACATCCTCTCCAGCATTTATTGTTTGTAGACTTGTGTGTGTGTGTGTGTGGTACGCGGGCCTCTCACCATTGTGGCCTCTCCCGTTGCGGAGCACAGGCTCCAGACATGCAGGCTCAGCGGCCATGGCTCACGGGCCCAGCCACTCCGCAGCATGTGGGATCTTCCCAGACCGGGGCACAAACCCGTGTCCCCTGCATCGGCAGGCAGACTCTCAACCACTGTGCCACCAGGGAAGCCCTGTTTGTAGACATTTGATGGTGGCCATTCTGACTGGTGTGAGGTGATACCTCAATGTATTTTTGATTTTCACTTCTCTAATAATTAGCGGTTGAGCATCTTTTCATGTGTCTGTTGGCCATCTCTGTGTCTTCTGTTTGCTTCTTAAATATGCCAAGCTTATTTCTGCCCTGGTCTTCTGTGCATGGTCTCTCTGCTTTGAACGCTCTTCCCCAGTCATCTCAGGACAGACACCTCCTCTGCATTCAGGTCTCAGTTCAAACCTCAACTCCTCAAGGAGACTTTCCTCAAAACCTAATTTAAAGCAGCTCCTGACTCTTACCTGCCCCAACCACTCTCTCCCATCATCCTGGTTTGTGCTCTTCAAGGCATTTATCCTAATATGAAATTGTCTTGTTTATTAGTTCAGTGCTTGTCTGCCTATCTTAGGACATAAGTGCCTTGAGAGACCTTGTCAGTCTTGTTCTTTACTGTATCTCCAGTGTCTAGAACACATAGTGTTCTAGTCCAGTGTCTAGTCCAGTGTCTGACACATAGTAGGTGCTTAATAAATATGTGATGAATAAATCACGTACTTTCTGCTAATGATCCCACCCAGCAGATGTCTCATGGCTGTGATAATGATAATTACAGAATCCCAGAGATGACCTTCCTTCCAAATCATCTTATCCAACCTCAGATTACAAGAAGAAACTCTACAACACTGCTGGTAGAAGGTTATCCAGCCTCTACTTGAGGACTCTCAATGATAGAAGAACTCATGACTTTTCATAATGGAATGTTTACATGTCATTGTTTTTTGGAATTTTTATTTTATTTTTTATACAGCAGGTTCTTATTGGTTATCTGTTTTATACATATTAGTGTACACATGTCAATCCCAATCTCCCCATTCATCCCACTACCACCACCCCCATCCCGCTTTCCCCCCTTGGTGTCCATACGTTTGTTCTCTACATCTGTGTCTCTATTTCTGCCTTGCAACCCGGTTCATCTGTACCATTTTTCTAGATTCCACATACATATATGTTAATATACGATATCTGTTTTTCTCTTTCTGACTTTCTTCACTTGTATGACAGTCTCTAGGTCCATCCATACATGTCATTGTTGATAGCTCTAATTGTTGGAAAGGTTTTCTCTTCAGTGACCCTAAATCTTCCTCCCTGTATGTTCCACTTATTGATCGCAAAACAACTTGAAAAAGCCCTGCTTCACTGGACAGTAATTCAAGTATTACTTGAGGGAATGATCACGATTCTAAGCTCTGAGATAAATACTCCCAGCTCTCTCAACACTTCATGTGACATGAAAAATTAACCAAGTCTGCACATGAGAAAGGTCTGCAAAATTTTAGCAACTTGGTTTAAGTAAATAAAACCTTTCTAAGCATCTTATCTGAAAAGTAAAATGTAAGCATGCCCTTGGGTATTCAGAGAACATGATCTCATTTCTCATGGCTCTTTCTGTTCTTAACAGACTGCTTCTCTGCATCACACTCTTTCTGATACTGAGGGAACTGCAACAATCACAGACAGCCAAGCCCACAAGCATCTTCCCTGAGACAAAGACTTATCTTTTGCAGAACGTATTTGTGAGTATATGTTCTCACTTCTGAATCAATTTTATATTTTAATGAGATGAGAGAGAACTTTCATGATGTAACTGTTCACTAATGAGCTTTGTGGCAAGGGCTCTTTGCCAAAGGCATTAAACAATTTATTCTACCAGTGAAAAAACAGTTTGGCTCTTACACCCCTTGGGGCTTTCAGTGTGTGTAGTGCAGGAGGAAGACCATCTGTTGTGATTAAACAGGCAACATTCTAGTGCATATTTGTATCCTTCCCTGTGACTTCTGCAATACAGTAAGCACTCTATGTAATTTTTTAGTTTTATTGGAGTATAGTTGATTTACAATGTTGTGTTAGTTTCAGTTGTACAGCAAAGTGATTCAGTTATACATATACATATATTCATTTTTTTTCAGATTCTTCTCATATAGGTTATCACAGAATACTGAATAGAGTTCCCTATGTTCTACAGTAAGTCCTTGCTGGTTATCTATCTTATAAATAGCAGTGTGTGTGTATGTTCATCCTAAGCTCCTGATTTTTCCCTCCCCCCAACATTTCCCCTTTGGTAACCATAAATTTGTTTTCTATACATCTGTTTGTTTTGTAAAAAAAAAAAAAAAAAGAATTGTATCATTTTTTAAAATATTAGATTCCACATGAGTGATATCATATGATATTTGTCTTTCTCTGACTTCACTTAGTATGATGATCTCTAGGTCCATCCATGTTGCTGCAAATGGCATTATTTCATTCTCTTTTATGGTTGAGTAATAAAACAAACTTATGGTATATATATACATCTTCTTTATCCATTCCTTTGTCCATGGACGTTTAGGTTGCTTCCATGTCTTGGCTATTGTGAATAGTGCTGCTCTGAACACTGGGTGCAGGTATCTTTTCAAATTATGGTTTTCTCAGGGTATATGCCCAGGAGTGGGATTGCTGGATCATATGCTAGTTCTATTTTTAGTTTTTTAAGGAACCTCCATATTGTTCTCCACAGTGGTTGTACCAATTTACATTCCCACCAACGGTGTAGGAGGGTTCCCTTTCTCCACACCCTTTTCAGCATTATTTGTTGATTTTTAAAATAATGTCCATTCTGACTGGTGTGAGGTGATACCTCATTGTAGTTTTGATTCGCATTTCTCTGATAGTTATTGATGTTCAGCATCTTTTCATGTGCTTTTTGACCATCTGTATGTCTTCTTTGGAGAAATGTCTATTTAGATCTTCTGCCATTTTTTGATTGGGTTGTTTGTTTTTTTGATATGGAGCCACAGGTTGTTTTTTTGATATGGAGCTGTTTGTATATTTTGGAGATTAATCCCTTGTCGGTCACTTTGTTTGCAAATATTTTCTCCCATTCTGTGGGTTGTCTTTTCATTTTGTTTATGGTTTCCTTTGCTGTGCAGAAGCTTTTAAGTTTAATTAGGTCCCATTTGTTTATTTTATTGTTTACTCAAGGAGATGGATCAAAGAAGATATTACTGCAATTTATGTTAATGAGCGTTCTGCCTATGTTTTCCTCTAGGAGTTTTATAGCGTCCAGTCTTACATTTAGGTCTTTGATCCATTTTGAGTTTATTTTTGTGTATGGTGTTTGAAATTAGAACATTCCCTTTCTTTGATATGCAGCTGTCCAGTTTACCCAGCACCACTTATTAAAGAGACTGTCTTTTCTCCATTGTATATTCTTGCCTCCTTTGTCATAGATTAATTGGCCATAAATGTGTAGGTTTATTTCTGGGCTTTCTATCCTGTTCCACCGACCTATATGTCTTTGTTTTGATAACTGTAGCTTTGCAAGTATAGTCTGAAGTCAGGGGCCTGATTCCTCCAGCTCTGTTTTTCTTTCTCCGGATTGCTTTGGCTATTTGGGGTCTTTTGTGTTTCCATACAAATTTAAAAACTTTTTGTTCTACTTCTGTGAAAAAAGCCATTGAATGAAGGAGTGAGCAAATGAATAAAGGAACCAGTGAATCAGAGGGTCTCAGAACTATCTGCTTCCTTAATTCCTTAAACAAAAAACTATAGAAAAGAAACATTTCTTCAACCAGTCAGGAATATCACTCTGGTAAGGACTGAACAAAGCTATAATGTAGTAATGCCTTGGTTGCCTTAGTGCTGCATACTGACATAAATGGTCAAATTTTCTACACCTTTTTAGTCTCAGGACCCCTTTATACTCTTAAAAGCATTATTTAGGATCCCAAAAAGCTTTGGTTTATTGGGTTATATCTACTGATATTTACAGTATGAGAAATTTTTAAAATCTATTAATTCACTTAAAAGTAACAATAGGGCTTCCCTGGTGGTGCAGTGGTTGAGAGTCCGCCTGCAGATGCAGGGGACATGGGTTCGTGCCCGGATCCGGGAAGATCCCACGTGCCGTGGAGTGGCTAGGCCGTGAGCCATGGCTGCTGAGCCTGTGCGTCCGGAGCCTGTGCTCCGCAATGGGAGAGGCCACAACAGTGAGAGGCCTGTGTACAGCAAAAAAAAAAAAAAAAAAGTAACAATAATAGGGACTTCCCTGGTGGTACAGTGGTTAAGAATCTGCCTGCCAATGCAGGGGACATGGGTTTGAGCCCTGGTCTGCGAAGATCCCACATGCCATGGAGCAACTAAACACATGTGCCACAGTTACTGAGCCTGTGCTCTAGAGCCTGAGAGCCATAACTACTGAAGCCTGCACACCTAGAGCATGCTCCACAACAAGAGAAGCCACCACAATATGAAGCCTGTGCACCACAACGAAGAGTAGCCCCCGTTTGCTGCAACTAGAGAAAGCTCACGTGCAGCAAGGAAGACCCAACGCAGCCAAAAATAAATATAAAAATAAAATTTAAAAATAATAAACCTAATAAATATTAACATAGTTTAATGAAAAATATTTTCCAAAAGAAAAGAAAATTTAAAAGGAAGTGATTTTTTTTTTTTTTTTTTTTTTTTGTTGCTGTACGTGGGCCTCTCACTGTTGTGGCGTCTCCTGTTGCGGAGCACAGGCTCCGGACGCGCAGGCTCAGCGGCCATGGCCCACGGGCCCAGCCGCTCCGCGGCATGTGGGATCTTCCCAGACCGGGGCACGAACGCACGTCCCCTGCATCGGCAGGTGGACTCTCAACCACTGCGCCACCAGGGAAGCCCAGGAAGTGATATTTTACATGTTAGCAAACCTCTTCAATGTCTGGTATAATAGAAAACAACTGAATTCTCAAATCTGCTTCTGGCTGAATCAGTCATAATACATTGTTTTGGCTGAAGTATAATGAGGAAAATCTGACCTCACAGAGACATGTAGTTGGAAAAGGAAGAAGTTTTTTTTTTTTCCTTCGGTATGTGGGCCTCTTACTGTTGTGGCCTCTCCCGTTGCGGAGCACAGGCTCTGGACGTGCAGGCTCAGCGGCCATGGCTCACGGGCCCAGCCGCTCCGCGGCATGTGGGATCTTCCCGGACTGGGGCACAAACCCGTGTCCCCTGCATCGGCAGGTGGACGCTCAACCACTGTGCCACCAGGGAAGCCCAGGAAGAAGTATTTTAATAGTCTTCCCAGATAATTGAGGATATTTTTCTTTGATGCTACATCAAAATTTGACAAATTTCTTAAAGGTTAGTTGCAGTGTAGAATCTGAAATCATGTCATTGAACTTTTCATATGCTTTTATCTTAAAACCCATTGGTCTGTCTTATACTTGGAATGGGTTTTCTTATTCATGGATGATTTTTTTAATAGCATGCATTGGTCATTTGGGCAATATTGACTCACTAAGTTATGAAGATCCTCTAAATGTAAGGCATTTCATTACACAATATCAAAAAAAATCACATTTGTTAAGATCGTTACCAATCTCACCAGAAAAACCTTTAAGTATTGCTAATGACGGTGGATACAAGTTTTCCAAAATTCTGATTTTGGCTTGAAATATCTAACTTTATCACTTGTAACAAATACTTTCAATTGTTTTTCTTGAAGTGACAGGCTTACTCTGTTCATTTTTGAAAAAGTGTCTGCCAAATACTCGTCTGAAGAACCATAGTTTGTCAGTCATTATTTTAATTGGTGTTCTGTGAAAAAAGTGATGAGTTCAGCTCTCACGTGCTTTTCCTCGACAACCATCATATTTTGATACACATAAAAGACTTCTCTTGTATATCTCCCATTCTGCCCCAAAGAATACTAGAAAGACATACATTCAAGGGTTGATACTTAACGAAGCAATAAAAATTATTAAGTGTAACTGGCCTGCCTCCCTGCCCCCGCCTTCCCAGGCCCTTGCCCCTTCCCTCATGGCCCTTCCAATGCTGAAGGCCTGCCTGGGATGGAGATGCATTCATTATAGGAGCCAGGCCAGAGAAGGACTTGACTCAGTGGGGGCTGGAGGACTCCCCAGGAGTTTGCAAACCACATTTTGAGCCTCATTGCTTTATGCTTTTTACTGTTTTCTTTTTCTTCCTTTGGTGACAAGGTGCTAGTTGTCACTATTTGTTACTGTCCATGCTGCCTGTGGGAGGCTCCCCCACTTTTAGCTTTACCCAACAGGAGTATGGGGTTGGAGGAATTCCAGCTCCCTGGCTCAGGCTATCATGTTACTGGACTTTGGGTTTAAGTCCCAAAGAAATGAAGTTGAGTCCCGGCTTTATCACTTGAGTTCTGTAACTCTGAATGAGCTGCAGACCCTCTCCAGGCCTTGTTTTCTTAGAAAATCATAGGACTGAGTCCAGTGACCCCTATACATCTTCCAGTTCCCAAATTTCACAGTCCTAACATGCTAAACACACATGTGTACACGAATGGGACATTCTGAGAATGCTGTCTTGCACCTATCCACACAAATCTGACTATCTATGTATCTCTAGAAGCCATTACAGATGGCTTTTGGGAGGAAAGAAGTATGTGAAGAATTCAGATGACACCAATTGATTTTCTCATATGAGACTGTTGGGAAATATCCAAGATTCCATATGTAAAAACAGAAATTAAGTGCTAAAATGAAAAATAAACTAGTAAACAATTCAATTTAATTATACCATCTACGTGATATATAAATAAACCAATAACTGATTTTGTTACAGCATGAGAAAATCCAAGAAGAATAATACCTACTGTGTTAAAACTGTTTGAAACAAGTAAAAGCAAAATCTTTGGACAAGAGTAATAATGAGTAGAAGAGAGTATAAAGGACAAAGTTATTGGTTTGAGAAGCTTCAAATATAATTTTAGAGTTCCCAAAAAGATATCAGAATTTTTTTCCCTATCTGTACTCTATTACTGAAAGTAAATGTATCTGAACATATTAACTATTTAGTCAACTTACTTTCCTATTTTCTAACCACAGATAAAGGAACTACCAATTTAGCTATTCATCTTTTGAAATAAGCCTGAAAGTTTTATCTTTAAAGAGATACTACTTTGATGTACGATGCTTAAAAAGCACTGACTTAATTTTGACATTAAGTAATGAACTTCTAACACAATTATAAATAGTAAAACAAAATGGTTAAGAAAGTCAAGATAGTCTCAAGTCCTCTTTTTTCCAGCATAAGGACAGGATACATTTTATTCAGATACTCTGGGGCTTAATTAGTGTTTTGGTGACATCACACACACAGAATAGAAACTGTGACCCTTTACTAATGGATGTAAACCATCTTATAAAGAGTGTTTTTGCAAGCAAATGGAAAGTGGGTTTGAGAAGGAAGAGTTTTTTAATGTAAAAATTTCCCTTCTTTCCAACTGAGATCAAACTGCCATAATTTTTTTAAATTGTAAGATTCTAAGAGTAAGTTAAATACAAAAAGCAAAACTTTTAGGGTTTCATGTATTTAGAAACAATAGGCAAATGGAAATCAAGAAATCTTGATTCAGTTCTAGGCCTGTTGATCAAGGGATTCTTTTGAAGAGCTTCAGCAATTTGAACTGAAAATAAAATCATGCATCAAGATGGCAATGTAGGTTGTCCCCAACATCATCCCCCTCACAAGAAAACCAACTATCCTCAGACAAGTCACCACTGTGAAAATCCCAGAATCCAGGGGGTGAAGTGGAAGCACCCCCCTGGACCCACAGAGACCAAGAAGGAAAGCATTAGAAGAATAAGAGGAATGGCTACACTCTGACTGCACTGCTCATCCCCTGGCTAGTCACAAGGCCACACAAGAGGGCCCCCAGGTCTGTAGTTTCTACAGTGGGGGGAAAAAGAGCCCAAAGTAAATATCCAGCTCCCCCAGTCCTGCAGGGTACTTCCCAGGGGGCCCACTTGGGTCTCACACCTCACAGGGGTCACTGGGGAAATCTCTGGAGCTTGATCATGGAGAATCAGAGAGAAATGGAGAAGAGGGGCAGGGCTTACAGTAATCAGCACTCAAATCCTGGCAGAACATAGTCCTCCCTGCAGCTACAGCTGAACACAGATCCCAGCCAGAGGCTCTTTGCATCTGCAGAGCTGAGCTGGTGGCCCTGTCTGGCCAGGGAGCTTGCTGGGCAGTGGAAATAAAAGGATGCTAATTAACACTGAAAACATATGAATGTGTAAATCTCACTGGAATATAAATATATAGTCAAAGTCAGATTCTCTAATGTTGTAATGGTGGTGCATAATTTGCATGCAACTCTACTTTAAAAGTTAAAAAAAGTATTAAAAATAACCATAACTAGAATAATTTGTTATTGGGTATATAATATTAAAAAGGTGTAAATCATACCATCAGTAACCTACTGCCACATAACGGGTGGCGGGGGAGATGTAGAAGTATAAAGTTTCTGCATGCTATTGAAGTTATTATCACCTTAAAATAGGATGCTACAAATATATCTTCTGTAAGTATCGTGGTAACCACAGGGAAAAATCTGTAGTAGACACAAAAAAGACTGTGATAAAGGAGTCAAAGTATATTGCTACAAAAAGTCATCAAATCACAGAGGAAGACAGCAAGAGAGGAAGAAAGGAACAAAAGATCTACAAAACAATGAACAAAATGGCAATAGTAAGTCCTTACCTATGAATAATTTCTTTAAATGTAAATGGATTGGGCTTCCCTGGTGGTGCAGTGGTTGAGAGTCTGCCTGCCAATGCAGGGGACACGGGTTCGTGCCCTGGTCTGGGAAGATCCCACATGCTGCCGAGTGGCTGGGCCCGTGAGCCATGGCTGCTAAGCCTGGGCGTCTGGAGCCTGTGCTCCGCAGCGGGAGAGGCCACAACAGTGAGAGGCCCACATACAGCAAAAAAAAAAAAAAAAAAAACACACTCCTGAACAGCCAATGGATCAAAGAAGAAATCAAAAGAGAAGTAAAACATATTGAGACAAACAAGAATATAAACTAACATACCAAAAAACTCATGGGATGCAGCAAAAGAAGTTCTAAGAGGCAAGTTTACAGAGAGAAACACATTTATCAAGAAAAAAGAAAGATCTCAATCTAACTTTACACCTCAAGGAACTAGAAAAAGAACAAACTAAACCAGAAGTTAGCAGAAGATAGGAAATAATAAAGATTAAAGCAGAAATAATGAAATAGAGAATAGGAAAATAATGGAAAAGATTAACAAAACCAAAGGCTGGTTCTCTGAAAATATAAACAAAATACATAAATTTTCAGCTATAATAACCAAGGAGGAAAGAGGACCAAAATCAATAAAATTATACATGAAAGAGGAGACATTACAACTGATATCACGGAAATACAAAGGCTCATACAAGACAACTATAAACAACTGATATACACCAACAAACTGGAAAATCTAGAACTGGATAAATTCCTAGAAACATACAACCTACCAAGGCTGAATCATGAAGAAATGGAAAATTTGTACTAATAATGAGTAAAAAGATTGAATCTTTTTACTCATTATAGTAATAAAAACCTCCCAACAAAGCAAGCCCAGGACCAGATGGTTTCACTGGTGATTTCTACCAAAAATTTACAGAAGAATTAATACCAATCTCTCAAACAATTCTAAAAAATTGAAGAGGGAACACTCCCTCATTTTATGAGGCCAGCATTACCCTGATACCAAGGCCAGATGAGGACATTACGAGAAAAGAAAACTACAGGCCGATATCATCAATGAATATACGTACAAAAATTCTCAACAAAATGCTAGCAAATCAAATTCAACAGTACATTAAAGTTATTATACACCATGATCACGTGGGATTCATCCTTGGAATCCAAGGATGGTTCAACATATGCAACTCAATAAATGTGATACATCACATTAATAGAATGAAAGACAAAAATCACATGACATCTCAATAGATGCATGTGACAAAATTCAACATCCATTCATGATAAAAACTCTCAACAAGTTGTGTATAGAAGGGACATACCTCCACATAATAAAGACCATATATGACAAGCCCACAGCTAACAGACTCAAGGACAAAAGGTTGAAAGATTTTCCTCTAAGATCAGGAAGGAACAAGACAAGGGTGCCCACTCTCACCACTCCTATTCAACACAGTACTGGAAATCCTAGCCAGAACAATAAGGCAAGAATAAGAGGTAAAAGGGATCCAAATCAGAAAGGATGAAGTAAAATTACTCCTATTTGCAGCTGATATATAGATAGAAAATCCTGAAAACTCCAGGAAAAAACTGATAAATGGATTCAGTAAATTTGCAGGATAATAAATCAAGATATAAAAAACCAGTTAAGTTTCTATACACTAACAATGAATTATCTGAAAAAGAAATAAAACAGTCCCCTTTACAAAAGCATCAAAAACAATAAAGTACTTAGGAATAAATTTAACCAAGGAGGTAAAAGAGCTGTACAATGAAAACTATATGACACTGATGAAAGAAGCTGAAGAAAACATAATTCAATGGAAAGTATCCAGTGTTCATGGTCTGGAAGAATAAATAATGTTAAAAAGTAATTATAGATTCATTACAATCTCTAACATTCCAATGGCATTTTTAATAGAAATAAAACAAATGATTCAAAATTTTTTATGGAACCACAGAAGATCCCAAAAAGCCAAAGCAATCCTGAGAAAGAAGAATTAAAAACAAAAAAAACTGGAGGCATCGGGACTTCCCTGTGGTCCAGTGGTTAAGACTCCAGGATCCCAATGCAGGGGGCCTGGGTTCGATCCCTGGTCAGGGAACTAGATTCCACATGCCACAACTAAGAGCTCACATGCCACAGCTAAAAGATCCCCCACACAGCAATGACGATCCTACATGCTGCAACTAAGAACCGGCGCGGCCAAATAAATAAATAAATAAATATTTAAAAAAAAAAACCAGAAACAAAAACTGGAGGCATCATGCTTCCTGATTTCAAACCATATTACTAAGCTATTGATAATCAAAACAGTATGGTACTGGCATAAAAACAGACACATAGGCTGATGGAACAGAACTGAGAGCTCAGAAATAAACCTATCCATACATAGTCTAGTAATATTTGACCAGGGAGCCAAGAATAGTCAATGGAGAAAAGATAATCTCTTCAATAAATAATGCTGGGAAAACTGGATATTCACATCCAAAAAAAATTGAAAATGAACCCCTTTCTTACATCACACACAAAAGCAGAATTGGATTAAAGATTTAAATGTTAGGCCTGAAACCATGAAACTCTTAGAATAAAACATAGGAGAAAAGCTCCTTGATACCCGTCTTGTCAATGATTTTGTGGATATGACACCAAAAGCACAAGCAACAAAAGCAAAAATAAGCAAATGGGGCTACATCCAACTAAAAAGCTTCTGTACAGTAAAAGAAGTGATCAACAAAATGAAAAGGCAACCTACGGAATAAGAAAATATTTGCAAACCACGTTATCTCATAAGGGGTTAATAGCCAAAATATATAGGGAACTCATACCACTCAATAGCACAAAAACAAATAATCCAACTAAAAAATGGGCAAAGGACTCGAACAGATATTTTTCCAAAGAAGACATACAAATGGCCAACAGGGACATGAAAAGGTGCTCAACATCACTAATCATCAGGGAAATGAAAATCAAAACCATGATGAGATATCACCTCCCACCTATTAGAATATTATCAAAAAGGAGAGAGAGGGCTTCCTTGGTGGTGCAGTAGTTAGGAATCCACCTGCCAATGCAGGGGACACGGGTTCGAGCCCTGGTCCAGGAAGATCCCACATGCTGCAGAGCAACTAAGCCCGTGTGCCACAACTGCTGAGCCTGAGCTCTAGAGCCCGTGAGCCACAACTACTGAAGCCAATGTGCCTAGAGCCTGTGCTCCACCACAAGAGAAGCCACTGCAATGAGAAGCCCATGCACCACAATGAAGAGTAGCCCCCGCTCACTGCAACTAGGGAAAGCCCACGTGCAGCAACGAAGACCCAATGCAGCCAAAAATAAATTTATATTAAAAAAAAGAGATAACAAGTGCTGGCAAGAATGTGGAGAAAAGGGAACCCTTGTACATATTAATGGGAATATAAATTGGTGCAGCTACTATGGAAAACAGTATGGAGGTTCCCCTAAAAATTCAAAATAGAACTACCATATGATTCAGCAATCACAATTCTGGCTATTTATTTGAAGAAAACAAAAACACTAACTCAAAAAGATATATGTACCCCCCTGTTCATTGCAGCATTAATTACAATAGACAAGACATGAAAGCAACCTAAGTGTCCATCAATGGATGAATGGATAAAGATGTGTTATATATACACAAAGAATATTATTCAGCTATAAAAAAACAAAAGAAGGAAATCTTGCCTTTTGTTAAATGGATGGACCTTGAGGACATTATGCCTCAGTGAAGTCAGTCAGACAGACAAAGAAAAATACCATATGATCTCACTAATATGTAAAATCTTAACCACCCCCTCCGAAACAAAAACAAAAACAAAAACTGAACTCATAGAAACAGAACAGATTGGTAGGTAGTTGCCAGAGACAGGGGGTGAGGGATAGGGGAAATGAGTGAAGGTGGTCGAAAGGTACAAACTCATAAGATAAATAAGTTCTGGAGATGTAATGTACAGCATGGTGACTATAGTTAATAATACTGTATTGTGTATTGAAAGTTGCTAAGAATAGATTTTAAAAGTTCTCACCACACACACACACACACACACACAGTTTTAACTAGGTGAGGTGATGGATGTGTTAACTAACCTTATTATGGTGACCGTTTTGCAGTATATACAGATATCAAATCATTACATTGTACACCTTAAACTTACACATGCTATATGTCAATTATATCTTAATAAAGCTGGACAAAATTAAATTTAAAAAGAAAATCATGATCCTATTTTAGCCTGTCCTACTAACATAATGTATAAATTAACTAATAAGGACATCAATGGTTTGTCAATTGAGAAAATCATGAGAGACCTGCCAAGAACTGTTGTTACATCTAAAACTGAAAATATACTATAGTGAAATAAAAACTTACAAATATTTATCATTTGTCTTGCCGTTTGCTTCAATTTGTTAAAACTGACATTTCTCCCTTTTTCTCCCTCACACTTAACTACTGCATGATATTCCTTAAAGAGGTAAAACTACTGAATATCAAATATTATTCATTCGTAATTTATTTAATGCTTACTGCACACAAGGTATTATGCTAGGGACTGGGGACCCAAAGGCAGTTAAGCCTTGCCTCAAGTAACTAACAGGTTTTTTAGATTAATTTCAGATTAAAAATACCACATAGTGGGTTTTTTTTTTCTTTTTTTTTAACCAAGGACTTTCTGTTCCCGTAAATTGGGAGGATGGAAGAAGGGTGATTACAAAATATGAGCGCATCTTTAATTTTGAAAATAATGTAATTGATTTGCATGGTAGTATTCTTCAAATTTCTTCATAAAACCATAAGGGAAATGAATAATAATACTAAAATGTTAACCACAGAAAATTATGATACAACATTAAAAGACTAGTGATGCCTGTTGGTGGATTTTGAACACAATTAGGACTTGATGGGATATGTACTTTATTTTTAAAATCATGTGTAAAAGCCCCAAGGGGTTCTGAGTCACACGCAGGATGACAGACCTACATTTAAATATAAAATTAAAATGGTTTTTGTTGTATTTTAACCCAGATTTTATCTTAACTGGAAAGACTTCTTGCATAAGCTCAGAGAAGACAAGGGCAATGAACACATCATACCTGGGCATACAACATCACCGTGCAAAAGGAAAGGCTGTCAGGAAGGCGCGGTGGCCACTCCAGCTGCCCAAAACCATCCCACTCACCTTCCATACACAGAACTGATGATAATTTGGTAAACTAACAAAATAATAAAAGGTTAAACAGTTACAAAATGTGATTCTTGTATGCAGAGCTAAGAAAACCAATGAGTAATAACCCTCACATGGCCATATCAGATATGCAAATCTGTTCCCCCAGGATTAACCTGCTTGCTCATGTAAAAAAAACAAGTCAGTGTTTTATGGGCTAAAAATACATTTAAAACCCTAATAAATTCTTCATCTCTATCAGTAATTGAAGGATTTTTTTCCTTTTAGTCAGACCGTGGATCTCAAGAAAATTTAAAAACCATGTATAATAACCTATTTAACTCAGACCCCCATCAGAGAGATACAAAATTTAACTTACTCGCTTTTTAAATCAAGAGCAGAAAAAAATCCACAAAATTACTGAATCTCGCTAATCTAAAACCTCTTGAGCCCCAGACATATCATCTTGACCTTATTATTGTCGCAAACGAATGACCTTAGCTCCCAAACTTATGTTTGTCATGTACTTCCAATCCTGGTAACCAGACCTACTCAACTAAGCTAGAAAACTCGTGCCTCTAACACATTCCTCACATCTAATCCATTACCAAAATTTACCAAGCCCTACAGAGCCTACAAAATAAATCCCTTTCTTTATTTCAACTGCCAATAGCAAGCAGACTCCAATCACTTTCTTGTCCTGATGTTTCCAACAGATATGCTGTTTCTCTCTCTCCAATCCATTCTCCAAGCTATTTCCAGAGTGACCTTTATCACTCCCCTGATTAACACAGGCTTCTAGGACAAGGGTCACTCTCTCTCACTTAGCATCTCTTTCTGATCTTGCTCCTGCCGGTCTGTCTCTCTGGCCTCCTTGCTGACAATCCCCTTGCACTAGACACAGAATTCCATATGAGTCTCCAAAAGCGGTGTGTGGTCTTGACCCTCTGCCCTCTCTGCCTTCTTCAACAGGGCAACTCCATTTTTCCCTTAGAATTTAGCCTGAGGGTCAGCTTGCCCAGGAGTCTGTCTGATTTGGATTCTTCTCTGCACCCCCAGAGCCGCCTCTGCTAACACCTTCACAGCACCTCCTACATCTGGAATCACTGACACCGCCCGCCCCCCCATCCCCGGGTCAATGTAAACCCTCAGAGGCAGGGACTATATCTCACTCAACTGTGTATTACTGTACGTACACCTAACCTGGAACATAGTGAACAGTCAATAAATACTTGTCATTTAATGCCTATAATGCCTTACCTAGAAGGTAAGTATACCTTACCTTATAGAAGTGCTAGCTAGGTTCTTGGAAAAAAAGAAAAACCCATATTAAGGGGAGGTACTCAAGTCCTCGTGTGAACCTACAGAATCCCCATAAATGGCATGCTTTGTAGTCACCAAAAACAAAGTCAATATATCAAATTTTTAAAGTATCAAAGTCATTTTAGATACATTAATTACACAAGTACCTACAATTAAATTTCCATTTATTATTCCTTATATGCTAGAAACCTTTCAGGATAGCCTACTATGAAAGATGCAAAAAATTCACCCTGTTCCATTAAGTTTTCTTGTTTTACACAGTATACATAGTACCACTGTAGATAATATTCAAACAAAGAGGCATTCAACTTTTTTCTGTTTTTCCTTTATCCATCTAACAGCTTTTCATTTTGACTTTCAGCTGTAGCTTCCTGCCACCTCCTTCCCTTGTTTTAGTCATCCCAGCTCTCAATTCACTGTGAGTAACAAGAGTGTATTTTCCAAGGCCTGCATTTATTTTACACACTTTGGATACACCACAGAAACCTCTCATCTGTCCCTGACCCCTCTTCGTGACCTCTCTCTTCTCTTTGCCTAATTATTCTCAACAGGAATCATTCACACATATTTTCATTCAATCAACAAACATTCATTAAGTGCCTAGATATAAGGAACAGAGTTAAGATTTTTAATTTATGTGGTTTCAGAAAAGGAGCATTCATATAAATCCAACCTGTGACTGTTATCCAGTGAGAAATGCACTTTGCATGGCCAGTTGGTACACAATGCTATATTTATGTATAGAAATAAAATTTCATGAAACAAGACTTAACCATACTATGTGCCATGCACTGGAGCCTTCTATTGGATTCAGTTCAGTTTTTTTTCATTTTGTTACGTGGAGGCCTACCAAATTAATTTCATGGCCCGCTAATGAGTCCAGGATTACAATCTGAAAAGCACTGTCCGAAAATACAGGAAGGAAATTTGTGTTGTGGAGAGATTACTGTATTTAAAAATAAAAAGAGCTAAAAATACCCTGGCGGGGCTGGAGAGAGAATGGCAAAAGAAAAAGAGGAGAAAAGAGAGGAAGTAAAAGTAAAAGAAATAGGGAGTAAGGGGAAAGCAGAAAG
This sequence comes from Hyperoodon ampullatus, assembly GCF_949752795.1. NCBI lineage: Eukaryota > Metazoa > Chordata > Mammalia > Artiodactyla > Ziphiidae > Hyperoodon > Hyperoodon ampullatus. The sequence continues at coordinate 40,365,090 of NC_136925.1, read as the reverse complement.
AGATAATTAGAAAAGTATTTATAAGAAAAGCCCGAGAGGGTTAAAGAGAGAAAAGTAAAGGCCAGAATCAAAGAGAAAGAAAGACTTCTATGGTAATTTCTGGGGTGAGGGAAGAGGTCACAGCCTAGTTTCCTTGGGCTGAGGAATTGTTGTCACCTACCATCTCCCACCTGTGGAGGGAATTAGCTGATTAATCATTGATCACTGCCTCCCAACTGCTCTAATCCTTAAACCTTTAAAGACTGTACTCCTGGGTGTTTGGGAAAGATAACAAGGCCATTAAGGCAGAAATACTTCTTTAGCCTGCAGCAGAGAAGAGAGCGCTATCTGCAGAGGACTAGATGAAATCAATGAGGCAGGAGCGGGGGTGGGGAACCCCAGAGAGTGACTTTTATGTAGGGACTCATCACTGAAAACGATACCGTGAAAAGTCAACAAAGTTGAGCTAATCATGGCCTAGTGTCATGCTCCCCTGATCGGTGTGAAAAGGTGCCCTAATTCTGTGTAACAGCAGCTCTGATTTGTGAAATGCTTCCCCTAGCAGAAGCCCATTCCCAGGGGCATTCCCTCTAAGGTCAGTAAATGCTACTTATTGTGAGATGTACTTAGGGAATAAACTCAACCTTACGGTCCTGAAACGGTAAATACACTTATTTAGCTCATCCTGCATTGGAAGAATACTAAATTAGACACATTTTACCCAAACGCTATGTATTACATTTTGAACCACTTCTTAGAGGTAATTTTAAACAAGTGAGACATGTTCCTAGAATAGGTGAACCATGCAATAGCAGGCTCTAATAATAGGAGTTCATGTTCTTTTTAACCTACACTGATTGGCACTTGCTGCTTAGTTACAAACTCCTCAGAACTGGTGGGAGTGTACAATGAGGGCAGGGTGGTCTGGCATGAATACAGCAAATCACCGCTGGGCTGCACAGCAGCCCGCCTGCCCTGGCACAGCGAGTCCTTACATGCAGGCCCTTCTCATTCTGCATTTGGTCACAGGTGCAAGTGGAAGCAGGACAGAGAACAAATGCTAAAACCTTGGTGTGCTTCCTTTTTTCCTCTATCAGAAGGCAGGAGAGGGCAGAGGGTTTATGAGCAGGACATAGAACAGGGGAAGAACTAAAAGGTGTTCAAGGATGGCTGAGGTGGGCTTCTAGGGATGCTCCTGGGGCCCCATGCAGGCTCTGATGGTAATGGGAGGGGTGGGGGGTGAGAGTCAGTACATGTCAACAAACATTTACTGAGCGCTCAATTTAGGTACTGTTCAGGAGGCAGCAGGGAACACAAAGCTGGGCTGCCCTCTAAGAACCTACAACTTACTAGGATGACAGTAACTCTAAATAGCAGTAGCACCGTTCTCATGATGGCTTAAACAACCTCCACATCATGGTATGAGTCAAGCAAAGTATACTTGCCCAGGAAGCATGTCTACATTTGGGACAATATGCTGGGTACCAGGAAAAGAGTAAAGGTATATTCTCTTTAAATATTAAAAACAATTTTCAAGCTCAATGGGGCTGAAACATTATGTCTGCATACAGAGCTGCCTACAAACCAGATCATGTCAGAAGATCAAAATGAGGGTTGTTCACACTAATAACCCAGTATTTTTACCACTGTGGGTATAAGAGCAGCTGGTAACACCAGGCATTTATAGCTTAGTGATGGACAGCCAGCTCGTCTGGGTTTGAATCCTGGTTCCTCCACTTGCTAGCTGTTTGACCTTGGGAAAGTTACATAACTTCTCTGTGCTTCAGTTTCCCCATCTGTAAAATGAAGATGATAGTTAAGACCTAGTTCCTAGAGTTACTGTGAGAATTGAGTTAATACAAATTAAGGTACATAGCATAGTGCCCATCACACACTGCTCAGGAAATGTTGGCTGATGTCATTTCTCCCTAATCACCACCCATACACTTAGGGAGTGGCATGAGTCGAAGGGAGGGTCACACACAGAATACAGCTATGAGTGTTTGGGCTGCCAGTGCAGACGTTGACTAGTTTGGGGTTTAACATCCGCTTCTAGGAAATGTCCTGCAAGAGCCTGGGTGACCGTGCCCAGCTCCCCATGCAGGTTTCCGCACCTCTGCTTCAGGAGCCCCTAATCCACTGGCTCCTTGCCTATTGTTTACTGTCAGTATATTTTACATTGGTTGTTGTATACCTCATATTTAGAAAAGGAATTGGTTTGCCTCATAATTTCAAGAAAAACTGGTAAGATTATGAATTGTCCAGAGATGAGTCGATACATATGTATATAAACTTAAAATAAACTTACTATCAATATATTTTAAAAAATACCAGAACCCAAAACATAATAAGATGAGAATTTCCAGGATCTCATATAAATCTAATTTCTCTTGGTTTTGGCATAGCTTTAGAAATTTAAAATTGAATAGCTGACATTTTAAGAACCTAGTTACAGTTTCAATTTAAAGCACGCGTGCACACACACCAAAAAACAACTCTCTCGGGCAGTTGCCATGACAACATAATGCAGAGCCTACCAAGCTCTTTGTTATCCTGCTGAAGATGCTGCACCAAGACACACTTATGTTCGATTCTTTACTAATTAAGTGGAAAAGGTTAAAAAAAAAATCCTAGATTCACATGGTTTTCATCTGTGCTAAGACTCAGAAAAGCAAACACTGTTTTAAGAAAAGGAATTTAAAAGTAACTTAACAGCAAGACTAATTACAGATCAAAGTAGACACAGTGTTGAAGGAAATGCGGGAACATGTTTTCCTTTTATTTTGTAATGCTATATTCACTTCATCACCTGCTCCTCCTGAGTTGTGCCATACTATTTTAATGGAAGAATCATTTGAATAATACAATTTGGTTAACAGAGTCTCTTACTTTACTAACACATTGAAATACTTTCCTTCTTTGGCCACATATTTATCAGTTCATTTGGGAGCTCATACTTCCATATGCTAATTAGACCTACGAAAGAAAAACTGTCTCTAAGTTAACAGGAGTTCATATGTTTTTGTTTTTTTTTGCGGTACGCGGGCCTCTCACTGTTGTGGCCTCTCCCGTTGCGGAGCACAGGCTCCGGACGCGCAGGCTCAGCGGCCATGGCTCACGGGCCCAGCCGCTCCGCGGCATGTGGGATCTTCCCGGACCGGGGCACGAACCCATGTCCCCTGCATCGGCAGGCGGACTCTCAACCACTGCGCCACCACGGAAGCCCATTCATATGTTTTTTAAAAAAGAGGAAAAAAAATAGTGAAGGGGAGAGAAAGAAGGGATAAATAGCCCTTTTGGAGGCTGTGATAAAACAGTCTTGGCTTCCCTCCCCTTCTCTGATTAGCCATCTCTGTCTCTCTCTCCTCAGCATTAAACTCAGATCCCCTCAAGACTCAGCTGTAGACCTTTTCTCACTCTGTTATTCTCTTTTCCTAAGTGGTGTCATCTTTAACCAGAGGCTTTAATTATCACCAACATGCATTCACATTCCCAGAGGCTCTTTTCTGAGTTCCAGATCAGTTGATTCAACTGCCTCCTAACCATGGCCACTTTGATCCCCCTTGAAAGGCAAACGGGTTCCTCCTACAGTGCTCCTTACCTTGATAAATGGCACCTGTCCATGGTCCTAACACAGGTCCAAATAGGTATTCAATACCATTTGCTAAATGAATGAATGAATCAAACCTGTTGTTTCCAAAAAAACTAATGGCCATCCTTGGTAAGGCCTTTTCCCCATATCCAACTATTTCACTATCCAGTCTATTTCACTTTTTAATATTTCCTGGATTCATCCCATTTCCAAAATCCTCCCAGCCACTGTTCTCTAAGGCACCAGTCTTTGCCTGGATCACTATAGTAGCCTCTTAACAATTAGGAACATGCAGATGTAGTACATGGAGAAGTCAGGTAGTCAGTATCTATCAAATAATTTATTAAACAAACTGATAAAGTTGTACCAAGAAAAGGGAAGAGAACATTTACTAAATGTCAACTCTGTGCCAGACACTGATCTAGATGCCTTGCATATCCTACCTCATTTAATCACCACAGTGACCCCTTTTTATAGAAGAAACTCAGCTGAGCATATGGCATCAGGAGCCACTCCTGGTCACAACCTTTGCTTTGTTTGGTCCCAACAAGCAGAGAACAATGATAAATATGAAGAAGAAGGGGTCAATGGTGATGATCACAACGTATTGAGGACGTATTCCAGACACTGATCTCAGCACTTTGTATGCATGATTTCATTTCAGCCTCACCATCCTCCTATGAAGCAGGTGCTACCATTAACCCATTTTGCAGATAAGTAAACTGAGCCCTACAGGACTTAAATTACTTGCTCAAGGTAAAAAAAAAAAAGAAGTGGCAGAGTGTTAAGTCAGGATATGAAACTAGTTCTATTTATTTAAGAATTTACTAAACTCCAAGTTATTCACTAAACAGCAAGTTAATAGAACTGGTGAAGATATAGAGCTAGAAAAGACAAACCACTCCTGCCCTCAAGGGTCTTGCACTGAATTTGAGGAGCCTGTCTCCAGGGTCAGAGCTGTTTTTTCATCCCACTGCTATCCACTGGAGAGCAGAGTTTCTAGAGGAAAACCCCCACCAACTCCAGTCCCACCTCCAAAGGGTGCATTTCAAGCACAGGCAAGGCTCCCAACCTTTTCCCCATCCCCAGAGCTACCCAGTTTTCCTCGGATACGGTATTACACCAGGAGGAGACGCTTTAGTGCTTATATTAATTTGGGGACAAGACAATGTCTTTCTCATAAAGTCTTTAAAAAAAGCACCCTGAATGGCATGAATACAATTTTTTTTTTACAAGGTCTAATCTAGTACTTACAATTTTATAACTCCATCTGGGCACCTGGAACAGAACTGCTGGCTGCTCTTGTCTTGTTTATGTTGACTCTGCCCCAGCTGCACAAATCTACAAATTGTAACAGATACAAAGCTAAAGAACTACCTGCCACAAATTCAGTAGATCGCACAAAATGATATGGGCCTTCAAACGACACTTATATGCTTACGTCAGAAAAGCACACAAGAGTACCCTATGTGACACAAGACTCGATTTATAAATGACTGCCTGATGTTAGAGTGGGTTTATGAGAAGAGGAGGAGGAATGGGTTAAAATGTAAGTCGTAACCATGGACATAGGAATGAAACAAAACGTGTGCTTCGTTGCATCCTGTTTACTCAAACGTGATACAGAACTTGAGCCAAAATGTTCCTGAAGCCAGGGAGATGATCTTGTAAGGCCTCGCACATCTAAGGGTGACAGCAGCAGGAAGCATGGGGCAACATGAGGCAGTGGCCGGGACGGGGATGTCTGCAGTGAGACAAACAACAAGGAAACGCCAGATCGGGCTAGGGATCCATCTGCTGGAGCAAGGATGCTGCTAAGCACCCAGGGCATGGAGTTGGTTTCCTCAGGACCACAGGAATCCCCAGGTATCCCCAGCGCTCAGAAGAGTACTTTCATCTGAGCTGGAGGGGACTGAGGAGACCACCTGCTGAGCACCACTGCCCCCCCATCCCCCTCAGAGGAGCCTCCAATGACACTAATCCAGACTTGCAGCTAAGGCCAAAGGGACTCGCCCCAGGCCAGCTCGGCAAGGTAAGAGGATGCCTGGCAATGGGCCACTGACATTTCTCAAGTGTACCCTTCTGAAGTGTGGCCTGTGCTACATGCACCCATCTTCCCCTCAGGGATGCAGTTTGTAGTTTTTATGAGCTTTTTTTAAAAGTCAGGAAAAGTGCCGAAGAAACTACCAATTATTAAATCAGTACAGCACTATGAAAAACTTTTAGATTACTCTTATCCAAACTTTTATCTTCAGCAAGTGAAGAGCCTTGACATGTACACTTATGCTCTCTGCAATAAAGTCATATTACTCAGTCATTAACCCCAGATAAATCATTCTTCCAGATCATGTTGCTTATGAAGGCCCACTTCAACTAACTACTAAAGAGTTGAGCTACAGAGTGTGACAGCTGTATGAATGTCACTGCGTGTCTGTGTATCCAGGAGTGAGGAGGGTGTGGCTGAGTTCTGAATGACTCAATTGGCTTCCAGTAAGACAGTGATGCACAGTCATACCAGTGCTTCTGTAGTCAAGAAATGCTGTACATTTTTATATTTCATATATTCTACAGCAGATCTTACTAGTTTGAAGCAGAGAGCTGAAAATATCCAGTTCAATGGATTCTGCAAAACAAACACCCTCCTTAAAAAAGACCTGGAGGTTAGTGCTCATGTATATTAGTTTACATAAGCCAAACTTAGATGAAGTGGGTCCATGTTCACTTGCAATAATTAAGTCGTCTTAATGCATACATTAGGTTGAGGGGGCGTTTACAGTGGCCTTGTCAGCGTTTTAAGGATTTCTAGCTGAGGAGTTCTTTTGAGAATCTGATAACTATGAATCTTTGCAAGTGCACACAGACACACAAAATTATATACGTGATTTCAGGGAATACCTTTTGGTAGATCGCCTCCTTTTAGCTACGTCTTCCTAATAAAGGTCGATAACATTCTGAATTGGTGCCCCTACATCACTGCTTCCTTCTCCCTCCTCAGCCTCCACTCCCACCAGCAGCTCTCCACCCCAACCCCGAGCCGAAGGGAATACAAGGTCCTCAACTGTCTGTATCCCAAGTTCATTTTGTAAGAAGGTACTTGATCTTGAGGATTTGTTAATGCAGGAATGCAGAGATGTATATGAACTTCAGTTTGCAGCTTATGGGCAGTGAAAATACATGTAAGCATCATAAATTTTTATCACTGAGGGGCCCTGAGAGTCTCAGGCAGTAAGTAGGCCTTTTAACTCCAAATATAAATTGTTTCAGAATTTGACCTAAATGCTACTCTTTTATTCCAAGTGGAATTCACTTCCTTCTGTATTGTTGACTATTTTCAATTTTTAAACGTTACACTAGATATAAGGTATTGTATTACATTTGCATTTGTCCTTAATCTCTCATGCAAATACTTTACCTTAAATAAATGGAGAGATCTTCTTCTGAGAGGCCATCTGAGAGGTTGATTCCATACACCTCTTTCATGGGCTGGACCACATTCTAGGGTCAAAAGAAAAGGGAACCAGGAAGAAGTTTTAGACATCTAGAATATTAATAATTTCCAAAGATGAAGAAAATGAACCTGTGAATTTTCCCACAAAGGCAATCACAATGTTTCTTCAACCTGGTTCACTAAATTTCTCAGTTAATGGTTTTTAAAAATCTGACTTCATTTTCACTAAAATAGTTTATTTTAGGGTAAAAAACTGTTAGGTAATTACTAATTGCTTTTGTATAGTGCAGAAGTTGGCAAACATTTTCTGTAAAGGGCCAGACAGTAAATATTTTAGGTTCTTTGGGTCATACTGTCTCTGCCATAACTACTCAACTCTGTTACTGTTATAGGGCAAGAGCAGCCATAGACAATATATAAACAAATAGGTATGGCTGTAAATAGGCACAGCTGGTTGTAAATAAAACTTTATTTACAAAAACAGGCAGCAGGATGTTTTGGCCAATAGGTTGTAGTTTGCCAACCCCAAGCCATGGCAACGTGTCTAGCTTTAATGACTTTTGGCCATTTCTAGAAAGCAAATTTCCCAAAAGCTAAATTTGGTTCTTCTGTGGTTTACTTGCCTTTTGTTTCCCCTCAATATATTGGTAATGTCGAATTGACCAGGATGAACTTCCCACTGGGGTTATGCAAAGATTGTGAGGCCTAGATCCAAACCCTGCATTCCAACAATGTGCTGAGCAAGGGAATAAACGGATGGGCTACTGTACCAAAGTAATAAGTGGATGGGCTGCTCAAAGAGGGACAGGATTCTCTTAAGAATTCTGGAGTGACAAGAAATTTACTGTTACACATGGAAGCACAAACACCAGTTTCAGAAACCATTTTCAGTAATGTCTTTGTCAAATGTATTCATCTCTGCAGTGCCTGCAACACTGTGCATTAGAAAGGTGTGAGTGAGGTAATGTGACTTTTTCTTGCTCTCAGCCTTTTAACTGAAAGCGGGAATTTGGAGATGAGCCTCATGCCGGACTGCACACTCTCCTCGGCCCCTGACCTCCGTCACTTTGGCACTGTCGCCCGTGTCAGTCATCTTCACTGGCGTGGAGCGCTGGGACACGGAGCCCTCCTCCTCCCGGTCGGTCCCGGAGTCGTCCTCAGAGCTGCTGGACACGGCCTCCTCGCTGGGCGGCGGTGGGGCACTGGCGGCCGTTTTCCGCTGTAACACAGCTTCTTCTCTGTTGCTCTTGTTTCTTTAAAGAGATGAATACGGATGTGAACCATCTGTAAACCGAACCCTCAACGCTTACTGTGTATCTCTCAGTCCCAAAGCCTTAGTCCTGGTGAAGCATAAGAAAATGACCATGAGAAGCCAGCTTCTGGATTCAAGTTGTGCTAAAGGGAAAAGTTTAATATTTTATCATGTAGGTGCTGACCTTATATGAATTTAAGTTTTGTTATAAATTCAGAAATAAACAAGTATGTGCTTGTAGTGTGCAGAAAAGTCTTTTCACCGCTTGGCTACTGTGTCTTCCTTTGGTAAGTGAAATCAGTATTTTCAAAATTTATAATACCATAATAGAAGACTATTATGTTTGAGATATTAGTAAAATTACCTATAATTTGTAGAAGCTTCAAGAAAGGGTCGATAGCCAAATCCATGTAGTATATTTCTGTCCCTCCTATGAATTTTTAGCAATCACAGTGGCAGCTGATTACTTGTACCAAAGTAATGAGCAACTGATGAACATAAACTAAGATTTTAAATTGTTTTATTACTAAATAACTGTATTTTCTGAACATTCCTTCTATTAATAGGGAGTAGATGGGGGGAAAAACATAGAAAAAGCCCCCACTTATTTACTTGTATTTTAGTGCCAAATTTGAGAGTACTAAGAATATTGTTTTAATTCAGAAAACATTTTATGGTAATATTTTTGGCTTTTATGAAAAATATTTAATATATTTAATATTTCACTCTTACTTTAAAAAATTTTCTGCAAGGGACTTAAAATACCATAATATTCTGCATTTTCTAGGAAAGAAACATGCAATACTATCTAACCATGGGTTAGATATTACAGAAAATAAATTCATTTCTAACTTTCTGCAACTAAGAATTAAAGTTGATACTTTTCAGTACTATACACTAATATAGTTGATCATTTATGTATTTGTCCCAGGAACTCCTTAAATTCTAAATGTCCTGAAGATGTTAACCTTCTTTTAAATTCCTCTTAGCATCTGGTCCAGGGCTTAACATGCAGCTATTTAAGGCCACATATTTAAGCCACATAAATGGTGTATCTGGAAAACAGTAATATATATCTCATTGTATAAATCACACGTAGCTAGAATCCAATTAGGCCCCTGTACACACTCCCAAATACAATTAGGACTCAGAATCTACAGGCTGGCCAGGGTTTCTGGCCAGGGCCTAGGAGAAATCTTATCACTGGGATTATTCAGGTCAGTGGCAGTAACAGAGATTCTTAACGCTAGAACACATTTCACTCCAGTCTCAAAAGCATAAAGACTGTAAACATGGTTTGTTCTCTTCCTCATATTATTGCATATAATAACAGTCATCCCCAAAACAATGTTACAGTAATACACAGAAAATCTATTAAGTCCTCTGAGCATTTGCTTTAATGTTGCCTCAGGATGCCAACGAAAATAAATACAACTAATATAAATTTTTACCTAAGCATTTTATGTTGTGGGAAACAGAGGATGCTGAGTTATTAAAGGACATACATAATATCTGCTACCTGCCTTTATGCCATCTGTGAAACTCCTGATTTAAAACAGTAAATGCGTCATGTTGCTGGAATTCCCATGAATTATACTTTCAGTGTCTAACACTTTTTAATGATCCCAGTGCTATAAAAAAGCTACCTGTATAGATGCAGTGAATGGACTGCTCCAAACTATGTGACTTGAAGTTATTAGTTTTTGGTGGAAATTATATTGTAAGCGCTATATTATTTTACATGAATCTTTAAAATGTCATTCTATATGCAAATCTTACCCCAATACTGATTTTCCAGTTTCATCTGGCTTACGCACTGTAAACGGACTTGGATCAATGCCAAAAGTCTTAGGCATGAAGTCACTGAAGAAAAGGGAAAAAAATTCCATGTGAATCACTGTCCATCCAGATGACTGTCCACTTCCATCTCAATTCACATTCTTACACGATTCCTTCTTAGCCCTAGGAGGTATATATATTCTAAGCCAAATAATCAGGGGAGTTTAGGTAATCTGGGCCATAAAACCCCATGAACTAATGGTACTCAGTAACTTCAATGTTAGCAGTCCTCACTGTGAGTTTTCTCTGATTAAGAGACCCAATAGTTTTGAATTTAAGATTTTGTTTACTGGAGGAGAGTTGGTATCTGAATTACTGCTAAGATGCATACCCTCTGGTTGTATATCACGAATTCGTTTTCGGGTAAAATTAAACTCATAAAACCAATGGCAAGACACTTAGCTGCTCAGTTTTATGGACAATGTTTTTATAACACAATACCACCTAAGGAGGTGGACATAATGATCAAAAACGCAGTGGTATGAATTGAAGTATCAACACCTACCTCATTAGGCTGGGGTTAATTCATTAAAACACTGTTGGAACACTTTAAATAGAAACTGTTAATTTACCACTTACTAAGATAAGCTGAAGCTACTTCCTCATGATACAGGGCCTACCTTATTATTACCACTGAAGCCAGACCAAACCCTATATTAGATGCCAAAAAGGCAACAGTTGCATGATTTATGCAGATAAGACTCATAACTTCTGGCAAGGATACTGCTCCAAGTGTGTGATTCAATATTACATTTTTTGAAGGAAAAGAAAGTAATATTGAATCTGACTCAAAATGCCTACTTAACAGTTTGAAAATGTTGTTTTCAAAATGCAAGTGGTTTAATTTTTCTTTCTTTCTTTTTGAACATACACAGTCCATCTTCATTATTTGTGGATGCCATATTTGAGAATCTGCTTACTCACTAAAATTTATTTGTTACCCCAAAGGCAACACTCAGAGCTTTTGTGATCACTCGCAGACAAGCGCATGTGCAGAGCAGTGAAAAATTAGAGTAACCCAACGCTCACATTCCCAACCGGGGGAGAACAAGGTGACCCTCTGCCTTCTTGCTTTAGCTCTCATACTGAAAACAAGTGTCCTTTTCACAGTCTATTTAGTGCCATGTTTTTCACATTTTTGTGCTTTTTGGAGATTTCACTGTCTACAATGGCCCCCAAGCATAGTGTGGAAGTTGCCTGGTGTTTCTAAGCAGAAGAAAGTTGTATGTTATAGAGAAAATACATGAGTTAGAGAAGCTTCATTCAGGCATGAGTTATAGTGCTGTTGGCTGTGAGATCAATGTTAATGAATTGACAATATATATTATACAAGGTATCTTTAACAGAAGCATACAAAATAAGATTACGTATTGATTGGTTGAGGAAAATGTTATGACCAGATGTTTTCAGGAAACTAACCCTGTATTTCTCCGAAGAGCAATGGTTCAGTGTCCTCTAACTCAGTGTTTGTAGGAACTTTACAGAGCGTAACTGCTGCCAATAAATAAAATCGATTGTATATCTGTACATACACATATACGTAATATCATTCACCCTTTGCTGAGCTGAAAAATTCTGGAAAATGCCAATAACATTACAGTTACAACTGCTAAACTTTAACAAGTGTAACTGAAAATCAAGCAAGTGAAAATTCCAAACTTTCTATCTGAAACTGAAGCAAAATGTAAAGTGATTTCTAGGAAACAAACCATGGAATATGTTTCTACATGTACCATGTTAAGTTTAGGCATACATATATCACATTTGAAGTAAATGAAAAATACAAAATGTAAATACAAAAATGTAAACTTTAGTATAAAACATAGTGATCAAAAACGGATTTTCTTTGCCTAATTTTTTTAATCTAGTACCATCATCTTCCTAAAAGGCTCCGCCAAACTCAAAAAGAGACAGAAAAATGAAGTATGTTCAAAGGTGGAGAGATGTCTACAAACAATGTCATATGAGTTATGAAAGAAAGAAGGATATTTACCCTGAAAAAAATTAATATTGCTTTCTCAAATATCTAGAGGGCTGTCACACAGAAGAGGAACTAGACTTGTCCTGTGCCTAATAAAAATAGTAATATAATAAGAGTCACCATTTATTAGTAACCCACCTGTGTCAGGTACTACATTAGGCACTTGGTGCATGTGTTTCTGTGTGATACACACCCCTCTCTATATGAAGAAACAGACTCACATAAGTTGGATAATTTTCTCAAGGTCACACAGGTAGGCAATGGCTGGTCCAAGATTCACATTCCGGCCTTTCTAATACCAAAGACTATGCTTTTTGTCCACTAATTTATGCTGGCTCTCAATTTCTAAGTTCAACTTAAAAAGCTGAGTTTATTCCAAATGACAAATTAGGACCGAAGGGAGGCAGATTTCAACTTATCTAAGACAAGAATTTAACTCCACTTGTCTAACTGTAGGACAGCCTCCTGAGTAGCGGGCTCCCAATCGCAGGAGGAATTCAGAGGCTGGAAAACCACCTGCTAGCAGGCTAACAGATTCCGAGTAAAGTAAGATATAGCTGTACAAACTAGGAAAACTATAGCTCCCCAATTCTTCCAGTTTCAGAGAACTCACAACATACCGCGCTGAACTCGTCATAGCCAAGCAAAAGGTGTCATCAAAGCTACTCAGCTCGTATGGTCGAAAAAATTCGTTGTGGATGTCAATCTCCTCTTCGTATTTGTGAAACTTCTTCACTATCAGCTTCTTTAAGTTCGCAGCACAGATAACTGAGAGAGATACTGCCTGTTACTCTTAAAGCCTTTAGATTACATCTCTCAAATGTTTCTGTAATATCAACTGTGTTCACAGAGAGAGCACTGAACAAGTTCAGCTCCTGCCTCTGGCACTTTCACGCTTGGAAGAGGAACAAGATATGTGCACAGAATGTATACTGCAAAGCTGAGCATGACAAGCTCTAAGGAAGTGGGGACCTCTGGAAGCTGGGGTAGGAGTGGGGAATTATTTTAGAAATCAAATTATTCAGTTCTTTAAATTCCTTTTTGCTCTTAAATAAATACCCTCTGCCTTCTAGATAAAAATTATGCAATTTCACTAAATTTTCCTTTATATTTCAAATCCTATTTATGGGCAATATTAGGCTGTTGAAGTCCCATCCTTTTTCCCAGAACAACCAAATCTTAGCAATATGAGTTATGATTTTGCCCAGAATTTCAAGGTAACAAATACTTTTTAAAAGTTAATTAATAATTTATTAAGAACCAAAAGTCATTTGCAACCTTTTTTACTTTATGGCCTTCACCACCCAAAGTTGGGATGGTCAACCATGACTAGATGGAGTCCTCAACTGGAATGTTCCAGATTGGCAATAGATCTTAATATCCTTTCACAACTGGGAAAACTGGCTTGCCTGTGGTCAGGGGAATCAGTAACAGAATCAAGAATAAACTCTATTGCAAACTAGTCAATTATTTATTTGGAAACAAATTATATTTTAATATAAAAATTTTCCTGCCTTTCAGACAAATTGAAAATTTAAACTTCAGTGACTAAAATGTACTTTTACACACACATCTGTACTTTTTTTCACTGCTTAGATATAGGAAAAGTTTTTATTTCTCCTTGTGAATGGGTCTTCACTTCCTCCCCATTTCCCCCAAATATCTAGACATACATCAAGTACTAATTTTAAATGATGAACTAACATATTATATCCACTAAACTGTTGAGGGACATACCTAATAACTGTAAGATACAATATAACGTATCAGGCTACTTAGATAAAAGTATAACACAATCTCTGCCCTTAAAAACTGATTCACTTTGTTATAAAGCAGAAACTAACACACCATTGTAAAGCAATTATACTCCAATAAAGATGTAAAAAAAAAAAATTAGCACTAGAACTTCCCAACTATAAATGCTTGCGATTTGGGGAGGCAATTCAAAATTTTGATTAATTCATTAATTAATTCTATTTACTGTTTTCCTCCTGAAAGATCAGAGGAAATTCTGTGGCCCGGAGTTGTAATCTTGAGCGCGTTCCCTCTGAGTAGTTCACTCCTCTCCTCTGTGAGGCTGGAGGAAGGCTTTAGGAGGAAGATTAGGAGCTCCTCAGAGCATGACAGTGATGAATGGTACACAGAGCGCATGTAAGGAACTCCAAATGCAGTTGGTGGCTCCTCTGTCGAGTATACAACCTCCAAAATGATCTTTATATTAAATTTCTACCTTTTGAACAAATTTACCTTTTGGTAAAAATGTTTCTGTACTAGCTTTGAATTCTGATTGAAAGTAAAATGCTATGCCTCTGATGGAAAAAAAAAAAAAAAAGCTAAGATGTTGTACCCCAATGTTCACTGCAGCACTATTTACAATAGCCAGGACATGGAAGCAATCTAAATGTCCATCAACAGAGGAATGGATAAAGAAGATGTGGTACATATATACGATGGAATATTACTCAGCCATAAAAAAAAGAACAAATGCCATTTGCAGCAACATGGATGGACCTAGAGACTGTCATACTGAATGAAATAAGTCAGACACAGAAAGACAAATATGATATCACTTATATGTGGAATTAGAAAAAAAGGTACACATGAACTTATTTACAAAACAGAAGTAGAGTCACAGATGTAGAAAAGAAACTTATGGTTACCAGGGGAGTAGTGGGGAGGGATAAATTGGGAGATTAGGACTGACATATATCACTACTATATATAAAATAGACTTACCTTCATCATAAGGCAGTGGTAAATGTTTTATTACCTCTGGCGTCCACCAGTAAGTATAACTATTAAAAAAAAAAAAAGGGATAAGATGGCCCAAATGTAAATGTAGATTTTCTACAATTCACTGGATAAAAGGGTGTATGGTCTAGAGTAAGATGCTTTTAAAAACATGGCTGTGAAGCTTTTGGCACAGTAGGTCTTCAACATGTTCACTCCTTTCCCAACCCCTTCTTGTTTCAACTACATCATAGATCTACAAAACTGTGATGTTACCTACTTTTAGCTAAAAATGATTCGGGTATACTAAGCCAGACTCTATGAGCTGCTGTTTACTGTGCCTACTTTATTACCCTGCCACCCGGTGAGCAGCGGGACTGTGACCCAAGTCCTACAAGTAGGATTCTCCTGCGTGTAGTTACCTGAGAGTTAGATTACTTTTTCTACTCTGCTCTATGTGTCTGGGTCTGTGTATATGGTTAAACAGTTCAGCAAAATCATTAAGTACATGGATAAGCCTAAAGAACAAATTTCCTTAAAAAATAGTACAGCCCCTGTTAATCTTTAACTATAAACATTCACTACTTGATTAGAGAGGCCAGTCAGAGTAAGGCTGGGAATTTCAATCATCTGGATTTCTGCTAGAAAACTCAGAGAATCTGAAAGAATCCTGAACTGCCTTTTCTCTGAACACTGAATTCTAAATCAAATTCCGATGAAATGGATATTTACGAGGAAAATGCTATATCAAAGTTAATGAGAGCTAGGAAGGGGAATGATGTAAAATGGGATATCAAATTTAAAAAAAAACAGATTTTCAAAAGGTTCAGAAAAAAGAGCCTACAGCCAAAAATGCTAAAAGATCGTTTAAAATAAATGAAAGGCTTTCTAAAAATAAAATGTTAACATTACGACCTTGAATAACTCCAATTATGATGAATGGGGAGTATTTAAAGGAAATAGGCAACGTAGAGAACTCTCCTAGAGATGGCAAGCAGATACATGACCAAGGATGACCAACAAAAGAACCGGGGAGCCTAGTGAACTGTGGGGGTAGGGTGGGTAGTACTATGATAACAGGAAAGACTCCTAAAGTTTTGCTTGAGACTGAAGTTATGCTTTAGAGCAGTGCTTCTCAAAATCAGTGTACACACAAAAATCACTTGGAGATCCTGTGAAAAGGCAGATTCTGATTCAGCAGATGGGGCCTGAGATTCTGCATTTATGACAAGCTCCCAGTGATGCCAAAGGGGCTGGTCCTTAGACTACTTTTTGAATAGCAAGGCTTTAAAAGCATGAAAAGAACAGAAAAGGGATAAGTCTGTTGCTTACAGAGAATTCAGTCTTTCAACATTTATTAAGCACCTACTGTGTATCAAATACTGCTCTATGCGTTAGAAATGCCATGTTGAAAATAATGACAGAGAGTGTAGAGCTACTTAGTTCCAGTATTGTTTCCATCTTCACCAGGCATAGTAAGTTTCATGCTGGAAAGAGAAATACACAAGGTAAGAGGGAACTGTGCACAGCCCAAGAGGTAGAAGGAAGCAGCAGAACATCCCTAAGAGCACTCAAGTGTCCTGGTACAGTTGAGATCAATAATCTTTTAAGGAACAGTGAAGAAGAGAACTGACAATGGGAATGGGCAAATGCAGTCTTGATGTTCAAACGTGAGAGGGTGAAAGATTCCAAAAACTGTAGAGCAATAAGTGTGATGTCAGTGCAGGCAAGATAACGAAACAAATACTTACTAGAGACGTACTGTGAGTAACCTAAAAAGATGACCAGTGGCTTCTATGAATCCACATATATTCACAAAAACAAGCCACACCAGGCTACTCAGACTATCAGATCAGGGGAATGAAAAAGGGGTGTGTGTGTGTGTGTGTGTGTGTGTGTGTGTGTGTGTGTGTGTGTGTGTGTGTGTGTGTGTGTGTGTGTGTGTGTGTGTGTGTGTGTGTGTGTATTCGCACGTGAGCAAGAGAAGGTATCTGCTTGCGTTAAGTAATTTCTAAAAAATGGTGCACACGATGAGCTTACTTAGGAAAAAGAAGTAAACATTATAAAGAAGGTGTTTTAACTCAGAATGTACCATGTGGAGAAAAAGAATTAAGAGGATCATCTTAATTAGTGCTTTTTTTTTAGTATCAGTGCTTTGAGACCAGGCCATAAATTTTTTTTTAATATGACTAAACTGTATCTCCTTAAGCAAGATAAAGCAACTTAACAATATTTTTTAAAAAGTCTAACTCTGGGGCCTCCCTGGTGGCGCAGTGGTTGAGAGTCCGCCTGCCGATGCAGGGGATACGGGTTCGTGTCCCGGTCTGGGAGGATCCCATATGCCGCGGAGCGGCTGGGCCCGTGAGCCATGGCCGCTGAGCCTGCGCATCCGGAGCCTGTGCTCCGCAACGGGAGAGGCCACAACAGTGAGAGGCCCGCGTACCGCAAAAAAAAAAAAAAAAAAAAAAAAAAAAAAAAAAAAAAAAAAAAAAGTCTAACTCTGGGACTTCCCTGGCGGCCCAGCGGTTAAGACTCCACGCTTCCAGTGCAGGGGGCACAGGTTCAATCCCTGGTCAGGGAACTAAGATCTTGCATACTGCGCAGTGAGGCATAAACAAACAAACAAATAAATAATAAAGGTCCAACTCTTCTGAGTGGGTCTCAAGCAAAGAAGCCCAAAGAAATACCTGCCCTGGGGAAGCTGGGCTGAGATGGATGGACGAGGAGGGCATCTAAGAGGACTGAGCCCAGAACTGGGGGACCTTCATCACCCGACCCACCAGGCACTTTCACTCAGAGGAAGAGCACCTGCACTGGGACAGAAATCTGCATTGGGGCCAGGTATCAGAGGACAGGAGAGTGCAGGTTGGTGCCACTTCCTTCTTTGCATAAATACCTAGTAAGTCAGCTTCTTTTCTCTTTTTCAGTCCCCAGTATTAAGAGTGTTCAATTCCACTGGCTCACATACAAAGGTTAGGAAGATTTTAAAAGACTCTTTAATTCCCCTAGTAAACTTGAGAGCCCTCTGAAATAATATATATGGACTTGAGCAAAGCAACTGATACATGTGAACAATACAGAGAAATGTGAGCAGGATGACAGGATAGTCAAGTGTTGACAGCATAGTAAGTTACAGCTGTTTAAATGATTCCAACCAAACATCACAAAACAATGTTAAGGTGGAAGGAGTTGTGGTATGGTATCCCACAGGGCTCTGCCATCTACCCTATTCTATTCAAGGACTTACCCTATGTCATCAAGGACTTGTAGGATCAAGATGGCCAGCTGATTAATTCTGAAGAAGCTACAAAACTCGAGGAAAGAGTTAATAAAAAGGATATATATTTACATACTTTTTTTGGAAGCAGGCAAAGCATATACAAGCATGACAAGATGGCATAGATAAGGCGTGGCAGTAGGACATGTTAAAAAGACTTGGGAGCCCCACTGGATAGGAAGCCCAAGGAACTAACATTACAATGGCATTACTGAAAATAGTTAATGTAATCTTACACTTAATGATTAAAAACTAGATTATCCAGGACAAGGGGAATAATGGTACCAATGGTCCCATAACAGCTGGCACAAATCAGACCAAACTCTGACTACTATTGGACCCAGGTCTGGATACCAGAGTTTAAAAAGAGCACTGACATAGGCTGGAATACAGAAGAGAGCCTTCCGAATGCTAAACAGACTTAGAACTACAGTGTAAGAGAAACAGCTAAGAAAGTGGAGCCATATTTAACCTGGAGAAGAAGAGATTTTGAGAACGTGTGAACTTGTCTTCATCTATTTAAAAGACTATCAAGTGGATGAGGAAATTGTGTTCTCAAGGTCTCAGGGGTTGAACGAAGATTAGTAGGTAAAGGTTATAGAGAAGCAGATATCGGCATGATATGAGGAAGAATTGTGTAAGTGAACTGTCCGAAAACAACTACCTCTCAACAAGACACGCCCCTGTTGACAAACCAGGGCCAGACAAGCATAGTCTGGGAATACACAGAGGGAACTCACATATCAGACAGAGAATTGAGCCAGAAAACCTCCCAACTCTGAGTCAATGAGATAATTAATGCTTAATGTCTAAAAATATCGTGGTGACATTATCAACACTCATTCAATAAATGGCATCTGAGATGATATACGACATATTAACCTATTTCAGAACAAAGCTTCAATCGGTGGTTTTGAACAGATCAATAAACATGGGGTTTTGAGTCACAAAAGTAGTTACCTCAAGAGGATTGGTTTGGACAAACTTTAGGCAGAGCTAGGTTTATTCCCCCTTCCCTTATCATTCAATAAAAATGTTATTTCAGAATAAATCACTGGTAAGCACAGTATAAAATACATGATGGTCACCAAGTTTGGAAACACAAGCGAATACATAATAAAGTGTTCATTGATATTATGTTATAATAAGTGATAAAATAATATTATCTAAGTTTCTAGATTTTATGGCCATCCCATATGATTTTTAATAAATGTTACAACTAGGGAATGTAATCCCTTTAAAAAATAATAACAATACAAACATCTGTTGGACTTACTATATGCTAAGGATTTATATGATCTCATCTGATTCTCAGAAAAACCTACAAATCAGACACCATCATTATCTCTATTTTACTGATGTGGAAACTGAGAACTGGACCAGTTATGTGACTTGCCTCTGGTCACACAGGTATTAACTGCAGGCAGTCTCTCTAGAGCCTGGCTGCTTCAGGACTGTGTTGATTGTGTGTCAGACCCAGTACTAGGTACTTCCCACCCATTTTCTGATTTAATCCTCAAAATGACCTGTGAGGTGTGTATGGTCATCTCCATTTTACAGTTGGGAAAACAAGTTTTCCAGATGTTTAGAAAACAAGTTTTCCAGATGTAACACACTTGCAGGAATTCCAACTCAGCTCTACCCTGACGTCCATGCTCCTGTCTGGTTACTGCCTCTGGCTAAACTGTTCATTCCTTCTGAGAATTATAATACTGATTTAACTGTCATCAAAATAACTGGTAGAGGTGGTGACACTAGGAAGTCCAAAATAAAGCACTGAAATTTATCTGACAGTCTTTATAAGTACTGTGGATGAGGAGTATCAATTGTTGATGCCAAAAAACAATTTTTGGAATTTTGACATTCTAGAGCAAAAAAAAAAAACAAACAAACCAGGAGACCAAGTCAACTGTGAGAGACATAGTATCTACTTTGATAAAAGTTTATTTTCAGTGGGAGACTTTTAGCTGATTCTTGCTGTACCATCTAACCAGCTGAATAATCTCAGTCAAGACACAGCCTCTCTGCACTTCAGTTCCTTTTTTTTTTTTAAATGGGAACGTAACATCAGCTTCCTTTTATTCCCACAAATAAGCGCCAACACCGCCTGCCTCAGTTATGTAACTCAAGGTAAGCAAGTGGTTTTAACTTACGCTTGTAATTTACTAGCTAATTTCAGCAACAGAAAATCGAGTTTTGTTTGTTCCCAAGTTGTATTTTAATAGCTTCAATACTTTAAGTTAATATAAAGTTTTAGAAAGTCAACCATATTTACCCATAGTCAGCTGCATCAACAAAGCTAAAGATAGGTATTTACACTTATCTCTCATCAAATAATTAGCTCCAGATTTTTTGTCAGCAAAAATTCACAGCAATCATTTATTAATCTTAAATGTAGTGGAAAAACCAGCACTGCTGCATTTATAGGGAAAGTAAGCTCAAGTATTAAGCTGGCTATTCCAATAATATATGTACTTAAAAGTACAAAGCTGAGAAACATATAAACTCTGACGTTTCCTTAATATTTTAAATATTCCTGAAGTAACACAGAATTTGGTAACAGCTGTAACATCAGCACTTGCTAATTCACCAGTTGTTTGTGGTCTGTCCACACAGTTAGCCCAGACTGGCAATGACCCCTGTAGTGCTTGAGAGGCATCGCTGCGCAAAATAAGGACTACATCACACCAATCCTGTGAGAGGAAAGCGTTAGGAGCAAACCTGACATCACAGGCCTTTGAGCAGAAGGCACCAGGCTCCAACCTCATATGTGAAAAATGCTGCCCATTATTAGTACATGACTCTTCAATTAAAAATGCTAGAGTCCTCTAATTAAATCCTCACAATGACTTTGTGATGTGTGTCCTGTCATTTACTTTTTGTACATGAGGAAAGTGAGGCTTAGAGAGGTTAAATGACTAGTTCAAGGTCACATCACTGCAGAGACTCCAATTCTACCTGACCCTGAGGCCTGGGCCACAGGGCGTCCTGTCAAAACACCTCAGGGAAACAGTTCATTTCTTTGGGGACTATTACTACCAATTTAACTGTCATCAAAATAACCGATACTGGTGAATGACTCTAGAAAGCTCAGACTGAGCAGTAGGGGTGGTGGGAGTGGTATCTGCCACTAGCGCCACCGCTCTAGTTTCCTGTCCTCCCTAGTGTCACCAAGAGTTCCTTGTGCTTCTTGGAGGAAAGAGCGCTGGAATTCCGAAGTGAGGCTGCTTAGACACCACACTTAAAAACCAAAGACTGACCCCTGAAATGCTGAGTTCTTTATCATTCCACATTTGTGGGAAGCAGTCAAAAATGAGGTTAATGGTTTGCTCGAGTGTAGCTTCAACTTACATTCAATGGTTAAGTTCTGAAACTTTATATCTTATGGAAAATGCCGAACAACTGCATTTGTTAATGATGATTTCCCAAACCTACTATCAGGACATCAACAATACTAAATTCCTCATGGCAAACATGTAGCAAGACTGATTACGTTAGCCTATATGACCACTTCTCAAAAAGAAAACTATCTCACATTCACAATAACATCAAATCTGAGTTTACATAGTAGACTAGGAAAACAAATACCTTCTTCTTGTTGGTAAAAGTCTCATGGTATTTTTATGATGCAAATAAAAATCTGTCGGGAGTTCCCAGAGATGAGGTTTCCCTTCAGTGGGATGGAAAACTCCCAGGAAGAGATTAATGGAATCTTGTCTATCAGCATCTAAAAAGCAAAAATATATATTTCAGGAAATCCATTACTGACATAAACAACTCAGGGGAATGTTCTCTTAGGAGGATAATGGTACAACTGTGATTTTAGAACATACCTCTGAAAATAATAGCATTTATACTTCAAAAGTCACACACATACACAAAATCTAAAACAACCAAAATTTTGAGAATTAAAATCTTGCTTCAAAATGTTTCCTTTTTACTCTGTACCTCTCATAACACAGAGGATAGTGAACATAAACTGCTTCTTGAATTTTGAGAGACTCTTAAAAATCTTGAAGAATTGCCAGAGTACCTTAGTGATTGTATTTTTAGAAAACATTCTCACTGTATGTTAGTTTACCTGAAACAAAGGATATCTTCACTTTATTGCAAAGACAAGTAGAGATGTCAGAGACAAATAAAGTGACCCAATTTCTACCCATATTCTGTTGCACAACCTTGAACAAGTCAGCTTCCAAGTTTCTGCTTTTAATCCATGGAAAGACATTCTCCATTTCTTTAGCAGAGACAATGTTTACATTTTCTGTCTCCTACAGCTGTGCTTGATAATGGAGGCAGAGTGAGCACATGGAAAACAGCCTCCTTCTAACCATTCAACCACTCCAAAATTACCTTTTCAAAATATACTATGAACTAATAAAATCGACTACATATATATATGCTGTCTCTCTTCTTTTTCCCAATTATATTTTGGTAAAAATGATGCTAAGCACTGAAGCAGCCTCACGAGCCATCCTGCCCATTCTGCACCGTCCCCTCCCCAGCATCCTTCACTCCTTCCCCTCATTTCCTTCTTCCCATTCTCATCTCCGATCCCTTGTATATTCAAGTTTGGGGCAGGTTTCCACAATATAAATAATAACCTCTTTCTGAAAATGCGCACAGAACCAAAAAGACAGCACAATAGAAATGACTGCTTTTGAAACAGGATAACGTTATCATAAAGTCAATTTCTTTGAAACAGGATAACATTGTCATAAAATCAATTTCCTTCCAACAGCTATAGTGAAACACAGAAAAATCTGAAATCAGCAACATTGTTCTCATTGGGCTATTTGGTCATTTTGGCAGAAGCATAAATGAAATACAGTACATCAAACATGTATTCCAGTTATATATTTTGACAGGAAGCATTCCATTAAAACAGCACTTACCTTTTAGGCTAAAAGTAATATATAAAAGGGATGTGTTTATATGATCAATATATTTGGAGCCTTTTTTCCATTTGTTGAGAGAAAACATCAAAGTACTGAATGATACAGGCATTACTGCCCCAATTTTCACCCTCTTAACACAATACGAAAGTAAACATACTGCTTTTATAGTAATTATATTCTTTATGCTTCTTTTTTTTTTTTTTTTTTTTTTTTTTTTTTTGCGGTACGCGGGCCTCTCACTGTTGTGGCCTCTCCCGTTGCGGAGCACAGGCTCCGGACGCGCAGGCTCAGCGGCCATGGCTCACGGGCCCAGCCGCTCCGCGGCATATGGGATCCTCCCAGACCAGGGCACGAACCCGTGTCCCCTGCATCGGCAGGCGGACTCTCAACCTCTGCGCCACCAGGGAAGCCCCTCTTTATGCTTCTTGAATGGCCTTAATGGCACAATAATTCACACTATGCAGTACCCCAAAATATCAATACTATCTAAAGAAGCTTTCCATTTTCAGCCATGTTTTCAAGGAGTTTCTTTTATCCCTTATTAAGCTTACTAGTAGCTTCCTTTAATTTTTAGCAAGTATGATAAAATGTAAGATTGAAAAACATAACCAAATAAAGGATATTCCTTCCAAGGATCATACTGGACACTTCTTGAATGTCCTGCTGTTATTATAACTTAAAATATATCCATAGTATTTATGGTCACTTACTAAGCTTGGAATCTAAGGCCAGCCCTAATGAGCCTGAGAATCTTCCTGGCTACTTCTGACTGCAAATAAGGCTATCACCTTCTGGAAGACAGCAGTACTTTGGACACAGACAAAAGCTTAAAACAGGTAGGTTCTCTGCAGTTGCAGATAACAAGAGGGCAAAATGACTATCTACTTTTATAATCAATCATGCTCTAAAGGAAAAAAGAATATGCACCTTTCAAACTCCATCCAAACAGGTTAAACACTAACCAGTTTTATTATGCACTGTATTTAAATAGGTCAGGCTTGAATATAACAATTCTTTTTAATTAGCCAAAAATTTTAACTTGGAAACTAGAATGTTTGTTGACCTAATATTAAATTAAGTTCGTGATAAAGTGGCCTCTGAAATCAGTAATGGAAAGGGACACTATTCAATAAACAGTACTGTTTAACCATTGTGGGGGAGTGGACAGTGACGTTAGATCCCTACTTCACACTGTATGTTGAAACAAATACCAATTAAATGTAAGAAAAACAAAGATCAACACCCTCACAGAAAAAGAAAAACATGCAATTTTTAAAAGAAACAAATAGACAATGAACATACATAAACTCAACTGTACTAGTTATTAAACAAATGCAAACTGAAAACAATATACCATCTTCTACCTTTTAAGCTGGCAAATACTTTTCAAAATGGGCTCTCCTATACTCTGCTGAGGGGGACTTGACTGCTATATCCTTTTGGTAAGGCTATTTGGCAATATATATATTTTTAAAAGGTCCTGAAAATATCTATACTCTGACCTAATAAATATGCTTCTGAAATTTTCGTAAGATAAAAAATATGCAAAAAAGGTATATGTTCAAAGATGTTTGTTTAAAAGGAACCTAAATGCACACTAAAAACAAACAACCTCCCTATGGTGCTTCTAAAGGATAGACTGCTACAAGGCTACCAAAAATCATGTTGTAAAAGAATATTTAGGGTCATAAAGATTACTCACATTATCTAAAAGGGCAAAAACATATATACAGTACCTGTATAGTAAAACTAGAAGGATCACGTTCTGCTAAGTATGAACAAGTTGCTATCTCTGAAAGGTCAGGATTACGTGATTTGTGAGTTATTCTATACTTCTTGTAATTAACATATATTACTTTCATAATTAAAAAAATACACCATTCATTCATTTATCCAAGAGCCTACTATGTCCCACACTAGGGATACAGTCTATACAAGACTGATTTCTGGCTCTCGTAGGGCTTATGTTCCACAGTGGGAAACAAAAATAATATACAAGTAAATAATGTACAAGGTACTTCCAGAGGATGTAAGTTCTATGAAAAAAATAAAAGAGTGACGAGAGAGTGATGAGAAAGGAGAGGGACACTTAGGTCCGGTGGTCAGGGAAGTGAGTAGAGGCTAGGCAGCTCCAGGAACAGCACGAAGGCCAGGGGGCCGGAGGGCAGGGAGCAAAGGGAAGAGCAGGACTAGGGCCAGCCGAGGCGGAGCACACAAAGCCTAGTAGGTCACGGTAAAGAGTGTGATTTTTAAATGCAATCAGAAGCCCTGTAAGGGTTTTCTGAGAGCGGAGTGATAAGATCTAAGTCTTGAAAAGATCACTCTGGCTGCTGTGAAGGACAAGAGCAGAAGAGGGAAGCAGAGGGAGGAATCAGGAGCCACTGCAGGTGTTCAGATGAGAGCCAACAGCTGTGCGCACCAGCCCGGCAGGAGTAAGGATGAAACACAGCAGAAGGGTCTGGGATATATTTTGGAGCTAAAGCCAAAAAGGTCTGCTGAGAGATGAGATGGGGGAGGATAAGGAGAATAAAGAAATCAAGGATGATTCCTAGGATTCTGAACTGAACAGCGGCAGCTGAGGTGGAAAACAAAACAAAAAACGAAACAAGTAGAGAAACAGGTCTGGGGCAGAGTCAAGAGCTCCTGTCTCAGAAATGATCAGTTTGAGATTCTTCTTAGGTATCTGCGGTAGGAAGAAACTTGGCCCCATGACCTTTCCTCCCTAGTTTCCCATGAATATCTTACATTACATGGCAAAAGGGACTTTGCAGATGTAACTGAAATTACTAATCACTGACTTCAAGATAGGGAAATTATCTTGTCTTACCCAGGTGGGCCCACTGTAATCACAGGAATCCTCTAAAGGCAGAGGAGGAAGGCAGAGAGATTCAAAGCACAAGGGTTTATGCACCGTTGCTGGCTTTGAAGATGGAGTGGGCCACAAGCCAAGGAGCCTTTTGAAACCAAGAACGAGCCCCAGCCACAGGGACATCTGCCCTAGAACCGCCTGGGATTCTGCCAACAACCTGAAGGAGCCTGGAGGCCTCTGGATCAGCATCCACATTCTGACTTGATTTTGATTTCATCTGACTTCATTGCTTTCATTTTGACTTCAGCCAGGTGAGACCCTCAGCAGAGAACACAGCTGAGTAATGCTGTGCCCAGACTTCTGAACCACAAGCACTGTGAGATAACAAACAGGTGTTGTTTTAAGCCACTAAGTCTGTGATAATTTGTTACAGCACCTATAGAAAACTACCACAGTATTCTGGAGGAAATGCCTGCTAGGTAGGCATGTAGATAAATAAGTCTGGAGTTCAGTGGAGGAGCCAAGGAAAGAGATATGAATTTGAGTGTCAAATGCATGGTACTTAAAAGCTGGGTAAGATGCCCCAAAGGTGAAAGTATAGAAAGAGAAGAGGAAGGTTTAGAAATAGGGCAGGAGAAGTCACCAGGGAGACTGAGTGAGACAGCACAGAGGTGAGTTTCAAGAAAGAGGGAGTGCTCAACTGTGATACAAGCTGCTGAAAGCCCGAGTAAGATGAAGACAGGAAAGGAATCACTGGATTTGGCAACAGGGGATTGTTGGTGATTTTGACAAGCACTGGTTCGGTGGCATGACAGGGCAGAGGCCCAGTGAGGCAGGTGGAGAGAACAGGATAGGCGAGAGGAAACAGGTGTGCAGATAACTCTTTCAAGAGGTTTTGCTTTCGGAGAGCAGAGAAATAGGACTTTAGCTAGTGGTGGGTGGGGAATTAAGGACAGGAGGAAAGATTAGACGAAGAACATAAGGTGTGCTTTTATGCTAATGGAAATGAGGCAGCAGAGGGGAGCACCTGACATATATGGCAGTGAGCTGTACGACATAAGGTAGAAACAGTGGGTGCAGATAAGGACAGGCTCTGCATTTGGTGCTAAGAAGGAGTTCCCACCAATGACTTATTTTCTCAGTGAAGAATGAAGCAAAGATACCAGCTGAGAGTGGTTTAGGGAGAGAGAGGACAAGGTATGAATGGTCACTTTGGAGAGTGAAAGAATGAACATATTAGGGAAATTTAGCGGGACTGTCAGGCTGTTTTGAGTATCCTTCAGAGAACTGCAGTCAGTTTAAACTGAGGGTCATAACTCCAACTTTTTCTCTTGCCACGTTTAACTACTTTGGTTGCAGAACAGGTGGACAGTTGGGTTTTAGCCAGAGTTTTATTAATGTGATCTCAAATGTTATTAAAACATAACATTTTCCAAATGTCTTCTTTCTGCTATAGCCAAATATAGCTTACTCACTCTAAAGCTGCTGTTAGAAGGATGACCTTGGAAGGCTAGCTCAGTATGCTTGAGAAACAAAAATGTGCTCAGGTGCTCCTTTGCATGTCCCTCTCTCATGGGTGGGCAGAAAGGAGAAGACACCGCTCCACTACCTCACGGCACCACCATAATGCTGGCAATGCCATCTCGACACTGTTTTCTGTAATCACTGCATTCCATGCGTGGTGAGCTTTGAAGTCTTTACCCCACGAGCTTTTTTTTTTTTTTTAATCTCTATTTGAGGAGAATATGGCTCCCCTCCATGCATGAATACACACACATTCACACATTTAAATTACACCTGTGTGCATGTATGTATGTATATATATGTGTGTGTGTGTATATATACAGCTGGTCTATTATTAACCGTTGCAGGTATCTTATCTTTTTATTTTTTTCTTATAATAGGATTTCAGTTCAACAAGCTTCAGGGAAAAAAAAGTCAGGCTTACCCAAATATAAATGTAAAAAAAAAAAATTAGAAAGAGCTTGACAGGGTCCTTCAGTGAATTATAATGACAAAGTTCTTCCTAATATCCAAAGGGAGTACCTAGGTACCTATTCTTTCCTTGTTGGCGTCCCATAACTGCTTATGTAGCCAGTTATATTAGAAACCAACGGACATTTCTTAGAGACAAACCCCAGAAGATGGTAATATGTGAAGCCTCAAGAACAGGTTTTATTAAAATGAGCGTGAAAGGGAGTCAGGTGAGTGACCCACATAGCATCAATCTGTCTATATGAACCAAGGATAAAATTCCTAACAACCTAATTTCAAGTACCTTCCTGCCTACCCAAGAAGCATAACATGAGGAGATTAACTTTTACAAGGTTATCTTGAGTGCTTTAAAGAAAATGGTTCTATTACTATATTACCATTATATAATATCCATTGTAACTTAAAAGTAAGTTGTACACCCCAATGACACCATGCTTCTCAAAATAAAGAAGTCTGTTTTAGCCACATTATTCATAAAATAATTCCTTTCATAATAGTTCCTCTTTCAGTTGTGCATAATTTTGCTTTACCTTTCCATCAGGTGCATGTTACTTATTCATGACCTTCTTCTGTCTTTTAATGGTTCTCCTTTCTTTTTTAATCATGCACAGCTACACATTCATTCTCTGTGCTCTAATCTTATTGAAAAACACATTACTTGGGCTTCCCTGGTGGCACAGTGGTTAGGAATCTGCCTGCCAACGCAGGGGACATGGGCTCCAGCCCTGGTCCGGGAAGATCCCACATGCCGCGGAACAACTAAGCCCGTGCACCACAACTACTGAGCCTGTGCTCTAGAGCCCGCGAGCCACAACTACTGAAGCCCACATGCCTAGAGCCAATGCTCTGCAACAAGAGAAGCCACCACAATGAGAAGCCCACATACCACAACGAAGAGTAGCCTGTGCTCGCCGCAACTAGAGAAAGCCCGCGCGCAGCAACGAAGACTCAATGCAGCCAAAAATAAATAAATAAAACAAATAAATTTATTTAAAATAAAACCACATTACTTGATCCTTAAGTGTCAATAATGACTCCCAATTCAGGGACAACCATGACAGGAGAGGGCAGAAGAGTGGACGACCCTTTCCATCAGGGCAGTTTTAAACCTTTTTCACGATAACACACACCGAGAGGTATATGTATTTGTTGGCAAATAACTCACACAACCGTTACAAGCTGAATTGTGTCCCCCCCCAAAAGATATGTTGAGGTCTTAAGCCCCAGTAGCTGTGAATATGACCCTATTTGGAAATCAAGTCTTTGCAGATATAATCCTGTTAAGATACAGTCACACTGGAGTGGGGTGCGCCCGTAATCCAGTATGACTGGTGTCCTTATAAGAAGAGACACACACACACACACACACACAGGGAGGAGAACGCCATGAAGACACAACAGAGGGGAGAATGTCATGTGACACCAGATATAGAAATTAAAGTGCTGCAAGCCAAGGATCATCAGCAAACCACCAGAAGCTAAGAAGCAAGTAAGGATCTTCCCCTGAAGACTTCAGAGGGAGCACAGCCCTGCTGACATCTTGATTTCTGACTTCAAGCCTCCAGAACTGTGAAACAATAAATTTCTGTTGTTTTAAGCCACCCAGCTTGTGGCTATACTTTGTTACAGAAGCCCTAGGAAACTAGTAAAACAATGAAGCATAGCCAGTGAGATGCCTTTAGAGAGATCAACTTAAAACCATCCTAATTTATAAAAACAAGTGAAACCATGTGTTATTTTTATAATAATTATTTGCAATACATGGTATAGCCAATTGGAATACATCAATAAATATTAATATCTTCATTGAGAACCACAGCAGTAGGTATAACAAAGGATGATGGGAATACTTCAATATTTTTGCTTTAGAAATCTAGAATTTAAAGTTATGCCACTGGCTTGAATTTCTAAACCTGACTTTCCTCTTAGTTTTTGTTTGGATTAATATATTTCGATTGTAAAGTTCCTAAATCCAGCTCAAGAGTCATGCATACAGAGGAATATCTAAATACTCTTAAGGTCTATAGTGGCTTTGTGGTTTATGTTATACATTGACCTGACCCGGAGTTGTTCAATGGGCGTAATTCTCAGTGAATTCAAAAGACATGATCTGAGCAGCCTAAGAGCATTACTGATAGGCTACATGTTATTAGGTTGACATACTTAGTCCTGTCAATTTTTTAATTCAGGGAAAAGGGGAAGTTGAGAGGACACAGGGAATGGATTAATTTATTAATTCATTCCATAAATAGTTCTTGTGCCATGAGCAAGGCATTAGGGACACCATAGTGAACGAGATGCTCACGGAGCTCTTGGGTGTCATGGTAGGGGCTGGGGGGACACACAACACGACTAATAGCACAGTTAACAATTTAAGTGCAATTGTGCCAAGTGCTACAAAGGTAGAGAACGTTACAAGAACAGAAACTGAGTACCTTCCTTGAGGAAGTGAAAGGAGAGTGAGCTCTAAAGCTCAAAAGACTTCAGTCATGTGTTCCAATGGGTGGAGCAAGAGCCTGTGGCAGAAGAAGCCTAACTTACTCAGGAAACAGTGAGAAGGTCCGTGTGTCTGCAGAGCGGTGACGGGGGATGGGAATGGCGTGAAAGGCAGGATGGCAAGGTAGGCGGGGCCAGGCCACCCAGAACCTCTAGGTCTGTCCTGCACGTCCCTCCTACACCCGCCAGGCTGCCAACCAGTTTCCGACCCCTCCATGGTGTGTAAATAGAGATGGTCTTATCTTACTTGATGTGGTGGACTCCAAAGTGACCCCCATGCTCCCCACTTCCTGCTGTTCATGCCTTAGTGTCATAATCTGTGCTGTGAACTGTCTCCCTAAAAAAATATATTGAAGCCCTAAACCCCAATACCCATTAATGTAATCTTATTTGAAAATAGGGTCTTTGCAGACATAATCAAGTCAAAATGATGTTATACTGAATTAGGGTAGACCCTAACCCAATATGACTGGTGTCCCTACAGGAAGAGGGAAATGTGACACAGACCTAGACACACAAAGGAAGAAGGCCATGTGACAATGGAAGCAGAGATTGAAGTGCTGCAGTTGCAAGCCAAGGAACACCAAGGACTGCTGGCAAAATATCAGAATCTAGGAAGAAGCATTCTCCTATGGGTTTCAGAGTGAACTTGGCTCTGCTGACAACTTGACATTGAACTTCTACCCCCGAACTCTTAGATAAGTTTCTATTGTTTTAAGTCATCTAGTTTGTATTATTTTGTTCCAACAGCCTTAGGAAACTGATACAGATTTTGCTTGTGTGTGGGTGAGACCAATGATTTGCTTCTGAGGAACGAGATATGGCAAAGTGATGGCATGTCACCCCAATGATTACATTATGTTATACAAGACTCTGTCTTGCTAGCAGACTCATTCTAGAGACCGTCTTCCCCATGCCAGCTATGAAGACGCAAGTCGCTATGAGTCCTACAAGGAACAAGTCCACGTGGAACTGCAAGGAATTGAATTCCACCAACAAACACATGAGCAGGGAAGTGGATTCTTCCTGAATCAGGCCTCCAGATGAGACCACAGCCTGACTGACATCTTGACTATAGCTTTCTGAGACCCTGTGCAGAGAACCCAGCTAAACTGTGCTTGCAATTCTGACCCAGAGAAATCATGAGATAATGAATACATGTTGTTTTCAGCTGCTAACTTTTTAGTAATTTGTTAGATAGCATAGAAAACTAATATGCTTAAACAGTAGTGTACCACACTGTTAGTAGTAGTTTAGCCTTTGCATTCTCTCTGGGCATAGGAAATATTGAAAGCTGACTCTTCTATGGATATTTTCAGGCACTCTTCTGAGGTTTCCAACACTGGGGACTCTCCTGCAGTTCCCTTGGTGTGAGCACATGTATCTTCTCACATCAGGCATTTTCTTGCTATTCCTTCCTTGGGAATCCAGTGATCACTTCTGGTTCCTGCTGCTACGGTCCCTCTGGCCAAGACCTAGGCCAACACCATGCCAGCACTCTCCCCCATGAGACCTGCCTCTGGGCACCTATAAACACTCAAGGATCCTTTGGCCTAACCAACTCTGGGAGGGTAGGCCATTCCCAACATGGCAGCCCTCTCCTCAGCCCGTCCCTCTGCTTCAACTTTGCTACACAGCAGTCCAAAGCCAACAGCTCCATGGGGTCCGTCCAACAATAGAACACTACATTAAGCTTGTCCAGAGTCCTAGTTCTCTCTAGGCTGGAGGTGAAGGAGTAGGGGTGGGTGACGGTCACTGCATGGCAACAGTGCACTCCGAAGACTCGCTTTACCAATCTCTTCTCTACATTCTGTAAACATTTTTATCTTTGATCTGGTTCAAGAGTCCAAGACTCACGGAATCAGCCTGAGCACTTCCTTTATAAGTTCTGTGCGTGGGATCTGTCTCACAATCACTTTGGTCTGTGATATCTATTGTTTTGGAAATCCCATCAGAATGGAGGCAGGAAAAGTGTCATTTTAACCATCTGTTTCTTTTAGTATTCCCAAGTCATAAAATAAGAAAAGAGTAAAATTTAGTGTTAATGTTACAACTCATTTCTAGCTGACATTTCAAAGAATCAGTGATATTTACATTCTTAGACAATTGTTAAAATGATGAACTCTATTTAAAATAATTACTCAACACTCTTGAACAAATTTATCTATTTCTTGCAAGCAGAAATTCAGAACAAGGCAGAAGCCGAGGAATCAAATATTCTCAAGTACGTAAAAGCTCTAATTGTGGGTGGCCAAAGTGCCCTATTTAAAATACAAAGTTTATTCATTCATTTACTGAACAAATATTTACTGAGTACCTCTTAAGTGACAGACTTTTATTTAAACTTTTAAAACATTTAATTTTGACTTTACTTATCCAGTTAGCTTAAAAAAAAAGTATAAGAAAAAAAAATGCACATCAGGATAAGTCTTAAAAATGCATATTACTCCAGAATTACCTGAAAAGGCATTGCTGTAATATCTAGACAGGGTCTGCATGATGTCTTTTGAGTGCTGGGTCCACGGCGCTATCTTTCTGTAGGTTTTTACACGATGAACAAGTTGGGAACCACCATACTGAAGGGACAGGGTATCCCCATGATCTTCATAGAGTTCCTCAAATAACCTGAGCAAAACACACAAACACTAAAGAATTTCACCCAAAGTATTACACACGTATTCACTTAGCCGTGGACTCAAAACAAGTATTTTACTGTATGAATTCCTCTAGGCCTTTCTTTTCAAGTAGACTCTTCAACATCTTGAAGATATATGCACATGCAAAATATATTTTACAGTAATGGTCTAATAAGCAACAAAGTCAAAGAAAATGCTATAAAAAAAAAAAGCAGGGGCGCCAAAAGCATAACCCATCAAAGCCAGACCAAGGTGGTTCTAACTCTATTAAAAGGATCCTAACTTTCTGCAGCCTGCCAAATCAATTGACCTCCCACCATAGAATTTTCTGTTCTCTCTGAATTGCCTTTGGGAAAAAAGGACATGCTCTTGTCACAAATAAACCATATTATTTCCTAGAAATACACGTCTGAAACTTATGTTTCTTCAAGTGCCTGTTAAAGACTTTTTAGTGCAGTGATATCTGAGGACCTGGCCATTTGTAAGCTCATCACTTTTTTTTGACAGAGCCTTTATGACTATCTCAGAGGACCTATAACAGCGATCACTGCATTTTCAAGAAATGGTACTTCACACAATGTCATGGACCCAACGGACAGTGAATAAACAGTATTCCTTACTGAAGAATCAATCTTTTATCTGCCTTATATGTTTAATTCAAAATATATGAAGCCTTATTACTTTTTCTTCCTAACGCAGTCTGGATTTGTTTTTTAAAAAACCCACTAGTTTGGATTTATCTAAAGTACATAATGTTTATTGATAATTAACACAAATAGGAAAATAAAAACCATGGTAACAATACACAAGGCTTTAATAGAAATATTATTACAAAATTAGTTTGAATAATGTCTTTTAACAACATAGTTTTTAAGAAGCTGAAAGGAGAAACAAGTTCATAAAAGTCCTTATTAATCAGGTTTTCTTTCTGTCATTATGAAAGGCATTCGAAAGGCAGAAAATAAGGCTTACCTAACTGCATCTGTATCAAACTGTAGATTTGGTTTGTCAATTAAGCCCAAGGAATACAGCTGATAAGCCAGAGCACATTTCCCCACCATAAACTGTGCTGTGTTGGTGCGATCCAAACAGTCCACACAGTTGGTTCGAAGAACACCAGTCTAAAGAGAAACACCTTGAACTGTCATTCATTATTCAGTCACCAAAACTACTTCCATCCTACTTTAGATTTCTTTAAGCAGTAGAAGATAGCTGTAGGCAGGGTATTATTCCTGAACAAATAATGAAGAACATTTTTTTCATTATAAAAGGTTATATTTGCTGTTCACTTAATACTGCCGCAACAGCATCATTGCACCCTCTAGTCTATATCTGAATTATTTTCTTTAGTTTAACAAGATAAAAATAGCTAACATTTTCCACATGTATCAATTAGTAAAATATGTGCTTTTTTCCCTGATCTATCTCCTTTACTGTAAAAACTAAAATATTCAGTGGGTGAGGCCATTTCATTCTTAAAGCATAATTAATATATATACTGTTGTATTTGGCTCATTTTCCAAAATCTTTCTAATTTATTCTTTTCACATTTCTGTTTATGTTTCTATTTCCAATAACAAAATGTATACTATATAGAAAAAATCTGTGGGCGATTATTATTTCAGCTACACATCCCTTGCAAGAGTTAAACACTAGCAGTAAGGCTTTTACAACTCATTCTCAGGACTTCCCTGGTGGCACAGTGGTTAAGAATCTGCCTGCCAATGCAGGGGACACGGCTTCCAGCCCTGGTCCAGGAAGATCTCACATGCCGCGGAGCAACTAAGCCCGTGCACCACAATTACTGAGCCTGCGCTCTTAGAGCCTGCAAGCCACAACTACTGAAGCCCACGTGCCACAACTACTGAAGCCCACACGCCTAGAGCCCGTGCTCCACAACAAGGGAAGCCACCACAATGAGAAGCCCGTGCACCACAATGAAGCATAGCCCCTGCTCACCGCCACTAGAAAAAACCAGTGCTCAGCAACGAAGACCCAAGGCAGCCAAAAATAAATAAATAAACATATTTTTTAAAAAAACCTCATTCTCAAATGATTAATAATTTTGCATTCAATAAGAAGTATCTCTCTCCATGATTGCTTTCAGAAAACATCATACACTGTGGATACAGATTCTATTCATTATTAATACAATGTCATCTATACCTGCAGGCGACCAGTGGAAATCACACATCCTCCTAGTTCATTCCACCTGTGTTTAAAAATACATGCTTTAATTAAAAAATTTTAATAACATAATCTATATTCATATTTGGTACTAGCTCTTTATTAAGAATCAAAGTAATAGGGCTGAATGCCCCTGAATAATCAGCTGATTCAGTTTACTTTCATTCTCTCAGGAAAGTGAATATGTAAGTCACAGAGATGGAATGCTATCCATGCTCTAAAGGGAGACCAGGAAAGGAGCATCTTAACCTGCTCCAGCCCTACACTCTTAGCATTTTGTCACCCATGTTCAACCAAAATCTCTCGTGCTTTAATTTAAGCCCATTTCCTGTTTGGTCTCTACAGACATGACTAATAATTGCAGTGCAATTTTATAATAAAATCTTCCAAGCCTGATTCTTCTCCCCTCAACGTTAGGAGGCCCCACCTCCTCCAGCTTTTCTTCATGGAGCTTTGTTACAGTCCTTCGGTTGTTTTTACACTCTTCCTTATTATTTTCTTTCCTACATACTTTCTCCACATGCTAATGAATGCCTGGGGAAATGTTCTTATTATGTAAGTACTATATAATGATATTACTATTTTAATTATTTAAAATATTTTAATTATTTAAAACAAGGTGCAGTGAAGAAAAAAATTAACACAGCAGGCCTGACTGCTATCCTCAGAAAGGCCTGCTTACAAGGCTGGCCCTTGGTCAGAGTCTGGAACTTCAGTTCCCACCATTCCCAGAACAGACAAGAGTGGCTCAATGTGCCTAAGCCGTCTGTAGAAACAACATGGTTTGCTGAACATCCTTTCCTTCTGCGAGTCTGAAATTTTGGAAGCTGCCAGGCAGAGGCTGCCTATAGGACCACCTCCAATAAATACCCTGGCACCAAGTCTTTCATCATCTCCCCTGGCTGGCGACATTTCACACACACACCGCCACAAGTCGCTGGGGGGATTAGCGCTTTCTGTGTGCCTCTACCAGGAGAGGACTCTGGAAGCATGACCCTGATTTTCTCTGGACTTCATCCCATGTGCCTTTTCCCTTGGCTACTTTTGCTTTGTTTTGCTTGGTAGTAATAAATCACAGCCAAGAGAACAACAATATGCTGGGTCCTTTGAGTTCTCCTAGTGAATCACTGAGCCTGGGAGTGGTCTTGGGGACCCTGGTCACAGGTGCCCCGAAATTCAAACTATAACAAAAGGATTACTTGCAAAGATGTACACATTAGTAGTTGGTTGTTTTTTGTTTTTGCTTTCTGTGTGTGTGTGTGTGTGTGTGTGTGTTTACCATTATAGTTAACTTTACTAACTGAAAATAAAATACTGAAAATATATAATATTGGTCCCTTAAAAGATAAATAAAGCACATTTGCTTGATCTGAAGGAGCTCACAAAGTAGTAATGAGGAAAGACTTGTGAGCAACTAACTATAATACAATGATACATTTTCATTAAAATGTTAGTTTAAATACTAATGTATACACTGGTTTATTAGAAAAATTTTCCTGCTCCTATTTAATACTGAAGAATAGAATTCATTACAGAAAATTTTATTTTACAGAAATATTTTATGTAATGTTTATTCTAAGAAGCAACAGATTCCATGGCTTCCATCTCAGGGTATATACCCGCAGAGGAAACTGCATGCCATCAAGAATGTTCATTCCACAGTCCCATGGGCTGCGTGTCTTGTCTCCCCAAAGGAATAAAGTCATCCATCTTCCAAGGAGTCAAACTGCTCATATTTAGAATACTTTTTATCTGTAAGAGCAAAATTCTTGATTTCTTTTAGGTTTTAAAACACCATACATACTTTTCATCTGGCCGCAAAATGCTACAGTATGAATCAGGGCGGTTTACAAAGAAGCCTGTTTTCTTCACCACACTTTCTGCAATCACATTCAGGCGATCCAGAACATTACACAGCTTGCTGAGGGCAAGGAGGAAGAATGAAGAGAAGTGAGAAGAGCCCACGTCTTAATACATATTTATTCTCATATCTAAAGTAAAGTCTACAGTAATGACACTCAGGGATTTAATTTTTTAAATCTCTGGTTTGTACTCAATAGGAACATTGTAAGAATTAATTTCTAGAATGCAATGTGTACTCAATAACTAGCAAGATTTGGCGCAAGGAGACATGAAGGGCCTGTAACTCGACAGCAACTATTGGCAAGCCTTTAAACTCGGGCACATGACATCCCCCTGCAAGAGCTTTTCCCAAAGCCTTTCACTCCCCAAGAGTACAGTCAGTTAAATATGGATTCATGAAATGTGAAGAGAGCACAATGCACAGTGCAGTGGAAGGGGAAGAAAACACTGGAAAATAAATTACTACTAATGGCACCAACCTGCAACCAGGCTTATACTACAGGAAAGTGTGTGTGTGTGTGTGTGTGTGTGTGTGTGTGTATGTTTCTGTGTGTGCACACATGCATGTATCTAACTACATAAAATGATTCAGAAAAAAGTACGAGTCAAGTGCAAAACAATACAGTGACATTTAAAAATAACGGAGACCTCAATATGAGCCTAATGTTTGTATGACCCCTCGTAAATGAATGCAAGTTCCTTGGATGAGATGAGTTTTGAATCAGATCTTGACAGAGAGGTGGGAAAGCAGCCAGCGGAGGGCAGGGGGAAACAACAACAGGCACGAAGGTTCCAGAATTGGACCTTGGCTGCTGCACTGGGGACAGAACATGAAGGTTAGCTTTTCAGGAACAGAACAGCCCTGGGAATAAAGAAGTTATGCATTCTGGAACCAACCAGGTGATGGGGCTTTAACATTACACTAAGGGGTTTGGATTTACTATA
The DNA here is from genome assembly GCF_949752795.1 of Hyperoodon ampullatus. NCBI lineage: Eukaryota > Metazoa > Chordata > Mammalia > Artiodactyla > Ziphiidae > Hyperoodon > Hyperoodon ampullatus. The sequence continues at coordinate 40,327,163 of NC_136925.1, read as the reverse complement.
AACAGTCAAGAGTTAGTGCTGGTTCATCCATGCGTGAGATAATGTGAAAGCGGTGTCTGAGAAAGTGATTAAACAGGGAGAAAGAATGAAATAGAAAAAAGTGAAACTAATGCCTTTAAGGAAAAGCAGCAGAGTAAAGATGTTCTGAGGTCACTAGATACTTCAAAGAGAATTTCTAAATGGTAAAAATGGTGGGCAAAAAGAATTTGGTCAACTAATTTAAGCCCTCAAATTATACACCAGCAGTTAAACAGCCCCTCAAGCCGGTTCACAAAGGAAATGAAAAAAGTAACATTCACTTTACCAGAGAGATCAGCTTCCTGCTATTTTACATCACAAGAGGAGGAAAATATAACCAGACGTATGAGCATCTGCTCACCTTTTGGTGTACTTGGCCATATCCCAAGGAATATAAATAATCGTGTGCTCGGGAGGCAAAAACTGGTTGAGGTAGGTCACAGCAGCTACGAGTTCTTCACTCAAAATTCTCTCATGCTTTCTTTTCTCTCGTTCCTTTACCAAAAATTAAACATTTTCAGTGTTCTAACTACCTTAAATCAGAGGAACAGACTTTTAACATAACTTTGCCACTAAGACAAAAAGCTGAAGTGCTAAATATACAAAAATGAAACCTACCTACTCAAATTAAAATAATATAAATGCAAAGAAATAAATGCATCACTGAATTACAGTCAACAGATAATGAGCATTAAAGACTCAAGGAGATCAGATTTCTTCCTCATAACCTCCTACAGTCCCAAGAAGGCCAGCTCACCCTACACAGGCCTGTCCTACACACTCCACACTCCATACTCCACTTTGGCAAAGGAGAACTTCCCAAGGACCAGAAGAAAGGAACCTCCAACCCCAGCCAGCTAAGGACCGGAGAGAAATCAACTGGGCCTAGATGGCTAATCCCCAAACTCTGCAGAGCGGAGAACGCTTTCGCAGGCTTCATAGGCTTTTTTTTTTTTTTTTTTGGCTGTGTTGGGTCTTCGTTGCTGTGTGCGGGCTTTCTCCAGTTGCGGTGAGCGGGGGCTTACTCTTCATTGCGGTGCGTGGGCTTCCCATTGTGGTGGCTTCTCTTGTTGTGGAGCACGGGCTCTTGGTGCACGGGCTTCAGTAGTTGCAGCACACGGGCTCAGTAGTTGTGGCTCACGGGCTCTAGAGCGCAGGCTCAGTAATTGTGACGTGGGCTTAGTTGCTCCGCGGCATGTGGGATCTTCCCGGACCAGGGCTTGAACCTGTGTCTCCTGCACTGGCAAGTGGATTCTTAACCACTGGGCCACCAGGGAAGTCCCGTTCATAGGCTTTTAAACTTGACTCTCATAAAATCCCCGTGAGGTAGCCAAGGCAGCCATGTCTTCCCCTTTTACACTGTGGCTGGATGAACTGAAGTGAGAGGCGTTCATGGGACTAAACCTGACTGTCCACCTCCTTGCCTGCTGTAGCTCCTTAGATATCATACTGCCTCCCATTCAAGAGGAGCTGGTGCATAGTGTCCAGCTTTGTGGTTGGAGTGCTGGCTCTGCCTCTTACCAGCCACATGGCCTTGAGCAAGGTTCTCAACTTTCCTGGGCCTCCATTTCTTCGTCTGTAAAATGGGTAACAGTAGTATCTCACTTAAAGGATTAATGTGAGGTTTAAATGAGATGGAACATGATAGCTTCTTATCAGAGCATATGACACATGGTAAGGATTAATAAAAATTAACTTTATTGTTATCCTGATCAGGACTTCACATAGAAACAAACAAAAAACAATTAATTCAGCAATATGGATACAGCACTGAGGTACTATTGCTGGCATCAAAATAGGTCTACACTGTTTTCAACCATGGTGATTACTTTTCAACTGTCATGAATTTAATTAGATAATCACTGAGGAAACAGAAAAAGGGTGTCTATTTTGCACAGCTGTATATATGGAGGAATTAGATAAGAACTGATTAAGAACAGCATTAAATCAGTTTGGGATGAACAAATATTTAGCTTATTTTTACATCTGAGAAAATTAAATTGTATACCTGTAACTTTCTCAAAAGCACTTTAAGCCAACTAGAGAAACAAAAAGTTTTTGAATTTCTTATATCAAATCTGACATTTAATGAGATGGAGGGATAAGGTTATTTCATCAACTTTCAATCATCTCTACGTAAAGAATCTGCTTTATGCATTGTCTGCCCACAGTGGATTAGCTAGTGGATTGTTTCATCGACCTTCTTTGGTCACAGACCCCTTTAACAACCAGATGGAAACTTCACATATGCAAGTGATTGTTTCAAAGGGTTCAGAGACACCCCCCTCAATGGCCATCCATGGACCCCAGATTAAAGTCCTCTGATGTACAATGACATCAGATCCCTGGTTGGCTTCCTACTGATCCCCAGTAGCAGCACTGACAGTATAAGGATTGCTCCAAAATGTCTGACAAGCAGTGTCTCAAACCCCCACATGGTGGAGTGGAGAGAGGGCAGGAGATAGTACACAAGACAGGGCAAAAGAGAAAAGAAATCAAGAGAAGTATTCCACTTTAGACACTTCATACGGAGGCAGAATAAAGAGTGAATATCCATTGATATCATGCTACACACACACACGCACACATACACACATTCTTTGACAAGTTAATGAGTTCTAAGTGAACTGAATAAACATCTTCGTTTATCCTATGAATAAAATAACTAATGACAAAAACAACAGAACATTTTTTTCTATTCTACAAAACAGCAACTTAATCTCCAAACAATTTTCTAGTTATTGCCAGGATTTTTATGGCAATGAAACAATAAACAAGGACAATTTTAAAATCCACTGACTGCCCTTTAAATACTAAGAAATAAATGTTCATTTGAGAAAGCTGGGCAGGAACACTTTACAACCACACGTATCTGATATTATATTTTGAACCTGCATATTTAATAGAGAAATAGATTACTTCAAACATGATAAACTGAATGTCCACTTAACCATAGCTTTTAACCAAACTGTAAAATATGAAGAAAATTCACTAATTAAGGTCGATGTTTATGTTCTAGCGATAACCTTGTAATTTAGTGCTTCAGCAATAATTTATTTCTATACTAACAACATCTTATTGCTTATAGTTTACTAGAAAAATGTTCATGAGGGTTATTACTAGAGTTTTCCTTTTGAATTTTTTGATTATGTCTCTTATAGCTACTGTTCAATATCAGGCTGAGGTTGTGGATCATCCACCTATTGCCGTATGTTACTCTGAGTTGATAGGGGGAGAGACGTGAAAATGAAACTTCTGAACTGATGTGAACAAAAGTCTAAAAAACGATGTATTTAATACCTGAATGATTTATTTTACAAAGTCAATCCCTGATAGGATGCAATAATGTCATAAAGCAAAGAGCAACAAAGGAAGAAATAAAGCTTCCTGCCTCACTGTCCCCAGCCCCGCCTCCCCACTCCCCTCCCCCGAGCCACACGCTCGCAGGCACACACACGCCCTTCTCCTCTGAACCCTCACACTTAGTTCTAGGGTCCTCTCCCCACAACTGGATCTCGGTCTGTGCCCCCAGCCTGGGCGGCTCCCAGTACCTGCTCCTCCTCCACTCTAGCTAAGCCATCCTTCCCACCCTCACATCTCAGATCAAGTCATCACCACAGGTAACTCCTCTGCCTTCAACATTTCTTATCCAGAATCTCTTTTATTCTCAGATGGCTTGTTTTAAACACCCCACCTCACCAGGACCCCAGTCCACCGACAGCACTGCTTTCTCCATCACCCTCTCCATCACTCCCCCTCCTCCAGCTCAGGTTTCATGGTCTGCTTCAATTAGACTTCCGCCAAAATCCAAAACTCCTATTATCTGTCTTTCTACATCATGCCTGCCTGGCAGAACTGAACGAATCCAATTATCTACTTCCTCTGTGCTCACAGCCATACACAAGCCCTGCCAGGAAAAGTCAGGCAATAGCAGAACTTAAGAAATCGTGGGGGACTTCCCTCGTGGCGCAGTGGTTAAGAATCTGCCTGCCAATGCAGGGGACACAGGTTCGATCCTTGGTCCTGGAAGATCCCACATGCCGCGGAGCAACTAAGCCCATGTGCCACAACTCCTGAGCCTGCACTCTAGAGCCCACGAGCCACAACTACTGAGCCCGTGTGCTGCAACTACTGAAGCCCACACACCTGGAGCCCGTGCTCCGCAACAAGAGAAGCCACCGTAATGAGAAGCCCACGCACCACAACAAAGAGTAGCCCCTACTCACTGCAACTAGAGAAAGCCCACGTGCAGCAACAAAGACCCAACACAGCCAAAAATAAATTAATTAATTTAAAAAAAGAAAGAAAGAAAGAAAGAAATCCTGATCACCAACCTGAAATTAGCCCTTAGCATTGCCTGGAGGTCTCTGGTCAATCCACCCTCGCACATACATGAAGGCTGTGAAACTTCCACCACCCTCAAACCTCTGCTCTGAGCAGGTGACCTTCCCTCTTACCTCAAAGAGAAGTTAAAGTCATCAGGAAGGAGCATGTACGCGTACACAACACAATACACACACACACACATGCACACACCCTTACTATTCTCTGTCCTCCCATTAAAATAATTCCTCCCTCCATGTTTCAGATTTCCTCCTTTCTGAAGCACATGATGCCCCTGATCGTCCTTTCTCTCTCCTGTGTTTTATACCTCTCAAGGATCCCAAATGGATCCTTCCCACAGGCTTTTAAACACAGCATTATGCTCTCTTAAAAAAACAAAAACAAAAAAACATACTGATGAAAACACCAACTCTTCTTCATTTTTCATTAGGTACTTCATTTCCCCAGGACGAGGGAAGTCCTCCTACAGCTCAGTCCACTTCAGTCAGTGCTCTCAGTGTGGGTAACACCAAGGAGCATATTTCCTGTTTTCATCTGACTTGACCTGTCAGCAGCCTTTGCCACTGCTGATTGCTTACTTCCTTCATCATGAAACACGCTTTCTCTTAGTTGTCATAACACAGCGCTCACCTGGTTTTCCTCCCACTTTTCTGTCTGTTCTTTCCCAGGCTCCTTTACAGACTCCGCCTGCTCTAACTGGACATTAAGAGCTGGGGGGTCCTCAAGACAAGACTGGAGGCTCTTCCCTCTTCCCACTCTGAACCCTCTAAATGGGCATCACCTCCATGCCCATGTCTTCAAATATCGCTGGGACACACATGAGCCACAAAATCACATCTCAGCCCAGACCTCTCTCCTGAGCTTCTATCTCACACACCGGCCACTCACTTGCCAGCTCCTCTGACAGGACTCAATCCATCTTAAACCTCAGCACATCCAAACCGTACTCACCATCTTCCCTCACAGACTGAGTCCATGGTCCCTGGCTCAGCGAATGGCTTCAGCATCCATCCACCTGATACTCGCCAGAAACCTAGGAATCAAGCCTGACATCTCCCTCTCCCTCATCTCAGACCCAGCTCATCACTGAGTCTACTGCCTGTGTCCACTTCTCTCCACCTCTACCACACCACCCGAGTTTAGGCCAGTTACCCTTTTCTGGAAAATTCTAACAGCCACCTATGTGGTCTTCCAACATAGACTTTAGCCTTGTACCAATCCATTCATTCTCTAGATTGAGGTCAGGACAATCTTTTCAAAACAGAAATCTGATCACCATCCTCTCAGCCATACAAAACCTTCAATCGTTTTGGAAAGTCAGGATAAAGACCAGACTCGTTAACACACCCTACAAGGCTCTCCATGTCTGGCATAACTCCCTCATCCTCTGGGACCCAGCCAGACAAGCCTTTTCTTCCTTAAATCCACCAAATCCCTTCCTGTCTCAGGGCCTTTGTACCTGCTGTTCTCTTTCTTCTTGGCCTTGTTAATGCCTCTTCGGTCAGGCTGAGCTGACTCATCGTTTCCTCAGGGAAGACTTCTTTCCCCTTATAAGCTCTCATAGCATCATAACCCAGTGTCGGTACCTCTGCATCACTTCACCATCTCCTCTGTTAGACTGGTAGCCCTGGGAAGGCAGCCACTGCTTCTATGATTGCCCTGGCACAAAGGAAACCTTCAAAACTGCTTGTCAAATGGTGGACTAAATGGACATAGGATTCCTTGGTTTTTAATTAAATTGAATTATACTTACTAACCAACTTCTCAGAATAATCTCAGATACTACTAGTTTGTCGGCCAACTGCCACAAACATAATATAGCAAAACCCTTGCTTTTCATATACTCAGAGCTTTCCTGGCCGCAGAATGAGATTCTTCCATTTCATTTCATTGCAACAGAGACGGCTATGATTTGTTTGTTTTTAAAATACAAAATTCAGTACTATTTTATTATTGGTTTGTGACATTTTTTAACATCTTTATTGGAGTACAATTGCTTTACAATGGTGTGTTAGTTTCTGCTTTATAACAAAGTGATCAGCTATACGTATACTTACATCCCCGTATCTCCTCCCTCTTGCGTCGTCTCCTTCTCACGCTCCCTATCCCACCCCTCTAGGTGGACAAAAGCACCGAGCTGATCTCCCTGTGCTATGCAGCTGCTTCCCACTAGCTAGCTATTTTACATTTGGTAGTGTATATATGTCCATGCCACTCTCTCACTTCGTCCCAGCTTACCCTTCCCACTCCCTGTGTCCTCAAGTCCATTCTCTATGTCTGTGTCTTTATTCCTGTCCTGCCCCTAGGTTTTTCAGAACCATTTTTTTTTCTTGGTTCCATGTATATGTGTTAGCATACAGTATTTGTTTTTCCCTTTCTGACTTACTTCACTCTGTATGACAGACTCTAGGTCCATACACCTCACTGCAAATAACTCAATTTCATTTCTTTTTATGGCTGAGTAATATTCCATTGTATATGTGTGCCACATCTTCTTTATCCATTCATCTGTCAATGGACACAGGTTGCTTCCATGTCCTGGCTATTGTAAACAGAGCTGCAATGAACATTGTGGTACATGACTCTTTATGAATTATGGTTTTCTCAGGGTATATGCCCAGTAGTGGGATTGCTGGGTCATATGGTAGTTCTATTTGTACTTTTTTAAGGAACCTCCATATTGTTCTCCATAGTGGCTGTATCAATTTACATTCCCACCAACAGCGCAAGAGGGTTCCCTTTTCTCCACACCCTCTCCAGCATTCATTGTTTGTAGATTTTTTTGATGATGGCCATTCTGACTGGTGTGAGGTGATACCTCATTGTAGTTTTGATTTGCATTTCTCTAATGATTAGTGATGTTGATCATTCTTCCATGTGTTTGTTGGCAATATGTATATCTTCTTGAGAGAAATGTCTATTTAGGTCTTCTGCCCATTTTTGGATTGAGTTGTTTGTTTTTTTGTTATTGAGCTGCATGAACGGCTTGTAAATTTTGGAGATTAATTCTTTGCCAGTTGCTTCATTTGCAAATATTTTCTCCCATTCTGAGGGTTGTCTTTTGGTCTTGTTTATGGTGTCCTTTGCTGTGCAAAAGCTCTGAAGTTTCATTAGGTCCCATTGGTTTATTTTTGTTTTTATTTCCATTTCTCTAGGAGGTGGGTCAAAAAGGATCTTGCTGTGATTTATGTCATAGAGTGTACATGCCTATGTTTTCCTCTAAGAGTTTGATAGTGTCTGGCCTTACATTTAGGTCTTTAATCCATTTTGAGTTTATTTTTGTGTATGGTGTTAGGAAGTGTTCTAATTTCATTCTTTTACATGTAGCTGTCCAGTTTTCCCAGCACCACTTACTGAAGAGGCTATCTTTACTCCATTGTATACTCTTGCCTTCTTTACCAAAGATAAGGTGACAACATGTGTATGGGTTTATCTCTGGGCTTTCTATCCTGTTCCATTGATCTATATTTCTGTTTTTGTGCCAGTACCATACTGTCTTGATGACTGTAGCTTTATAGTATAGTCTGAACTCTGGGAGCCTGATTCCTCCAGCTCCATTTTTCATTCTCAAGATTGCTTTGGCTGTTTGGGGTCTTTTGTGTTTCCATACAAATTGTGAAATTTTTTGTTCTAGCTCTGTGAAAAATGCCATTGGTAGTTTGATAAGGATTGCACTGAATCTGTAGATTGCTTTGGGTAGTATAGTCATTTTCACAATGTTGATTCTTCCAATCCAAGAACATGGTATCTCTCCATCTGTTTGTATCATCTTTAATTTCTTTCACCAGTGTCTTATAGTTTTCTGCATATAGATTTCTTGTCTCCTTAGGTAGGTTTATTCTTAGGTATTTTATTCTTTTTGTTGCAATGGTAAATGGGAGTGTTCCCTTAATTTCTCTTTCAGATTTTTCATCATTAGTGTATAAGAATGCAAGAGATTTCTGTGCATTAATTTTGAAACCTGCTACATTACCAAGTTCATTGATTAGCTCTAGTAGTTTTCTGGTAGCATCTTTAGGATTCTCTGTGTATAGTATCATGTCATCTGCGAACAGTGACAGATTTACTTCTTCTTTTCCGATTTGGATTCCTTTTATTTCTTCTTATCTAGTCGCCCTGCCCTCTACCCCAGGCCTTTGACCTGACTGCCTACTCATATACACAAGATACGTTGACCAGACAGTGTACTCTGACAAGGAAGCACAGAATTATGAAGCCAGACCACCACTCTGTGCACCCGATCCTTGAGCTACAACCACACCCAATTTCTGAATCTAGTCTTTAGATCCCATTACCACGTATTATCTTGCCCAGCAGATCTTGTGGATGGTCAACAGAAGTGGGTGTATCAAGGCTAGGCTGTGGCTGTTTCATCTCCATGTTTCCTTCTCCAAGCTGTCCTAGAAGCTGAGGCAGAATTTCACCCGCACCTAGTTCACCCCAGAAAATCAGGAGACTGACATGCTCATTGCTCTCTTCCCTAGGGAACACACCACGGATTCTCCCACGTACCCAGGGAAGAGGCCACATGGAATCAGAGGCCAAAGGACAGAGGCTCAGACAGTTCAGACACCGTGAGCCATCACAGCATGATAAATCCACAAGTCTCTCCTCTGGGGAGAGGCAAAGCAGGCTTGTTAAACCCCTCCATGTTGTCCAGTGTAACTGAATTTCATAACCAAACAGATAGCATGTCATACCTTCACTAAATTTAAGATGATGATGGGGGAGCCAAATCTCTGAAGCATCTGGTCAAAGTGAAGAGCAGCCACATGGGCAAATGGATCTGCCTGATCCACTGGGGGGACAAAAAAAATGAGTAAGTACCAGAATGAAAACTGTAAAGAAAGAATAAAAGAAGTACAGTGTTTTGTTTTGCATTATAATGTTTAAAGAAATGCAATTCTACTAATCTTCTGGTAGTTTCATGTCTCAAATTCCTCTCGAGCTTATCAATCATTCTTCATATATTTATTGAATTTGAATGATTCTTACATTTCTGAATATAAATAATTACATTTATATTTTATAATATAAATAATTTACTAGTGGCCAAAATTTAAAATACATATATAAAAGTTATTGCATAAAAATATTAGTAGTCCTTCTTCTAAATGATCTAATTTTCAGTACTAAAACTTCATTAAAACCCAAGCATTTACGAGATTTCTGTGATAGTAGTTCACTATCTCTAAATGTGGGTAAAGAAGAGTTACTATTAAAAAAGACTGTTCCACGCACATGTAATAGGTGGCTTAGGCATCATAGTTGAAATGTCCTGAGACCAGTACAAGGGAACTGATCCTCTAACTTGCACATAAGAAGAATAACTTCCTGCAGTAAAAGATATGACAGAAGCATCGCAGAGTATTTGTTCAGTTTCCACTTCATTTGCAACATCACCCTGGAAAGAAACATGCATTTAAAAATATTTTATATCCTTAGAATTTTTTAATGGAAAAAATGTCAAGTACACAATGAAAATATAATTCCTAGTCTTAGAATGTTTTAAAAGAGGTAAATGTTGATCAACATTCAATGTGCATATTAAAAAAAGGAAAATCATTAAAATACAATAAAGGAAGCAATTAAAAATAGCAGAGAATAGACAAGGGAAAAATCAAATTAAATAGCTAATAATACAAGAAATAGATAGAGAACAGCTTGAGTGATATAAATGGCAGAGAAGGAGACCAAAAAAAAAAAAACCAATCACATGAAATTATCCAGGAGGTTAGGAAGACCAGTGAAATATGAAAATTCAATTCTGAAGACCAAGGAGGAATAAAAGGACAAAAGAAAGAGTGAGATTCAAATAAAAGATGCCTGACGGAGAGAAAAAAAAAATCTTCAGATAGCTTTACCTATAAAAGTATATGAATGATATGACAAAGAATAATTTTAGAGGCATTAATAATGTACCTGTTTAATTACCCTTGAAATATTCAAAAGTAAAAAATAGAGTTGCAAAATTCTGCTTTTTTCTTAAAGCACCAGTTATAACTATGTTCACTGTTGATATAATTTGAAGAACAAATGTTGCTATTTTAAGGCAGGATCAAAACCCAATGTCTTGCTCAATCTGTCTACTCAATCACACATCTGCCTAAGATTCAAGCTGTCTATTGCAAAGAGAGATGGAACACTCAAAGGACATTACGTGACTGAAGGCAGGACAGATAAATTTGTTGTTATTTTCTAGGGATGAGTAGAGGAGGAGTCTGTCTTGAGCCAAACTAAAGCAGAGGGAAGGGGGTAAAGGGCTTCCCATGCCTTGCTCTGCTCAGTCTTTTGATCAAGGATGCATCCCAATGAGTGCTCCCTTCCATTTATTCCTTGGGTGGAGGTGCTTTGCTATTTTAGTCTCTCCACTAAATACGTACTACATGTTTTCATATATTATAGAAATGACTCATCCTCCAAAACATTAGACATTTCGTAACCCCCTAAGGTATTGCATAACTCTAAGACAGTTGATTTTTCAAAATATCTGTACATTAGTCATATTTCTCACAAGTTTCCGATACTCTAGAGAATTCATTATTCTCTTGATAATGTCCCAAACTAAGAAATTCCACTTTCTAAAATTCCACTTTCCTTCACCTGCCAGCAAAGCTGATGTAAAAAGTTAAATTGCCAGCAGTGTTGTTGTTTTCCCATCTTACCTCACAGTTTGCACCTCTCTTGAGAAAACGGGTCCCAGCAAACTTACTGGATCTTCTAGCTATTAAAGTGACATACACAGGTCGTCCATAGATCAACAGCTCTTGGAAATCAAGTTAAAGCTGTTTAGCATTCATGACTGTCACACCAAACCAAGAGAATCATTATACCCAATATACTTTGTCCAGTAGGTTAAAGAACACCAAAAAGCTCCACCCAAGAATGGAACAACATTGGGTCTAACTGTTCTTTCCAATTATGCAGGTATTAAGGCAAAAACAAACCTCACTAAGGAGTGGTTTCCATGAACTTCAGAGGAAATGGTAACCAGATGTAGGGTTATCGGCCAAGGGAAGACCTGTGGTCCCTCCTTATAGCCAAGTATGGATGTAAACAGGTACAATTAATCCTTCCTTAGTCTTCAGAGACCATATACCTGTCGAAGTGAGCAAATGTCACTTAACAGGGTGTTTGAATTATGAAGCAATAGGTAACTCTGAGGGAATGGAGTTACTATAATACAGTGAGAGTACCCAAATTTGTCACCTAACTGCAAAACTGAACACTGGGAACTGTTTAATCAAAATAAAGTTTATTAATTATGTCACCTTATTTAACTTTCTGAGCCTCCATTTCATCTTCTGTAAAATGGTGTAAGTACTAAAAAAAGTAGCCAATTTTATTAGGTGGTTAGGAAGACTAGGTTAGGTAATGTGTGTGATGGTTACTACTGCCTGGCCTATAGCAAACGTTCAGTAAACAGCAATGACTTTTACCTCATTATAGACTTCCAGAATTCATTAAATGCTTGATAACTGGGAGACTGGAGTCAACATTTCAACTAACGAGCTTTAAAATTATAATCTATGCTGCTATTCACTACTTTAAAAAAAAACCATTTATTGTACTTAATATATGCCAGGCCCTGAGTTAGCTCTTGAGAAATACATAACAGTTTAGAATTACCTTTTAGAAACTGTCCTTAGAAACTGTAGCACATTCTTTTTATTGTTCTTGGTGGTGAAAACTGTGTGCTTTTACAGGTTGATTTTACTTTTGGAAGCAGAAAGAGTAATTCAGAGCAAAATCTCATTATTCAGTGAATGATCAAGCAGATAATACCACCCACTGGTTGAAAATGATTATAAAGTAATGAGCCATTTCAAGTGTAGCACACAAATCTCACTCATCTTCATTCCAGAAGTCCTCTGCATCTACATCTAGCCTCTCCTTGCCCTAATTTGCCACAAAGAAGGCAGCACAGGTCCTCATCAAGGCTAATCTCTCCAGCTCTACCCCCTGACTCCACTCCTCCCAAAAGTTCTGATGCAAGAAAGCATAATATTGGTTCATCACATTCACCCACTTAATGGTCTCAAGTTTTCACTCTAAGTTTTTAAAAAACCTAGTACACAAGGAAGAATGTCAACTAGAAAGCAGGCTGGGTGCACAAATGCCCTACATGATCCCAAAAGGGGACAGGAAAAACCTAAACACCACTTCTAGAAAGAAGACACTGCCTTCCTAAACCTCATAACATAATAGCACATTCTTGAGAGGTTTCATCATAGCGAAATTAAATACAAGGACAAAAGGTATTTATAAAATTGAACTCATCAGCTTAACCCAAGGCTCAACCTATGTCTATTTAATCTACTATGCCCTAATCCAGACCTTCATTACATTATGCCTGAACCACTGCAATCTTTTCCTAACAAGTGTCCCTTGTTCTAGTCTCATTTTACTTAATCCACCTTGATAACAGCTATCCACTCAAGCTTCCTAAGTACTAATTTGTATGTTACCCTCTTGAAAAAAAACTTTCAAAAGCTCTAGCACCAAACCCAAAGTCCTTGGTCCGACTACCAAAGCAATCTGGTGACTGGCAGTCTGACTCCCCCTAAACGATCTCCTTCCCACTACCCTGTACCTCCCAGGGGTTTTATCGATATAGACAAACCACAAGTACACTCCCATGAGCGTTTCCATCTCCACATTCATGGTGCTTTCTCAATCCACGATCTCACTGCCAAGGCCTGCCTTCTGACTGAGGCCAGGCCAAGTTCAACCTTCCCTGGGAGCCTGCCCGATCCTCCCCACCTGCCAGGGATTCTGCTCCTTCTCTCCGGTAAGAATGATACTTACTACCTGTATCACTTCCTATGCACGTAGTGTTTTCTTCCTTGTTACTTGTCTGTATACATAGTAGATCTGCATTCCTGTTTGTATTTCAACTACGTGGAATGCACAGGTTCTGTTGGATGCATAGATCATTGTAATCTTATAATTCATACATAGCTTTCTACAAATTGGTACAGCGTAAGTTTAATAATATGTATCTTAATTTTTTTAAAAAAGGATACTTGACTGCCCACAGAACCCATGAATAATATACAGCAGCCAGTCACGATGGACAGTATTTTTAATTATATCCAGAAGTTCGCCGTTCCACACGTACTTCATATAAGGCTCACTACAGATCCCAAATACACCTGAAAAATAAGAGTTGGTATCAGAAAGATAAGGAAATTGGTTGACATTTGTTTTTAAGTTCTTAAACTTTTGCTTTTAATTTCAAAATGCCTGATTAATATCATGGCTGTTTTCAGTAGATACAACTCATCTCGTTGCCCAGAACACTGTGCTGATTCTGTACAAAGTTAAAGAAAACACACATTTTCTGATTTGTGGGTTTTTAACCTAAGAGAGGAGAAAACAGCTGGGAAATTAAGGAGACGTGTACAAATACATGAATAAGGCCGAGAGACAGCAAGGACAGCAGCTGGGAGCATGGCTCTGGTGTCTGAGTGCCCGGGTCCAAGTCCGAGCTCTGCCTCATCAGCAGGGTGACAGGTGTGACCAAGAGGGTCACTTACTCCCAGTGCCCCTGTTTCCTCATTTGCGCCTGTATCATGGGATTGTTATAAAGATGAGATAAGTTGATAATGCACATAAAGTGCTCAGAACAAGTCTGGTGTCTTACTGATATTTCCATAAATGGTAGTTGTTATATCAAGCTTTTTCTATACAACAGAACTAATTCCATCAAGCATGATTTCAGGATATCCAAATAAATTTATTAAACATCAATGAGTTTTACAAAACTTACATAAAGTACAAAATAAGAAACAAGTATATTTAAAAGATAATGGCTTAAAAGATCATTAACAGTTCTGGATAGAGGCAGTCAATACTCTTTTTCTTCTCAAAACATGTATGTTAAGAGTGTTTATACCAAACACTTTGGTTTTATTCATAAAAACTAAGCCTTCTCTACCCCTTCAATGACATTACACTGAGCATGAATAATGGATTGGAGTCCCGTCTTTGTCACTTACCAGCTCTGTGACCTTTGGCAAGTTACTTAACATCTCAGAACCTCAATTTTCTAAACTGTGAAATGATGGTACTACTCACCGCAGAGATATTATTCAGATTAAAAAAATAATATATGCAAAGTGACTAACATGCTGCGTGACACATTAGAGATTTTTAAAAAATGTATTATTTTCCTTTTCTACCTACCCCAATACCTATTACCCTCACCCTCTCTTTCCTATCAGTTTCCCCCTGTGTAGTAGGAGAATAATGCATCCCTCCCCTACAGAAAAGATGTCTATGTCCTAATCACCAGAACCTGTGAATATGTTATGTTACAATGGCAAGAAGGAATTAAAGTTGCAGATGGAATTAAGGTTGCTAATCAGATGACCTTAAGATGGGGAGACTATTCTGGATTGTCCAAGTGGGCCCAATGTAATCACAGGTCGTTATAAGTGAAAGGGAGAAACAGGAGTGTGAGTGTCAGAGTGATGGAATGTGGGAAAACCCTCGGCCGGCCATTGCTGGCTTTGAAGATGAAAAGGGCAAGAAAATGGATTTTTCCCTAGGGCCTCAAGAAAGGAACACAGCTTTGCTGACACTCTAAGTTTAGTCCACTGAGAACTCTTTTGGACTTCTGACTTCCATAAGATAATACATTTGTATAGTTTTAAGTCACTGAGTTTGTGGTAATTTCTTATAGCAGCTATAAAAACCTAATACACAGTTATTCATATCTATCAAGTAGAACTGCTTGACAGATAGTAAAAAATTAAGTAGCTTTCAGAGGCTTAATTCAGATCCCAGAACAGATATTCAAATTCAGATGTGAGATGAGACACAGTGCAAATTTAGTAATACTTTTAGCTTTTCTATTACTGAGTATGATATTTAGAAGAAATGATGTGACAAATATTCAGGCACACATTATTTTACCCTCCACCTGTCTCTAGTGGCACAGGTTACAATCCAGATGTCTGAACCATGGCAAATTTACGTGATCTAGATGTTTTGGGGTAGGGAGGGTGCACTGGGTTTGGCCTTAGCTCAAGAGATATTCAATCTAATAAACTAACAAGAGTTAAGGCAATAACAGAGATGGCATTCAGTCTAAGTAACAGTCTAAGTCTTCTTAGAGTAGAACAGAACCTTTGGCAAAATGCTAACAGAGTACAGCCTCTTTCTGTGTGTCCTGTAAGGACAAACCTTCTGGAACTTACATTCTACCTCTGCACTCACATCTCCATCACTATATAGAAGTCGCACTGAGGAAGGCACCCAAAGACACTACTGACTTTTTATGCTTCCATAGTAAGCCCAATTCAGCTAAACTGTCTTAAGTTTGAAGCAATTCCTTCACAACATTAACTCTAGCAATGTCTCTGGCTTTAGATTTCTAGACCAACCCCCAAATCTAGGGATAAAGGTACCAATTCTATTCTGTGACTGGTTAGTCCCAGATGTCCAGGGTCATCCTAGACTAGTCACACACAGGTCCTGCAGTAATCCCACAATGGTCCTGACAGAAGCAGGGCTTGTGAGGGACCAGAGGGGCAAGTTGAGACCAATCAAAGTCAGAACAGCCTCTGACCTATTGCAATGGTTCCTCTAGACATTGGCCTTGTGCTCTTTTTTTTTTTTTTTTTTTTTTTTTCAGTACGTGGGCCTCTCACTGTTGTGGCCTCTCCCGTTGCGGAGCACAGGCTCTGGACGCGCAGGCTCAGCGGCCATGGCTCACGGGCCCAACCGCTCCGCGGCACGTGGGATCCTCCCGGACCGGGGCACAAACCCGTCTCCTGCATCAGTAGGCAGACTCTCAACCACTGTGCCACCAGGGAAGCCCTGGCCTTGTGCTCTTAATCTCTAGGCCTCAGTTTCCTACTTAGCCTTTATTTCTTTCAAAGTAGCATTATACCTACTGAGCAGAGTTTTTATGAGGATTAGAGATATGACATATAAATGTCTAGGATGCAATAGGCAAGCCATGGTAACTGTTTTCTAAAACTCAACCCATACACAATTGGTTTCTATGAAGAAAAATATGGCGGTGGTGTGTATTCTCCAATATTTAAAAAGAAAATTCTCCATTCAAAGACTAAACTGAATGTATTCCATAAAAGGTGCATGAAATTTTGCTAGAAAACATCAGTATACAATTTTCTGGCTTGTCCACAAATGAAATTCATTTGGTGATGCATGATCTCTATAAAAATGAATTGGTCAAGTTCATATACCTGAAACAACCTGATATAAGGACAAAGAGCAAAGAGGAAAGGAGAAATATGAGGGAAATGTGAGTGAATTTAATGAAATGCCATTTCATAGATGCCACATTAACACATATTGGATGTGCTGAAAACCACCTACCGCTTCCACCCTGTGTAATTAATCCTTCATCTTCAAAGATGTCGAAACTCTCCTGGCGAGTCTGGGTCGTTTCTGACTTTAACATCTCCAGGGGCATACGCAAGACAGTGAGATTATATTGAAGTGAGTGGGACAAATCATAGCTGTAACTGAGAAAAGAACTGAAACTTAATAAGAATTAGAAAAGCAAAACATATTTCATAGTCTTGGCTCCCAGCAGGAATTAAAACCTATGAACTAAATTACTTATCACCTGTTAGTTTCCTTGGAAGCAATGCTGTACAAATAAGCACATTAAAACACAGTAAACCATGAATATAATTGGAAATTTAAAAATCACTGCATGACTTAGGCATTTGCATAACTAGAAATATACAATACAGTGTGAGTAACCTACATTAATTGATTTGCAATGTGCATTTTTTGCTTCATGCTGAAATTAATCTAACTTCAGGGCTTTGTACAAAGGGGTCACACTCTCATATATATCTGAATGGAGTATTAAAAATGTTACAATATCCACTGCAACAGTGCATGGTCTGTACTCTAGTTTACCTATGAATGAAAAGAATTCTATTAATTATTACTGGTGGTACCATAACTGACTTAGTAATAAAACAAGAATAAGCAAATAACAGAAGCCATCACGGTAAAATATGTTTGAAAAGCATAAAGTCATCCAAAAAATTGTAACAGTCTGTGCAAACAAAATTTGCACAAAATTAACAATTTTTATAAGTATCTCTAGCTATATATATATATATATATATATATATATATCCCTAGATATATTTTAGCACAGAATTTCAGACAGTATCTAGAATTCTTTAGGTCTATACAAATTTGAAAGTATTTTAGTCATATTTTAAGATGGTTACAATTTTGTCTGGAGACTCACACATATTTTAATTATTTCTTCATTAATTTATTAATTATCAAATTTATTGGTTTACTATTTATTTGTTTGAAATTGATTTATTTCATCTGTGAAATTAAATTTTACAACATTTGCTTGATAGAGCCATTAGTTTTACTAGCATCTAATCTCACAGGGGTAAAATCTGTATTAAAAAGTTGGTTTTTCAATCGCATTTACAAGAGCATAAAAAATACTTAGGAATAAATTTAACAAAGGAGGTAAGAGATCTGTACACTAAAAATTATAAGACATGGATGAAAAAACTAAGACACAAATAAATGGAAAGATATCCAGTGTTCATGGAACAGAAGAATTAATATTGTTTAAATGTCCATACCACCCAAGGCCATCTATAGATTCAATACAATCCCTATCAAAATTCCAATGACATTTCCCACAGGAATAGAAAAAAACAATTCTAAAATTTGTACGGAACTACAAAGGACTCTTAATAGCCAAAGCAATCTTAAGAAAGAAGGACAAAGCTGGAGGCATCAAACTTCCTGATTTCAAACCTTACTGCCAAGCTATAGCATTCAAAACAGTGTGTTACTGACATAAAAAAGACACCTAGACTAATGGGATAGAATTGAGAGCCCAGAAATAAATCCACTCCTATATAGTCAACTAATATTTGACAGGGGAGCCAAAAAGACTAATGGAGAAACGATAGTCTCTTCAATAAATGGTGCTGGGAAAACTGGACAACCACCAGCAGAAGAATGAAATTGGACCCCTGTATTACACCACTCACAAAAAATTACCTCAAAATGGATTAAAGCCTTAAATGTAAGACCCAAAACTATAAAACTATTAAAAGAAAACATAGGAGAAAATTTCCTTGACACTGTTATTGACAAAGATGTTTTTTGGATATGACACCAAAAGAGCAAGCAACAAAAGCAAAAATAAACAAACTAAAAAGCTTCAAACTAAAAAGCTTCTACACAGAAAAAGAGTCAGCAAAATAAAAAGGCAACTTATGGAAGAAAATATTTGCAAACCATCTAACTATTAAGGGGTTAATAGCCAAAATACATAAGGAACTCATACAAGTTAATAGCAAACATACAAATAATCCAATTTTAAGACTTGAATAGACATTGAATAGACATTTTTCCAAAAAAGACATACAAATGGCCAACAAGTGCATGAAAAGTTGCTCAACATCACAGTAGAGAAATGCAAATCAAAGCTGCAGTGAGATATTACCTCATACCTATTAGAATGGCTATTATAAAACAAACAAAGAAACAGATGTATATGTATGACTGATTCACTTTGTTATAAAGCAGAAACTAATAAAAAAAATAAAATTAAATTAAAAAAATAAAAATAAAAAAAATAAAATAAAAAGACAAACAAAGAAACAGTAAGTGTTGGCAAGGATGTAGAGAAAAGAGAGCCTTTTGCACTGCTGGTGGGAATGTAAACTGGTGCAGCCACTATGGAAAACAGAATGGAGGTTCCTCAAAAAATTAAAAATAGGGCTTCCCTGGTGGCTGAGTGGTTGGGAATCCGCCTGCCAATGCCGGGGGCACAGGTTCAAGCCCTGGTCCAGGAAGATCCCATCTGCCATGGAGCAACTAAGCCCGTGTGCCACAACTACTGAGCCTGTGCTCTAGAGCCCACGAGCCACAACTGCTGAGCCCCATGCCACAACTACTGAAGCTTGCGCAGCTAGAGACCGTGCTCTGTAACAAGAGAAGCCACCACAATGAGAAGCCCACGCACCGCAACCAAGAGTAGCCCCCGCTCGCAGCAACCAGAGAAAAGGCCGCGCACAGCAACGAAGACCCAATGCAGCCAAAAACAATAAATAAATAAAATTAAATAAATAAAATTTTAAAAAATTAAAAATAAACTACCATATGATCCAGCAATACCATTTCTGGGTACATATCCAAAGGAAACGAGATCACTATCTCAAAGAGATATCTGCTCCCCTATGCCCACTGCAGAATTAATGACAATAGCCAAGACATGGAAACAACCTGAGTCCATTAACAGATGAATGGATAAAAAAATGTGGCGTATATAAATAGTGGGCTATCATTTGGCCATAAAAAAGGAAATCTTGCCTTTTGCAACAACATGGATGGACCTGGAGGGCATTATGCTGAGTGAAATAAGTTAGACAGACAAAGACAAAGACTATGTTCTCACTTACATGTGGAATCTTAAAAAGCTGAACTTATAGAACGAGAGAGTAGAACAGTAGTTGCCAGTGTCGGGGTGGGGGGGGAATGGAGAAATGTTGGTCAAAGGGTACAAACTCTTGGCCATAAGATAAATAAGATCTGGATATCTAATGTACAGAGCATGGTAACTATAATTAACAATATTGAATTATATACTTGAAATTTGGTAAGGGAGTAAATCTTAAATGTTATCACTACATGCACACACACAGACACACAATCACAACTGTGTGATTGGATGAAGGTGTTAACTAACCTTATTGTGGTAATCATTTTGCAATATATACATGTATCTATATATGTATCAATCATCACATTGTACAACTGAAACTTAGATATGTCAATAGTATCTCAATAAAGCTGGGGGGTGGAGAGAAGCTGGGCTTTTAACAATCAATTCTTCCTGCTTTATTCCAGCCGAATCATAACAATGCAGTATAACCTTTTCAGAAGTCTTTAACCTCATATATTTACTTATGGAATAACTTGTTCAGAACTCAGTATGGGGATGCAGATGAAGTTGAAAACTGTGAAGCAGAAGACCATTTCTAACAGTACCACTGAGCTTCAGTAATAACTCACAGAGACTATAAATATAATTAAGCAATAAAGGCTGAAAAGCAAATGATGGAAACAAATACAATGGAAATATACTTTCAATAAACAATTGTGGAAGAAAAAATTATTTTAGGAGCCCTTCACTATACTATTGCTAAATTAATTGTCTTCGGTTTCACATCAATGAAGACATAATCCACTCTACACAGTAGACAAGTTTTTCTTTATTTCATAAAGAAATGTTTAACTATATTAACAGTTTAAAAATAAATTTAAAATAATGCAAAGTACCCCTAAAGTATGTAATACCAATAGCTACAGCACTCTGGGTCTTCTTCTAGTCCCATGACCCAAGTCCTTATTGCTCTATGCTATTTATGTTCTACTTTTTAGTTTGGACATTATAGCTGATAGAAAGTTATTAGGCTACATGGAAAATTCTATTTACCTGGCCTACATATTGGTCACATCATCAGTGGTATAATATTTTATCATGATGTTCTGCTATAATTTGCTTGCTTATTTTTCAATTATCGATATTTGGGTTGTCCCTGTGTTGGTTGGTTTGCTTGTTTGGGCCATGATAAATAGAGAAGCTATTAATGTCCCTTTACAAATAAGGGTTAATATTTTCTCTCCTGATTTATTACCTTCAGGCATATTTTCATATATACTTAATGCTACGTTCCTCTCCAGGAAAATTAGTAATTTACAATGCCAATAGCGGGTATGTTGGTATTTCAACAGTTCTTCCTATTTTGAATTTATTTTTACCTAATTTTGCTAGATTGTTAAATTGAAAACTGTGAAACTGTTACAACTCTGTATATAGATTGAATGTAGATTTCATTTTTGTAGTTCAAAACTAAAAAATAAGAATATTTCCATAAAATCCTAATAAAGATGATTTTTATAGTGAGAATAATTAAAATTTATCCATTCAAAATTTCAAATATCAGTTATTTAAAAGGAGGAAATACTTGTATTTGTACTATTTTAGATGAAAAATTTTGGCTATTTTAAAAAAAAGAATAACTTAAGTACTACTGATTCTGTTTTTACCTTATGGAAAATTTTAAACATTTAAGAGACTGATAAGAGGAAAATTCAGCTCAAACATACCTAAAGTAAAAATTGCTGGACAGATCCACATTTTGAAATATTCGTAGATACCTAAAAAAAAAAATGATGACTATAGTTAACAACCTGATGACTATAGTTACCACTGCTATATGATATACATGAAAGTTAAGAGAGTAGATCCTGAGTCCTCATAACAAGGAAAGAAATTTTCTTCTTTTTTTTCTTTTCCTTCTTATTGTATCTATATGAGATGACAGATGCTAACTAAACCTACTGCGGTAATCATTTCACAATATCTAAGTCAAACCATTATGCTGAACACCTTAAACTAACACAGTGATGTATGTCAATTTTATCTCAATAAAACTGGGGGAAAAAATGACCAAAAAACCCCAAAGCATACTGCATTCACACAACACCATTATTTGTTCATAGCTTAACATATACATATATATATATATTTATATTTGTAAATACACTCATTGAAACTGAGAAATTCAACCCATAACTGGAGAAGAGATTTCATCTGGAGCAATTTCTAAGTATCCTGATCATCACTTGAGACCCTTAACTTTAGTTTGACCATTTCCTCATCACTGATTATGCCAGAGAGGGAAAGTCATGCCCTTACATACATAGGGCGCTTAGACTTTGGGCCAGACAGAAGTAAATACTGTTCTTGTTTTCACAATATGCTTTGAGGTTGGAGAGAGTGGAGGAACAAAAACAAGCACAAATGTTTGTGGGTCACCATAATTTTAAGCTGAAAAGTTTTTTTTAACTGAAAAAAAAAGTGCAGAATAAAATGTCCATGTATCTACCACTCAGGATTAATAAATGTTAACACTTTTTCGTATTCGTTTCAACCTTTTAAAGACACTGATAACAAATGGGTATTGAATTTGTCATATATATATATATATATATATATATGAAAATATATATATAAATATACACACACACACATACACACACACACATACACATATTTTTTGGCCACGCCGTGCGACTTGCAGGATCTTAGTTCCCCAACCAGGGATCGAACCTGTGCCCTCAGCAGTGAAAGCATGGAGTCCTAACCACTGGACAGCCAGGGAATTCCCTCAAATATATTTTCTACATATATTAAGATAATCATAATTTTTCCCAACAATATTTTAACATGGTGAACTGCTCTAGCAAACTTTATAATGTTGATACAACCATACATTAGAGGGGTAACCTCTACTTATCATTTTGTATGAAATGTTTTACAGTACTTTATTTCCTAATATCATACCAAACATTTTTACTTAAATGCATTATTGAATTACATAGTTTTTTAAGTACGGTAAAAGTTTACCTATCCAGTAATAGTATAAGTCCACCTATAACAAGCTATTAATATAATTGTATCTTATTCTGGATTATTCCATTTACTACACAATATTAATCACAAGATAAGTTCACTCTTTAAAGATAGTCATATCACTATATAGAAGAAGGTAATTTGTTTTACTATTCTCAGCTAAAGAATCGTAAAGATGAGGCTTATAAATAATATAAACCTCTTCAATTTTTCCCCATCCCTTGGATTTATATGCACTGGCCTATCTGATTCACTTTTTTAAACTAATTTATTTTTTATTGAAGTATTGTTGATTTACAATGTTTCAAGTGTTCAGCAAAGTGATTCAGTTATATATATACACACACACATATATGTACATATATATTCTTTCAGATTCTTTTCCATTATAGGTTACTACAAGATATTGAATATAGTTCCCTGTGCTATACAGTAGATCCTTTTTTTTTATCTATTTTATATATAGTAGTGTGTATCTGTTAATCCCAAATTCATAATTTATCACCCCCCCTTCCCCTCTGGTAACCATAAATTCGTTTCCCTTCCCCTCTGGTAACCATAAATTTGTTTCTTATGTCTGTGAGTCTATTTCTGTCTTGTAAATAAGTCCATTTGTATCATTTTTTTTGGATTCCTCTCTGATTCACTTTTATTCAATACACTATGCCTGCCTATAAGCTACAAGAGACATAATTTTTTTCAGTTAGTATAAGACAAAAGTCCACTCTATCCGGTAAACTCTACTTACCCTTGTGTAAACAACTTATTTTTTAAATACTCCACTTCCAAATACTACAGACAATGTCACAAAGGTCCAGAAAACCACTAAGAGGGTCTTAAACAAGAGAGCCACACCACCTTTAAATTCCAGTTCATGTATCTAGAACACTATGAAAGTACTGAGTGTAATTAAAATCTAAACTGTTACCTTCCCTAAAAACTTATAAGCATGCCTAACTTTGTTCCATTTTAACCTTTATAATATTAAAATAAACCAATTCTAGTCTTTTCTCTATCATTTTATTAATTTATTAATAGCCTTTCCCCACATGCCCAAGGTTCCAGTAATCTCCCCCCAAAACTTTTTAAAGGTTTCAAATCCATAGAAAAATTGGGGGAAAAAATAGTGTAATAAACAGCAGTATATCCTTCACCTGAATTCACTGTTGAACATTTCTCATTATACATTTATACACACATACATTCTCTCTTTAAATACACATGTACATTTTATTTTTCTAAACCATTTACAGTAAGTAGCAGACATGATGAAACCTCAGTCTTAAATATTTTATTATATATCTATTATGAACAAGGACAATCTCCTGAGTAACCACAATATCATTATACACCCAAAACTTAATACTGGTCCAATATCCCCTAGTATATAGTCCATATACAAACTGTTCCAGTAGAGTCCCTTATAGCTGTGTGTGTGTGTGCACACGCACGTGTACATGAGCATGCATGCACATGTTTTAATCTAACAGAAATTCAAGTGTTGCCCTTTGTCATGTCTATTCTAAACTCTAGAACAACTCTCTGGCTATTCCTGTGTTGCACGACATTGACATTTTTGAAGGGTCCAGGCCAGTGTCTTACAGGAAGTCCCACAATATGGACTTATCTGATTATTTCCTCATGCTTAGATTCAAGTTAAATATTTTTAGTAAGAAAACTACACAGGTAGTGGGTGTGCTTCCCATTGCTTCACGTTAAGAGGCAAATAATGTCAGTTTTGTCTCATTGCTGGTGATGCTAAGTTTGATCATTTGGTAAGTATTTTTGTCATTTTTTTCTCTTTGTAAATAATAAAGATAGTTATGGAGTATGGTATGTTGAGACTGAATGAATATCTGTTCCTCAATAATAACCTCTCACCTAATGGTTTTAGGAGCCATTGTTGATTCTTGCCCAAATCAATTGTTTTAACGGAGGGTTTTTAATAGCCCTTGAACAAAAGCTGTAGCATTCTGAGCCAGTATTTTACATTTTAACACAACATTTATAATCTTTTGATTACGTTTTATTTTCTAATTGGTCTACCAGGTAAAAAAAAATAACAGTTACCACCAGTACATACCTAGCTTCATCAGGATGAGTAATCCGTACAGAATCATTGGGTATATAGATCATATTTGTATCTTCAATCTTATATATTGCATGACCTCCAATATCTGCCATCTTCCTCCTTTTGGTTATTAACACAATATAATAGCCTTCTAAAAACCTGACAAAACCTACACAACAAAAAAAGAAAGATAAATACATTTCCTAAACTTAGTAATGCTTTTAGATACATGTTTAAAAGGCAAAAGACTTTTGACACATTTCCTACTTTATTATTTCTATGATTTACAGCCATACAAATTTTCGGTTGTCTTAGAATTATTCTCTAGAAATATTTATCTCACTTAAAAATATTGCTCTAAACAACCTGATTAAAGAAAGACCGTATGTATTAATGTTCAGCAGCACTAAGTTCTCAGCAACACACTAGTAACCACACAGTCTTGGTTAAAAATGTTCTGGCTCCCAGAACTTTTGCTTTGGGAGTTAAAACTAACTCTCTTGTTGGTTGCGGGGAGAGGGAGGGGAACACCTCTGAACCGGTTACGTGAGGAGCTCAGCAGAGCCTCTTCCCAGTGAAACAACCACCACTGGTAAAAATTATAAAAACAAAACAAAACATTGAAAGTTTCTGGAAATTCTTCTAATGGCATACAGCAAATGGAGAAACATTTATTCAAGAAAATCTACTAGATCTTGGAAAGAACAGCAAGTCTGTGACATACAAACCATAATTCGTTTCCCTTCTACACCCTTCTCCCAGTTCAGTGGCACAGAATATCTACTCCCGGCAGGTGTCGCCAAAAAAGACAGTACCGCTTCCTCCCTCCCCGGCTCTCAGTCTAGAGCCTTGGTTTCTGCTCAGGAGGTGCAGGGCACCAGCATTTCCCATTCCTTCCAGCTCTGTGCTGCAGACGCTCTATTCCAGACAAGCACATCTGAAACTGGGGGCTCCTTTCTTCTACCCAGTCCTACTTGTAGAGTGGAGGCTTTACCCCAGCACAAATACTGGATCCCATCACCCCCACTCACTGACAGGGTGAGTCAGGCACGGTCACTTACAGCTGACTGCCCATCAGAAACAGCAGAGGCCAGAAGGCTGTGGGATAACATATTCAAAGCACTGAAAGAAAAACTCAGCCAAGGATCTTATATATAGCATAACCATTTTTCAAAACTAACTTTCTTATGTGCATGTGTGGGTGTACTCACTCGCTCTCTTTTTCTCTCTCTCTCTCTGAGTGTTACACTCTATAAAGCCTGAGCTAGGATCTTGGTGCTATAAATGGTTGCTCTAGAATTGGCAAATACCCATTGTCTGTGTCTTGTTATTCTTAACTGACAAAAAAGAAAATTAGTAATTGAACATATTAACATAAAAGAGCCAAAATATATAAAAGACACCTCAGGGATTTTATGAACCTGGCTACTTCTATTAAAACCATGAAAAATACTTATATTTGAGAGATCCACAAAGCACATTTTTAAAAAATGTTCGTTTATGCTCCTCCCCACCTCCCCTTGGAGACTAGCTAAAAATTCCCTGACTAAAGCTAAAGGATTTAAGATAGGAGAAAAAGCTAATGTCAATCTCATTAAAAGCAAGTTAGGAAGCAGTTATGCTTTTAGAAGGCTAAAACCTACAAAATTAAGGGTCTTGGGAGCAGCATAAAAACACCCAAAAGGGCTTCCCTGGTGGCGCAGTGGTTGAGAGTCCGCCTGCACGGGTTCGTGCCCGGGTCCGGGAAGATCCCACATGCCGCAGAGGGGCTGGGCCCGTGAGCCATGGCCGCTGAGCCTGTGCATCCGGAGCCTGTGCTCCGCAACAGGAGAGGCCACAACAGTGAGAGGCCCGCGTACCGCAAAAAAAAAAAAAAAAAAAAGCCTTCAGGGAAAACAGCACTCTGGTAGAGAATTATCAAAAACCACAAGGGACCAAAGTGACTCTCTAACAGCAAATCTACTGTTCCCTTACTAGTCTGAGGCTCACACTTTATTGTTGTTTTCCCTGTACCTTGGATCTGCAATCTATTTCTAAGGGTGTTGCTTTAAAGAATAACTGAGTCCATCACTTAGTCTGCTATAATGACACATTGTACTAGCAGCTTACAAGAGTATCTTCTGACAGGTGACACAGGCAGAAAAAGGACATATATCAAAAGGGGCTGGATGGTCACAGAGCTGAGAGTAATAAGGACTACAGGCCACCAGCCACCGACTCCATCCGAGTGCCCCAGGACCAGATAAGACAATTATGTGAGGGATGCTCAAGATCCCATCCAGTGGTCTCCCAAGCCTCCTGCTGGCTGCCAAATAACAATGGAGCAGGTCAGAAATGGGCAAGGTAGCTACAGGACGGGATCAATCTATGTCTGGGGACCAGTAATGGTCCCTGAGCTTTCGGTACCAGCCCACAAAAAGACAAGTAAACGAACTGAAAGTAAGGGTTTAGAAACATCTGAGTTCATGATCAATGAGCTTGCCTTGAACAGGCAAGACTAGTTTGGGTATTACTGAACTTATGTGATGAGTCACATGTGGCCCAAGCTGAAGACAAGCTATGCACAGTAGGATCCTGTGTTGGTCTGTGACACATTTCTGGAAAAAAAATTGGTCCTTTACTACAGATAGTTGAGAAGCACTGCTCTAGATTCTTATAGATTGTGAATTAAATTAACCACGATAACAGTCCAAAACATCCCAGCCAAAGTACTATTCACAAATTAGGCAGGCTGAAAAAGTTGAGAGAAAATATTTCAGTCACAGAAGACAACCACTCTAGTCCTTTCACACATGTATTATTTTGACAACCAGACTATACATTTTTTTTTTTTTTTGTGGTATGCGGGCCTCTCACTGTTGTGGCCTCTCCCGTTGCGGAGCACAGGCTCCGGATGCGCAGGCTCAGCAGCCATGGCTCACGGGCCCAGCCGCTCCGCGGCATATGGGATCCTCCCAGACCGGGGCACGAACCCGTATCCCCTGCATCGGCAGGCGGACTCTCAACCACTGCGCCACCAGGGAGGCCCCAGACTATACATTTTTCAAAGATAAGCATTTTGTGTTTTGCTATTTCAGGAGCCCTCATTATTTCTAAGGCAGTACTAGACAAATCATAGCCTTTTATTTACTCCTTATTTACTCTTAAAGATTCTAAGCTTTATTTACATGGTTGAACTAGAATACATAAAGTGCACTGCCCTGAAAATAACAAATGCTTACTTAGTACATTACTGTGTCACTTTACTGGTAGGTTAGTCTTTTAGTGACTTCACCATCCAAGGACAGTCTCAAAGAGGCCTCAAATTGCGAGAGAAATTGCTACCACAATACCTAAGAATGCCACCTAAGGGAAACATGGAGACACCTTCAGCCCTTACCCAAAGTTTATTAACTAATACTTGTGTATAAAATGAGTATCTGGTTATAAACTTGGTCATCAACTGATTAAAACAAAGCTTTGGTTTTACAAGCTTAGTTATCAACAGATTTAAAATGAGGCAAGGATGAATTGGGAGATTGGGATTGACATATGTACACTAATATGTATAAAACAGATAACTAATAAGAACCTGCTGTATAAAAATAAATGAAATAAAGGGCTTCCCTGGTGGCGCAGTGGTTGAGAGTCCGCCTGCCGATGCAGGGGACACGGGTTCGTGCCCCAGTCTGGGAAGATCCCACATGCCACAGAGCGGCTGGGCCCGTGAGCCATGGCCGCTGAGCCTGTGCGTCCGGAGCCTGTGCTCCACAACGGGAGAGGCCACAACAGTGAGAGGTCCGCGTACCGCAAAAAAAAATAATAAATAAATAAATTAATTAATTAATTAAAATAAAATAAAATAAATAAAATAAAATTCAAAATAAAATAAAATAAAATGAGGCAAGGAATATTGCTAAAAGCAAACATGCCCAGAACAATGAAGAATGATGAAAGTACCATTACAACAACACAGTACAGCATCTAGAGGCCACTTAGTGTAAAGGCAAACTGCCCAATACAACTCCAGAACACCCAAGGGCAGCTATTTTTAAACATAGTTCAATAACTGATCTTCAATTCGTTATACTTAATCATCAAGGAAGGTTCAATTTTGAATAATTAACCCTGGCTAATGAGGCATTCAATATTACATACACTTTAGGAAATTTCCATTTTAAAAAGCTGTAATAAAGTATCAGTATTTAAAGGAATGAATTTAACCTATTAAGTAACTAATTAAGCCTACTGTATTTGAGACACATTTTACTTACAAGTTTTTTTCTTTAACATATAAGTAACACTTAAAGTGGAATTTAACACATATGGAATATATGGAATTTAAACACATGAATGCACATGACATACACCGACATGCACACGCCCACAAACAGGTACCCGTTAAACATGAAACCTCAAGGGATTTGTCAAGACTGAGGAGAATGTACAGAGAAGGGGCCAGTCCTATGGAGAGGAAACCAATCACACCTACCACTCTCAACTTTCCCTGGCAACCACCTAAGGCACAAAATGCACCTAAACAGATTACACATGAAGGGCTATGAGAGCACACCGAGAAAAATGAACTTCAAATACGGCAGAACATGCATAATCAAAGTCTCAACAAATATAGGGTCACCAAATAGAAAGTACTAATCAGAAAAATGAACATAAGAGAATATGAAACTATATAGCATAGTTCAGACCATATTAATTTTGTTAACATCTATAGACACCAATCACTCAGTCAATATTGCATAAAGTCCAGTAGGTTTAAGAAGCAGAGAGATAATTTTGTAAGTGTTAAAAAAAAAAAAAAAGACTCAAAATAAGGCTCTGCCAACAGGGAAGCTGAGATACAACTGCCCTCTGGCTTGGCTTCCAAGGTCCCAGTGACCTGGCCTCACCCAACTACTTGCCAGCATCCCAGGACCCATGGGCATCTGCATGCCGGCATTCTGCTGTTGCCCCTACTGGAGCTCTCTCCTCCCTTCCCCACATCCATCCAAATCTTGCTTCTCCTCCAGGGTCCAGCCTGAGTCTCATCATCTTCAGGAAATCTTTCCTTGTCATTCCAGGTCCAAGAAGTCTACCTCTTATGTAATCTCCAATACCATTTACCTTTGACTACACAGCTGGGCTCTTAATTCCAATCCTGCAGTTGTTTTCATATGCACTGGGTTTTGTCCCCCATCCTAGTCCAATCATCTTAAGACTCCCCGGGACAAACCCATGGTAGAGCAAAGACAGGTTTACTGACCCACTAAGGACAACACACCAGAAGAACTGCGGGGAATCTCACAAATGCCCCACAAGCCAGACCACAGACTACTTAAAGGCCAAGGCCATTTCTATACTTATTCATGAATAAATAAAGGCATTATTATAGGATTTGGGGACACGATTAGGTAGAATTTAAACAAAGAGACTTAAACCAAAGCAAGACTGTATGTAAAGAGATAAACATCAAGTCTAGATTGTGAAGCGGACTCGCGGTCTCATTTCTTTGAAAGCAATAAAGTTAGCAGAGCTGTAGACTGTTGTGTCCAGAAACCCCTTATCTGAAACTCTGCATGAGTTGTCCATTGAGGCTGCTTCTCTGTGTCAAAATGACTTAGCTCTTCCAGGCAAGAGGGGCATGTTTTCTCTTACTGACACAATTTTAAAGAGCAAAGTTTCTCATAGTCTGTGATTTTAGAGAACAAAGTTTCTCAGTGAGTAAGAAAGCAACTGCCATTCAGAGAAAGGGGTTATGACACTTTACACTGTAGCATGTCCTTGGGAGAAATTCCTCTTAATTTAAAAGCTGGTTTTACCTGTATCTGTTTTTCCAGCTGATGTTTACAGTCCAAGCCAGTTTTTACTTTTTCATTCCTTGACAAGACAGACTCCTTAAAGGTCCAAACCATCGTTACATTTGTTCCTATCCTACACGAAACTGAACACAGTCCTAAGCACATAGCAGATGCTATATAAGGGCTGTTTGATACTTGGCTGATAGATAATTCAGTTTTAAACAACCCAAGCCACAGAGGATGGGTCATATTTATACACCTATATAAATATAAGCCTTGCAAACTATCTTCAAGGAGTCTATGTAGGAAAAAAAAAAAAAAGAGGTAGTAAGAGGGATGCATGTTTCTTACCTACAACACCAAAAGCTGAAACAGCTCGAAATAACCCGGATGATCCTTTCTGTCCCATCTTTGTCCTATTTCCTAGATCCAAGCGGCCAAGAAGTTCTCGCACTTCTTGCTGAGTATATACATGCTAGAAATAAGCAAATTTAATCTGTAAGGTTGTGCTCGCTTTTTAGGTTCATTATTTATTTACCCCTGAAAATTAGAAGTTGCCTACAACTTTACATCATTAGCTATTTCAGAGAAGTATATAAAATAGTGCAGGACTAAGCTACAATTTAAAAAAGCCAACAAACTATTATTTTTTTAACATCTTTATTGGAGTATATTTGCTTTACAATGGTGTGTTAGTTTCTGCTTTATAACAAAGTGAATCAGCTATACACATACATATATCCCCATATCTCCTCCGTCTTGCATCTCCGTCCCATTCTCCCTGTCCCACCCCTCTAGGTGGTCACAAAGCACCGAGCTGATTTCCCTGTGCTATGAGGCTGCTTCCCACTAGGTATCTGTTTTACATTTGGTAGTGTATATATGTCCATGCTACTCTCTCACTTCATCCCAGCCTACCCTTCCCCCTCCCCGTGTTCTCAAGTCCATTCTCCACCTCTGCGTCTTTATTCCTGTCCCGCCCCTAGGTTCTTCAGAACCATTTTTTTTCTTTTTTTTTAGATTCCATATACATATGTGTTAGCATACGGTATTTGTTTTTCTCTTTCTGACTGACTTCACTCTGTATGACAGTCTCTAGGTCCAACCACCTCACTACAAATAACTCAATTTCGTTTCTTTTTATTAAAGCCAACAAATTCTTTAACGTTAGCAGTTAAGGGTGGTTCCTGGATCCCAGGCTGCTGTACTAAAAAGGTGTATCAAAACCTTATCTTCTGGACAGAGATTCAGAGATTTAACGTATCCACAGACAAGTTTCAAGAAATCTATAAACCCCTTAAAATTGTATGCAAAGTTTTGGTTAAATGTGCATATGTGCATTTTTATGAGAAGGCCCATAGCTTTCCTTAGATTCTCAAAGAGATCCCTGATCAACCACTCCTACCCACAAAGAAAGCCAAGAATCATTACATTATATTAATAAAAACTCCCAGATGGTGCGTGTGTTGGGGATGGGATAGGAACCATGACGCCCAGGAGTACAGGAAGTCACAAAATACAATTTATCTAAAATTATTATAACATAGAAAATAGCTTTGCAAGGAGCTTATGTAAAATGGCTTCCAAACTGTAGCTACTAACATATTTGAAAAACCAGGAATCTACATGGATTCAGAAATATTCACAGACAGGAACCTCAATACAAAGGGTTAGTTAGGTGCTCTCATTTGAGAGTTAAAATTAACTGTTCAATTCCACCTTATTGTATTTCTCTTTTGACTAGAAGTCTTATATTTTTGTGCCACCTGAATTAAGTCTGTATTTCCAACTCTGGATAATATAACATCTGGATAAGAAGAGCTTAACATTTCTCCAGCAAGTGATCAGAAGAGACCCTACCAGTCCTTTGTGACTTCAAGTAGCTTCATATTAAAGCAGAGTAATAAATAATCTCTTTGGTGGATGAAATATTAAGAGTTATATTGAATCCTTAAAATGGCACCCCTTTAAGAAAATATATTCATTATCTTATCCAAAGAATTTGCTTTGTAAAACAAATCAAAATGAGGGACAAAGTGTAATTCTGGCATACCTTCCGACATCAGTAATTTCTAGAAACCAGATAAGAGATTCAAATTCTAGCCAACCATGAAAAATTATAATTTTTAGATGTATGATAAAGAAAAGTATATATCACTAGAAGCTGTAAGGATATTTCATACCCTGTAAACAACAAGTACAAAAGTTTCTGTTTGTATTCAGGTTTTCAAGATACTTACCCTATCATCAATTATTACCAAATCTTTTGGCTCTGTTCTATCAATTTTCAAAACACGATATTTTGTTTCTGCATGATTGCTCCCAACTAGAAAGTATCTCTATAAATAAAAAGAAATGTCATTAGTTTTTTAAGGCAGTTTGCCTTATACACATTTTATAGTCACTTCAGTTTTTTAAATTAAATACAGTAAAGTCAGGTTACTTTTTAAAAGAAATATTTCTGTTAAGTATAACTGGCAGATTAAAGAAAGGCTGATTCTAAAAGGTCAACTTTAAAATTGAAATATTCGTAGTGGTGCCATGATAAGCATCAGTCTGATATTTAAAATGTACCCAGTAACCAGGTCAGATGAATTTAATTATATTATACAGAGATTAACCTAACTGATTGGAGACTGATGTTTAAACTTTACCAGGAAGCAGCAGCTCTGGTAAGAATTAGAAAGCTCAACATATAATTAGGAATGCTTAGACAATTATAGCTAATTGATATAAATCAATATCAAATATTGATATTTTAATCAAATAAATCTTTACAAATTTTCTGTAGAAGACTAAAAATGACTTTAATATAACAACTATAAAAATCCACCCCTAAGTCCTATAAAAGATTAAAATGAGTGTACTTTCCCAAATGGCTTTTTATAGATAAGCTATAGGAAATAATTAATATTCTTTCTTTTCTGACACACTTCCTTGGAGTGTGTGTAAAAATACAGAAAAATAATCATCCTACATTCAAAGAAAATGCTTTTAAGAAAACCTAAACCAGATGAATAAGTTTTGAATTGTGCTTAAGAAACTAAGTAAAACTCCATTAGGAAAAATAAATTATTTAAACATATTTTGCTTCAAAAAAGTCCTCTGAAGTGACACTTTTTAAACACTGCAAAAACTGAGAACACATTGCCACCATCAACTAGCATCTAACCATCTCATAGGTCACATAGATACAGATACACAAAGCAATTAAATAACAAATAAGATTCTCTAGGTTAATGGCCAAACTGAAGTATGTAGACCACAGGATCTCAGAGCAGGAAAGATTAATGTTGGGTACTACAGATGCAGAAAACGTCAGAGGAGATAAGACTTGAATTAAGCCTCAAAGGATGGGGAAGATTTTTTAAAGTAAGAATTTATAACAGAAGATATGTATAACAGAATATAAGCACTTGGTTATATTGTTTTAATGCTAAATCTGTAGAAATAGATGGATTTTTAAATTATTAAGTATATATCTGTTTATAAAGATCTGACCTAGACTTCCAGATTATAAAGAACAAAACTCTATGTTAAAAGATGATGGGGCTTCCCTAGTGGCGCAGTGGTTGAGAGTCCGCCTGCCGATGCAGGGGACACGGGTTCGAGCCCCGGTCCGGGAAGGTCCCACATGCCGCGGAGCGGCTGGGCCCGTGAGCCATGGCCGCTGAGCCTGTGCGTCCGGAGCCTGTGCTCCGCAACGGAAGAGGCCACAACAGTGAGAGGCCCGTGTACCGCAAAAAACAAAAAAAAACAAAAACAAAACAAAAAAAAAGATGATGGCTTAGCCCAGACTTAAGGGGAAAGCTAACCAAAATACTGAATCCCTCATCTCCTAGGGAGAGGTAGATGACGGTACCAATTATCATGAGGTAGAAATAAAACAATTATAATAAAAATTAGTAAAATAATTCGAGACATCCAGTGACCAGGATGCACTGGGGAAGCAGCTAGAAGGGCAAGGACACAGCGAGAGGGAGTATGTCCAACGTTCTCGGGCTGACCTCAGCGAATTCCTCCCTGAGAGCCTACCCACCCCTGAGAGGAGAACAGGGTCACCAGCCTAACAAAATCAACCTCAGAAGAATGGTTTGTAAACTATACACGTTTGTTAGCAGAAAAGGGAGCCACCTTCTTGAGGACTTGAGGAAAAACAGTTCCCAGGAAAGGAAATAGCAAGTGCAAAGACCTGAAAGGGGAAGAAGCTTGGCGAGTTTGTTAGAGGAACAAGATTAAAGGAGAAGATGCTCATAAAACACCTAACACAGTGAACAGTGTTCAACACAAAGAAGGCACTCAATGAGTGTTACTTCCTTTTCTTTGCTTTACTTTTTAAGATGTCCGCGAGTCTATGCCATTGTATCTGAGAAAAAGATCCCCCAAAAAGAGGAAAAAAAGAGATACCCCAGAGGGAAAAAAGCATATGCAAGATCAGAATGGAACCAGAGTGGGAAAATGCACAAATCTATTAGTAATCAGGCTTTGTCCTCAGGAGAGATGAGCATGCAAATTAACAACCATGAACAGCGTGCTGTAATAGACGTCTGAACTGAACATGATGACAACACACGAAGGGCACTTCACTCATTTGGGGAGGGTCAGAGCAAGCTAGCCAGAGAGGCTGGTATTGTCCTGATGCTGAGTTTGGCCTTGAAGGACCTGTAGACAGGACCTGATGTACTGAGCCAAGATAGGGCACGTGGCCCCCACCCCCTCCCGCCTGCCCCCACCAAATAACTTTTGCTTATATCTGAATTTAGCACTTCCTCTGAGCACCTTGTCCAAATTTGTTTGGGGCAGGTCTGCCCCCTTCACCTAAATATAAACAGCTCAGGAGTCTGGGGCTAACCCCCTAACCCCTGTGGTTTTTAATTCTAGTCTAGTAGCACAATCTGGTTCCACAGGCACTGGGTAAATGTTAAGTGAAAGAACAACCACTCACCACGGACTAATCATTTAATCTGCTGGGTAACTTTCTACAACATTTATACTAACCCACCTTGTTTGGTTACCTACACAGAAAGACAGCCCTTTTAAGTCAACCACTCAGTAAAAGGAGGCACATCACAGCTTTAAGAGAGGTAAAACCCCGGAGTGAAATTCCTAGAATTTCAATAGATCCTAGGGAATCTAAAGATGAACTGTAGTAGCACTATGATTTGGCAGTTTGGAATAAAAAGACAGATATAATTCCTGGGATGCGAGTGGGCAAATGCACTACTGCCCTTTGGAGCACACACAGGAGGGCAGATCTACACCCGTCTTATCCGGACCCTTGCATGAAGTCTACTCCACGAAGCAGAGGGGCCAAGGCAAAAATCCAAAGAATTCAGAAGCAGATCAGAGTGGGGAGAAAGAAACAGAAAGCAGTGCAACCATCCACATTCTCTATTTTTTTTTAAGGAGAAAAAAAACAGTTTATTAACACATGCATCGTGCCTACACATGGGAGAACTCAACAATGAGTAACTCAAAGGGGTGGTCAGAACTTGAGCTTATATGTAGCATCTTGACAAGGGACCTCTGGGACAACATTAAACGCACCACATTCTCTATTAAAGTGGTCTAAGAATCTTGAAAATGTTTTGTGCCGAGAGGAGCGACCTCTTGTGGATCCAGTTGAGTGAGAAAGAAAACCAGAGCTCTCAGCTGTGCACAGAATCACTCTCCTGCACTGCCCTCTGGTGGACGGTTCACCATCGACCTTCACACCAAATTTTTAAAAAGTAACTTTTCCAGAAAGGCCTTATTTCTACTTGGTTTTATTTCCATCTTGTTAAATAAATCAGCTCTATAATTATGTATATACTTAGGCTTTATGATATTTAATATTATGCTTCAAAATGAATTTCAGCATTTGGGGGCTTAAAAATTGCCCTGAAATATCTTTTCCTTAAATTCTTCTCCACTGCTGATTTTTTCTAATTTTTTTTTTTTTGAAGATTTTTAAACCTACAGTAAAATGAACAGAATAGTACAATGAAAACCCATATACCACTCACCTAGATTCACCAATTGTTAATGTTTTGCTACATTTGTTTTCTCCCTCCTTCCTTATTGAGATTAAGCTTTTTTCCCTGCTGAACCACGTGAAAAACCCGTTGAAGGTATCATAATACACCATCCCTAAAAACCTCAACTTAGGGGCTTCCCTGGTGGCTCAGTGGTTGAGAGTCTGCCTGCCAATGCAGGGGACACGGGTTCAAGCCCGGGTCTGGGAGGATCCCACATGCCACGGAGCAACTGGGCCCGTGAGCCACAATTACTGAGCCTGCGTGTCTGGAGCCTGTGCTCCAGAACAAGAGGCCGCGACAGTGAAAGGCCCGCGCACCGTGATGAAGAGTGGCCCTTGCTCGCCGCAACTGGAGAAAGCCCTCGCACAGAAATGAAGACCCAACACAGCCAAAAATAAATAAATAAAAATTTTTTAAAAAGCTGACACACCCACAGATAAATTTAAAAAAAAAACAATTCAACTTGTATTTCCTAAAAACAAGGACATACTCCCACATAATCATAATACCACTGATACAATATTACCTATATACAATCCACCAAATTTCCCCAAATAGCTGGCTTAAAAAACAAAATGGAATTCAATCAAGGATCCTGCATTGCATCTGGTTACCAGGTCTTTTTTATTTATTTATTTATTTATTTATTTATTTATTTATTTATTTAATTTTTGGCTGCATTGGGTCTTTGATGCTGCACGTGGGCTTTCTCTAGTTGCTGAGAGCACGGTCTACTCTTCGTTGCGGTATGCGGGCTTCTCATTGTGGTGGCTTTTCTTGTTGCGGAGCACAGGCTCTAGGCACACGGGCTTCAGTAGTTGTGGCTCGCAGGCTCAGTAGTTGTGGCTCGCAGGCTCTAGAGTGCAGGCTCAGTAGCTGTGGCACCTGGGCTTAGTTGCTCCGTGGCATGTGGGATCTTCCCAGACCAGGGCTCGAACCTGTGTCCCCTGTATCAGCAGGCGGATTCTTAACCACTGTGCCACCAGGGAAGTCCCAGGTCTTTTTTAAAAAATGTCTTTTAAACTAGAACAGTCCCTCTGCCTTTACTTTCAAAGACTGTCTTTCAGAACATTTTTAAAACTTCACATTTTTAACACCAATTTTCCTGGTTCCCTATTGATATCATTCACTTGGCCATTTACCAGTGAATGTCTCATATGCGCCAGGCACTGGGCTAGACACCTAAGGGCAAAGATAAATTGAAGATAGATTCTGGGCATAGAACTTGCTAATGGATTAAATTGGAAAAGAAGGAGTAATCAATCCAGTTACTTTTGCTTGATGAGCAACTAGTTACATGGTGGTGCCACTTACGGATGTAGGCTTGACTGGAGAAGAAGCAGGTTTGAAGGAAAAACAAGATTTCTGTTTACAACATTCCCAAAGGGATCAAGTGGGAACTGAGTGTGGAGCTCAGAGGAGAGATCTCAGAGGGTGTCATCAGCACATAAATGGCATTTAAAGTGAAGTCATGGGACTGGATTAACCTCCTTGGGAGAGTAAAGATAGAGACAGAGCCAAAAAAAAAAAAAAAAAAAACCCACAAAAAACAAACAAAAAAAACCCTAGCCTGAGGCAATCTAAATAAAATTATTTAGAGGCTGAATACGGAGAAGGAACCTGCTGGGAAGACTGAGAGGAAGGGCAGCTGGAGTCATTGAAGCAAAGGGAGATGATCTGGAAAAGAAGGGAGCGGTCACTGCCACATCAGATGCTGCTGAGAGGTCAAGAGAGATGAGGACAGAGAAGTGTCCAGGGGGTCTGACAATAAGAGCTGTGAGTGGCTGTTCCAGGGGCAAGGGACAGTCTCTGTGAAGTCGGGGCAAAACCCACAGCAGAGCTGGGTGGAGAGCAAATGGGTAGCCTTCTGGCTAAAGACAGAGGAGTGAACACCTCTATTCCTCCCAGAAGCCTTATGAAAATCATAATAAAGTTTTTTATGGTCATTTTTTTTAGACATAAGCCCCAAGGGCAAGAGAAAGAATGAAGTAGCAGCAAAAAAAATCATTTGAAACTGAAAAGCATGCCCAAGAGAGCAGTGGGAAGTCAAGAAGCAATCTAATTTATACTACAGAATCTCCAAAGGCACGGAAATTTGTGGCATCTTTTATCTCTGGAGGTAGGAGTGTAAAATTCCGGAAAACTGAAGCTAAAAAGGAGCTAGCACAGCTTCTAAAGAGGAAAAAAAAGGCTTCAAACTAAAGATCAAGAATAGTGCAACATTGGGGCTTCCCTGGTGGCTCAGTGGTTAAGAATCCACCTGCCAATGCAGGAGACATGGGTTCGAGCCCTGGTCCAGGAAGATACCACATGCTGTGGAGAAAATAAGCCTGTGTGCCACAACTATTGAGCCTGTGAGGCACAACTGCTGAGCCCACGTGCCACACTACTGAAGCCCGCACGCCTAGAGCCCATGCTCTGCAACAAGAGAAGCCACCGCAATAAGCCTTTGCACTGCAACGAAGAGTAGCCCCAGCTTGCCACAACTAGAGAAAGCCCACACACAGCAACGAAGACCCAACACAGCCATAAATAAATAAATGAATGAATGAATGAACACTAGAAAGTCTCCACAGCAACACTGAAGGTGGAAGACAGGGACATAATGCCTTCAAATTTTTAAGGGAAAATTAATTTCAATCTTTAATTCAACATTAAACCTATCAATCAAACCTGAGGGTAGGATAAGGACATTTTCAGAAATGTATGGGCTCAAAAAACTTCCTCTCCATGAACCCTTTTGAAACAGGAGGGAAGAGGGTAGGGCACAACCTTTAAAAGAATGACATAGCTCGAGGACATGACATAAACAGATTAGAACCAAATAGGTCCACAATGGCAGATGAGTCAACTTCCACTAGACTTGAGCCTCAGTATACATGCATTGTAACACATCAGCAAGCTAAATGACACACCCACAAGCACCATGACAGTTCCAAGACCGACCATAAAGGTCAAAAAGTGGGTGGTGGGCCAATTCCTGGAAATCCCTTCCCCTTCCCCAAAATAGCTGGAACACTCCTCCTACTCATTAGTCTATGAAATTACCCACCCCTAAACTGACAACCCCATACCCTGGGGCCTCACTTGCCTTCTGAGATGGCCCACACTCTGTCTGTGGAGTGTGTTTCTCTCTAAATAAATCCACTTCTTACCTATCAATTTGTCTCTCCCTGAATTCTTTCTGCGATGAGACATCAAGAACCTGAGCTTCATTAGGTCCTGAGACCAGAGTGTGATCTCAGTTAAAAGACCGTGGGTTCAAGTCCCAACCTGGGTTTTGGCTGGATTCGAATCCCGGCCTGTGGGTTCAAGTCCCAATCTGAGTCACACAGTTTCACTTTCTCATGAAGCAACTGAAGGAGGTGCTCCACCAAAATGAGGGCATAAATCAAGAGAGAAAAAACTACA
The DNA here is from genome assembly GCF_949752795.1 of Hyperoodon ampullatus. Taxonomy (NCBI): domain Eukaryota; kingdom Metazoa; phylum Chordata; class Mammalia; order Artiodactyla; family Ziphiidae; genus Hyperoodon; species Hyperoodon ampullatus. The sequence goes on along the minus strand of NC_136925.1, from coordinate 40,287,068 downwards.
GGCTCTGGGAAAGTCAGGAGATCATCACAAGAGAGGTTGTTGAATGATGGTCAAGGGAGATCCAGGATGGCGGCTGTGCTGGAGGCCTTGGGAGCAACCAGTCCAGATTTGAGCCACTGCTTCAAGAAGATGAAGCCAGTAAGAATACCTAACGTGTGTGAATGTGCTGAGAAGAGACCTACATATCTGGGAAGTTGGGGTTAAATTCATTGTAAATTCTTAGTAATAACTAGAGATTGTAGGAAGAAGGAAAGGTCATCTCAAGCACTGGCAGTCTGAAATTCAAATGGTGAAGGTGAAAAAGGAGGTAAATAAAATGCCCAAAAGCAACCGGGAAGGAAAAGGGAGCAGTAATTGGAGTGTACAAGACTTCCATAAGTCAGGCACACATCAGCTAGACTGCCTGAATGCATGCATAGACGCGGATGAGATGAATCGACTCCACGGGGGAGAACATCTGTGTATGTTAGTAGATTTGTTAGGGGTGGCGGTTGGCAAGAACTGGGGTGGAAAATCAGGATACCAACAAAAGCTACCTTAAAATGCCTATTAAGATAGAAGATGATCTGAGCTGGCTCTCTTCTGCAAGTTAAGTATCAAGAAAAAGCTTAAAATGTCAATATGTAGCTTTAACAGTGGTGACCTGGTTTAAAGATGAATGTCTTTCTAGAATATATACCTGAACTCCAAATGGAATACAATAGGTAATCCACTTAACAGGAAATTCGGTATCTACTAACATTATCATCTCCTTTGATAATGACAGGCTAATTAATCACTCACTTTTCAGCTGAGGGAAGAAAAATCAGCCTCCTTGAAAGAGGAGACATTTCAGGTTGTCTGACAGCTTCAATTAATACTAAACTTCACTTGAACTTTCAGAATAAAGGTATTATTTTTAAAGATCATCACGAAGTTACTTCTCACAATCTTTAACAATCTTGCAGGCCTGCCACCTCTCTGATTCCTGCAATCCCACAACGGGTAACACAGCCCAGAAAGGGAAAGGAGCCTCTGATAGAGAGGGATGTCACCAAGTTCACTCTTCACAGCTTCAGGGCTTTACTGATGGGCAAATGTCAAACCACCTCTAGAAACAAGTGGAAACTTTGTCACCTCCAACCACATCTTCTAAATCTGCTATCATCACCATGATTCTCTCTCCCGTTTATATCATTTGGTTCCCAGTTCCACAGTCCCTTAGTGAACCACATCCTATGCTGTCCTCTCCTATCCCCTAATTCCCAAATCAAGACTAATATCAAGGGCTAATTAAATAAGCTACATTCCTCATGAAGTGGTTCTTACTTATTTTATTCTATTTCGTGTGATGGGGTGGGGAGGAGGGAGAAGCTTCCTTAAATCTTTTTAGAACGAGGCAGGAATTAAATAAACACAAAGATACATACATACACACTAACAATTCTGAGCTAGCAAAAGTAAAAATTATCTTAACAACTTCACTCCCACAAAACACACGCAGACACAAAAATCTGCCACAGTTCTGTTCAGCTACCAATTTTAAAGTTAACTGCTTTGTGTTCATTTCTTTGTTATGCAATGGTCACTTATTGCAATGGTAAGACCCCTAGGGCATCATGTATTAAAGGCTAGAAACTGGAAATCATCTAAGGTAACCTGCAGTTTTTTTCCAGGATAACTTCAGATTGCTAATCACCTGTGGGCAACTCCTAGTTGCACTGGGGTGTACGAGCATCAGGGCTGGATCTGGCCTTAGTTTATCTGTAGGCCTGGGTCACAGGAGCCAAAGGACAACATGAAGGTGCTGAGTGACAGAGAGAACAGGTAAAGCTTTGGAGGAAGCAGAACCTTCCCAAGGCCAGAACTGTATCTCCTGCACGCTATCTAGCAACCCATCTCCCTTTCCTCTCCAAACAGTCCTCAAAATCCACCTCTAAGCACAAGGTGACAATGCCAATATGAACCTCACCTTGGGGCAATTCTACCGAATTACCCTTCTAAATGAAGGCTCAGTACAAGAGGCACCCTATCTTGCTCACTGCCTCTTTTGTTCCTCAATGTGTCCCCTAACTCTTTCACAACCAATTAACACCCTCCCCACCAACTAAAACAAGAATGCCCATTTCTTTCACACACGTGTCGACAATGACACGTCATTGTCGTGTCAATCTTTCCAATCTTTGCCATTCTGACAAGTGAAAAATGGGAATCTATTTTCACATTATTGCTTTAATTATTAGCAAGTTGAACATCATTTCATATTCATACTTTTTTGGCAAATCACCTATTCAGGTCCTTGTCCTTTTTTGTCAGGTGTTTTATTTTTTAGTTTTATAAAAAAAAAAATTTGGCCTCTTCAATAAGTGGTGCTGGGAAAACTGGACAGGGACATGGAAAAGTATGAGATTAGATCACTCCCTAACACCATACACAAAAATAAGCTCAAAATGGATTAAAGACCTAAATGTAAGGCCAGAAACTATCAAACTCTTAGAGGAAAACATAGGCAGAACACTCTATGACATAAATCACAGCAAGATCCTTTTTGACCCACCTCCTAGAGAAATGGAAATAAAAACAAAAATAAACTAATGGGACCTAATGAAACTTCAAAGCTTTTGCACAGCAAAGGACACCATAAACAAGACCAAAAGACAACCCTCAGAATGGGAGAAAGTATTTGCAAATGAAGCAACGGACAAAGGATTAATTTCCAAAATTTACAGGCAGCTCAATAACAAAAAACAAACAACCCAATCCAAAAATGGGCAGAAGACCTAAATAGACATTTCTCCAAAGAAGATATACAGACTGCCAACAAACACATGAAAGAATGCTCAACATCATTAATCATTAGAGAAATGCAAATCAAAACTACAATGAGATATCATCTCACACCAGTCAGAATGGCCATCATCAAAAAATCTAGAAACAATAAATGCTGGAGAGGGTGTGGAGAAAAGGGAACACTCTTGCATTGCTGGTGGGAATGTGAATTGGTACAGCCACTATGGAGAACAGTATGGAGGTTCCTTAAAAAACTACAAATAGAGCTACCATATGACCCAGCAATCCCACTATTGGGCATATACCCTGAGAAAACCATAATTCAAAAAGTCATGTACCAAAATGTTCATTGCAGCCCTATTTACAATAGCCCGGAGATGGAAACAACCTAAGTGTCCATCATCGGATGAATGGATAAAGAAGATGTGGCACATATATACAATTGAATATTACTCAGCCATAAAAAGAAACAAAACTGAGCTATTTGTAATGAGGTGGATAGACCTAGAGTCTGTCATACAGAGTGAAGTAAGTCAGAAAGAGAAAGACAAATACCATATGCTAACACATATATATGGAATTTAAGGGAAAAAAAGTCATGAAGAACCTAGGGGTAAAACAGGAATAAAGACACAGACCTACTTGAGAATGGACTTGAGGATATGGGGAGGGGGAAGGGTAAGCTGTGACAAAGCGAGAGAGAGGCATGGACATATATACACTACCAAACGTAAGGTAGATAGCTAGTGGGAAGCAGCTGCATAGCACAGGGAGATCAGGTCGGTGCCTTGTGACCGACTGGAGGGGTGGGATAGGGAGGGTGGGAGGGAGGGAGATGCAAGAGGGAAGGGATATGGGAACAGATGTATATGTGTAATTGATTCACTTTGTTATAAAGCAGAAACTAACACACCATTGTGAAGCAATTATACTCCAATAAAGTTGTAAAAAAAATTAAAAATAAGCACCTGAAAAAAAAATTTGTACATAAGAATATACTGCTTTATCTATTGTTCCGGCTACTAATACTTTTTCCATAGTCTTTCGGCTATTTTTCTACTTAGATTTATAGTTTTAAATGCTTTATATTAGAAAAGAAAACAATTAAGTCAATGATCTAAATTTGTACCTTATGAAGCTAAGAAAAATGAACTGATCAACCCAAAATCTATAAGAGGAAGAGGCTTATCTATAAGCCTAAGAGCAAAAACTGATTAAACAGAAAACAAACAATAGAGAAAATTAACCACGTCAAAAGTTGGTTCTTTCAAAAGAGTAATAAAATTCATAAATGCCTAGCAAGGTGGATCCAAAAAAATGATAAAGAACACAAAACACCAATGTCAGGAATGAAAGAAGGAGGTTCACTACAAATCCTATAGAGATCAAAAGGTTAATAAGGGAATATTATGAACAACTTGATGCCAGTAAATTCAACAACTAAGATGAAATGGAAAATTTTACTGAAAAACACAACTTATCAGAAGTGATTCAAGACCCACTGAAACTCTGCATAGCCCTATACCTACTATAAAAAAACGATTCATTATCAAAATTTTCCCAACAAAGCAACTCCAAGTCCAAATGCTTTCAGTAGTAAATTCTAGCAAACTTATAAAAAATCGAACAGGAAGGAGATCAAGATGGCAGAACAGGAGCATGCAGAGCTCACCTCTCCCCATGAACACACCAAAAATATATCCACATGTGGAACAATTCTCACTGAACACAAACTGGAGACTGGCAGAAAGACTCTTGCACAGCCAAGACTCTACGAAAGAGCACATGGTGTCGAGTAGGAAGGGAAGAGAAGCAATCAGTTTGGGACCTGGGCCCCTGGGAGGGGACACAGAAGAGGAGGGGGGTTACACGGGCTTGGAGATATCCTCCCCAGGGGGTGAGTAGTTCGAACCACATATTGGGCACCCCAGTCCTGGGGTCAGACACCAGGAAGACAAGTCCTCTTAACTGGTTTGAAAACCAGTGGGATTGACAGCAGGGCTGTAAAAACCTAGACTCCACTTGTGAAGAGCACACACATGCTCACTTCTGAAACAAGGCAGAGGAAGCAGATTGAAACTGACCAGGATTCTGGCCAGCTTCCCATGACCGTGCGCTGGTCTGAGCTAAGCACTGGCTCCAGACTCTCTTGCTCTGTGGAACACTAGGGTAAAGGCTGCTGCAACTGAGGACAGTGTGCAACTCTGGGGGACAGAGCCAGCTTGGACCAGCAGGACATCTGAACGGGGCAAAGGCAGCCATTCCTGGTGCTGATGGAGGCAAAAGATTGGAAGCAATATGGAACTCTGACTGGTGTGCTGAGACTGCCCTAGTGTGCCCTGGCCTACAGCAGGCACCACTCTGGCCCCTCTTTCTCCAGCACTGCTCTCCTCTGGGGTGAAGGTGCCAAAGCTGGGAGCGGGGAGAGCACACACTTAGAGGCAACAGAACCAGCTCAGACCTGACCCTCCAGCAACTTGGGATCTGACCCCACCACCGATAGGGTGGTGTAGGCCAATGAGCAGAGAGAAGCCCTGGTTCACACTTGGCTGTGGCTCCAACCCCTCCATCCCCAGGCCCACCTCTTACCAAGGTGATAGCTACCAGCACACCATGGGGGAAGACATGACTCATGCTCACAACAGATCTAGCTCTCCCACCAAAGCCACTGGGTACATGCAGACTGTACAGGGACACACTCCCACAAAAGGACACCATTCAATACCAGGCTAGGTAACTATTTCACCTAATTTCACAGGGCAGAGAAAGTTAAGTGAAATGAGAAGATAGAGGAATTTCTTTCAAATAAAAAAAATGAGGAAAAAAACACAAAAAACAACTAAAGAAACACAGGTAAGTAATTTACCAGACAAAGAGTTCAAACCATTTTAGTAATAAGAATGCTAACTGAACTAGGGAAAAGAATAGATGAACAAACGGAGAATTTTAACAAGGAACTAAAAATATAAAAAGAGAACCAGTCAGAACAAAAGAATACAATAACTGAAAAACACTAAAAGGAATTAACAGCAGACTAGATGATGCAGAAGGACGCACAGTGATCTGGAATAGAGTATAATGCAAATCGCCCCATCTAGGAAGTAAAAAAAAAAAAGCAAATTTAAAAAATGAAAACAGTTTAAGGAACCTCTGAAACAACATCAAGTATACAAATATTCACATTATAGAGGTGCCAGAGGAAAAGAGAGAAAGGGGTCAAAAATGTATTTGAGGGACTTCCCTGGTGGTCCAGTGGTAAAGAATCCACCTTACAATGCAGGGGACACGGGTTCGATCCCTGGGCAGGGAACTAAGATCCCACATGCGGCGGGGCACTAAGCCCACGCACCACAACTACTGAGCTGGCACGCCTCAACTAGAGAGGCTGCGTGCCACAAACTACAGAGCCCACGTGCTCTGGAACCTGCACACCACAACTACAGAGCCGACACACTCTGGAGACTGCGTGCCACAACTAGAGAAGAGAAAACCCGCATGCCACAACTAGAGAGAAGCCCACATGCCACAAAGAGCCCGCGCGCCACAATGAAAAATCCCACATGCCTCAACGAAGATCCCACATGCTGCAACTAAGACCCAATGCAGCCAAAAATAAATTTTTAAAAAATAAATAAATAATAAATAAATCTTTTTTTAAAAATGTATTTGATGAAATTGACTGAAAATTTCTTGAACTTGAAGAAGAAACAGATATACAGGCACAGGAATCACAGAGTCCCCAAAAAGATGAAGCCAAAGAGACCCACACCAAGACATATCACAATTAAAATGGCAAAAGTTAAAGAAAAAAAGAGAAATCTAAAGCTAGCAAGAGAAAACAAGGAATCACACACAAAGGAAATCTGATATGATCATCAGCTGATTTTCCTGCATAAACTTTGCAGGTCACAGGGAGTTGCATTATATATTTAAAATGCTGAAAAAGAAAAACCTGTAACTGAGGATACTCTACCCAGCAAGATTATCATTCAGAATTAAAGGAGAGATAAAGAACTTCTTAGGCAAGCAAAAACTAAAACAGTTCATCAATACTAAACCTACCCTAAAAAAATGTTAAAGGGTCTTCTCTAAGTGGAAAAGAAAAGGCTACAACAAATAAGAATCTATAAGAAAGGAAAAAATCACCATAGGAAAGAAATATATAGTAAAGACTGTGGATCAATCACTTAAATAAGCTAGTATAAAGATTAAGAGACAAAAAAAATGGTGAAATCAACTATAACTACAACAAACAGTTAAGGGATAAATATGAAGACATAAAACATGACACCAAAACACAAAACGTGGGGAGGAGAGTAAAAAAATATAGACCTTTAGAATGTGTTTGAACTTAAATGACTACCAGTTTAAAACAAGTAGATATAGTCAATATGTCAACATATATGAACCACATGGTAACCACAAATCAAAAACCTACAATAGATACACAAAAACGATCAAGAAAGAAACACAGGGCTTCCCTGGTGGCGCAGTGGTTGAGAGTCAGCCTGCTGATGCAGGGGACACGGGTTCGTGCCCCAGTCCGGGAAGATCCCACATGCCGCGGAGCGGCTAGGCCCGTGAGCCATGGCCGCTGGGCCTGCACGTCTGGGGCCTGTGCTCCGCGACGGGAGAGGCCACAACAGTGAGAGGTCCGCATACCACAAAAAAAAAAAAAAAAAAGAAAGAAAGAAACACAAGCATACCACTAAAGAAACTATCAAACCACAAGGGAAGTAACTAAAAGAAAAAAAGAAGAGAGAAGAACTACAAAAACAACCAGAAATGAGTAACAAAATGGCAGTAAGTACAAATCTATCAATAATCACTTTAAATGTCAATGGATTGGACTTCCCTGGTGGCGCAGTGGTTAAGAATCCGCCTTCTGGGCTTCCCTGGTGGCGCAGTGGTTGAGAGTCCGCCTGCTGATGCAGGGGACGTGGGTTCGTGCCCCGGTCCGGGAAGATCCCACATGCTGCAGAGCGGCTGGGCCCGTGAGCCATGGCCATTGAGCCTGCGTGTCCGGAGCCTGTGCTCCACAACGGGAGAGGCCACAACAGTGAGAGGCCCACATACCGCAAAAAAAAAAAAAAAAAAAAAAAAAAAGAATCCGCCTGCTAAGGCAGGGGACCTGGGTTTGAGCCCTGGTCTGGGAAGATTCCACATGCCGTGGAGCAACTAAGCCCAAGCACCACAGCTACCTAGCCTGCGCTCTAGAGCCTGCGAGCCACAACTACTGAGACTGTGTGCCACAACTACTGAAGCCTGTGCACCTAGAGCCTGTGCTCCACAACAAGAGAAGCCACCTCAATGAGAAGCCCATACACCACAATGAAGAGTAGCCCCCACTCACCGCAACTAGAGAAAGCCCGTGCGCAGCAACAAAGACCCAACACAGCCAAAAATTAAAAAAAAAAAAAGTCAATGGACTAAATGCTCCAATCAAAAGACACAGGGTGCCTGATCAGATTAAAAAACAAGACCCATCCATATGAGGCCCATAAGAGACTCACTTCAGAGCTAAACAAACACACAGATTGAAAATGAACAGCTGGAAAAATATTTCATGCAAACGAAAACAAGAAAGCTGGGGTAGTAATACTCGTAACAGACAAAATAGACTTTGAAACAGTCTATAACAAAAGACAAAGAAGGGCATTATATAACGATAAAGGGATCAACACAAGGGAGAATGTAACATTCATTAACATATATTCACCTAATATAGGAGCACTTAAATATATAAAGCAAATATTAACAGACATAAAAGGAGAAGTTGACAATAATACACTAGTTGTAGGTGACTTTAACACCCCACTTACATCAATGGACAGATCATCCAGACAAAAAAATCAATAAGGAAACAGCAGTCTTAAATGACACATTAGACCATTTGAAATTAATAGATATCCACAGGAATTTTCATCCAAAACTAGCAAAATACAGTCTTTTCAAGTGCACATGGAACATTCTCCAGGACAGACCACATTCTAGGCCACAAAACAAGTCTCAACAAATTTAAGTGGACAAAAATTATATCAAGCATTTTTCCCAGACACAAGAGTAGGAAACTAGAAATGAAGTACAGGAAGAAAAATGGGAAAAACATAAACACGTGGAGACTAAACAACCTGCTACTAAAAAACCAATGAGTCAATGAGTCTATGAAGAAATCAAAGAGGAAATCAGAAAGTACCCCGAGACAAATGAAAATAAAAACACAACTTTCCAAGATCTATAGCACGCAGCAAAAGCAGTCCTAAGAGGTAAGTTTACAGCAATACAGGTCTACCTAAGAAACAAGAAAAATCTCAAATAAACAACCTAACCTACCATCTAAAGGAATAAGGGAAAAAAGAACAAAGCTCAAAGTCAGCAGAAGGAAGGAAATAATAAAGATCAGAGATGAAATAGAGAAAAGAAAAAAGAAGAAAAGATCAATGAAAACAAGAGCTGTTTCTTTGAAAAGATAAACAGAATTGATAAGCCTTTAGCCAGGCTCATCAAGAAAAAAAAAAAAACACAGGACCCAAACAAACAAAATTAGAAATGAAAGATGAGAAATAACAACCAATATCACAGAGATACAAAAAAATCTTAGAATACTACTACAAACATTCATATGTTAACAACTTGGACAGCCTAGAAGAAATGGTTAAATTTCTAAAAACGTACACTCTTCCAAGACCGAATCAGGAATAAATAGGCAATCTGAAAAGATGGATCACAGTAGTGAAAATGAATTTGTAATAAAAGGAAAACCTCCAAGGAGACAAAAGTCCAGGGCTGGATGGCTTTACAAGGGAATTCTACCAAATATATAAAGAGCTAATACCTAGCATTCTCAATGATTCAAAAAACTGAAGAGAATGGAATACTCCCAAATTCATTCTATGATACTGAAATCAGACAACAACACTACAAGAAAAAAAAAAAAAAAGGAAAGAAGATTACAGGCTAATATGTCTGATGAATATAGATGCAAAAATCCTCAACAAAATACCGAATTCAACAATACATAAAGAGGATCAGATACATGATCAAGTGAAATTTATTCCAGGGATGCAAGGCGGTTCAATATCCACAAATCAATCAATGTGATACAACACATTAACAAAACAAAGGATAAAAATCACCTGATCATCTTAATAGATGCAAAAAAAGCATCTGACAAAATTCAACACTTTTTCATGGTAATAACTCTAATCAAAGTTCATATAGATGGAACATATCTCAACATAGAAAAGCAATTTATGACAAACCCACAGCTAACTTCATACTCACAGTGAAAAGCTGAAATTTTTCCTCTTAGATCAGAAACAAGACAAAGATGCCCACTCTTGCCACATAGTATTGGAAGTCCTAGCCACAGCAATTATACAAGAATAATAAATAAAAGGCATCCAAATTGGGAGAGAGAAAGTAAAACTGTCACTATTTGCAGATGACATGATACTATATATAGAAAACCCTAATGTTTCCACCAAAAAACTATTAGAATAAATGAATTCAGTAAAGTTGCAGGATACAAGATTAATACACAGAAATCTGTTACTTTTCTATACACTAATAATGATCTATCAGAAAGAGAAAGCAAGAAAACAACCTTGTTTAAACTCACAACAAAAAAACAAAATACTTAGGGTTAAATAAACTTAACCAAGGAGGTGAAAGACCTATACTCTCAAAACTATAAATACTGATGAAGGAAATCAAAGATAATACAAAGTAATGGAAAGGTATCTTTTATTCATGGACTAGAAGAATTAATATTGTTAAAGTGACCATACTACTGAAAGCAATCTACAGATTTAATGCAATCCCTATCAAAATACCCATGACATTTGTCACAGAACTAGAACAAATAATTCTAAAATTTCTATGGAACCACAAAAGACCCCGATTGCCAAAGCAATCATGAGAAAAAAGAACAAAGCTGGAGGTATCAGTTGCCCTAACTTCAGACTATACTACAAAGCTACAATAATCAAAACAGACACATGGATCAATGGAACAGAGACCCCAGGAATAAACCCATGCACTTATGGTCAATTGACCTATGACAAAGGAGGCAAGAATATAAAATGGAGAAAAGATAGTTTCTTCAATAAGGGGTACTGGGAAAACTAGACAGCTACAAGAAAAAGAATGAAATTAGAACATTTTCTCACACCACATACAATAATAAACTCAAAATGGATTCTCAACCTATATATAAGACCAGAGACCATAAAATTCCTAGAAGAAAACATAGGCAGCAATATTTTGTTTGGATCTGTATCCTAAGGCAAAGGAAACAAAAGCAAAAATAAACAAATGGAACCTAATTAAACTTAAAAGCTTTTCACAGCAAAGGAAACTATCAATGAAATGAAAAGACAACCTACTGAATAGAAGGAAATATCTGCCAATGATATGACTGATAAGGGGTTAATATCCAAAATATACAAACAGCTCATACAACTCAATATTAAACAAACAAACAGCCTGATTAGAAATGGGCAAAAGGCCTGAATAGACATTTTTCCAAAGAAGATATACAGACAGCCAACAGGCACATGAAAAGATGTTAATCATGAGAGAAATGCAAATCAAAACCACAATGAGATATCACCTCATACCTGTAAGAATGGCTATCGTCAAGAAGAACACAAATTGGTGAGGATGTGGAGAAAAAGGAACCCTCTTACACTGTTGGTGGGAATGTAAATTGGTGCAGCTACTATGGAAAACAGTTTGGAGGTTCCTCAGAAAACTAAAAATAGAACTACCATATGACCCAGCAATTCCACTTCTGGGTATATATCTGAAGAAAACAAAAACATTAACTTGAAAAGATAATGCACCCCAATGTTCACAGCAGCATTATTTACAATAGCCAAGATACAGAAGCAACCTAAGTGTTCATCAATAAGTGAATAAAGATGTGGTGTGTGTGTGTGTGTGTGTGTGTGTAAAGTGGAATATTACTCAGCCATAAAAAAGAATGAAATTTTGCCATTTGCAACAACATGGATGCACCTGGAGGGTATTATGCTTAGTGAAGTAAGTCAGAGAAAGACAAACGCTATATGTTATCGCTTACACGTAGAATCTAAAAAATAAGACAAACGAATGAATATTACAAAACAGAAACAGACTCAAACAGATATAGAGAACAGGCTAGTGGTTACCAGTGGGGAGAGGAAAGGGGGGAGGGGCAAGATAATGGTAGGGAATTAAGAAGTACAAACTAGTATGTATAAAATAAATAGGCCACAAGGATATATTGTATAGCACAGGGAATACAGCCAATATTTTATAACTTTAAATGGAATATAATCTATAAAAATATAGAATAACTATGTTGTACACCTGAAACTAACATAAGATTGTAAATTGACTATACCAATCTTACACAAACACTTTCAGAAAACAGAAGAAGGAACACTTCAACCCATTTATGATGCCAGAGTTACCATGACACCAAAATCAGACAAAGATGTTAAAGAAAACGATAAATCAAAAGCTTGACCATAAAGGTTAAAATCCTTAACAAAGTATTAGCAAATAGAGTCTAGCAATATATGAAGACAATAACACAGCATGACCAAGTAATATATACCAAAAAACAAAACAAACAAAAAAAACTCAAGGGTTTTTTTTTTAACATTTGAAAATGAATTAATGTAACCCACCATACTAAGCAAAGAAAGGAAATGCCATATACAGATGCAGAAAAAACATGTAACAAATTTCAACGTCTATTCATGATTTAAAAAAAAAAAAAAAGACCTCCTCCTGTTTGGGAAACGCATCTTAGGAACTTGTTTGGAAACAAGCATTTTTGAGAAGACTGCTACTCTAATCTACAGATCCTGGACTTCACCTGCAACATGTCCAGCCTCCAGCTAACCCTGCTCACAATCCTAACTGGCTCTTGCCAATCTATCCTGTTTGTCCTGAATTCAGTGGTTTTTGTATACTGACAGACTCCTTGGTTTGTCTCAAGTCTGAAGTCAAGGGGAGATTCTGTCAGCAACCAAGGACCTCTGTTCAGTCCTGCATGGTGGGTTTTTCCTCCAATAGCAGGGCTTGTCCCTATACTTGTGCTCCTAAGTGTATAGTTATATAGTTAAACCACCCCCCCCAGATTGTCTCTAATTGTTGAATATACTGTGCAGTGTTAAATACATTGCACCCTTAAAGCTGTCTGTTCCTTTATCTTTATTTCAAAAATCTGAACATATGGCCAGCATATACTTGAGCTCATTGTTGGTGAAATTTAAATGTCAACAAAATAGTATACTCATTAAAAAAATTTTTTTAATAAAATAAAATTTTTAAAAAACCTCTCAGCGAACTAGTAACAGAAAGAAATCTTCCTCAACCTGATAAAGGGCAGCTTTGAAAATCTACAGCTAACATCACACTTAATGGTGAAAGACTGAATACTTTTCCTCTAAGATCAGGAACAAAGCAAGAAAATGTCTGCTCTCACCACTTCTATTCAACTTTGTACGAGAAGTCCTAGCCAGGGTCATAAGACAAGAAAAAAATAAATAAAAAGCATCCAGACTGGGAAGGAAGAAGTGTTCCTCTTCCTAAATGATAGAAATATTCATGTAGAAAATGCTAAGGAAATGACAAAGAAGCTACTAGAATAAGTGAGTGTGATGAGACAAAACACTATTTTGAGTTGCTGCCTAGGCATTTTACAGTGTTCTACCCTGCTCATACCAACAGTGCGGACATTTAGATAAACACCAAGCTTCGGAGTCCTGTCATAAATTCCTATTTTGCTTTTCCCGGGGCACCTTTTAAAACAGTCACTTAGAGCTAAGCCCTCAAAAAGTTAGTGACCTCTACCCCAACCACCTTAAACGTACTAGGTGCTTGCTACTCTTTCTATCTCCTGTTTGCTTGTGAACTGAGATGGGAGGACTGCCCTTCCCCTGGTTCATTGTGCCTCCCCCCACATTTCTGAGATATATAAGTAATAAATTTTGTGACCCTACTTCCTTTGTGTGGATGTAATCGAACTATGCCTTCAATCAAAACAAGCTCATGGCTTCACATCCCCAAAGTGAGAGCTCAGATACTGAGGGAGCTACCTGCCAAACCCCTGTGGATAGCTTGTGCCCCCTCATTCAGCAAGTCATAATCTGCATATTCTTAATTCAATACACCAGCTCCAGCTTCTCAACACAGTGAGTTTAGCAAGGTTTCAGGATATAAGATCAATATATAAAAATCAATTTCTATATACTAGCAATGATCAATTGTTAAATCAAATTTAAAATTCCATTTGCAATAGTATAAAAGTTCATAAAATACTTAGGAATAGGTTTTTTTTTTTTTTTTGAAGATGTTGGGGGTAGGAGTTTATTTATTTATTTATTTATTTTTGCTGTGTTGGGTCTTCCTTTCTGTGCTAGGGCTTTCTCTAGTTGTGGCAAGTGGGGGCCACTCTTCATCGCGGTGCATGGGCCTCTCACTATCGCGGCCTCTCTCGTTGCAGAGCACAGGCTCCAGACGCGCAGGCTCAGTAGTTGTGGCTCACGGGCCCAGTTGCTCCACGGCATGTGGGATCCTCCCAGACCAGGGCTCGAACCCGTGTCCCCTGCATTAGCAGGCAGATTCTCAACCACTGCGCCACCAGGGAAGCCCAGGAATAGGTTTTTTAAAGACATATAAAATTTCTACTGAAAACTATAACATATTGCTGAGAAAAAGTAAAGACCTATTAAATGGAGAAATACACCATGGATTGAAAGATTCAATATCATCAAGATTCAGTTCTCCCCAGATTTGATCTATAGATTCAATGAAATCCAAATCACAATCCCAACAGGCTTTTTATTATATATTGATAAGCTGATTATAAAATTCATATGGAAATGCATAGGGTCTAGAATAGGCAAAACAACTTTGGAAAAAAATAAAGTTGGAAAACTTACACTTCCTGATCTCAACACTAATTATAAAACCATAATAAGCAAGACAACGTGGAAATGCCATAAAGAAGAACAAATGGATCAATGGAACAAAATAGAGAGTTTAGGAATCAATTCACATTTCTTCAACTAATTTTTCACAAGAATACCAAAAAATTCAATAAAATAAAGGATAATTTTTTCAACAAATGAGGCTGGACAACTGATGTATGGAAAGAAGTGAACCTCAATCCCTGTGGTTGCCAGCCTCCAAGAACTCTTAAAGACTCTCATCTCTTGGTATTCATGCCCTCGTATAGTCCCCTACCACAGAACAGGTCTGGTCTGCATGAACAATAGGATATTGCAGAAATGATGGCGTGTGACTTCTGAGGCTAGGTCACAAAAGACATTGCAGCTTCGCCCTTGTCTCTCTTGGATAATTCTTTCAGGACAAATCCAGCTACCACATCATAAGGACACTCAAGGAGTCCTATGGAAATGTCCATTAGGTGAGGAACTGAAGCCTCTTGTCAACAACCAGCTCAACTGCCAAGCATGTGAGTGAGCCATATTGGAAGTAAACCCTCCAGCCCAGTCTAGAGGACTGTAGCCCACCTGACATCTGCAACTTCATGAGATCCTGACTAAGAAGCTCTCAGTTAAGTCACACCCAGATTCCCAATCTACTGAAACTGTGAAATACGAAATGTTTAAAGCCATTAAGTTTGGAGGTAATCTGTTACACCACAATAGATAAGCAATGCAATCCCTGCATCACACCATACACAAAATTAATTTAATATGAAACACACCCCTAAAAGTAAAATTAAAAGTATAAATCTTTTAGAGGAAACATAGGAAAATATCTTTGTGCTCAGGGAGTAGGCAAAGGTTTCTTAGATAGGACACAGAAAGCAATAACTATGAAAGAAAAAAACTGATAAATTATACTTCATTGAAATTAAAAACTTCTCTTCGTCAAAAGATTGCTAACACAATGTGTATATATGTATATAAAATTTTATATATATACATAAAATCAGCACATTGCACACCTTAAATATCTTACAATTTTGTTTGTCAATTATACCTCAATAAAGCTGAAAAAGATCATTAATAAAATGTATAGGCAAGCTGCTGACTGAAAGAAAATATTCACAATATATATATCATGAAGGACTTGATTCTATAATATATAAAGAACTCCTACAAATCAATAATAAAAAGGCAAACAGTCTAATTTTTTAAAGTGGGCAAAAGACTTGAACAGACACTTCAAAAAGGAAGATATAAAAATGGCCAATAGGTACATGAAATGATGCTCAACATCACTAGTCATGAGAGGAATGCAAATTAAAACCATAATAAGATGCCATTATACACCGCTAGAAAAACTTAAAAGACTGACAACACTAAATGCCAGCAGTGATATGGAGCAATGGAGACTTTTATACCTTGCTGATGGGAGTGTGAAATGGCACAACCACCTAACATCAACCCTGTGACCAGCAATTTCATTAAGAGGTATTTACCCAGGAGAAGTGAAAACATATGTCTACAAATATAACTGTTCAAGAATGTTCACAGCTGGCTCATTAGCAACAGTCTAAATGTGGAAACAGTCAAGTCAATAGGGAAAACGTATAAACAAATTGTGGAATATGTATACAATGGACTATTCAATAATAAGAAGAAACAAACTACAGATACACACAACAACATGGGTGAACCTCAAAGACATTATGCTGAGCAAAAGACACTAGACTTGAGTGTGTACTGTACAATTCCATTCATATAAAATTCTTGAACAGGCATATCTAATCTAACATTTAAAAAACAGAATATTAGTTGCAAGGAAGGGAAAGGGGGCAGTTGACTGGATAGGGACACAAGGGAACTTTCCACAGCAACATAAGCGTGTGGTTAACACATGTATACTTCTGTCCGAATTCTATAGCTTAGATTTGTGCATTTTGATTTACATGAATTTTAAAGAAAAAGAACCATATAAAATAATAAGTTGTGGGTGGGAAGTGGAACAAGTTACAGATAATAGAGGATGACAGAATGTTGGTAATTTTGGAGCTGGGTGATGGCTACATGGGAGTTTATTATACTATTCTGTTTACTTTGTATTTGCTTGAAATTTCCATAACAAAGCTAAAAACAGAAAGCCAAAGACATAAACCATAAACCCAATGTTTAGCTGATTCATCTGAAATACAATTACTCTGTCAAATTGCTGTAAAAGTTTCTAATCACTCTCAATTTCTATATGCAATTTGTTGCCATCCAGTTACAAACTATCTATGCCTGGCACCAGCTGCCAGCCCACACTATTCAACAGCACTGTGCTAACCTGTTTTGCCTCATTTTTCTTCTTCACCAAATAATAACAGGAATAGCAACAACATTTGCCCCTTAGAAGTTTTATGAGGATTAAATAATAAAGTATGTAGAGTGCCTTGACCAGTGCCTAGCATAGAACTCTTCCAAAAGCATTAGCTATTAGTCTCATTAATACAACCTGCTACCATTTTTTTTTTTAATTCCTAGGATCTATTTAGTTGCCAGTAACTAAACAGGCAACTACGAGATACACAGTTTACTCTCCTCAGAATGGGAGCCACTGAAGGGTTCTGAGCAGAAAAGCCCTATAATACGAATTGTGCTTTAGAAAGAACACTCGCATCTCAGCCAGTCCTCATGAATGTTCAGCTTATTAGTGGGCTGAAATTTCTGTGTTTTAAATATAGTATGTATGTTTCTACCTAGAGACATTTATCAGCACTTGTACAGAAAGCAGAAGGTTTTGTTTCAAAATGATACTTCTGTAGAGCTCTCCTCAGAGGACAACTGAAGATATTTGCAAATACAGTATATTAGGTAATTTCATCTTCTGGTCTGAATCTAATCAAATGAAATTGTCACCAAAACTAATTTAGGGTCAACAGTGTTTCTACACTAATGATGACCTGAGGCAGACAAGCTATTAGGACCCTGTTATAACCGAGAAACTGTTAGGATAAGTACCTTCTTATACTCTTCTACCTAGTAGAGACAACCCAAGTTCCACTGACTGTGCCTTGTAAGACCCTCTATAGCACAAGGAAGAGTACTGTGCAGGTTTCCAGCACATGCAATCTTGTTACCATAAAGTGTAATTTAAACACAGACCCTAATATCACTGTTACCCCAATTTTAAAAAGTATACTTTATTTTCCAACCACACAAATGACAAAGTACATATTTCTATAAACACCATTCCCTAAATTTTAGGGAACTAGTAACCTAAACATAAAAACGAATCTGCTTATTCTACTAGCAACTATTTTCATGGCAATTTGAAGTAATAAAACAAAATAAAATGTGTTGGAAAAAAGTCAAGTGAAAAGCACAATAATGTTACCCCAACAAATCAACTGTCTTTAAACAGAATAAGTTCTTCTTTCCTTTCAAATAAAGAGAACCAAAAATGTCAGCAATAAAAGCGCACGTAATTAACATAAATCATAGCGATGCTATGCCATGGAATAGGAAAACAGACAAGTTACCGATTCACAGGTCAAAAACATTCTCCATACCCCTGCCTGTATTGTAACCAGTGAACTGTAGAACTCTTAAGACTTTCTGAAAGTTGCAAAGAATTCAGTAACTCGTATAAAACCTCATTAACAGTTACTGAAATACCACAAACACCTGTTGCCAGTGTGTTCCGACAGCGGCTTTTAAGTGGAAAACGTTTACGTGCAAAAGCCCTGGGTGCGGTAACTGGGCGAAGCCCCCTCGAGCATATTCCCCGCCGCTGGGATTAGGGAACTGGGAAAACAGGGGTGGGGGGGGGTCGGGTGGAAATGCTGCCTCTGCCCCACACCTACTCGGCCGCCATCCTCCCGCCCGCGCTCCACTGCGCGGGGTACTCACAGCTCTAGTCTCGTACAGGACCAGTTTCTGAACCGAGCTGATAATGGGGGCGGCGGCCGTGGGCATGGCCCGAGCTAATGGGGGCCCCCACGGCAGGGCCCCAGGCCGCGGCCCAGGTTGTGGACTGCCCCAGGAGACTCGAAGAGAAGACGTCTCAGACCCTGGCCCCCAGCTTCAGCCGGAAAAAACACCGCCTGGGCGATAAATATATAGTGACCAGCTAATACGGCTTAAGTGTTTCCGGATCCTACGCCCCACCTCCAGGCAAGCCCAGCCCCAGGCACGGAGGGGGCGGGGCTGGAGGGTGCACCATAGAGAGGTCGTGTAGAGGTTCCCAGAACCTGCGTACTGCCGAGGGAGGAAGCAAAGAGCGCCATCTTTGGTACTGGCAAGAGAAAAAGTGGGCGGGGAAAAGTGCTGTTGGTTTACTTAGTTGAATCTCTCGTTTATTTGGTCCTTCTCTTTAGAAAAGTGGATATTTGGGGACTGGATTGCTTCTTTTGAAGAGGTTCTCCGAGTTGCAGATAGATCGATTCCCAAGTTGGTCTGTTTTTCCCTGCCTACTTCTGCCCTTGTGTTCTTGGAAACCTACAATGTTCTTTCACTGAGTGTTTCCCCCGCCGCCCTCGCTCTCTTTGTTGTCTATTTTACCCTTAGAAGAGTCAACAAAACCCACATCGTCCAGAGGGTGTGTGGTTCAAGCAATTTATTTTGAATCATCTAAAGTTGGAAATTTCCAACTGCCACATACTTGTGCACGAGGTTAACCATCTGTAAATTCTAAAAATGAGCTGCCGAGTGTAATGCAGTGCCGTGTAGCACTGGCTTTGTAGTTTTGCGTTAAAATAAGTTTTCGGGGCTTCCCTGGTGGCGCAGTGGTTGAGTCCCCCTGCCGATGCAGGGGACACAGGTTCGTGCTCCGGTCCGGGAAGATCCCACATGCCGCGGAGCGGCTAGGCCCGTGAGCCATGGCCGCTGAGCCTGCGCGTCCGGAGCCTGTGCTCCGCAACGGGAGAGGCCACAACAGTGAGAGGCCCGCGTACCGCAAAAAAAAAAAAAAAAAAGGTTTCTTCCTTTGGATGTGCGTGAATATAAATAGACAATGCATGTACCCTCTTTGATCATCACCTTCCATTTTTGTGAAAAGGAGTGTATTATAATTATGAATACAAAATTAGGTACAAAAGTGAATATTGAAAATGAGAAAATAAATCACAGCCCCACCTCCCGAGGCCCCGCCCCCCGAGAGGTTTTGCGCTCTTCTCAGCTCTGGGTTCCCTTGGTAACCGCTCAGCAGATCCCTTGCCAACCGCTCCACAGAGTGTCCCGGGAGGCGGCTACGGCCTGCTGGTGGGGTCCGCTGCGGCCAGGTACGTAGGGGTCGGAGTCCACCGCTCGGATGCATTTTGGTGTCGCACGAATGGAATCCCACCTCCTGCGTGGACCCCAGACCAGTTCCTTTTCTTGCAAAACTAAACTTCGGGATCTCTGTAAATTCCGCTTTTTAAACCCACTTCCCTTTTCAAGTATCAATGTCTTCATTCCACAGATACTTACTGAGCACCTACTGTGAGATGTAAGATGTACTCTAGTGACAGCTAACCCAGCCTAGGTAGAAGTGCTAGGTTTCCCAGGAGATGGGCCCCCTGTTAACCGCAGAACCCACTGCTAGAGGATTTTTCAACTGCTATAAGTGTAAGGAAACTTTAAAATTTAAAATCCATAATGTGACATTAGGGATTATATTGTAAATTCAAAATTGAGAAATTACAAAATTTTTAAATTAACATTTAATTATTTATTTTACATTTTCTTTCATAGTTTGGGACCCTTTTTATTAAGAACTAGAAAGATGGCCATGTCAGTTCTGGCATTTTGCATTGACTTAGATCTTTTAACTGGGAAAAAATATTTAGTTCTGTTCCACTTCATAATGGAAACCAACTCTTCTGAACATGAGTTAAGTATTTGCACCATGTTTTTATTTAGGATAACAACTCGAAATAACTGTAGAACTCTGGTTTTCCAATATTTAGTTTTCAGTTATTATACTATAATTAAGCACTTTCATTCGAACCTGGTCTTAGTTTTGTTCACCCAGAAGTAGATCCTGAGACAAAATTTGAGGACAAATAGTTTACATGGGCAATAATCTAGCGAACAACAGCAGGAAAGGGAAGGAAGCTAATAAAGGGAATATTATCAAGCAAATTTCTCTGTGGGCTGAATTCACTGGGGGATGCTTGGATGTCTGTCCCAGTTATTCCTTGTAAGGGGAAAGGGAGCTGGGGTATTTATTCACCAACTCCCATCAATTATTGGTTGAGGGCTGCTATGGCAGAACATTAATTCCCTGTAACTTCTAGTCTGCCCTGTGCTCAGGCAGAATAAGTTCTGGCAGCTAGAAAGAGTCCTTAGACAAAGAGTCCTTAGACAAAGAATCACACATGCCAGCCCTTGGAAGTTGGGCTGGCCATCCCTGGAAAAGGCACATATCAAGTGGATAGGGGCAGGGCACTAATAACATCTGCTACGTTCCACTCTCTGTGCCACTCATAGTCACTCCCCTCCCCACACATTAAATTTCCAGCACCTTGTCACTGGTTCTTCAAGGTGGTGTCTGGTCCCAGTTTCTAAAAGAAAAGGAAGCACAAAAATACAGATATCTCCCTGCCCCCAATTATGCAGCAGCAACTACCTCCACCTGCCAGTGCAGTAACTCCTTATACAAGGGTGTGACTCATTGGGGATCACCATATATCATGTTTGTTACACTACTCTCATAGCCCCATTCACATGCTTCTTCCCCAGAGCTCTTTTTTCTCTTATCATCCAGTCTTGCTCCTTCCAGGCCCTGCACCAAGCCATTCAGCACTGTTCTCCAAATTGAGGACCTAGGAATACTGCTTAAAGCCCTACCCACCAGAAGGATTTCCCCTAATCACCATCTCTCAGGGCTACACCTGAGTGGGACTAAAGCCTGAAAGCATTCCATTTACAGCTTGCACCAATATATCATGATTCATCCATGATTTTTTTTTCTTTTTTTTATCAGCTGTTCCTAGGGAATTCCATATGAGGTATGAGCCAAGAGACACTGGTGAGCCAGAGATAGGTGACATGGGGGTGTCTAGGCTGCTTGCTTATGAAATGTATTTGGCCTGATCGCAGTGTTGCATTTTTCTCGTTCAGTGGATTACTGCTGTGCCTGCCCAACTTGAGGACTTGATTGTCTGACATACCCAGCTCACGATGGGCACTTCCGTGTGACGTCCCATGGCCAGACATTCTAAGATTCCAAAAGGTATCCTACCCAGCACAGCTACCTCTAGCATCGTGGGATCTGGCCAGGTATACGGCCCATGAAGCAAGGCCTCGGCACCGTAGCCTGAAACTGCTGCAGAGCTCTCTCTTGCTCTCGGCCTTACTCAAAACTGACAGCTTTCCAAGTCACCCCTTAAATGGATCAGAGCAATATTCCCAAATGTGCTACATGCTGTCTCCAAAAACTAAAGAGACTTACAAAATATTGCACCTCTTTTTTAGAGGTAGAAGGTGTAAGGTACAGTAACTTGTCCTTTACCTTGGAGAGAAGGTCTCAGAATGTCCCAGACCACTGGCCTTTTAAAACTTCACCAATATAACAGGTCCTCGAATCTTTGTAGGTTTATTTCCCACTTTCTGCTGCCCATACGTCTTATGAGGGCATCCAGAACACTTGCTACTTCCCGCTCACCAGGTCTGATATTGTCAATATTGTGGATCAACAAGACCCCTTTGTTCTATATTTGTTACAAAGGGCAGGAGAGTCCCGGGGTAAGACTAAATGTCCATTGCTGACTGTTCTAAGTAAATACAGACTGCTTCTGATCCTCCTCCTTGATGTGTATTGAAAAAAAATGCATTTTCCAGCTGAGTAGCTACATATCAAGTATAAGGAGCTGTGTCCGTCTAGTAAAGTTCTCTGCACAGCAGTTGCAATTGGGACTGCCCCTAGTTACATTTACAGTGGTCCAGTATCATCTGTCATGATCTGGTTTTTGCAGAAACTCAGACTAGAGAATTAAACAGGACAATGCATCTTTTAAATAGTTTTGGGGTAGCACTCTTCCATTTCGTTCAGGATGATTTACTATTGTTTATCTAGGGCAAAGGCTAAGGAGCTGGTGTGCAGTTTCATGAGCTTCCACTTGGCCTTTTCAACCACAGAGGCCCTTATTCCACAGTTAAGGAATCCCTGTGAAGGTTTTTCCAGCTGCAATCCCTATTATGCACTCAAGGACCAGGAAAATAACCACCGAGTGATCCTTCAGACCCTTTGGATGCACTGTAAGACAGACTTGAGCCAAGGTTCCATTTGTCACTGGTTCTCCACTTGCCCTTGCTCTAATACAAGGCTATGATGGCATTTTGGATCTGCTGGTATTGATGTCAGCTGAGACCCTGTGTCCTATAACTGTTGAAAGAGGAGAATATTCCTATTTCCACAGTGTCTATTTCTCTGGTTAATTGTTGTAGGTCCTCTTGGGGAAGGATTGGGGAATCCCTATTATAAATACTTGCTATGGAGTTGTAGGCTAGATCCTCGAGGACTCCTTGCCATCCCCTCAATGGGCTCTGGAATCATGAACAAGGAGTCATGACTTCCACTGTGGCTGCTGACATCAGCCTTTGGTTCACTTACCCTTTTTCGTTTTTAGAAATGTAAGTTAATCAACACTTTCATCGACTGCTCATCTGTCTCACCCCTAGGGAGCCCATGGTTTATCACTATCACCGCAGATCTCTGTGGGTCTTGCTTGTGGCCATTCTGGGCTTGCTGCCCATTATAGTAATTATACCTACTTTGTTTCTGACAGTTAAGGGCTGCCACCTGGCCTCTGCTCTTCCACACCCTGTCATCCCCACTGACACATGAGAACCCAGTATCATAGCAGCCTCTCCCTTACTTTAAATCCTGGCCCAAAAAAGGACAGCCACCACTGAGCTTCTTAATGATGCCAGTGCCCCCTTACTAGCTCATTCCTTAACATCTTAATGAAAAGAGTGCCCTCTGTCCATCCCAAAGAGCAGAGTAGGCTGATGGTTCTCTG
Source organism: Hyperoodon ampullatus (assembly GCF_949752795.1). Classification (NCBI taxonomy): domain Eukaryota; kingdom Metazoa; phylum Chordata; class Mammalia; order Artiodactyla; family Ziphiidae; genus Hyperoodon; species Hyperoodon ampullatus. The sequence continues at coordinate 40,263,364 of NC_136925.1, read as the reverse complement.
GCCTAACATAATAAATCCATTTAACATGCCACTTCTGTGAGTATTTAACACCTGCCTCTGTGCCCTGTCAAGGCAGTTCTGGAATTCACACCTCATTGTTTTTTTCCAAGCTTCAAGTATCATTACCAGCAGTGAATTAGGATTTGCTCCAGGTGTCCTAGCTAGGATGTTAAACTATGAGTCATGGGAGACAGCCCACTATCAATAAACTCCTATCCAGTCTGCATTCCCCTCACCTGACACCCTCAAGATCTTTCCCAGGCGTGTTCTCCTGGTTCCTGTTGGTACACTCATAGCCAGGCCCTGGAGCTCTTTAGGTGCATAACACCTTTCTTCCTGTCCAGTGCCTCCCCAGTTGGGCTGGGCTGACACTTGACCCCAGTTACTGCTCTAGAAGCTATGAGGGGAAATAAGCTTGTAAAAGTCGAGCATTGTCTTCTGAGGCATCTGCCTCAGGTGAGGCACGGAGAGGCTGCTCTCTTCCATAAATGAGAAGGTTACTTCTGTTAATACAGAGCATTTGGGGGTAATCTTGGGGTTCAAAACTCAAGGTACTTAGACATCCAACTAGATATCCCCATCCCAGGCCTTATCGCCCTTGTTTTAGTGTGCTTTACGGAGACTCCTTAATAAATGCATGATCTCTCTAAGAGGTTTAGATGCATTTTCTCCTTTACAACTACATTTTCTACTAGCATTACTTATTTTGATGGTATTTTTTAAAACCTTGAAATTTCAGCCCTTTAGTTCCTGAAGTTTTCATCTCAAATCTTTTTAATATACTAGTAATACTTCTTACTACATCTTATTTCATATTGTCATCTTAAAATAATATTGGTATATTAAGCCCATTTGAATATTCTTAACTTCCACAGAGAAATGTAATCATATCTCATTTACCTGGAAGTATATAGCCCCCTCCAATCCATTTTTCATTATTCTGTGAACAATGTCCCAGACCACTGGGACAAAGTTTTGTTTCATTTTTCAAGTCTATTCACTAAAGTATTTTCATAAGGTTTTGTAACTTTTCCATAAAAGGCTTGTATATCTTTTGTACTATTTAATCCTGTTTATTTTATATTTTTGCTGCTAAGTCATATTTATAATTGGTTACATGTTCTAGCTATTTTTGATATATAGAAATGCAACTGAATTTTGTTTAATGGTTTTGAATTCAGCAAATTGGATTATCTTATTAATTCTTAAAATTTATCTGTGACATATTTGGGTTTTCTACATAGACAGTCATATCAACTGGGAATAATTACACTTTTCTTTTGTCTTAAAAAGAATATTTTAAATATTTAATCATTAAATATAAGGGTGTCTTTCATTCATACCCTTTATCAATAAAAGAAGTTCCCTTCTATTCTTAGTTGCTAAGAGGTTTATCTTTTATTGAACATTAAAGGGTGTTGACTTGTCTCATATTATTTCTACATCTATTAAGATAATCATATAGTTTTTCTCCTTAAATTTATTTTAATATGATAAATTAATTTTCTCATACTAACCATCCTTGAATTCCTGGGGAAACCCAACTTGGCCATGATGTTATTATCTTCTTAATATATTGCTAGATTCAACTTGCTAATACTTTGATTAGGATTTTTAAAAATCTTGTTCATGAATGAAGTTGGCATATAATTTTGCTTTTTTGGACTATTCTCTGGTATAGGTATGGAGGTTATATGAGAGCAATAAATTAAGTAAGAAGTCTCCACTTTATCCTTTTTCTGAAAGAGCGTCTATAAGATTGCAAGACTTGGAGCACTTCAATAAAACCATCTGGTTTCCTTATGGGAAGATTTTTACTTACTGATTGTTTCCTTAATTGTTATAGAACCACTCAAGTTTTCTCTGTTTCTTAAGAAGCTGATTTTTCTAGTAATTTGTCAATTTTGCCTAAGTTTTCAAATTTATTTGGGATAACTTTATGATAGCCTTTTATTATCTATATATCTGCAGCATTATTTTCTCTGTGGTCCTTCCTCCTATGTCTAATATTGTTTGATCAAGTAGACAGTAAATCAGTAAGCATTATGGAAGATTTAACCAATAAAATTCACAAACTTTATGTAAACAACATTTAAAGAACACTACATCAAACAAATATAAATTGTGTATCCTTTTCAAGGATGTAGACAATTTTTTTGAAAATTATCATGTGGTAGGCCATAAGGCACGACTCAACAAATTTCAAATAATTAATATAATATGGAGAACAGTCTCTGATTAATGAAAGAAATCAACAACAACGAAAACATAGGAAAATTTTAGTTTTGAGATGTGAGAAAACACACCTCTAAAAAACCAATGTTTCATATTATTTAATTGTGCCTTCTATCTTCTGTTCTTGATCAATCTTGATAGTTTTCTATTTGTAAATCTCTTCAAAATACCGCTATTTAGCTTTGTTGCCCTTCTTTATATAATGTTTTTCTATTTTATTAATTTTTAATACATATTTTTCTATTTTTCTTTTTCTAACTTCTTAAATTGTGAGCTTATATATTTTGATATATATTATGTTCATTATTTTTCAGTTCTACGTATTTTCTCATTTCCATTAGGATTTCTAATTAGAGCCATTAGTAGGCCCTACACACATACCCATTGACAAATTTATAAGTGTATATACATATAACATATTTAGTTTGATTTTTTAAAGCATTTGCTATTGGGTTTTTGTTTGGCTGGTTGTGTGTACACTAATTTGATCTTTAATAGAATATACACATCAAAACATACATGTGGATATATACATGTATGTATTTTTTCCTTTAGTCTCTCAAAGATACTTTATTTTAGCTGTCTTATATAGCATATAGCTGGCTTTTGCTTTCTGTCTCAAACTATGAACCTATTATTGTTTTAATAGATCAGTTTAACTTATTTGCCATTATTGGCAAAATCCATCTCTTAGTGGCATGGAACGGCTTCTGGGCTAAGTAAATTCACAGAATATTCTAGTTCTCCCTAACCTGCCTGCCCATTCCTCCTAAACTAGGCACTTTAACAATCTTACTCTTTCTTACTGTAGTATTTTGTATTATGACTTCTCAAGAGAAGACAGAAGAGCATCCTTTTGTGGATATATTTAATGAAGATGAAGCTGACAAAAACTTTATGTTGTCTAAACCTGTTTGCTTTGTTGTATTTGGGAAACCAGTAAGTTATCTCTTCTAACTTATTATTTAATATATTTTTTAATTTTTAAAGTCATAATCTCATGTTACCATACAAGATTGAAAACCACATCATGTGCTAATTTTTTTTTGAGTGTTTGTTAGACTTTCACTGTATGACAAGCTCTGATATAGTATTGGTTGTAAATTATAACTTTCTCTCCTCTTGTACACTATTATTGAAAAGGAACCTAGATTGTATTTATCTTTGCTTTATATTATGAATAAATTAACTCATCAAAGCACTGCACCATGACAATTGTTAGTAGTATGTGATCCAAGGTTATTTCACACTCAATTTTCATATAAAACTTTCTGTGAAATTTGTTGTGAGGCTCTCTGGATATGTGAAGACAGGACACTAAAGAGACAAATGGAGGATACTCTCATCAGTGTCTAAAGCTCCTGAGAGGGGATGTGCTTCATCTTTACCCACAGTGTGTTAGTGGACCTATGTATTATCTTTCTGCAAAACAGGAAGAAACCAAGAATGGCTGTCGTAAGATAGCTCGCCTTCCTAGGCAGTTCTAGTAAGGACCTCTAGATGAGAGCTTTTTTCAGCCTCTGAGCTTAGTTGGTAGTTACCATTAGAGGGCCTAAGGTGGTTAATATAAAAGCCTCTCCGAAATAGCAGAGTCTAAGGGCTGACTTGATTTTCTAGAGACCCCGGGACAGGATCAAGAAATGGTTCCAATAACTTCTATTATGTTTCAAAAAACAGAATAGAATTTTAAAAGTCAACAGTGGAAGCAATCAGATGCAAGTGTTACTTCATTAAAGTGAACTTTTATCTTTAAACTATGATACTTTTCAAAGATGTCCATTAAGAAGGAATTTTTGCTCTTGAAAGTTACTAAATGGAAGTCTGTCAAGACATTCACAATTATAAACTTTAGGCAGGAAATAAAATGATGAATCTCAATATAATCAAAATGATTTGTACTCAAAATTACAAAATTTAACAATCGGAAGAGTGCAATACCTAGAATACCATTATGGTACAGCTTCCTGCTTTCAGGGCTATTTTCTTAATTAAAAAAAAAAAAATCACTTCATAAAATGTGGCAAACGGGACAGTTAATAGAGAAAAATGAAGCTATAAATATCTAGGGTCTATTCTTTATTTATTGTATGGAAAAAATTTTACTTGATAATATTATGTAATTATAGTAACCATCAATAGAATCTTTAAAAATATCTGTTTTGTTGGCAAATAGCTATTCTATTGGGTTTTAAATAATATCTTTCTTTTTAAGGGGGTTGGTAAGACAACATTAGCCCAACAGATAACACAGGCATGGAAGTGTATTCGTGTAGAAGGTAAATTTTATCTTTTTTCCCTAATATTTTATTATGAAAACTTTCAAATATGCATTAAAATGTAAAGCATTGTACAGTGAACACCCATATGCCCATCTACTTACTATCTATTAGAGTCTATGATTAACATTTGCTATATTTGCTTTGTCACACATCACTATCAACCCAGTGAACATTATCTTTAAAATAGCATCAAACATGTTTTGCCCTTCTGTTAGTCTTAGTTTTGGTCATAGAATTTAGGAGGTTTATGAAACATCTTTGACTCCATTCTACTACTTCCCATTCTCTAATTCCGTAATTTAGAACTATTGGGGATATGTGTGTTTTGGGTGTCTCCCTGTGAAATATGAAAAGAGATGGAACTCTCACAGCTGCTCTTGGGGAGATTTGCCAGGACTTAATTATCTTTAATGATAAATTTTATTTTTTATTATTTATAATTTGCTTTGCATTCTTTGCAATATATATGACAGGAGTTGATGTCTTTGTATATAAATATTCTTTTAATCAATAAAACCATTTATGCCTTAATAGAAAAATAAGCAAAAGAATGAATCTGTAATTCATAAAAGTGGAAATAAAAATGGACAAATATAAGAAAAGAGTTTAACTTCACTGTTACTCAAAGCAATGCTAATTAAAATAATGCTGATCTATATTTGCCTAATAAATTGGCAGTGAATCTTTAAAGTTTCTACCATCATTGTTGGCAAGAATGTTATCAAATGAGCATTTCACATGCCATTAGTGAAATTGTGATCTGGTACAACTTGGGAGAGAGAGCAATTCTGCAACACGTAACACACACACACACACACACACACCACAACTTTAAAAATTTCCCCTTTTTTTATCAAAATAAAATTCCCTTGTAGGAAATCTTAAAAAGTACCAAACTTTCCATAGATTATTAGCAGCTAGGGACATAATCAGTTCCTGGGTCCTCCCCTAAGTTATACCCCTGTCATTTCTGTCCCAGGATATCTTCCATCATGGAATGAAATATCTCCTCTTAAAAAGGAACCAAGTTATTAGAATTTCAGCCTCAGGACCCCTTTTTGCTAGATAAATTTCAGTATTCATCTATTTTTAACATTTCTTGATGCATATTTTCCTTTTATACAATCAATGTGCAAAATTAATGGGCTGTAGATGTAACTACGTATGATTATAAAAGTATCTGGACTGGTAATACTACTGTATACTTTGTATGATACTTTGTAATTTCCAAATCACTGTCATATACAACCTCATTTCATCCTCGTATTCCCTTGCATACTACACAGGGCACAAACATGCAAGGTGCAAAGGTGTTTGGGAAGTTAGCTTCCCCAAGATCCTTTAGCTAGTGAGTGTCAGAGACAAGTTTTCTGTGGAATACATTCTGCTACCTTATACTTTAGTTAGGCTTAAATGACATAATGTGTATAAATGTGCTTTGTAAACTCTAAAGTGACACAAATATTAATCTTTGTTACTAGTTAAAAAACACACAAATATGTTTCTTAACTTGGAAATTCTAATAACAATTTGTGCTAATATTTTGAATTCATATTTTAGCTTTACCCATTTTGGAAGAACAGATTGCCAGTGACACTGAATCAGGAGCTATGGTAAGCAAATCTAACTTTCAAAACTGTTACAATTTCCTTAAAAGCTGTGTGTCACAGGTACATTATACAATCACTGTACAATATCTGTGTTTGTTCTTAGTTGCAGTCGATGCTGATCAGTGGCCAAAGCATTCCAGATGAACTTGTCACAAAGCTAATGTTGGAGAAGCTCAACTCCCCAGAAGTCTCTCACTTTGGTATGCTTATTTTTATACAGCAGTGGCTATCAATGCAGCCTTAAAACTCGTGGTTTATCTGAGGCACAAGTAATTCCTGAAATTGAATTTTTTTTTTTTTTGCCCTGGCATAGGAAAGGAATCCCAGAGTCCGAATTCAGTTGAGCAACTCCAATAGTTTTATTTGCTTGTTCACTTGTTTTTATTCTTCAGAATCTACATTTGTTTTCAAATTTTAAGTTTATATGATTCAATCTTCTTTTAGTAATGTGTTATCCAGCAAAAGCATCAAAAATCTGCTGTGGTCCTTGATGCAGTGCTGACAGCCTCTGCTGATTGCTTTCCTATTCACCCTGAGTTTTATTACTAAGTCCTGACAATGATTAGGTTTCTCTGCATTAATCCACACTAATAAAGCTGGAAATGGGAACTAGAATGACACCAGCTTACCCTCTGGCTCCAGATATTGGCAGGCTGTAGCCTGTCTACCCTCTGACTCTGGACCCAAGAAATCTCCCTGCCCTCAAACGGATGCTGAGCAGGGGCTTTGGATATAATTTCTCAGGAAAGACTACTGAAGTTCGGAATGACTAAAAAGAAAAAAGCAAACTCTATGGCATTTGCAAAAGAAGGAAGAAGAATCAAAATGTGTTTGGGAGAAAATCATCCACCTGAAATGGATGTATTGAACGAGAGAAGAAAAATTTAGAGATCTGCTTTATATTCTCAGTAAATTAAGAGAGGACATTGTCACTATTAAGAATACAGGAATACAAATAAAGTGCAGTACAATGAAAATCAATAGTGGAAATAGCAACAGCAGACTTGTCACTGAAGACCATATATATATGTATATGTATATCATCTATGTCTACAGATAGAAAGATCTATATATAGATTACGTACAGAATGAACTATATCTATTCATACATATATAGATATATATCCAGATATCATCTCCTTTATTTCATATAAATACGCTATCCATTTATCTATCTACTGATCAGTAATAAAGAGGATGAACTTGGGAAAAACACCCAGAATGTGGGAAGTAAAATGAATAAAAAGGTAAAAAGGACAATCACGGAATTCCAACATAGGTCAATAAATGACCTCAAAAAGTATAATGATTGAAGCTGAAAATGCATATGTAAAGGTAGATAGGCAAATATCTTTTTGTTTATTCTTTACCTCACATTACCTCTTGAGAAAATTTAGAGTGACTTACATGGCAACAAAAAATGGCATAAATTATAAGTATTGGCAAAAAGAGAAAGCAAAAAACATGAGAAAAATAAATCTACTCAGCTATGCCATTCACAGTGTTCATAACCCTTTTAACTTCTTATTACAGAAAATTTCAAGTAAAAGTAGAGAATGATATAAAATCCCCCCATGTGTCAAAAACCCAGCTTCAACAATGACAACTGTTGTTTCACCTTATTTCATCTATGCCTCTGCATACATTCCCCCGCAACCTACTTTATTTTGAAGCTAATCCATATCATATCAGTTCATCTGTAAATGTTTTAGTCTGTATCTCAGAAAGATAAGGACTCTTTTAAAACTTATCACATTACCATTATCATACCTAAAAAATTAATAATAAATCATCTACTAATCAGTCTATTGTCAAATTTCACTATGTACCTCATATTTTTTTTCTAGTTGGTGTTGTTTGTTTGTTTGATTTTGGAAGCAGGATCCAACCAACCAGGTTTCACATATTGCTACTGATCAGTATGTCACAAGTCCCTTTTAATCTGTAAGTTGCCCCTACCTCTTTCCATCATCTTGTGTTTTCTATGCTGAAGAAACTGGTTGTTTGTCTTTTAGAGTTTCCTACCTTCTGGATTTTGCCGATTGCACCTCCTGCTATCATTTAATGTATTCCTCTTTCCCCTAGACTTCCTGTACACTGGTACTTATCCTGAGAGCTAGCAGAGGAAGAGTGCTATAAATGATTTCTTTAATATACATTTATTTATTTATTTTTGGCTGCGTTAGGTCTTTGTTGCTGCGCGCGGGCTTTCTCTAGTTGCAGCAAGCGGGGACTACTCTTCATTGAGGTGCGCGGGCTTCTCATTGCAGTGGCTTCTCTTGTTGCGGAGCACGGGCTCTAGGCACACGGGCTTCAGTAGTTATGGCTCGCGGGCTCTAGAGCGCAGGCTCAGTAGTTGTGGCTCATGGGCTTAGTTGCTCCGTGGCATGTGGGATCTTCCCGGATCAGGGCTCGAACCCGTGTCCCCTGAGTTGGCAGGCAGATTCTTAACTGCTGTGCCACCAGGGAAGTCCCTATAGATGATTTCTTGAGTCTGAGGGCCACACTATCAGCATGCAACTGCATGGCCACGGTCTAGTCATGCACAACTGGGCTCATTTAAAGGCTACAGTGAAGGCAGGACCTTGAGCCCCTTCTGCCCAGCCTCCCCTCACCTGTCCTACAGCAGCCCCAAAGGAATTTCTTTGGAACCTAGCACTTTGCTAAACACAGTTTGAAACTCTCTGCTAAGCAAGGATTCTTTCTGATGTTTGGTCTTACCCAGCAGCCTGGTAGATGGTAGAAGCAATATTGGAAGTAAAGGGCTTTCAAAATAGAGATATTAACTTGAGTCAGCGGCTGGGTAAGCCTGGGTAATTGATGACTCCAAGATTCCTAAAGACAGATAATGTGCTGTCAGTAAAGTATTGCCAGATCCAATCTTAATTTTTTTCTGTACCAGAGCCCTTTTATACTTGGAGGTTCTGTCACTATTTAGAAAAAAGTTACACAATCTACAGTTATAATCCCTTCATTCACAACCTGTCATGTTGTGTTGGCCTTGAGCCAAAATCAGCTTCCATGAACTGCATCCTCACCAAAGAGAAAATGGCAGCGTCAATTCCTGGGCACCCTGAGAAGCCCTGCTCTGCATCCTCCTTCTAGATTCCAGAAAAAATCATTTTCCTCAGTGACTGATGGACAGCCCTGGTCTGGGCAGTCCCTGCCCCAGGTATAGCACATTGTGGATGGTACTGTAAGTCACTGGTCACCAATATGGCCACTCATGCCAGGCCGGGCTGAGGTGAGATGACTATCAGGGCAGGCTGGATGCTAAGCTACCCAATGTCCATGAATCTCTCAACACTTCGATCTAAAAGCAGTAGCATACCATCTTCAGTTTTGTGGCTATAGGGAATACCTTCTTCTTCTCACTGTGCCAGGAAGCGGGGACAAAGTGACGGTATGGGCCTGTTGGTTTCCCCTGGGCTGTGGTGTGAACAGTCTTTGAGTTTTCCCTTGGTGGGGGTGATGCAGGCTGGGCATTAGCCTGCCAAGTGCCTATTCTGCCTATGATGGTATATGCAGAGCCTTCCAGCAAGGAGTGGCGTGGGGTCTACCATTCCTCTGTTTTCAGCATGGAGTGCAAGGGCTTGGTAATTGTGTCAAGGAGAAGTGGGACGGAGGGTGGAATCCTCACCTATGCTTCCATCTTCACAACATGTCTCTGGGATTAGAGAGGTTGACAGTGGGCTCAGCAGCTCTAAGAAGTATCCCCCTGAGATCTTCCCAGAATTGGATCCAGAGAACTAAGTTATTCCACTGTAAATCTTCAAAGGTGAGATAAACAAGCAATGTAACTGTCTCTGCCACAACTCTTCCATAGACAGATTTCCAGGGTCTGGATATGATGATACTGGCCACCTCTCAATGGGTAGAGCCCCCAGATCCATTGCTCAGAACATTAAGGCAACCCAAATAATGGCCTATCAGGAGACAGCCAGACCCCATGGAAACAACCCACTCTTCTGCTGCCTCCACCAGGGAAGAGACCAAGTATGAAACTCATTCAAATATACATGTGCACCCAAGGTTTGGCATGCCTGCAAACAGTCGCACTTGGAATGCCTGATAAGCTCTCAGGGCAGTGGCAGTGGTTGTAGTAATGGGCAGGGTGCTGGAGAGCATAGCAAACAGAGTGCCAAGCATCTTTCTGTCATCCACTTACAATAGACAAATGTGGGCAGTGCTGGCAGCAGAGGGAATGGGAGGAAGGTCTTGTGTAATCCCTTGTTTCTTAGAAGGGGAGGGCATGAACTCTGGGGACTGACTGGTCTCTGGAATTATCCAAGGTTGAATTCAATCTAGGGCTAAGTCATGCAGTCCCTTCACCACAGCACCCACAATGGCAATGTGTCAGACCAAGGGGTTAATGCCAGCCATCATGTCCCAGAGGAGACACTGGTCAGTCTTGACAGCCTCACTCCATTCAGTTTTTATAAAATGTCTGCCAAAAATCAAAGCTTAATAACCATAATTTGTCTGTCAGTTGTTCCTCCAAGAAAAAAATATTCTATAAAACAGCAGAAAAATTGTTCGAAGGCCTTTAATTCCCAGCGACAGAGTTAAGAATTTATTAACAAGAGAAAGGTTTCTCAAGCAAGAGAGTGACATAATTAAAGAAATATATTAAGGAAACTAATATGATGATGGTATCCAGGGTGAATTTCAATGAGAAGATATAGGTTTCTGGGTAGGGATGCAAGCCAATAAATGTACTAAGCCAAAATCATATTGATAATGTTTCTTAAAATGTATGAGGGTTACATGGGTATTTTATTACTCTCTGTAACTTATATAAACATATACATATATATTCCATTGTATTATGAAATATTAATTCAAGAAATAAAAATAATATGCCATGCAACCCACTATAATATACCTTTACCATTCATCATATGAGCTTTCCTAACATGAGTTAAAGAATTATTGGCATGGAATTTCCTTCTCTAGGCACCTCATGTGCCTAAAATAAATTGATTTGGAATTTTTAAAGATGTCTCCTCCTAGCCCAATGGTTTTATTTATTGTCAGAAAAACATTATTCAGAGTTATACTTCATGTGGCAATAACCTTAACTATTAATTTTTAAATGTTGACAGATGATTTTAAGACCAGCATTAGTATTCATCAATAACTAAATGATATTTTTATAAATAATAATAAATCCATGCTCTCAGACATGGATAATATTATAAAACTTTTAAAATTATGTTTTACTCTACAGGCTATATTATCACTGAAATACCATCACTTTCACAGGATGCCATGACTATTTTTCAGCAAATAGAATTAATTAGAAATTTAAATTTGAAACCTGATATTATAATCAATATTAAGGTAAGAATATTAGTTGTGTTTCTAGTATGGTATACATAACCATTCTTTTTGATAGTTAAATTCAAGGAATGTTCTTAATTGTTTTAAGGAGTTAAGAAAATAATAATTTATGCATCAGTTATAGGGTCTGAAGTATACTTTGTCATACCACTGTGCTTTTGCACCCGTAGCTCCATCCACGGGAAACACCTCCTTGCCTCTTCACCAGGCTTCATCACAGTTATCCTTTGAACGCCAGTTCAGGCATCATCTCTGCAGAACTTTCCCCAACAACCAACCCCTCTGCAACAACACAAATATTAACTAACTCTCATTCTCTCTCCCTCTCTCTCCCTCTCTCTCTCTTCCCCACAGCTGCTTCATCACAGGAAAGTTAAATACTTCTCTGATGACCATTCATGTTGCTCTTTTCTATCATATTACCTCACTGTATTGTAATTGTCCATTTTCTTCTAGACTCTGCCTTACTTGGAGGCAGGAACCATGTCTCACTCCTGTAAACCTCAACTAGCACAATAAGTGGTACCTAATACGTTTGCCAGTTAAATAAAATGAAAGAATGAACAAATGATTTGGATGTACAAATGTTAAAGAACACTGATGGGTTGGTCCTGTTCCCATTTCTCTCCTTTACCAACTGTAGAACATGGTAAATCACATTTAGGAGCCTCAATTTCCTCTTCACAAAGATGATACAAAGATAGCTGCTTCATAGGGTTGTGGTAAGAATACAGTGAGGTGAGGACCACTTGTTTATATGAACATGAATGATAACCATTTATAACAATACCCTGCCTGATTCCCCAAAGGGTTTGATAACTCAAAATAAATTAGATGGTCCTCAGCTCAAGTGCAGGGACTCAGTGGTATGTTTGGGCCAGCTGTGAGAGACAGGTGGCATTCAGTGATGGGTGTGGTGTCATCTGCAGCCCCAGCCCAATGTCATGGTCAGAGGCCAATCAAAATCCCTGTGTGACCTTCAGAATGTCACCCATGTGAACATATGTATAATGGAGAGAAAAAAAATCTCAAATAATTAACTGAAACCAAATATAAAGTCTAGGCCATGGAACACAGAGATTATATAAGAAATTAAGACTGGGTGGAATAAGAACACAGAGATATACAGGCCATAAGGCTCCAAATGCTCACTAAATTTGGGTCATAAATTTGGTTCTAAGTTTGATGAACCAAAGCAGAAGGGGAAATGTGACCAGTTATATAAAATCCACATTGCCCATGAAAAGACAAGCCATTCCTCAGGAAAAACAAAATGAGAGATGAGAGATATATCTTACATGGGTCTCAACATAAGGATTGTTAACGTAGAGAATGAAGTCCTTAACCCCACTGATATTGTGTGATGGTGGGTGTCCACAGCAGTTTCCACAGGTAGCTGGGGCATAATCAGAGGGCCTCATGTGAGATAGAACTTCAGTACAGCACACACTTCTCTGATGGTTTGGCCTTATTTGGGGATAGAGTCTGGTATTTCTAGACCAGAAGTTTTTAGCCTGGGATCCATGAATCCTTAAGCATCCATGAACGTTCTGAAACTATATGCAAATTTTATGTGTATGGACATTTTTCTGAAGCAAAAGCCTATGGCTTTCATCATATTCTAAAGAGGTCTGTATACTAAAAAAAAAAAAAAAAAGCATTAAGGGCCAGTGATCTACTACAGCAGTGGTTCTCAGAATTTGGTCTGAGAGCCAACTGCATTAGTAGCACTCAAGAAGCTTGTTGGAAATGCAGATTCTCAGGGAGCACCCCAGAACTACAGAAACTGTTGGGGTAGCATCCAGCTGTCTGTGTTGAGAAGCCCTCCAGTTTACACAGACGCTACTGAAGTTTGAGGATCACTGCTCCCAGGCATACCTTCAGATTCACCTTAAGATTAATAAATCACTTCCTATAAGTGAAAACAGGAGACAATAGTCTTTGTCAAGGACCCACAATGTGGGTATTCTGGGTTGCCAAATGAGGGCAAATATACGTGTGGTTTTTTTAATTACCAGAATGGGTTGAGATCTTTTTTTGTGAAAAAATTAGAAACCCTAAATAAAAGTCTTGCCTCAGTAAATACCCATCCCATCTCCATATAGAAGTAGTCTGAAGAAATCAGAAAATGAGCACGAAAAGTTCTAAAGTTTCTTGCTTCCTTTGTTTCTCAAAAGTGTGATGCATGAACTGTTGGCATCAGAATCACTGACAATGTTTGTTAAAATGTCTGAGCCTCACTCCAGACTTAATAAATCACAGGGGAAGCAGAAATCTTTTTTTTACGGTCCTCTGTATACAGTTACACTCTAATGTTTGAGAACCACTACTATAGAATGTCATCCAGAGTTTATCGTGAAAAATATTCAGAGCAGAATTTACAGCTCAAAACCTTAGTTTATCATTAATAATGTGTCACAGAGCGTGGGCTACAGATCAGAAGGCCTGGTCCCGAGTTGTAGTTTCCCCTCATGACATTGTGACCTTACCCTGCCAGAGCAGTCCTTCTCTGATCTGCAAAATGGCTTTAATCATAATATTGTATTACTTCTCTTACAGGGTTAGTTTAAGAATTGAGTAAAATATTACACACGTGGAAGCGCTTGCAATGAGAACATTACTCATAGACTTTGGTTTTGTCCTTTTTTACTATCCAGATTCAGTTTTCTCATTTACAAAATGAAAAGATTAGACTAAACTAGATGACCTTTCAGGTCCCACTCATTGATGCTATTTTATGAAATACTTCATCCATAAAGCTGTAAATGATAGTAAATACTATAAATACACGATATATATTTTTTGTCAGAAGATTGTGGCTATTCCCCCATTTTCATCCATTCTCAGTTTTTTCAAATTAATCTGACAGAATCCTCCTGTGTACCTTTGCTGACTAAATTGATTTTCTATTCTATTTCTCTGGCTCCTTCTACTGTTATTCTAACCCTCTTTTTTTTTTTTTTTAATCTTAAAGCTTCTGATACTTTCTCACATGTATAACTTTTGGGTAAAGAAAAATGTTGTCATAGCTTAAAAGTTGTATCTTGTGCCTCTCGTGGTATATGATAAAATCTGATTCAAAATGCCATTTACATTATTGAATTTGCTCAGGGTTTTGAGGAATTTGGGAGTTTATATACTGCATAATATGTGAATAGGAAGTAAAGGCATATTCAAAATGTTTTCTGTAATTACTAATGTTGTTCCTTAGTGTCCTGACTATGATTTATGCCAAAGAATTTCGGGGCAAAGGCAGCACAGTAGTACAGGATACATATTCACAAGAGATCAGTGGGATCCTGAAGTCATTGAGAGTCGGAGGAAAAAGAAAGAAGCCCAAAAGGAAGGAAAAGGAGAAGAGGAAAGGGAAGAGGAAGAAGAGCAAGAAGAAGAAGAGGTAATATCCCCATACCAGATACTACACTTTTAAACTGCTATAATTAAATTAAATGACAGTATAAATAATAAAAAATAGCAGCTACTAGAGAAAATTACACTTTCTTTAAGTTTTCATTTAGTCTGGAGGAAATAGCAAAAATATTTCATGTTTTCAAGAACCATTAGATCATAATGTAGAGGTCATCAAGTTTAAGGTCATCCTTCTTGTCAGTATGGAAGTCCCTCCATATCCTGACAGCTAATCTGCTTCATTTCATAGCAACAGAGAGTTACTGGTCACCTACTATGTGTCAAGCACTATGTAAGCTAGAGTGAGGAGTTAGAGCAATATAAGACAAGTGTAATATGGAGAAGAAGGTAGCCCAGTCAGAATCCAATTTATGAAGTTAGCATAACCCCGATTTCAAACTCTGACAGAGAGAGCACATGAAAAGAAAGCTATAGCCCAATTTCACATATAATGTTGATACAACAATCCTAAATTCAGTACTAGTAAGCATAATGCAATAGGGCCTCAAAAGAATCTTCTACCATGACTTAATGAGGAAAATTGATATAAAGAAATCTGTTAATAGGTGATGGGTTGGATTTAGCCCACTGGGGTGGGACAGGTCATAGTTTGCCAGTCCTTGCCCTACTGAAATATACCTGTGATTTCTATTATAAATTTATTTATTTATAATGTTTAATAATTTAAAATAATTTCTATAATTTGTAAATTATTATGACTAAATACTATTTCTATTAGGGCCTAGACTCTGTGAAGTCAGATGTTAATTTGTAGATGGCTACATCACAAATCATTTGTCTAGTGGAAAAGATAAGCCCCAAAGGCTACAGTTTTATTGCCCTGTAGGATATTAAGCAGGATATCAAACTTTGCACTCTGATTTCAGTTATTATAGATAATTCAGCTTTGTCATCCTGCTGGTTCCCTCACTAATAGGTTAAATGAATTTTTGACATTCGTTCTTTCACTTAAGAGTAGATCTTAAAAGTTCTCATCACAAGAAAAAAATTGTAACTCTGTGTAATGATGGAGGTTAACTAGACTTATTGTGATCATCTCACAATATGTACAAATACAGTTGACCCTGAAACAACTCCAGGGTTGGGGCACTGACCCTCCATGCAGTTAAAAATCCAAGTTAACTTTACAATCCGACCTCCATATCCGCGGTTCTACATCCTAACAACCACAGATCATGTAGTAGTATGGTATTTACTATTGAAAAATATCCTCCTATAAGTGGACCCATGCAGTTCAAATTCACGCTGCCCAAAGATCAACTGTATTAAATCATTATATTGTACACCTGAAACTAATGTAATGTTATATGTCAATTACATCTCAATTTTTAAAAAACTGTTAATATAAGACAGCCCATTAAAAAATATAAAGTAATCTTCCCTGTGCAAATAAGGCATTAGATAATAGTCAGCATCTATATACCAGATTTTTTTAAAAAGGTAAACCTCACAGCAAATAGGAATCAAAGTGTGTCATTTTAGCCTGAATAAAGTATACCATTGTAATTAAGATAATAAATATGATAATAAGATAATAAATATGATATTGAATGCCTACCAGGTCTTGGGCTGAGAATTTTTACACATACTATTTCCTCTGCCTTGAAATATTCTTTCTCCAGAAATCTGTGCGGCTCTACTCAAATGTCACTTCTTCAGAGAACCCTTTCATGACCACCTTCTCCCATCACTCTCCAGCCCCTCTCCCCTGCATCATCTTTCTTCTTAGCTCTTACCACCACAGCCTAACCTGTCATGTATTTAGTTGTCTACTTGTTTATACTCTGTCTTCCTCAATTGGGACATGTGCTCTCTGAACCCCAGGCCTCAATTCTGTTCTGTTCCCCAGTTTTGTTCTCTGTCATCTCTCAAGCTCCTAGAACAGTGTCTGGCACAGAGTAGGCACTTAAGCTTTACTAAATGAATGAATCAATGAATGAATGAGCTACAAGCTCAGGTATTCATAAAAGATCTACTTTCTTTGTCTCTAAAAATCTGATGTTATTCCTTTACTCTTCCCTACTTATTGGGGAGCAAAAAGAAATTAGTAAGTATCCAAGTCAATTTAAAGCTTTATTCCATCTGATAAAGGAACTTCAGGGGTGTTCTATCTCTCTAAAATAAAAATCCTGTTTCTAATCTCCCCTTCTCCCTTCTTCTCATCCCAAAAGGGCATCTAGGTATAAGGAGGGAGGGATATGACTTGTAAATAAAGTAACGATAACATAAAGATATTTAACATCTTTTCCATTTAGGCATTTATTGCTGAAATGCAGGTGGTGGCTGAAATTCTTCAACATCTAGTTCAGAGGCCTGAGGATTATTTGGAAAATATCGAACACATTGTTAAACTTTATAAGGAAATAATTCTTCACCCTTTAGAAGTAAGAACAAGATATTTTGCTGAAAATGGGAATGTTGATATTTGTGTTTTATCCCTGAAATAACTTTCACATTTCTTTACTTCATGTATTATCTGCCTGATTCTCCTCCTCTTGAGCTTGGTAAAATGCTATCAGAATAAGGTTGCATTCCAAAAGCTGTTTCACAGAACAATATTATTTTACTCTTACAAAGCAGGAATGTTGCTGAAAATTGCATTTTTCAAAAGTCATTAGGGGAATTTATTTATGGTTGGAGGTTGGAAGGTCCATGTCAAGAGATTGTTTT
Source organism: Hyperoodon ampullatus (assembly GCF_949752795.1). NCBI lineage: Eukaryota > Metazoa > Chordata > Mammalia > Artiodactyla > Ziphiidae > Hyperoodon > Hyperoodon ampullatus. The sequence goes on along the minus strand of NC_136925.1, from coordinate 40,245,798 downwards.
GTGAAAGCGTTTATGGGTTTATCAAAACAAATGTACACTTAAGGTGTATCTTTTATTCTAAAAGGAATTGTTAATTTAGTTAAATTGCAGTCTAAAGAAGAGCTATCCCAGACTGGTTTCTCTGTTTATCCCATTCAAAGATGATTATTTGTAAACATGATAAGGCCATTTTATATTATAATAGGAAATTTTTAATTAAAATAATTAGCATTTTAAAAGTATGATTACTGAAATTATGATTATTGAAAAGCATATTTTTATGGTCAAAAATCCAGGGCAGACTCTGCCCAATTTATGTTGGAGATTTATTCAACAAACATTTATTATCTGGTATTTGGCCAGATACCATGCTAAGCAATGGAAATACAAAGAAAATAAAAAACAGTCCTCAAATTACCTCTTACCATCTGGTAGAGAAACTAAAAGAATTTGTTTCATGCTGTTTTATAATGTTTATATATTTTTAGAGACAAATGAGTGGATCATATTCATCACCATTGCCCACCCTGCCCCGCCAAAAAATGAGAACAAAACTGGTTACTTTTTTTATTGAAATATAGTTGATTTACAATATTGTGTTAGTTTCAGGTGTACAGCATAATGATTCAGTACTTTTGTTTTCTTATGTATGACTTTGATTCCTCCCTTCTTCTTCTTCCATCCCTGGCCTTTAAACATAGCTTCTTAAGTGTAATTTACATGTCTATCTATAATATTCTTTCTCCTTCAACAAAAATATTCTACATATTCCTTAAGTGGCTGGCACTGGGTATCAAATAAAGCATAATTAATATCAGATTCAGAAGATTAGAAAACTATATTCATGGGCAGGGGGTTGGATAGGGACCAGGTCTCACATCCTAGCATCACCAATACCCAGTGCAGTGCCCAAATTCTGGCGAATGGTAAATGCTTAACAGATGGTCAGCTGAACAAGTGATGAGATCACAAAGGAAAAAGAATGACAGCTTCCATTTCATTACATGTAAAGCTTCTGGAAATAATTTTTTAAAAAACACCTCACTCAAATTAAAAGACAACAGACTTGAAAAATATCCACATCAACTATGATAAAAGATTTAAAGCTTTGATATACTAAAAGGTCATAGACTCACAGACATAGAGAACAGACAGGGTTAACAAAGGGGAGGGTGGGTGGGGGAGGGATGGAGTGGGAGTTTGGGGTTAGCAGATGCAAACCAGTGTATATAGAATGGATAAATAACAAGGTCCTACTATATAGCACAGGGAATTATATCCAATATCCTGTGATAAACCACAATGGAAAAGAATATAAAAAAAGAATGTATATATATGTATAACTGAATCACTTTGCTGTACAGCAGAAATTAACACAACATTGTAAATCAACTCTTCTTCAATTTTAAAAATGTGGAAAAAAAGGTCATAGAAATGATTTTTCTAAAACCTGTAAGGTCTTACCCTCCTGATGATAAATGGACAAGAAATATGAGCAGACAATTCACAAAAATGAAAGACAAAAGAGTAACAGGCCTGTAGAAAAATGTTCAACTTTACTGATAATAAAGAAAGGCTAATCTAAATTAAGAGATATTTCCATGATCAAACTTTAAAAGATGAACAAGGAATAAGAATTACTAATTCTAGCAAGTATATATGGTAAAGAACACACTCTCATACCCTGCTGAAAGGAATAGAAATTAGTATGGTGGTTTTTAGAAAGCTTGTCTGAAAAAAGCCCAGAAGTGGAAAAATTCTAAACCCTGCAGCAAAGCATAGATAAGAATCGAGTGCCCTGGTGCCAGCAGAGCAAGAATTTCAAAGCCAAGAACCTAGACGTTAGGCCTAGGTGATGCTTGCTCAGTAGTATATAGCTTGCCTTGTAAGGTAATTCCAAGGTGCTGGTGTGTGTGGAGGGAGGTGGGAGAGCCTTCAAAGGTAGGAGCCTGCAATTCCAGTCTCCTCTGACCTGGCTGAGATGTCAATTCACTTGGAAGGCCAATACCACCAAACTTCAGTGTTCCTTCAAAAGACATGAGAAAAGCAAGTGGGAGCAAAGTAACCTGCATCATTTTCTGGCTTATATCCTACTTCAGGAGTAATCCAAGGCTAAGTCCTCATTCTCGCCTGTCTTCGAATCCCAGCTTGACTCCCGGTCGGACCTGGTATAGGATCTTTAGCCTTAGGATTGTTCCTACCCTTAGACTTAGTAAGTCCATTCTTAAGAATCTAGCTTAAGCAAAGTATATGAAATGCGGAAAAGCATAATGTACTTCCTTGTTCAGAACGTGGTTATTTATGGTTAAATAAATAATGCAGGCATAATGAGCCTTCTGTCTAGAAGAAAAGAAATACTTAGAACCTAACCTCGTGCAGTATTATGAAAGACAAAATGTAATGGACGTTTAAGGAGATGATTTTGTTCAGACCATTGCAACAGGGAGAATGTTCATTCAGGAGGACTTTCTCAAAGAAAAGTAAGGGGGCTGGGGTTTTATGGAGGCAGGTAAACAAGGGAGCCATCCTCAGGTCCTATGGGAATCATGAAAAAAGATGGAGATGGATCTTATCCGAGTCTTTGAGGAAAGGTGGAGGTGGGTCTTATCTCCCCACCATCCCTACTTTCTGGGAACACAAGGCTCAGATAGAGTTCAACATTGCCAATGTAAAAAAATAAAATCCTTTGGATTTTAGATTTTAATAGTAAAAAAAAAAGTGGAAGAAAATTTATAAGAATATTAATATAGACTTCCGGGTAAGATGGCGGAAGAGTAAGACGCGGAGATCACCTTCCTCCTCACGGATACACCAGAAATACAGCTACACGTGGAACAACTCCTACAGAACACCTACTGAACGCTGGCAGAAGACCCCAGACCTCCCAAAAGGCAAGAAACTCCCCACATACCTGGGTAGGGCAAAGCGGAGAGATTCCCGCACAGAGGATCGGTGCCGAGCGGCACTCACCAGCCCGAGAGGCTTGTCTGCTCGCCCGCCGGGGCGGGCGGCGCTGGAAGCTGAGGCTCGGGCTTCGGTCAGAGCGCAGGGAGAGGACTGGGGCTGGCGGCGAGAACTCAGCCTGAAGGGGGCTAATGTGCCACAGCTAGCCAGGAGGGAGTCCGGGAAAACTCTGGAGCTGCCGAAGAGGCAAGAGACTTGTTCTTCCCTCTTGGTTTCCTGCTGCGCGAGGAGAGGGGATTAAGAGCGCTGCTTAAAGGGGCTCCACAGACGGGCGCGAGTCGCGACTGAAAGCGCGGAGCCCAGTGACGGGCGTGGGACGCTGGGGCTGCTGCTGCCGCCGCCAAGAAGCCCGTGTGCGAGCGCAGGTCACTGTCCACACCGCCCTTCCGGGAGCCTGAGCAGCCCGCCACTGCCGGGGTCCCGGGATCCAGGGGCGGCTTCCCTGGGAGAACGCACGGCGCGCCTCGGGCTGGTGCAACGTCACGCCGACCTCTGCCGCTGCAGGCTCGCCCCGCACTCCGTGCCCCTCCCTCCCGCCCGGCCTGAGTGAGCCAGAGTTCCCGAAGAGGCTGCTCCTTTAACCCTTTCCTGTCTGAGTGAAGAACAGACGCCCTCCGGCGACCTACACGCAGAGGCGGGGCCAAATCCAAAGCTGAGACCCGGGAGCTGTGAGAACAAAGAAGAGAAAGGGAAACCTCTCCCAGCAGCCTCAGAAGCAGCGGATTAAAGCTCCACAATCAACTTGATGTACCCTGCATCTGTGGAATACATGAATAGACAACAAATCATCCCAAATTGAGGAGCCAGGAGTCAGTACTGTGCCTCTGAGGTGGGAGAGCCAACTTCAGGACACTGGTCCACAAGAGACCTCCCAGCTCCACATAATATCAAACGGCGAAAATCTTCCAGAGATCTCCATCTCAACACCAGCACCCAGCTTCACTCAACGACCAGCAAGCTACAGTGCTGGACACCCTATGCCAAACAACTAGCAAGACAGGAACACAACGCCACCCATTAGCAGAGAGGTGGCCTAAAATCATAAAAAGTCTGCAGACACCCCAAAACACACCACCAGACGTGGACCTGCCCACCAGAAAGACAAGATCCAGCCTCATCCACCAGAACACAGGCACTAGTCCCCTCCACCAGGAAACCTACACAACCCACTAAACCAACCTTAGCCACTGGGGACAGACACCAAAAACAACAGGAACTACGAACCTGCAGCCGGCAAAAAGGAGACCCCAAACACAGTAACATAAGCAAAATGAGAAGACAGAAAAACACACAGCAGGAGAAGGAGCAAGATAAAAACCCACCAGACCTAACAAATGAAGAGGTAATAGGCAGTCTATCTGAAAAAGAATTCAGAATAATGATAGTAAAGATGATCCAAAATCTTGGAAATAGAATAGACAAAATGCAAGAAACAGTTAACAAGGACCTAGAAGAACTAAAGATGAATCAAGCATCGATTAAAAACACAATAAATGAAATGAAAAATACTCTAGATGGGATCAATAGCAGAATAACTGAGACAGAAGAACGGATAAGTGAGGTGGAAGATAAAATAGTGGAAATAACTAATGCAGAGCAAAATAAAGAGAAAAGAATGAAAAGAACAGAGGACAATATCAGAGACCTCTGGGACAACATTAAACGCACCAACATTCGAATTATAGGGGTTCCAGAAGAAGAAGAGAAAAAGAAAGGGACTGAGAAAATATTTGAAGAGATTATAGTTGAAAACTTCCCTAATATGGGAAAGGAAATAGTTAATCAAGTCCAGGAGGCACAGAGAGTCCCATACAGAATAAATCCAAGAAGAAATACGCCAAGACACATATTAATCAAACTGTCAAAAATTAAACACAAAGAAATCATATTAAAAGCAGCAAGGCAAAAACAACAAATAACACACAAGGGAATCCCCATCAGGATAACAGCTGATCTCTCAGCAGAAACTCTACAAGCCAGAAGGGAGTGGCAGGACATAATTAAAGTGATGAAGGAGAGAAACCTGCAACCAAGATTACTCTACCCAGCAAGGATCTCATTCAGATTTGATGGAGAAATTAAAACGTTTACAGACAAGCAAAAGCTGAGAGAGTTCAGCACCACCAAACCAGCTTTACAACAAATGCTAAAGGAACTTCTCTAGGCAAGAAACACAACAGAAGGAAAAGACCTACAATAACGAACCCAAAACAATTAAGAAAATGGGAATAGGAACATACATATCGATAATTACCTTAAATGTAAATGGACTAAACGCTCCCACCAAAAGACACAGATTGGCTGAATGGATACAAAAACAAGACCCATATATATGCTGTCTACAAGAGACCCACTTCAGACCTAGAGACACATACAGACTGAAAGTAAGGGGATGGAAAAAGATATTCCATGCAAATGGAAACCAAAAGAAAGCTGGAGTAGCAATTCTCATATCAGACAAAATAGACTTTAAAATAAAGACTACTAGAAGAGACAAAGAAGGACACTACATAATGATCAAGGGATCGATCCAAGAAGAAGATATAACAATTGTAAATATTTATGCACCCAACATAGGAGCACCTCAATACATAAGGCAAACACTAACAGCCATAAAAGGAGAAATCGACAGTAACACAATCATAGTAGGGGACTTTAACACCCCACTTTCACCAATGGACAGATCATCCAAAATGAAAATAAATAAGGAAACACAAGCTTTAAATGATACATTAAACAAGATGGACTTAATTGATATTTATAGGACATTCCATCCAAAAACAACAGAATACACATTTTTCTCAAGTGCTCATGGAACATTCTCCAGGATAGATCATATCTTGGGTCACAAATCAAGCCTTGGTAAATTTAAGAAAATTGAAATTGTATCAAGTATCTTTTCCGACCACAATGCTATGAGACTAGATATCAATTACAGGAAAAGAGCTATAAAAAATACAAACACATGGAGGCTAAACAATACATTACTTAATAACGAAGTGATCACTGAAGAAATCAAAGAGGAAATAAAAAAATACCTAGAAACAAATGACAATGGAGACACGACGACCCAAAACCTATGGGATGCAGCAAAAGCAGTTCTAAGAGGGAAGTTTATAGCAATACAATCCCACCTTAAGAAACAGGAAATATCTCGACTAAACAACCTAACCTTGCACCTAAAGCAATTAGAGAAAGAAGAACAAAAACATCCCAAAGTTAGCAGAAGGAAAGAAATCATAAAAATCAGATCAGAAATAAATGAAAAAGAAATGAAGGAAACAATAGCAAAGATCAATAAAACTAAAAGCTGGTTCTTTGAGAAGATAAACAAAATTGATAAACCATTAGCCAGACTCATCAAGAAAAAAAGGGAGAAGACTCAAATCAATAGAATTAGAAATGAAAAAGGAGAAGTAACAACTGACACTGCAGAAATACAAAAGATCGTGAGAGATTACTATAAGCAACTCTATGCCAATAAAATGGACAACCTGGAAGAAATGGACAAATTCTTAGAAATGCACAACCTGCCAAGACTGAATCAGGAAGAAATAGAACATATGAACAGACCAATCACAAGCACTGAAATTGAAACTGTGATAAAAAATCTTCCAACAAACAAAAGCCCAGGACCAGATGGCTTCACAGGCGAATTCTATCAAGCATTTAGAGAAGAGCTAACGCCTATCCTTCTCAAACTCTTCCAAAATATAGCAGAGGGAGGAACACTCCCAAACTCATTCTACGAGGCCACCATCACCTTGATACCAAAACCAGACAAGGATGTCACAAAGAAAGAAAACTACAGGCCAATATCACTGATGAACATAGATGCAAAAATCCTCAACAAAATACTAGCAAACAGAATCCAACAGCACATTAAAAGGATCATACACCATGATCAAGTGGGGTTTATCCCAGGAATGCAAGGATTCTTCAATATACGCAAATCAATCAACGTGATACACCATATTAATAAATTGAAGGAGAAAAACCATATGATCATCTCAATAGATGCAGAGAAAGCTTTCGACAAAATTCAACACCCTTTCATGATAAAAACCCTGCAGAAAGTAGGCATAGAGGGAACTTTCCTCAACATAATAAAGGCCATATATGACAAACCCACAGCCAGCATCGTCCTCAATGGTGAAAAACTGAAACCATTTCCACTAAGATCAGGAACAAGACAAGGTTGCCCACTCTCACCACTCTTATTCAACATAGTTTTGGAAGTTTTAGCCACAGCAATCAGAGAAGAAAAGCAAATAAAAGGAATCCAAATTGGAAAAGAAGAAGTAAAGCTGTCACTGTTTGCAGATGACATGATACTATACATAGAGAATCCTAAAGATGCTACCAGAAAACTACTAGAGCTAATCAATGAATTTGGTAAAGTTGCAGGATACAAAATTAATGCACAGAAATCTCTGGCATTCCTATATACTAATGATGAAAAATCTGAAAGTGAAATCAAGGAAACACTCCCATTTACCATTGCAACAAAAAGAATAAAATATCTAGGAATAAACCTACCTAAGGAGACAAAAGACCTGTATGCAGAAAATTATAAGACACTGATGAAAGAAATTAAAGATGATACAAATAGATGGAGAGATGTACCATGTTCTTGGATTGGAAGAATCAACATTGTGAAAATGACTCTACTACCCAAAGCAATCTACAGATTCAATGCAATCCCTATCAAAATACCACTGGCATTTTTCACAGAACTAGAACAAAAAATTTCACAATTTGTATGGAAACACAAAAGACCCCGAATAGCCAAAGCAATCTTGAGAACGAAAAATGGAGCTGGAGGAATCAGGCTCCCTGACTTCAGACTATACTACAAAGCTGCAGTAATCAAGACAGTATGGTACTGGCACAGAAACAGAAAGATAGATCAATGGAACAGGATAGAAAGCCCAGAGATAAACCCACGGACATATGGTCACCTTATCTTTGATAAAGGAGGCAGGAATGTACAGTGGAGAAAGGACAGTCTCTTCAATAAGTGGTGTTGGGAAAACTGGACAGGGACATGTAAAAGTATGAGATTCGATCACTCCCTAACACCATACACAAAAATAAGCTCAAAATGGATTAAAGACCTAAATGTAAGGCCAGACACTATCAAACTCTTAGAGGACAACATAGGCAGAACACTCTATGACATAAATCACAGCAAGATCCTTTTTGACCCACCTCCTAGAGAAATGGAAATAAAGACAAAAATAAACACATGGGACCTAATGAAACTTAAAAGCTTTTGCACAGCAAAGGAAACCATAAACAAGACCAAAAGACAACCCTCAGAATGGGAGAAAATATTTGCAAATGAAGCAACTGACAAAGGATTAATCTCCAAAATTTATAAGCAGCTCATGCAGCTCAATAACAAACAAACAAACAACCCAATCCAAAAATGGGCAGAAGACCTAAATAGACATTTCTCCACAGAAGATATACAGACTGCCAACAAACACATGAAAGGATGCTCAACATCTTTACTAATTAGAGAAATGCAAATCAAAACTACAATGAGATATCATCTCACACCAGTCAGAATGGCCATCATCAAAAAATCTAGAAACAATAAATGCTGGAGAGGGTGTGGAAAAAAGGGAACACTCTTGCACTGCTGGTGGGAATGTGAATTGGTACAGCCACTATGGAGAACGGTATGGAGGTTCCTTAAAAAACTACAAATAGAACTACCATATGACCCTGCAATCCCACTACTGGGCATATACCCTGAGAAAACCATAATTCAAAAAGAGACATGTACCAAAATGTTCATAGCAGCCCTATTTACAATAGCCCGGAGATGGAAACAACCTAAGTGTCCATCATTGGATGAATGGGTAAAGAAGATGTGGCACATACATACAATGGAATATTACTCAGCCATAAAAAGAAATGAAATTGAACTATTTGTAATGAGGTGGATGGACCTAGAGTCTGTCATACAGAGTGAAGTAAGTCAGAAAGAGAAAGACAAATACTGTATGCTGACACATATATATGGAATTTAAGAAAAAAAAAGGTCATGAAGAACATAGGGGTAAGACAGGAATAAAGACACAGACCTACTAGAGAATGGACTTGAGGATATGGGGAGGGGGAAGGGTAAGCTGTGACAAAGTGAAAGAGCGGCATGGACATATATACACTACCAAACGTAAGGTAGATAGCTAGTGGGAAGCAGCCGCATAGCACAGGGAGATCAGCTCGGTGCTTTGTGACCGCCTGGAGGGGTGGGATAGGGAGGGTGGGAGGGAGACGCAAAAGGGAGGGGATATGGGAACATATGTATACATATAACTGATTAAATTTGTGATAAAGCAAAAAATAAAAAAAAAAATAAAAATAAAAAAAAAATAAAAAATAAAACATACACCTCCCCCCCAAAAAAAAAAAAAAAAAAAAAGAATATTAATATATCCTTGAGATAGAGAAAATCTAATTTAAACAAGGAAGGAAATCCAGAAACAATGAGAACAGATTTCATCATAAAAATATTTTATATTGCAAAAGATACGATAAACAAAGTCAAAAGATAAATCATAGCAAGGTAAAACATTTACAAACCATATGGCAGATAAGGGCCAAAGATTCTCCATGAATGTTAAGCAGAAGAAAGAGTCTAACGGAAAATTGCACAGAGGTTATGGTTTGGCAGTTTACAGAGATGGATATCTGGATACTGAACATCACCCACAGCCAGGGGAATAAAAAGTGAAATGAACCAACCCCATCCTTCAGCTAGCGGTTTGGTAGAAATTATTCTATGAATATATACAGAGAGATAGATGCCCCAAAACACCTCTGTTGGGAAAGACTCTAAGACTTCACTGTAGAGAAAAATGGAAAAAACAGAAAGAGAGTAAAATTCATGGTAAGAAGACTAGTTTAGGCTTTTGTAAAAGCTCTCCTGAAAATAACATCTATTATGTCAAGTATAAAGCAAATAATTTAGCTTTAAATATTTCTTCATGGTATATTAAGATTCTGATCTTTTGCCAATGATCTTGAATGATGAGGCTTCTTTTTCCACCATCTGCAGGAAGTAATGGCTGAACACGATTCCCAGTATCTCATTGAGCTAGATGGAAATAAGCCCCCAGAGGAGCTCTTCACGGTAAGTGCAATGCTCAGTAAGAATATGCCACAGTTTGGAAAATCAAAAAAGTATCGACTGGATTATACTTATTTTAATAAATATCATTAATAGATTTACTTTTTTAATGCCATTTATTTTTGAAAAATTCATCTTGACACTTAAAATTTTGATGTGGTATTTATTCATCTGTCCATATTTAAATCAAAACTGCATTTGAATTTAAAATCTCTGTGTGACCAAAAGTGCCTCAAAGAAAAGGAAAAGCAGATAACAGCCAATAGACACAGGACACGATGCTTAACATGAGCCATAGGGAAATGCAAACCAAAGCCATAAAGAGATACCACTTCAAATCCACTAAGATGGCTAAGATTAAAAACAAAAAACAAAACAGACAATAAATAACAAGTGTTGGTGAGGATGTAGAAAAATTGGAACACCCATACATAGTTGGTAGGATTGTAAATGGTGTGCCCACTTTGGAAAACAGTTTGGCAGTTCCTCAAAAGGTTAAACATGGAGTTACCACATGACTGAGCAATTCATGTCCTAGGTATATACCCAAAAGAATTGAAAATAGGTGTTCAAATGAAAATTTGTGTATGAATATTCATAGCAGCACTACTCACAATAGCTAAAAGGTAGAAACAACCCAAATGTCCATTAACTGATGAATGGATAAATAAAATGTGGTATACTCATACGATGGAATATTATTCAGCAATAAAAAGGAATGAAGTATTCACACATGCTACAACATGGATGAATCTTGAACACAGGCTAAGTAGAAGAAAAGTTACAAAAGATCACATATCATATGATTCCATTTACATGAAATGTCCAAAATAGGCAAATCTATAAAGACAAAAAATGGATAAGTGGTTCCTTAGTGGCAGGGGGTGGGAGGCGTGGGTTTACCACTGTGGGAGATCCCAGGATAAATGTGGAGTGCCTACTAACAGGTAAAGGGTATATTTTGGGGGTGATGAAAATGTTCTAGGATTAATTGTGGTGATGGTTGCACAATTCTGAATATTCTAAAAACCATTTAATTGTACACTTTAAATGGATGAATTATATGGTATACGAATTATATCTCAATAAAGCTTTTTTTAAACAGAATATATGCATATTTGAAAATACAATATTATTTTCACTATTAAACAAATAACAATGAGGGGAAATAGTTTCCATACTTATTATAAACAAATGCTGAGTATCTTTTATAAATATTTTTAAACTTCTGATATTTCAATAGGAAAAAAGCAAATATCCCGATAGAAAAAACAGGCAAAGGGCATGAGCAGGTAATTTAGCAAGAAATGTCTAATAATATATTTTTTAAACTTCTATAATCATATTATTAGTCAAAGAAATGCAAACAGCACAAAGAATAAAGTAGCATTTTCTTAGCAGATTTAACAAATTTATCCAATATCCAGGATTGTGGGGAGGGTTTGCGAAATGCTCTTATACCCTTTCGGTAGGAGCATACAGGGCACAATCCTCCGGAAAATAATAGGGCATATATATGTATCCAAAAGATTTTTTTAAATGTCTATCATCTGTCCAAAGAGGCTCAATTTCTAGTAATTTATTCTAAGGAAATACATGGAGATATACAGAAAGATTTTTGTTCAAGATGTTTATGATCAGAAAAAAAGCAAAAAATGTTTGGGAAAGGGGTTTTTTAAAATGTGTGAATTTGAAAGACTAATGCATGATTTTTGGTGAAAACATAATAGTAATTCTTCTGTTTATGGTAACCATGCTAAGTACATCATTTAAATATATTTCATGTGATAACTTCCCACTTAGAATGTAAGGAAGAGAAGGTACATTTTTTTTCCCCAAAATGTAAATATCTTCATTCTTTTTTTTTAAAACTGAGGTATAACTGACATACAACATTAAATTAGTTTCAGGTATACAACATAACGGTTCGATATTTGTATATACTGTGAAATGATCACCACAATAAGTCCAGCTAACATCTGACATCATACCTAAAGAATTTTTTTTCTTATGAGGAGAACTTTTAAGATGTATTCTCTTAGCAACTTTCAAATAGGCAATATAGTACTATCAACTATAATCACCATGCTGTACACTACATCCCCAGGACTTATTTATTTTATAACTGAAAGTTTATACTTTTGAATTCCTTCAACCATTTTGTCCACCTCCCATCCTCCACCCCCCACCTCTGGCAGCCACCAATCTGCTTTCTGTATCTATAAGCTTGTGCCTTTTTAAAAAAATATCTGCATTCTGATTTAAAAGTTATACACACTCATGGTTTTAAAATAACCAGAAAACACAAAAGTACAAAATAGAAAAATAATACAAAATAATATGCATCATAAAAATTACAAAATACAAAAATATACAGTACATAAAAAAATAAAAGCAAAAAATATACAGTCCAATACAAAATAATACAAAAATACATTACCTATTTCTTAAACACCTAACAGGTGTGCAGCATTATGATAAGCTCTAGGGATACAGATGGGAAGGGGTCAGATGAGTCCCTCCCCTCACACAGTATCCAATATGTTGGGGGAAAATAAATATTTAAAGGGCAGTTTGTGTTATCATCTGGAAGGTACAAGGTACTGTAGGAGCTCATGGCAAAAGGACAGGACCTAATCTCATGAGGAAGGCCATGTGTCTGTAATTATTTCTAAATTGACACTCTAAGGATGAGTAAGACTTAGACCATGAGGGCTGGTGAGGGGAGGAAGGTGGGACAGTGTTCCAGGCTGAGGGAAGGGTCTGTGTGAAGCCCCAGAGGCAAAAAAGAGCCTAGTGAGTTCTAGGAACGGAACGCACGACTGGAAGATAGAGGAGTTTTTAGGGGGATGGAGTAGGAGTGGAATAGTGCCAAAACTTTAGGAATAAGCAGGGGTTGCATCAAGAAAGGCCTCATAAGCCATGTTGAAGAGTTTAGACCTCATCCTGAGAGAGTGGGCTGCCAGTGAAAGGTTTTAAGCCAGAGAGTAAAATGCTTCTACTTCCATTTAAGAAAGATCACTCAGACTGCAATGCAAAGGAAAAACTGAGGAGAAGCAGGTTGGTGGGAGGAAGACTAGTTCTGACTTTGGCAGCACATCAGATAAGAGATGGTGGTCTAACCCAGGGTAGTGACTGTGGGAATGGACAGAAGACAGACCTGGGAGCTACTTAATGTAGGAGGACAGGGAGAGAGAAAAGTCAGAAGCAATGCCCAGATTTTTAGTTTGATATGGTTGGTGGCCACATAAGTAATAATGCTGGCGGTGCAACCAAATTAGGGAGAAGCTCCTCACTTAGAATATGCTCTTGCCAAGATCATCCGTGATCTCCTGATCAAAGCCAGTGGTGACTATTTGGTCTTCATCGAATTCACCTAGAAGCGATAGTTGACCCAGCTCATCGCTTCTTCCTTCCTGCTCCTTTCTTCCCTTGTCTTCTGGGACACCACACTACTATAGCTCATTCTACCTCTACACTTTACATCTCTAACTTCTAGAGTTGGAGGATCCCAGAACTCATTCCTTGAGCACTCTTCTCTGTCTACCCTCATTTCTTAGGAGACTTCATCCAACCCAATGGCTTTAAATACCTTCTAAATGCTGGCAACTCTTAAATTCATATTACTACACCAGAACTTTCCCCTGAATTTCACACTTGTATAATCAACTGCTACTAAATATATCTAATATATCCAATTGGATGTATAATTGTCATCTCAGATTAAATGTGCAGGATAAAACTCCTGATCCGCCATCACCACCACCGTGCCCCAAATACACTCCTCCCACAGTTTTCCCCTCTCAGTATATGTCACATCCATCCTTCCAGCTGCTCCTCTCTTTTTCTCATATCCCACATCCAACCCATCAGCATATACAGCAGCCTTCTTCTTCAAAATATATCCAGAATTTGACTACTTTTGACAACCTGGGACACACTTTCCTCAAGGTAAAGGGCAGAAGTTCCAACAGGCCTGGTTGAAACTTGCCAAGTCTATTAAGGCCCTGGCCAGCAATGGCACCCTGGCACGTCTGCCCACATTCTATTGGCCAGAACAAGTTACATGGAGAAGCTCAATACCAATGAGATAAAGATTCTCACATAAACTAGGGAATTAACAAGGGAAGGGAATGAATATTTGGGGACCAAAGGGTAGACTCGTGGGTTGAATTGTGTCCCCAAAAATATATGTTGAGGAGCTAACCTTCAGTACCTATAAGTGTGACCTCATTTGGACATAGGATCTTCTCAGATGTAATCAAGTTAAGGTGAGGCCATAGTGAATTAGAATTGGTCCTAATCCAATATGGCTGGCATCCTTATAAGAGAAGAGACGCATGAACACAGGGACAAAATGGCTATGTCACAACAGAGGCAGAGATTGGAGTGATGCATCTACAAGCCAAGCAACACCAAACACTGCCGGCAAACTACCAGAAGCTAGGAAGAACAAGGAAGTATTCTACTCATGAGCTCATGACTTTTTCAGGACATTTGAGATGTTCAAATGCCAATGTATTAAAAGACTTGTTCTTTAAATTTAGACAGTTATGGATCGACTTAAATATCTGAACCTAAAAAGAGCAGCTGTTTTAACCAAACTTCAGAGTGCAGAGGAAGAGATTAATGACACAATGGAAAATGTAAGTTATTTTTAACTGTTTGAAAGTCTACCCTTTCACTATATGTTGTGACCTCAATTTGCATCCTTTTAAGGTTTAAAAGGCTCTCAGGATACCTTTTATAAAAATGGATTTGATTTTTGGGAAGCTGTAATATTGGCACAATATTCTTGTAGACACTAAACACAACAAATGTTTTGAAACAAAGAAAGACAATAAAATCAGAACAGTCAACCACAGGAATAATAAGAAATGAAGAAACCCAAGTTCAGTTTCAAAATTTTGCAGCACCAAAGAAAGCAAAGACATAAAAGCCCTCAACTCTATACTCATTCATTCCCCCAATCATTTAACCAATTTTTAAAATAACTACTGTGTTCCTGGCCCTGATGTATTGTGGATGTGATGGTGATCAAATTATAATTGCCAAGTGCTAAAAGGGCTACCAGGACTTTTAAGTGGAGGATTTGATCTATTCTGGGAAGTTTAGATTCACCTATAAAAATAGAAATAGGGCTTCCCTGGTGGCGCAGTGGTTGAGAGTCTGCCTGCCGATGCAGGGGACGTGGGTTCGTGCCCCGGTCCGGGAAGATCCCACATGCCGCGGGGCGGCTGGGCCCGTGAGCCATGGCCGCTGAGCCTGCGCGTCCGGAGCCTGTGCTCCGCAACGGGAGAGGCCACAACAGTGAGAGGCCCGCGTACCGCAAAAAAAAAAAAAGAAAAGAAAAGAAAAAAACGAATACCAGAATCATAAATAGATATTATAATTCAAATAAATTATGGAAATAAATTTAAGGAAAGAGGTCATTTTGTTACTGTGTAATCCCTAGATCTTAATGGCTGAATTTAGCTGGAATATGTAACATGAACTGGTGCTGAAGAGGAGGAAAGTTGGGCCTGATGCACACAGAAGCTCTGTACTGAGTCACTTCTTCTAGGTCATAACTAAAGGGAAAATTTAAAGTATTCAAAAAACCTGGGGGCTTTTCCGAACCGCAGTTGCCCGGGTCTCGGCTTCCAGAGGAGGAAGACGGTATCGCGGAGGGTCCAGGTTGCGCTGCGCGAGCTCCGCCGGCTACCGCCGCCGCCGCCGCAGCCGCCCGGGCCTGGCGGGCCGCCGGCCACGGCGGCAAGTTCTCGCGGGATAAGAACGAGCCCGCGCAGCAGCCCTCGGAGCGCGAGCCCGGGTCGGGGGTAGTTCCGCCAGGAGAAGCAGAATCAGCTGTGGGGGAAGGCCCAGCGGCTTAATCTTTCTCCCGTGAAATTGTCCGAGCTCCATGCTGATCAAGATACAAGCTTGAGCTTCAAGATGCATACGCAAAAGGGACGAATTCAAGAGGAAGAGATTGAAGGCTGAAGGCTTAGATGAAGATGGAGAGAAAGAAGCAAAACTTATTAGCAGTCTCAATGTCATCCTGGCCAAGTGCGGTCGGGACGGGAGAAACGACGCCCAGGCCGGCCGTGAGCAGCAACGTCCTCAGCCCCGGCACCGAGGACCACAGCCTGGAGGACCCCCGGCTGGAGAAGCTGTGGCACAAGGAGAAGACCTCCTGGAAGGTTTTCAATGAAGAACTGGACCACTCGTGGTGGGAGTTTCAGCATCACAGGGAGAAGGTCCAGGAGAATAAGGTCCTTCTGGAGACCCTGAGCAGGACAGAAGAAATTAAGGAAAACGTCGTCAGTCCCGCCGATGTGACCCACAGCCAGGAGGCCGTGCTGCAGAGCAGACACGCTGAGCTGAAGGACAGGCTGCGGGACATCAGCCAGGACTTCGACCACCTGCAGAAAGTCAGCCATCGGGGCTGCAGCACCGAGGCAGAGTTCGACGAGCCCCAGGTGATGGATCTGTGGGACCCGGCCAGGTCAGCCAACTTCACAGAGGAGGAACTGGAATCCTTTTGGGAAGAGCTTAAGCACTTTGACACTAAAATCGAAAAGCATAATCTGCTATCAGAAGCAGCTGGAAATTTCTCATCACGAACAAACACGTGGTTGGCGGCCGGGAGCGCAGCAGGCACGGAACAGAGAGATACGCCTTGTTGGAGGAGAAGACCAAGGAGCTAGGCTACAAGGTAAAGAAGTATTGACAGGATCTGTCCAGCCGGGTCTCCAGAGCTCACCACAGTGAGCTCTGAGGGCCTAGGGAGGTACACACAAAAGTGTGTAGCTGCGGCTGCTACATACTTCTGCTTTCTAGTTGACAAAAGTGTATAGCTGCGGCTGCTAGCTGTCAGCTCCTCTGGTCTCTTCTCCCAGTCTCTGTGTCCTCGTGAGTTCATTTCTTTTTTCATTGCTCTGCTGTCATTTTTGCAAGGTTTTAGGGAAAAAGCAAACACAAATGCATGTGTTCAGTCTGCCTTTAACCAGAGACAGTCATGATCATTTTTACGGCTGTGATATCAAATTCATTTGAAAGCTCATCTTTTCATCGCCCCTCAGCCCCCCGCTAGATATGTAGCCTCAGGGGCTCAAAGTTGAGAGAGGAGCATGGTCTGCTATTCAAACACTTTATCCAAGTTTGGACAGGAAATAGGGATGATTAGAAAAAAGTGCCTGCTTCCTGACTTAACTGGGTACATTTCAGTCCCTAGCTCATTGTCTGTGGACTCATGGAGAAGGGTGGTAGCCAAATGTGCCCCACCGACAAGGTTCTCAGTGTCATTCAGCTCCCCTAAGCACTGACAGTTTCCTTCCCATCTAGCTTCTTCCAGCCTTCAGGTGGGGACATCCATGCAACATCCCCGCACCAGCATGCCTCTTTGCTCTCAGATACTGCAGCAGTGCAGGCAAGACCAGAGCTTCCATTCTCATCTGTCCTCCACAGTCAGTTCTGGAACCAGCAATACATGTGAGATCCACGTCTGAAGGTGGGAGAGAGCCAGCCTGGACCTGTCCCCCTAGCAGTTCCCTACCATGTCGTTTCCTCCAGTTCTCTTGTCCCCGCCAAGGTAGCGCTAGGACAGTGACCCTCTCAGCAGTCTGCAGTTGGTAGAGAAGTGGTTCTTAGCTACTCTGCAGGAGACGAACGGAGGATTGCTGAGGGAGACTTTACATTTAAGAAGAATGAAACAGCTAAGTCAATGCAAATCTGCATGTAACATCTTCCTATTTTAAAACGTATGTAAATTAGCTAAGATTCTGGTATGTTTTCAAACCTTTTCAATAAGAATTTTTCAGAATCTGTTTCCTGAAACAGGTAATAGAAAATGCTCTATCCACCTTATGCTCATTCTACCTACAAGAGAAAATGCTCAGTAAAATTTAAACAAGGTCTTAGAACAAATGAAAACTATTCGTCTTATTAAATTTTGGACAAGTACAGAATGGTTGCAATGGAGAAAAAAACCAAAATTTCCTTTCTGAATTATTTCTTAAATAGTAGAACATGATCAAATAAGAAATGAAATAATAATGTGAATTTCAGCCAAACTTATGCCCACATTTTTAATGTTGTTTGCTATTAACAGGATGAGCTGTTCCGTACTCTTGCAGCTTGTAAACTTCTTGCACCAAGATATAGATGGCAGAGAAGCAGATGGGGACATACATGTCCGGTGACTTTAAAAGAAGGTAACATTTTTCAAGGATTGCCAGATTTTTCTGTGAGGTAAGTAAGATTTTCAGAATTTAATTTAAAAACTTGCCCATACCTCTTTTCAGTTGTTTATGATAATGGCATTTTTTAAGTTTTCTAGGTAAAATATACTGTCTTTCATCAGAAGAAGCATTAAAAACATTTTTATTGAACCCACGTCCCTATCTTCTTCCACCTATGCCAGCACCACCATTTAAAGTGTTCATATTTGGACCTCAGTCTTCAGGGAAAACAACACTTAGCAATTTGCTTGCCAAACATTACAAAGGAAAGGTAACTACTTAGCTGGCTACCTAGCTAGCTTTCTACCTATCTATACTTGATTATACTTTGTGGGATTGTAGGACTTTTAGCATTTGTGCTCAGTTTTCTTTTTTTTTTTTAAACCCTCCAAACTCCAGCTTTAATAAATCATTCTTCTGATGCAGCCTGATAGGTGTTTCTTTCTTTCTTTTTTTTTTTAAGTTAAAATTTTTTTTTTAGCTGCACAGTGTAGCTTGTGGGATCTTAGTTCCCTGACCAGGGATTGAACCTGGGCCCTCAGCAGTTCAAGCACGGAGTTCTAACTGCTGGACCACCAGGGAATTCCCTGTGCTCAGCTTTCTTAATTTTATACTGTCAACTGGGTAATTGTTCCACTGGGCTTGGAGTGGGGAAGGCGTCTTCCTTGATGCTTTGGTGCAGCTTCCAGACCATAGCCACTCCCGAAAGTCCCCAGATTTGACTGCTATGTCATGCAGACTGTGCCACCTATTACCTTTCTTGGTTTCACTCATCTCCTGTTCCCTGGGTTACACCCCTCCTGGCCCACCGACCCTTCCTCCACACACTCATTCCTGTCATCATTCTTGGTGATTTCACTATCTACAAAGATGACCCTCCCATCATCTTGACCTGACAGCCCCTTGACCCCTCCCCTCAGTGATCTTATTCTCCACCCTTGGTAAGTGAAGAGAAATTACTTTTAGCTTAGACCAGAGTGATAGCATTAGAGGTGGTAAGAAGTGGGCAGATTTGGGATATAATTTGAAAATAGAGCCAAAGGATTTGATGAGGGATTGGAATGTAGAGGAATTATATGAAGGCCAGTGTGGCTGGAGCATGTAGTGTGAAAGGAGGAACGGCACGAGGTGGAGATGGCTGAAGATGTAGTCAGACAGTGCAGGCCCTGGGAAGGAGTTTGAATTTATTCCAAATGCTATTGAATTCTTTTAAACACAGGGGTAACATTTCCTACTTGCTTTTAACTTTTTTATTGTAAAATATGACAAACATACAGAAAAGTGAAGCTCATTGAAATATCACAGAACAAACCCCCATGTAACCACCACCTAGGTCAGACACGGAACCCCAGCACCCCAGAAGCCGCCTCATGCCTCTTTCTAGTATCAATCCTCTTACTCTTTCCACAAAGGTAACCACTGCCCTGAACTTTATGATACTCACTTCTGTACTTTTCTTTTATGGTTTTACCATGTAAGCAAGTACACATTCAAATACCATAGATTAGCTTTGCATATTTTTTTAACTTTATGACTTAAAGCAGTTTATGTTTTTTGTGTCTGGCTTCTTTCACTTAACATTATAATTGTGATATTTATGCATGTTATTAAGTATAGCTATAGCTTATTTTTATTGTTTTATTGTATTCTATTGATTTAATTAGATTATGATTTATTATCCATTTGACTGTCAATAAAACTTAGGTTGGTTCCAGTTTGGGGAATTGTGAATAACATTGCTATAAACAGTCTTGTACCTGTTTCTTGGTGTATACATGCATATCTTTATATAGTTTGAAGGTATATATAGGAGTAAAATTTCTGGGACATAAGGTATACATACATAGTCAACTTGTGTAGAAAATGCCAAACTGTTTTCAAGACTAGTTCTACCAATTTACTATTCTACCAGCAGTGTATAAGAGTTCCACATTCCTGCCAACTTGTGTTATGGTCAGTCTTTCTAATTTTAGCCATCCTAGTGGGTATATCTCACTGAGGTTTTTTTTTTTTTTAAGTTAATTTCATGGTTTTATTAAGCTACTTGAGTTTAGGCCTAGTCAAGTGGATTATTTTTTCCTGACCAAGAAATCGTCCTGTCCATCCCCTGCCCATGCACCTTCCTTTGACCAATAAACACTCATAGCTATCCCCAGTGTTATTTATTTATTTATTTATTTATTTATTTTGCGGTAAGCAGGCCTCTCACTGTTGTGGCCTCTCCTGTTGCGGGCTCCGGACGCGCAGGCTCAGCGGCCATGGCTCACGGGCCTAGCCGCTGCGCGGCGTGTGGGATCTTCCCAGACCGGGGCACGAACCCGTGTCCCCTGCATCAGCAGGTGGACTCTCAACCACTGCGCCACCAGGGAAGCCCCTCACTGAGGTTTTAATTTGCATTTCCCTGATGACTAATGAGGTTCAACATTTTTTCATGTTATTCAGATATTCACTTTTTGAAGTGTTTGTTCACTTTGTTCAAGCCTCTTGCCCATTTTTAACTTTTTTGCATATTATTGGTAGGAGTTCCTTATGTTGTCTCTGTACAAATTTTTTTTATTCTAAACATTATGAATATTTTCTAATAAACATTATGAATATTTTCTACCACTCTGTGGTTTGCCATTTCCCTTTTTATTTATTTATTTATTTATTTATTTATTTTGCGTTACGCAGGCCTCTCACTGTTGTGGCCTCTCCCGTTGCAGAGCACAGGTTCCAGATGCACAGCCTCAGTGGCCATGGCTTATGGGCCTAGCCGCTCCACGGTATGTGGGATCTTCCCGGACCTGGGCACGAGCCCATGTCCCCTGCATCGGCAGGTGGACTCTCAACCACTGCACCACCAGGGAAGCCCCCATTTCCCTTTTTAAGTGAAAAATGCACCATTCTATATTCATTTAAAGTAAATCATTGAGTCCTGCCTACACTAAAGAAGAGGGGAATTAGGCTTCACCTTCTGAAGAAAGGAATATTAAAGCGTTTGTGGACATGTATTAAAACCATCACAGTATGTGTCAGACAAAAGAATTATAATTTTAAAATGTAAAGAGTTTTTACAAATCAATATGTAAAAGCCCCAGCGGAAAATGATAGCAAACAGACAGTTCACAAAATAGTTGATCCAAATAGCCATTACACATGAGAAAAGGGATATCACCTTGATAACCAGGGAGAGGCCAAAAAAACCAGATATATGTCATGTCAATCTCACTGTTGAAAAATCATATTAACAACCAGTATTGATGTGTGGCTAGGATTGGGAAAGTACATTCTCATACATTGCTGGTTAGGGTATAATCATTAGGGATAGCAATTGGAAATACATATAAAAGCCTAAAATCTATACATATCCTTTGAACTATAGGTTTTTCCTGAAGAAACTATCAAAGACATATACATAACTATGTTCTTCATAACCTAGTTTATAATAACAAAATCATGTATATCTAAATATAATTGGTATTTTAGTTAAATATTAAGTTGTAATATATTCATCTAATACAATACTGTTCATCCATTAAAAATGATGGTGTGGATGTATTTTTGTTGGCATGGAATAAAGTAATATAAGCATACTGAAGGAAAAGCAAAATTGAATCTAGAAGTATGGAAATATTATTTAAACTTAAAAGGCATATATAAATCTAACATCCCAACATTCAGTATTAAGTATATTACCTACCTAACAACGGACTTATATTCAAAATATATGTAGAATTCTAACCTAATTTTTTAACTAGGCAAAAGTTGAACATATGCTTAAAAACATATGGGTAAGTGAATGACCAATAAGCTCATAAAAAGAAGCTCAAAATTGTCAGTGATTAGGGAAATGTAAATTTAAACTGCAATGAGATTTCACACCAACTAGGGTGGCTAAAATGTGAAAGATTCACAAAACCAAGTGTTGGTGATGAGGTGGAATAACTTCAATTTTCATACTTTGCTGCTAGGACTGTAAAATAGCTTTAACCACTCTGGAAACAGTTTAGTGGTTTATTATAAAGTCAAACATACACTTAATCATGTGACCCAGTAGTTCTACTCCTCAGCATTTATCCAAGAGATGTGAAAACGTAATGTCCACAAAAAGACTTTCTCACAAATGTTCATTGGTATTTTATTTATAATAGCCCAAACTGGAAACAACCCAAATGTCCATGATGAATGGATTAAAAACTATGATATATTCATACAATGATACTACTCAAAAATAAAAAGGAATAGATTACTGAGATATACAGTTACACTGATGAATCTCAAAAACATTATGCTAAGGTAGAAAAGCTTGGAAAAGATTATACACTGTATGGTTCTATTTATATGAAATTCTAGAAAAGGCAAAACTAATTTATAGTGACAGAAAACAAAGTGGTTGCCAGGGGCCAGGAACTGACTATAAAGTGGGATGAGAGGGAACTTTTGGGGGTGATATAAATGTTCTATATTTTGATTGTGGTCGTTGTCATGTATATATTTGTAAAAACTCATCAAACTCTATACTTAAAATGGGTGCCTTTTATTGTATGTAGATTATCCATAAAATGTTGATTTTAAAAATATACATGTAATTTGAATGTATATTACATGAGCATACATATATAAATATATATTTATATATATATTGAATTTCTGTGAAAGCAAATACTCAAAAATCACTGAATTCTGAGAATAACATACCTCAAGCAGCATTAAGATTTTTGAGATGGATAGGTATAGCTATAGAAATAGATGTAGATAAACAGTGTCTTTAATATTCAGAGTAACTTGTGCTTATGTTGGTTTTCTCAAATATTCTTTGCAGGTAGTTGACTACGATAAACTTGTTCAACCACGTTTTGATAAAGCTCTTGAAACGCTAGCCAGAAATACTATAGCTGAGGCCACTGAAGCAGCCATTAAAGCTGTAAAAGAGCGGCTTCTCTCAGAACTACAAGCTAAAAAACAAGGTGAACTATCTTTTTTAAATGTGTGTTTTAAGTTTAGGTCAACAGTTAAGCTTGACTACCTGAAGGCAAGAACTTGGTTTGCCTGTCTTGATATCCCTGGCACCTTGCACATTGCATTGCAGCCTCTTAATAAGTGGTTGAAGAAATGAATATACATAAACCTGAATCTTACACAGAGAAAAAGATTTCAATTCTGGACGACTAAGGAAAGCAATCAGAGTTTCCAAATTTAGGTTTCTTTACTTTAATAGATCTGCTTGCTGGGCAGAGACTGAGCAGAATTTGCACCGTTATTTACACCAGTTGTGATGACAACACTTCACCTGACTTGTGGAGTTTGTGTTGTTGCTGCTGTTGCTGTTGTTTTAGGCTTGTGTGTCAGCCTTAATTGCAATTAAATATTTCTATTTGGGGAATATTAATTTCAAGTCCAAAAGTTATAAAACAGTGAAACCGGAAGAAGACTTGGTGATCCATTGACACAATTACATAACTTTACAGATAAGGAAACAGAGGCACAGGAGGTAAATGGCTTCCTGATATATTCACCCAGCTGGTGGCATAGCTGAGACTTGAACCCTCGTTTCCAAAGTCTCAGAGTTCTTTCTCTTGACCATTCTGCCTCTTCCTGACTCTCACTCCTTATCATATTATTTTAAAATAGACATAGAGTTTTGGTCTGGGGCAGGGGGAGCGAGTTTCTAGTTTTCTCCAGGAAAAATGAAAGTTTTCATTTCTTGGCTACTTTTGAAAATTTATTGATTGGTTTTGGTAGAATTTCTGTCTAGAGTTGGCACACATGTAACTAGTCACATTAGGATACATGAAAGTAGGGCTTCCCTGGTGGCGCAGTGGTTGAGAGTCCGCCTGCTGATGCAGGGGACACAGGTTCGTGCCCCGGTCTGGGAAGATCCCACATGCCACGGAGCGGCTGGGCCCGTGAGCCATGGCCACTGAGCCTGCGTGTCTGGAGCCTGTGCTCCGCAACAGAAGACGCCACAACAGTGAGAGGCCCGCGTACTGCAAAAAAAAAAAAAAAAAAAAAGAATACATGAAAGTAGTTTAATCTAAACATCTCTTCTTAATGGAATACTCTCAGTGCAGCACTTCCTGTACACTTTGTGGGATCTTCCTCACATTCAAAGATCTGGATCCAAAATTTGAGATTAGCTCCAGCAATTTTAGACTAGATTTAATCACCACTGTTTGGATTTCCCAGAAACTGTGGCAGTATACTGTCATACTATAACCATCCTACTATATAATCATCCTACTATAACCATCACTGCCTCAATTTCAAATATTCTTTTCCTAATACAATTTTCCTCATTATGAAAGAAATAATAGCTAAATTAATTGAGCATTTACTATATGTTGAGGCTATGCTAAATGCATTACATGTATTATCCTATTTG